>NC_136411.1:116534515-117156015 GCF_051521515.1 Lactuca serriola
AGCCAGCACCGAACCACTCTTCTATTTTCGTTCCCTTTTCTTCTCCGATCATACATGAAGACGAAGAAGGTGACCCAATCGAAACTGAAGGTCGCTGAAGATCGACCCCAATACCCTTCTTGCCGATTACGGTTTTCCACGACTCTTATTTGTCTGCTCGTTCCTGTTTCTTTTGCTCGATCTGATGAGCGAATGAAGAAGACAATGCCTCGATCCCTTTTACCAAAATTTTGTATCAAATTGACATAACCAGTCCCTCTTGATGTAGCTTTAAATTAAAATTAGCCACTTGACATAAATATTTTCAAAGCAGGTCCCAATTGATTTAAACATTTCAAAAATGGCCCTTTTGGATATAATTTATCACAAAATCAGTCCTTGTGTTAGTAAAATTACAAAATAACTTTTTAAATATAAATTACTAGTTTATAACCCGTAGTAACTACTATTACTAAATTAATTAAACTTTCATAGTAAAAGTTCATACTTATTAATCAATTAGTTTAAATAAATAATTTTAAATAAAATATTAATTACAAGATATACCAAAGTTTTAAAATTATTTATAACTTCAAATTTAACATATAATTAAAAAAACAAATGTTTCTATAGAAAAATTAAATTGTATTATTTAAAACTTTATCGTCATTAATTGTGATAATGATTTGCCTAATATATCTTCATGACACGTGGCATAATATTAATTAAAAGTTGTATTAGAGTGACACATGTGAAAAGAATATTAAAGCTATTCTTTTATTAATATAGGGATTTCAAAACAGGTCCATTTGACTTAAAATAGCTTAAAAATAATCTCGAACTTTGTTTTAACTAAAAAAGACACCAAGATGAGGTTATTCACGAAAGTCTTCACCAAAACGAACCTGGATCGAGATCACACTTCAATGGTGAGTTTCTACGGCCCCTCTTTTACAGTTATAATATATAGGGGTAGGATATATGTGTATCTATTAAGGTTTGATGATTTTAAAGTTTTATATACAAAACAACATCTTATTTTATTCTTGCTCAAACATTTATGAAATAGCAATCTAAAAATGTGATAAATCGTCAATAAATTTATTATATTAAAGTAGATTGTTAAAAAGTGATATATATTTTTACCTTATGTGAAATAGGCATATAATTATTAAGAAAAATCATAAGATTATAAGTAGATTATTATAATAACACAAATTGATATTATAATTCACAAAACTGATGGTCTTGTATGTAGAAGTTAAAGTATCGCATGGAAGCATGGGAAGATATAAAAATGACCAAAAATATTATTCGCGCATAAAACAAAAATACATTGTCGTATTTGATGGAAATACCAAGTTTATGAAATTATATAATTATTAGTTAAAATTATAAATTTAAGTTTTAATATAGAAGGTTATGTAAAAATGAATGGAAAATCCATTAATATATTTTTATATTAATTATAAAAATATAACTAATTTACTAAGTTATGGATTTTATTGCAATAAATAACATGATCGACTTCACGACTTAAGAGTCGTTATTTTGCAAAATATTGTATAGTATTATTCACATGAGGTATAAATATTATGGAAATTGTTGGTTTCATGTTGGTTGAAACCTCGAAAATTTTATGAAAGCGGTCGTTATGTTGCCTAAATTTCTTCATAACAGACAATAGAAATTTGGAAATTCATCAAGTCTTGTGTATCTCAATACTAAAAGACTTCAATCAAATATTATTCCTAAATAACAGAATCATAAATATTCAACAATCTTATAACGGGAAATTTTGGACTAGGATACCTAGACATATTGTTAGGATCCAACACTCCTGGCTCTCACTATTGGAGTCACGTTGCTTCTAGAGTCATATGAGTTAGGTTCGTTTCCTAAGCCATTTGGCCTATGTTGCTGAATAGACTAAGACTATGTGTCTTGGTGAGAAAACTCTTTATTTTCATAACTGTTAATCATCAAGGAACGACTAACGACATGTATACGTGTCATTCTATTTATCTTGTATGGTTAGACCGTCTGCCTGGGAGTTGCTAGCTACAACTACGTCTAACATAGATTTTGGCGCTAACGTTAGTACCATTATATATTACCCCGTGGTATAGCGGGGTAAGAGACATAAGAATACCATCCTGTGGAGTGGGTGCAAAAAGTGTGACGTCATAAGTTCGGTTATGGATTCATCATAAAATTCCAGTTTTGTTTTGTTATCGTATAAAATCGACATTTGGTTTATACGGGGTTTTTGCTCACTGATACTAGTTGAAAGAGACTGTAAGTAGTGGAATAGTTTGTGATCCAAAACGATAAGTGTCAATACAAGAAATTAAGTTATATAATACTTAATTAATACCATGATACAATTGATTAAGGTTTAATAACTTACAGCTAATAAGTTATTTATGTAAATCCTTTGTTCTTGTATGAAAAGACAATTTGTGTGTGGGAGGAGTTTGCCCCACTAGGTAAGTGTCGATTTCCAAATTAAGTAAGATAATACTTAAATAATACCTGACATGATTTTACAATGTTTATAGATTCGAAACTTGAGAGTTTTACATATAAATTTAAAAAGATGTTTGTACAAGATTTCTATTGTAAAGTTGGCCATTTTATGTTTTCACAAGATGCAATATGACTTTATCTTATATAAAATGACATTCAAAAAATCCTTATATAAAAAACATTTTGGTCATGAGAACCGTATAATTTTTTTTATATAAGTTCGACTTACTTATATGTAATTTGACAAATTTGAAATTTTGGATTTGAGTGCATGATGTTTTCTAAATGGGGCCAAACACATTATTGTTATAACTCATTTATCTTATACTTTTGATAAAATGTACATATTTATGAAAGCTGGTAATGCAAATAAATTTTATAAAAAGCTTTTGGTTATAAAAATACTTCGAGTCAAAACCTGTCAAACTCACCAACAATTTTCTTGACGTATTTTAAATGCATGTATTCTTAGGTTATTTAGCAGGTCGGAAGTGTTCGCTCTGAATACTCTCCGTTATCTTTATTATGCCCTTGTAAATGCCAAATTGTAAGGTGTGTGTCTTGATTTACTAATGTTCTTGTCAATGTAATTTCTATTTCGGTAATAATAAAAATATTATAATTGTACTGTTCAATGTATGTTCAATAACTGTGATTACTGGTTTTGTCTCGCACTTCGGCGTTTCCGCCAGTGGCCGGGGGTGTGACAGATTAATATCAGAGCTATTGTCTGTAGTGAACTATGTTGAGAGAAAAACTTGAGACACACTTGAACAAACTTTAGAACAAGTATAGTTGCAGAATAGTTAATCTCAAAGGATCATAAAAGCTCAACAATAATAATAAGTTAGAGTTAGATAATTAGAAAGTTAGGTGCGGAAATGTAAGGAAATATAAATGACAGCAGATGTTATATCAAGTATACACGTAAGTTGATTCTTAACAGGGAATGCAGTGAAACCAAGTTAGTAAATGAGATCAAACTTAGTGATTAAGTCAAGAATGACTTGCTCCTGAGAGAGATGATATTTAGATATGATATGATGATTTTAGAGAGTAAGAAAGAGGGGAGAGTAATAACACACGATATGATATTTTTAGATGCGAAGTGTTATCCGATCATATTTAGTTGAGAAATATTGAGTTCTATATATAGAGACTCAAAGGTTACACTTGTTCTTCTATTTAAATGTAGCCATGCAAGGCATACTGGATAAAAGAGAGTAATATAAGAAAAATAGATAACAAATGAAACTAAGAAAAATTGAATAAAGAGCTGCTGATGACGATAACTTCGGATGCGATTGCTGATGTGACTTGACTGCGGATCACCAAGGGACTGCGGTAGGTCAAGTTTAAGAGGGTCACTTCTATGATTCAACAATTTCCCCCTAAGTGACCTCTTCAACGTTTTCTTCAGTTATCAAGCTTTAGGAACTTGATTAGGATCCACCAAAATTTTCTGACATTCTCCAACCAGGTGATCCTTCTTAGAATTTCGAACTTGACTTCGGCAGTTGTATGTTTTGACTTTTGAACCGCGGTTCGACAAACTTCAAGTTGTTTCCTTGTGAGGCGATTCATGGAAGTCAAAGGAATGAAGTGTTTGGTTTCATTGATTTTCCTTTTAAAGATGAAACCAAGATCTGGTAAGTTTGTTGCACCTAGCGATCTTTCTTGATAGCCTTCAGTAAGCATCGGTGCAGGATCAAGTGGTGGTAGGTCGAACTTCTTGGAGAGAACAGGGTGAATATCCGCATCAATTTTTTGCAAAGTCACAGAGAGTTTCCCTTAGAAAAATGATAGCCCTTTCAAGTGATATTACCATCTTTGGATACTTCTGAGATTTGTTTTAGAACTCCCTCTCTATCAGGAAGAGTTCTTCTGGATTTATACATGGGAATTCAGCTTGGGTGCGGATGTAGTCCTGATCCCTTCTTGTGAGAGTATACTGAATAAAGTCAACTTTCATGAACTTCTGGGGTTTGAAGTTTTTAACTGCGGATGGTCTATCTTTGGACCATATTTTCTCAATTGGGGAAGCATGTTTGGCATGGAATCGATTAAGTTTTTCGAATTCCATGGGCAGTCTCTTGTGATCAGGTAGGCTTTGGTCAAACTGCTCAAATACAGTGAATTATTTTGCATTGGGGGATATTGTAATATCCTAGTATCCGTCAGATGGGGGTTCAACGAAGGTAAGGTAGGGTTTGTAGTCATCATCTAGCAGTCTGCGGTGAGGATTGATCCAAGAATTGACTAAGGATTCATCCATAGTAATGTCAAATCCATTTTCTCTGCAGATTCGCTCGGCAAGCTTGGCTGCTTTCTAATCTACTTTCTTCTGTTTCGTTGCGGGAGAGTCATCGGAATGTTCGGATGACATGTTAGATGCTAAGTTTTTGAAATGCGGAGGAGTCTCCGGTCTCTTAGGATCATCTTCTTAAATGTTTTCCTGTTGCAGTGGTGACTATTGTTGCGGTGGAGTGTGATGGCTTGGAGTCTTGTGAGGAGATGGTTGTAGTGAGGGAATTATTTGATTCAAATCAGGGGAGATTCTATGTTGCTGAGAGATGCTGTTTGAATGATGGCCTTCATCACTTCCCCCTCTTGAGGAATGCAGAGCAGGGGATTCCTTAAGCCATTGCTTAAGACCATCGACTTTAGCGCACATGTTGTAGAATTGATCTTTAAGTGCATCAGCAAGTTGCTGACTTTTGGGAATGGTGATGTTGAACAGTAAGCGATGAATCTCTTTGGTGAGTTGAAGGATCTTTAGACCATGAAAGTTTTAAGATAGAGAGCGTTGAAGACTGTTGATCATAGATTGAAGGACAGAGATGGTGGACTCATAAGCAATATGGGTTTTATCTATGAGCTTCTTGGAGTGTGTAGATTAATCAGCAATGGCAGTTTGAAGGTCTGCCTTGATTGCATATACCTCATAGATGAGGCGCTCCGCAGTAACCATGAACTACTGATAGTCGGCCTTGCAACTTGTGTCCAATGAACGAATCCCCATTTCAACTTTAAGGGAGATGCGCTCAGCAGCCAGCTGTTCACGAGTTTCAAATCTTTCAATTCTTTCAATTAAGGACTGTGGTCCTGGGATGTATTCAGGTTGCGGTTTAGTGGGTTTGACCGCAACAAGAATCTGATCTACTTTGGCTTGTAAACTCAGAAACTCTTTCCTTGAGACAACAATCTTCTTCTTCTTTTTCTTTTCTTTGGGCTTGGAGGTGGAGTGTTGAGAGCCACTTGAAGCTTCTTCTTCATCAAATATCATTAAGTTATCATCAAAAGGGATATGTCGATTTACCTCATTAAGATCAAAGTCATCTAATCCAGATGTAGGTGCAGAGCTGACTTCGATTGCGGTACCATCTTATTGAGAGTTTCTAGCACTTGGAGTTGGAGGGATTCTTGAAGTACCTTGATCATCGGGAGTGGCCTGAGCGTTGCAGACTGTCTCAGCCATGTTGTACATCCACGCCTGATCTTTCAGATTAGTGATTTCAGTGTGGGATTTGTTAATTGCATTTGCCCAGTACTTGGATACGGACTGAATCTCCTGCTGTTTTTGTTGAAGCTGCTTGGTTTGTCTATCTTTTCTTTCTTGGAATGCCCTACGGAAAGCTGCATATTTCTTTGCTTCAGCTTCGTTTGATGGCTTATAAGTGCTCCAGGAGTCATTGAGATCAATATCGTTAATTCCTTGAAATCGCAACGAGGTGTCCCTCGGGTCCACGGATCCTTGCACCATTGTGCTCAACGTGCCTAAACCACTTGGAAAAGATGGAAGCGGAATAGGATTTCCTGAGCTTCCTCGGTCTCCTTGACCCATGGTCAAGTCTGGCCTTGGCTTAGTTCTGGCAAGAGCTGAAGGAGTGCCCTGCTGTGAGGAAGGTGTTTGAATTGTATGGGTGATAGACAAAAGGATTGAGTTCAACTCCTCAGGAGAAAAGAAATGTAGACGGGAAACCCTGGAGACCTTAGGGCGAGAACCAGTTCCATGCCCTTGGGATTGAGCTAGGGGTGAGTCTCAATGATTAGGTGAAACATACATAATTTCTGAGTCTGAGTGGAATTTGATTGTGGTATTGAATGGGTCTGCGGCCACCCCAAGGACTACCGGAGCCTTTTGAGAGACTGCGGTATCAGTCCGATCACACATTTGGTCTGTGGATTGGGTTTTTCGTTTCTTGAGGATAGAGATGGGTTGTGCATCATCATTAGAATCACTAGAAGAAGATTGTGATTGATTGTCATTGGATTCGTCATCTGATGGCACAATGTGTTTTAGTTTTCTTGTCTTTGATGGTTCTGTTTTCTTGGGACCAACTTTCTTCTTTGGGGTTCCATGTTTCTTAGAGATGTTGCGGGGGCCTTGGTTGGTTGATGCTAACTTCTTGACTCTTTGTAAGTTTGAAAGAGTAGTAGAAGATGGAGCTGCGGTACTACTAGGATTAATGGGTGCGGTTGAGGAGAGTATATTTTGACTAGGAAGAGGTGGGGTAGGAAGGTATGGGTCAATACCTTCCGTAGCCTCTATATGATCTGAAACGTCAGGAGTTTCAAGTCCAAGTGTGGACAGAATGTGGACTGGTAGTCGTCTAATGGGTCCAAAAAGAGATTGATCTTTAGAGGGATTGTACCTTTTAAGATCTTTGGTGATGAAGAGGTTGATATCGTTGCCCATGCTTAGTCCCGCATCAGCATGAAGATCAGAGATGCATAGAGACCAAAATCTTGCTAAGGTGAGCTCGGTAGGATGTTCTTTTGGACTCTCCTTAGGGATGTACTGCAAGAAGTTATCCCACAGAATCTGACCGTAGTTGACATCGTGGCCAGTGAAGATACTCCATACCAACTCTAATAGTTGGAGGCCCATGTTATCAGTGTCTCCGGTCCTGCCAGACAGACTGCGTATGACGAAGTAGCAAACAAACTGCCATACCGCATGCAACTGATTCTCTTTGAATTCACCTACGCCTTTCAGCTTCTTCTGCTAACCCATTTGGTAGAGTGTCGACAGAATATCGGTTTTGCTTGGAGTGAAAACCTTGGTTGAAGGATGAACCAGCAGATTAATGGCATTGATAAACTTCTCATTGGTTAGAATCACCAGGGAATCATTAAGTAGATGCAAATGGACTTCTTGAAGGTTTTTGTGAGGGCGATATGTAGAGAAAGCACATTTCTAGAGAGTCGAAAGTGGTACAACGTTTGTGAATGCGTCAAAAAAACCAAACAATGGATGATTCGACAAGAACTTGATCATCAACTTGATTGGAGCATTGTAGGAAGAATGCACATCAAACACTGCCCTAAAATTGCTTGAAGTAATCGATGGCATTTGGTTTCTTAATTCAGAGTCTGAACCAGTTAGGTGAACAGTGCCAGATGCTTTGGATTGTTTCTTTGAGACACCCGATTTCACCATTTTGAAAAGAAGGTTTGAAGAACTCACAGAAAAACAGAGTGCAAGAGGATGAAGAAGATGAAGTTCGTCTTGAGATTTTTCAGAAAGTGTAAACCTTTTTTGGGAAGAAAAGGAGGGTTTTATAGTGGCGAATTGAAACTCATTTGATTTTACCCTAAGTTGAGTCGGGCAAAACAAAATTTTTTTGAAAGCAGTCTCAGCCATAGATTATTAAAAGATTTATTTTTTTATTTTTTATTTTTTATTTTTTAATAATATTTTGGAAAAGCAGTTGCATTTAATGAAATGTTAGTCCCTAAACCATCACGTCTAAAGAACGTGTGGTGAGGGCGTTAATCCGTTGTATAAAGGAGGAATACGTAACAGATTTAACATTTTGGGGTAATAGGAAGCAACAGTTTAGAAGAAAAAGATTTCTTAAAAAAAATATTTATGGAAAACTGTTTTTTTTTTTTTGTCATCGTACCTAAAATAGATCTGACACAAGGTTTATTTGAAAAGCAAAACTGAAACGATGATATGCTACATCAAGAATTTTTTTGAATGTTTTCTCATTTAATGAAGGATCATTAAATAGCACACAAAGTTTTAGGAATTTATGAAGTGATTGAGAAACTGATCAATGTAATTGCGGATTGAGACTCCATTGCAGATGCTTCTTTTAACATTGTGGATGGATGATTAGATGACTGTAGTAGAGAAAATGAGAGGAACACTTGAACAAGAAGTTAGTAACAACAAACAATAAGGACCCTTGAAAGATAGATATGACATATAGTTGCGGTACAAGAGGGATACTGCGGTACATAGAATATACCGCGGTACACATGTTATACCAAAACTATCTATCATAGATAAGTTCAATTGGGACCGCAACAGAGACCAAGGATGGTATTCGGTACCTATTCAGAAAGAATTGTGGGTCCGGATTCATCATTCCCAACATTTGTAAGAAACTGTTGAGTTTTGTAGAGTCAAGTGCCTTTGTGAATACATCAACAATCTCTTCATGAGTCTGAACAAAAATTAGTTCAATGTTACCTTTCAGGATGTGGTCTTTGATGAAGTGATATCGTAGTTCAATATGCTTTGTCTTAGAGTGATGAATAGGATTGTGAGAAATCACTATAGTGTTGGATATAGTGTCTAAGTCCATAACTTTATTTGGTATGTACTTGATCCGACCCGGCATGGTCCATTTAGGTTGCATGGCATTGCAATACTTGGATAGACTAAATGAGAGAATATGGCACTTATGATTCTTAATATATTATAAGTTCTAATATATTAATAATAGTATTATTTAATTAGTATTTGATCAAGTATTAATCTATTATTAATTTGGTGATCAAAGTGAGACTAATTAAATATATAGGGTTGATTATGACAATCATAAAATCTTTTATGGTAGGTTAATGATCCATGGTTTATGGGTTATGGATGTAACCATTTGGAGCTCCATGGATAGTCCATGGGAGTTACAAACCCATGGGTCATGAGAAATGAAGAGTCATGACAATTAAGAGTATTCATGTGAAAACCCTAATTGTGACACCACTATAAAAGGGACCCTTTGGCTAGTGAAATCGGACCTAGTAAGGTTACTAGATAGGGCATAACCGATTTTGAGTGCTAGAAGTATTCTCTCAAGTTATTCCAAGTTTTGTGGTGTTGTGTGAAGCATTTGAGGCACAACATTTGGGGTGCTAGGCTCACAAAGTCTTGAAGGAATCCAAGCAACAACAAGGTATGTATTTCTACTAGTTTCTATGTTTCATATATTGCCCATGCCATGCTAGTTAGGAAATAACCTTGAAAAAGAAATTTGCATGTATATAGAGAAAACATAGATTCAAGGTTATTAGGGTTGCATGTACACTTAGGAAGTGTTAGAATGCTCAAAACCCATCAGTGGTATCAGAGCCTAGGATTGTTTTCTGTATACTTGATGCAAAACTGCTTGAAAATCGAAAATTCTGCATTCTGACGACTGTACTCACCGAGTCCATGAACAAATTCATCCAACTCGCCGAGTAGGATAATGCACTCGTCGAGTAGGATCGAGCTAGGCAGATTTTTCGAGTTTTTGTTGCTGGAAATGGATTAGAATCATTATCCCAATCTGTTTTGGACTTGTAAAATCTGTTTTAAAAAATGATAATGATTATGTTAATCCATTTTACATGACTTTTAACAATTTCAAATTATTATATATGTTCATATGATTTCTTGAAATTGCTTGACATGAATTTGTGTTCTTATGAGTTTTTAGAAGATCATAGGAATTATGTGTAACCACCATGTGTGTTTAATTCTTGATCTTAATTGTATTGATGGTGTCCATAACTTGTCCTCAAGTTATGGATAACCAAAGGTCATTTCTTTAATTTGTGTTTAAAGAACTAAAGAGGTTTCATAAAATGAAGAGTCTTCATTTTTATGAACCATTAAAACTCATAAGTTACAAAATTGAAGAGACTTGGAATAGTTTCAATTCTTGCCTTCAAGTTTTGGAATTTGAAAAGTCTTACACTTTAATACTTTAATTCCAAATTAAACCTTAGATTTTTAAAAGGTTTAAAAATCAACACTTATACTATTATTATAATTTTATTGTATAGATATGTATAAGAATATGTCGTTCTTACCGTTAGTAGGCCTCATTCACGAAGTCGGTCTATAAGGGGGGTATAAGGTTGTCGCCTATAAAATGGTGACTTAATGGGTGTCCACTCTCACCCACCGCTTCCTTGATCGGTGGAGGGTCGTTAGCCAAACGGGTAGGATACGACTTTAAATTCTCATTAAAAGTATAATGAATTATAAAGTAACTATACATCATAAATTCCCAATCTTAGTTACTTTAGGAAAATGTGAAATTGGTGCTAGCCCATAAAATTACACTTTGTACCTTACCAAGTCGTTAGTGGAGCGTGTGTGGTTAACCGGCACACTAACATGGACTAGTAAGAGTGGAAAAGGGTAACTTGACTTTATTATAGATTGGTGGAGCGTGTGTGGTTAACCAGCACATCGATTAGGTAATATTGTTAAGGGTACCAAGTCAATTTGTATGGTTATTCACACCTTGTTTGTGATACTCGGCATCCCAGTCACAAACTTGAGAGGGCACATTCGAGATTCAAACATGCCATTGAAAAGTTCAATGTATCTCAAAAGATCTAGGAGTTTCAAAACCAATAAAACCTAATAATAAAATATTTCGTTTTTATGGTGGAAATTGGTAAATCGTCATTTACCTACCTTCAAATATTTTATAGTGTGGATTACGACATCCCTCTTCCACCTATAAATAGTTTGTTGGATCCTAGCCTTAATATTTCATTTGGGTGACATATTAAGGACTCTTAATCTAATGAAACTTATCTTCCTTTTATTCCAGATGTCGTCCAATAACGTTGCTGGCTCAAACTCGATAGGCTCCTTTTCCCTAATGAACTTGTGTGGTAAGGTCATCTTTGATGGATCCAACTTTAATGAGTGGATCAGAAACATCAGGATGATTACCCGCTATGAGGACAAAGAATATGTCCTTGAAAGGGAGCTTAAGGTTGTTAATGAAGCCACTGCTACTCTAGAAGAGCTTGCGGAGTTCATTGCACATGAAAAGGATGCCACCAAGGTGTCCTGCATCATGATGGCCACAATGACTCCGGAACTCCAAAAATCTTATGAAGATTTCTACCCCTATGAGATGCACCTAGATCTGATGGAAAGGTACCATCAGAGCGCGCGTCAAGAGAGGTATGAAATCATTTCCTCCATGATAACCGCAAGGATGAAGGATGGTGAACCCATCACCGGTCACTTGCAGAAGATGCAGAGGTTCGTTGACCGATTGCTAAAGCTTAGTGTTGACTTCCCTGAGGAATTGGCAATTGACATCATTCTCCATTCCTTACCTCAAAGTTATGATCAGTTTCGTATGACTTATCATATGAACAAGGAGGAAGTCACACTTAGCAAACTTCAAGGACTCTTAAGGACAGCTGAAAATGGCTTTAAGGGTAAAGCGGTTGCTACTTCTACTCCTTTAACAGCCCCTGTTCTTGCAATTGGGCAAGGGAAGGGTAAGAAGAGGAAAAGCCCTTTGAAGGGTACCAAGGGTAAGACTCTTGATGGTTCCTCTTCAAGTGGGACAAAGAAAGGTCCCATTACTCCTTCTTTGAACCCAAAGGAAGCACAATGCTTCTATTGCCAAGATAAGGGACACTTCAAGCGAAACTGTGCCAAATATCTGCAAGATGTAAAGGATGGGAAGGTTAAACCCACCCATGCAGGTATTTTCACAATATTGTCTAATAACTCATCTAATGCTAATTCTTGTGTGCTTGATACAGGGTGTGGTATTCACATTTGTACTTATTTGCAGGCACTAAGAAGAAGTGAGCAAGTGGAGCACGGGAAGATAAACATAGTCATGGGCAATAGGAAAGCATCACCTGTTACCAAGATAGGAGTTTATTCTTTATTGCTTAATAATGGGTTAATGTTAGATTTGAATAAGTGTTGTTACTCGCCCGAAATGGCGAGAAATATTATTTCTTTTCATGGCTTGTACAAACAAGGTTTTACATTTTCATTTGATAATAAAAATGGTGCTATTAATGTTTATTACAATGATGTGTTTTACTTTAAAGCAATACCTTGTGATGGTTTATATGAAGCTGTGAATGTTGTAGAAAATTTAGGAAATAATGTGTTGTATATTGATTCTTCTGATAGCTTGGACAAAGCATCCTTGTGGCATTGTCGTCTTGGACGTGTTAACAAGAAGCGCATAGGCCAACTCCAAAAGGCTGGAGTCTTGGAATCATTTGACCTCATGTCAGATGATAGTTGCGAGTCTTGTTTACTTGGAAAAATGACAAAGTCACCCTTCACAGGTACTTGTGATAGGGGTGACGGTTTGTTGGACCTTGTACACACGGATGTGTGTGGGTCCTTCAGAGTTTCTACAAGGGATGCTAATCGTTATTATGTGACTTTTACTGATGATTATAGTAGATATTGATATATTTACTTAATCAAGCATAAGTCAGAAACCTTTGAAAAGTTCAAAGAGTTTAAGTAGGAAGTTGAGAATCAATTGGGCAGGAACATCAAGATGCTCGGATCCGATCGGGGAGGAGAGTATCTTAGCATTGAGTTCCTTGACTATCTTAAGGAATGTGGGATTGTCTCACAATTGACACCTCCCAGGACACCACAGTTGAATGGTGTAGCTGAGAGGCGCAATCGAACCCTGTTGGATATGGTTCGTTCCATGATGAGTCGAGCTTCGTTACCAATCTCTTTATGGGGGTATGCCTTAGAGACTGCCGCCCATATCCTTAATCTAGTCCCTACTAAAAAGGTTGCCAAAACACCTCACGAGATGTGGACTGGGAAAGTGCCCAATTTGGACCACATCAAGATTTGGGGTTGTGAAGCTTTTGTGAGGTGTGAGACTCATGACAAGCTTGAGCCCCGAAGTGAGAGGTGTATTTTCATCGGCTACCCACAGAGATCCTTTGGTTAACTCTTCTACAGACCCAGTGATAATGTGGTCTTTGTAGCAAGAAGAGGAGTCTTTCGTGAGAGAGAATTCATAAGCCAAGGGACAGTGGGAGGCAAATTGACCTTGAAGAGCTTCAAGAGTCAAGTGGTTAAGGAACCTCAAATACTGTCAGCCAACCTGAGGAGGAAACTCCTGTTGAGCCGATAGACGAGTCTGTACGTCCAAGACGTTCCACTAGGGTGAGGAACACACCTGAATTTTATTATGGTTATCACATCACCACTGAAGGTGATACATTTATCAGTGATAGTACACTAATAGATTTAGATGAACCTAATAATTATAAGGAAGCCATGGCAGGCCCTGAGTCTGTGAAATGGAAGGAGGCTATGGACAGCGAGATTCAGTCCATGTATGACAATCAAGTTTGGAACTTGGTTGACAATGTACCAGGTCGTAAGACAGTTGGGTGCAAATGGATCTTCAAGAAGAAGACCGACATGGATGGGAAAGTACACATTTATAAAGCGCGAATGGTTGCGAAGGGCTTTACTCAAACTCCGGGAGTTAACTATGATGAGACCTTCTCACCATTAACTAAGATTAAGTCTATTAGAGTGTTGTTAGCCATAACTGCATTTCACGACTATGAAATATGGCAAATGGATGTCAAAACCGCTTTCCTTAATGGGAAGTTGGCTAAGGATGTTTACATGGCTCAGCCAGAGGGTTTTGTCGATCCAAAATACCCCAATAGAGTGTGTAAGCTTGAAAAATCCATTTATGGGTTGAAACAAGCATCTCGTAGGTGGAATCATTGCTTTGATGAGAAAGTCAAAGAGTTTGGCTTTACTAGGAGTGAAGATGAGTCTTGTGTATATGTCAGGGCTAGTGGGAGCATAGTTAGCTTCTTGGTGTTGTATGTGGATGACATACTTCTCATAGGAAACGAAATCTTAACTTTGCAGGAGGTTAAGGCCTGGCTTGGGAAGTGTTTTGCTATGAAAGACCTTGGGGAAGCTGCCTATATCCTAGGGATAAGGATATTGAGAGATAGGAGTAAGAGACTAATTGGACTTAGTCAAAGTACTTATGTGGATAAGGTACTAAAGAGGTTCAGTATGCAAGATTCCAAGAAAGGAGAATTACCAATCCAGAGTAATTCCAAGCTAAGTAAGACTCAGAGTCCGAGTACAGAGGCTGAGATAGCTGAAATGAGTCAGATACCATATGCTTTCGATGTGGGCTCGTTCATGTATGCTATGACTTGTACTCACCCTGATGTGGCCTTTGCTTTGAGCATGGTTAGTAGATATCAAGGGAACCCTGGCAAGACACACTGGACAGTAGTAAAGAACATTCTCAAGTATTTGCGGAGGACTAAGGACTGGGTCCTTACCCTCAGAGGCAGTGATGACTTGCGAGTGGAAGGATATAGTGATGCTAGCTTTCAAACTGATAGGGATAATTTCCGCTCTCAGTCAGGCTAGGTCTTTATCCTAAATGGAGGAGCCATTACTTGGAAAAGTTCCAAGCAGGAGACAGTAGCTGATTCGACTTGTGAATTAGAGTACATAGCACCAAGCGAGGCAGCAAAAGAGGCGATATGGCTAAAGAACTTCATCGGAGACCTTGGAGTTGTACCAGCTATAAAGGAGCCAATGGAAATTTTCTGTGACAGTGAAAGTGCGGTTGCTTTGGCGAAAGAACCAAGAGATCACGGGAGATCTAGGCACATTGACAGAAAATACCATTTCATCAGACATAGAATAGAAGAAGGACTCCTCGTGGCAAAGAGGGTATCATCAGATGAGAACCCGACATATCCCCTCACGAAGGGACTGAGCAGGGTTAAGCATTTACAGCATGCAAGGCGCATTGGGCTGAAGGATGATATTAGTTTCAATAAGTAGATTCCTGAAACTTGTAAAATGTAATTGACATTTGATGATAAATAAAAGTTGTTATTTATTTATGAGTAAGGTGTTACTATCTTGTGTTGATTGTTTACTATGTTTCAATTTTGCATGTTTTTACTTCCAGAATAATTATGTTATGGTATATATCATATTATTCAAACCATCCACAGTCAGTCAAACTTTGGAAATAAGTATTGATTTAAGACTGTCATGAATTTGGCTTGTATGATTTGTCTAAAGTGCTCTGGACAATGCAATGGTTGCTACAACATTCATGAGTACTCATAAGGGTTGAATATTGAATTCAACCTGTAACGACCCGTGTCCGGTATGGTAATTCCTTGGTATTTATTTTTTAGTTTTGCAAGAGGGACTCGGCGAGTTCATAGCCTGACTCGCCGAGTAGGGTCGCGACTTCGAGCACGTGTGAGCCAGGGACTCGGCGAGTCCATATCCCTGACTCGGCGAGTCCATCCGTCTGGGTGAAACCCTAAATCCCCGGGTTGCCCACTATTTAAGTCACCTTATAGCCCCATTCTCGCCTCCCTCACCCTGAGAACACTGTGAGAAAGAACCCTAATCCACCCTTGTGTGAGCTAAGTGTTTTGTGCCATTTTGTGAAGGTTTGAAGAAGGAGAAGAAGCAAGGAGCAAGGAGAAGAGGTGTAGTGCAAAGATCCAAGGGCAAATCTGAGTTATTTGAGGTATTTTCGGATTTCCCCTCTTGTTATATGCTTTAAATCTCCATTAGAGCCCTCCTAGGAACTAGTTGATGCTTGTTCCAAGCCTTATGTTTGCATGAATGCCTTAATAAGTCGAGATATCTCTAGGTCTGAATGATGGAGTGTTGTAGAGCCCAGATCTACTGTCTTTTTGGAGTTACTTTGCATATTAATCATAGATCTACCCATTTTATGCATCTTTTAGCCTTATTTCCCTTATTCATGAGGTTGTGCACGTAAAGTTGGAAACTTTACGTGGTAAATCAGCTTATTGGACTCAGATCTACCAATTGTATGTGTTGGATTCAAACAAAATCGAGTAAAAATCAGTTGCATGGCGGCAACTCGGCGAGTCGGGAAGAACGACTCGGCGAGTTGGGTCGCGAGTTCCCGATTCCATCGTTTTTATCAGTGTCGAGTGGATCCAGTGAGTTAGAGAGTGGACTCAGCGAGTTGAGAGTAGACTCAGTGATGGAGGGACTCGGCGAGTTGTTCATACAACTCGGCGAGTCCAAGGCAATCTTCTTAAGCTCAAGAACAACTCGTCGAGTTGTTCATAGGACTCGGCGAGTCGGATGAAGATTGTCTGAGTTCTTGGATCGGGAGAGTACTCGTCAAGTCGATGCCATACTCGACGAGTAGCAGCGAGTTGAGTCGAGGAGTGAGGATAGGGACTCGGCGAGTTGGCGGCCCAACTCGGCGAGTCAGGTCAACTATGGGTTGACTTTGACCGAGAGTTGACTTTGTCTGAGAGTTGACTTTGACCTGGGGGTAAAAGAGTCATTTTACCCAGTGCAGTGTTTAGTATTTGATTTAGTATGTTTATGGACTTGTAGCCGGGGATATACCGGAGCAGTAGCAGTTAGCCCTCAGAGCTATTCACTCAGCAGCCAATTCACGAGGTGAGTTCCTTTTCAGTAGGAGCGGGTCTAAGGCCACAATGTCGGCCCGTTTAGCTAGCAGTAGTATCCAGATCTTTATCCGACGCAGTAGTTAGCATGCTTGAAGCCTTCGTGGCTCAGACAGGATTATGTGTGTTCATGCTAAGTGATACGTTATGTTATGATCAGTTAGCTTCGGACTTCGGTCCGATGTCAGCTTCGCACTCAGGTTCGACGTAGGGGACAAGGTCCCGGTCAGCTTCGGACTCCGGTTCGATGTCAGCTTCGGACTCAGGTTCGATGTAGGGGACAAGGTCCCGGTCAGCTTCGGACTCCAGTTCGATGTCAGCTTCGGACTCAGGTTCGATGTAGGGGATAAGGTCCCAGTCAGCTTCGGACTCGGTCTGATGTGAGCTTCGGATTGCGGTCCGATGTAGGGGACAAGGTCCCGGTCAGTCAGCTTCGGACTTCGGTCCGATGGAGGGGGCAAGGCCCCAGTATGTGCTTCATATATATATATATATATATATATATATATATATATATATATATATATATATATATATATATATATATATATATATATTATTGTATGGTATGTGGTAATTTGGGGGAGCTCACTAAGCTTCGTGCTTACAGTTTCAGTTTTGGTTTCAGGTACTTCCGCTAGCAGAGGGGGGAGCTCGGGTTGATGGCATTGCACACACCACAGCTTCAGCTTTCATCCTGGGAGTTGATTTAGTTCCTGATTTTTATGTGTCATGGATATGATACAGTTTTCCGTACCATGGTTTATTATTATTTTGAGATGCATTATGTATGGTTTCATGATATGACACTCAAATTATGGTTTTTGGTTATGTTGGAAATAAAGAAATTTTTGGGTCGTATTTTTGGGTCGTTTCAAGTTGGTATCAGAGCCCTGGTTTGAGGGATTCGGATACACTTCCGGGTGTATCTGAACTCAAACTAAGGGGAAATAAAAAGATTTTTAAAAGGAAAATGTTTCCTAAAGGAATTTTGAAAGCACTTAGAAAGAAAGAATTTTTTTTTAAAACAAAATAAGGGTGTGGTGCATGCGATCAGCCGAGCTCAAGTAAGTACTCCCAATTTACCCATACAAGTTATGTTATCAGTTTCAGTATCAGTTTCAGTTCAGTTTCAGTTCCAGCTTCAGTAGAACAGCATGCTAGAATAGGACTAAGGATGTAGGATGATGCCTTATGTGCCTGCTTTATGTGTTCCAGCTTGATGAGAATTGCATGCTAGTAATGAGTAGACAGTAGTAGGATGGCCTGTGTAGGTTATGCCTGATAGTATGAGCTTAGCATTATATGATAGTGCAGTTTCTTGTTATGAGAATTGTTTTGCCTGAGTATGTTTCCTTTATCCGAATGTTGCTTGCTTTGTGCTTTGTGGGACTCGGAGTGATGAGAGTTAGCCATTAGGTGAATACGTTTCATCACATGTGATCAGGGTTGAATAATCTCAGAGTGCTGGATTTGGCCCTACTGCGCAGCTCTTGTTTGAGTCCAACCGTTGTAGGGACGAGTCTTTTACTTGAAGGATTATCTGAGCCTCGTCACATGTGATGGTATTCAGGTGATGGTTAATTAGCATTATAAGGAGACCTGCAGCAGCTGAGGACTAGTTGAGTTGAGTTTGAGGTTTCCCTGGGGCAAGCCTAGGATGAGAGTAGCAGAGATCAGTAGTAGTAGAAGTGACTTGGTGGAGTCAGGGCAGTTCATGAAGAAAGTACGGATAGATGTGGAAGGTAGTATGGGCCCGTACTACTGGAAGCAGAGGATCAGTACTCGAATCAAGAAAGGCTGAGACAAGACCAGGAAGCTAGTTGTAGTATCAATGATCCCTCAAGATATTTATGTTTTCTGATGTAGTTGTGATGTGTTTCAGAATGGTGGTTCTGCGTTCAAGACCAGCAGCCGGCAGCGGAGGTGCCGGGGAGGGATCAGGTTCAGGTTCGGGGGATGAGCGCATGGATGAGCAGACCCGAGAGTTTCTTTCTTCGGAGATTACGCGCATCATTATAGAGCAGACTCCTGTGATCTTCGGTTCGATCAAGGAGGGGATTCTAGAGCTGATGGATGAGAGATTGGGCACCTTCCGTGCCGAGGTGGCGGCCATGATGGGGTCGCGCACCCTTACTTTCAGGGAGTTCAGGGCATGTGGAGCTCCGGACTATCATGGGGCGCGAGACCCCATAGCGAGCAGCAGATGGTTGGCGGATGTGGCCAACGCTTTCCGCACTAGCAGATGTCCCGAGGGGGACAAGGTCAGATTGGCGTCCTGTCTTCTGAAGGACAGGGCACGAGATTGGTGGGAGGAGGTCGGGCATGCCATTGGGGATGATGCAGCATTGGACGCCATGACCTGGGCTGATTTCTCTACCAGGTTCAGGGCGGAGTTTGCACCGGTCATTGAGGTGCAACAGCTAGCTAGGGAGTTTCAGGACCTCACCCAGACTACAGAGACAGTGGCGGAGATCACCGCCAAGTTCAGGGAGAGGGCTCTTCTCGTTCCTCAGTATGTAGCTGATGAGGAAATGAAGAAGGCCCGTTATCATGAGATGTTGCGGAGCGATATCCGCCAGTTTGTGAGCCGGTCCAGCTGTAAAACGCTGGAAGATATGATTGCTAGAGCTCGGGAGAGGGAGATTGATCTTGAGATGGAGAAGAAGAGGAAACCGGAGGCGGTTTCGGGTTCAGGCGGTTCGGGCAAAAAGCCCAGGGTTTCAGATCACAGGTCCAGGGGACGGCCGAGCCACGGTCGATGTGGTAGGTGTGGGAAGATGCACGAAGGAGCGTGCAAGGCAGGGAGTTCCGGCTGCTTCAAGTGCGGTCGGATTGGACATTTGAGTAGGGATTGTACGGCTCCTGCTACTGCCGTTGCAGCATCAGATCTGATTTGCTTTCAGTGTAATCAGAGGGGACATAAAAGGTCCCAGTGTCCGGGTTTAGCTGCAGCAGGGAAGGTGGCTGCACCTGCCCCTACTACTTTGAGGATCACAGATGGCCGACAGGGCCGAGCTGATGCACCAGTGGCGAAGAGTAGGGCGTTTCAGATGACAGCAGAGGAGGCGCGAGCAACTCCTGATGTGGTGACGGGTATGTATCTTCCCTTTATCTCTTTATTATTATTGATTGAATATTTCTTATGATTGTATGTTTTATTTAGGGTCGTTCTCGGTGAACGACATCTCTGCTATGGTATTATTCGATTCGGGGGCTACCCGATCATTCGTATCACTTGCGCTCAGCAAGAGATTCAGTAGAGCTCCAGGGGAGCTGGATTGTCCATTAGAGGTTGAGATAGCGGATGATAGGACCGTGAGGGTCGGCAGAGTGCATAGAGGGTGTTCTCTTCAGTTATTTGATGAGCAGTTTTCAGTGGATCTGGTACCTATTCCCCTGCGAGGGAATAAGGTTATTGTGGGTATGGATTGGCTAAGCCCCAATGGGGCGGTGATTGATTGTGAGCTTCAGCTAGTGAGGGTTCGCACTCCCAGTGGGGGAGAGTTGGTGATTCAGGGCGAGAGGCCACAGCGAGGACCGACCTTTTGTTCCGCCGCAAGGGTTAGGCGCTATGTTCAGCAGGGTTGCACCGGTTTTGTAGCTTACGTTTTGGATGCCCGGGAGAAGGGCAAGTCGACAGTTGACGATGTTCCTATTGTTCGAGACTACCCGGACGTGTTTCCCGAGGATTTGCCGGGGATACCTCCTGAGAGACAGGTTGAGTTCAGGATCGACCTCATTCCTGGTGCGGCTCCGATAGCCAAGGCACCGTACCGACTAGCTCCCCCTGAGATGCAGGAGTTGTCTACACAGCTGCAAGAGCTGTTAGACAAGGGTTTCATTAGGCCGAGCAGTTCGCCTTGGGGAGCGCCGATCCTGTTTGTGAGGAAGAAAGATGGGTCGCATCGTATGTGTATAGATTACCGGGAGTTGAATAAGGTAACGGTGAGGAACCGTTACCCACTCCCGAGGATAGATGATTTGTTTGATCAGCTTCAGGGAGCGTCTTGGTTCTCCAAGATCGATCTACGCTCCGGATATCATCAGATGCGGGTTAGAGATGAGGATGTACCGAAGACTGCTTTCAGGACCAGGTATGGTCATTACGAGTTTGTGGTGATGCCGTTTGGGCTCACCAATGCTCCAGCCGCGTTCATGGATCTCATGAACCGCGTGTGTAGGCCGATGCTGGATCGGTCAGTGATAGTGTTCATAGATGACATCTTGGTATATTCCAAGACGCAGGAGCAGCACGAGGAGCACCTGCGGGAGGTGCTGGAGGTTTTGAGGAGGGAGAGACTTTTCGCAAAGTTCTCCAAATGTGAGTTCTGGTTGCGCGAGGTGCAGTTCCTTGGTCACCTCGTCAACCAGAAGGGTATTCTGGTAGATCCGGCCAAGATAGAGGCCGTGATGCAGTGGGAGGTCCCGAAGTCTCCATCTGAGATTCGGAGCTTTCTAGGGTTGGCAGGGTATTATCGGAGATTTATTCAGGATTTCTCCAAGATAGCAGTGCCGCTCACCCGACTGACCAAGAAGTCAGTGGTATTTCGTTGGGGTCCGGAGCAGCAGACAGCATTCGAGACCCTCAGGCAGAGATTGTGCGAGGCTCCGATCCTTACCTTGCCAGAGGGAGTAGAGGACTTTGTAGTCTATTGTGATGCCTCGATCACAGGTTTGGGAGCAGTTCTGATGCAGCGAGGCCATGTGATAGCTTATGCCTCGAGACAGTTGAAGCCTCACGAGGCTAATTATCCTATCCATGATTTGGAGCTGGGGGCAGTTGTGTTTGCCCTCAAGATTTGGAGGCATTACCTTTATGGGGTCCGTTGTACTATTTACATGGATCACAAGAGTTTGAGGTATCTTATGGATCAGCCGAGTCTGAATATGAGGCAGAGGAGGTGGTTGGATGTGCTAAAGGATTACGACTGTGAGATCCTATACCATCCAGGGAAGGCCAATGTGGTGGCCGATGCCCTGAGCCGCAAGGTGTCGGCGGCCCCTATCAGGGATCTATGTTTGAGGATGACAGTGATCACTCCGTTGTTGGAGCGGATCAAGGAGGCTCAGGTAGAGGGTCTCAAGGAGGAGAGACAGAAGTGTGAGAGGATCGTGGGCCGGGTAGCTTCATTTGATTACGACAGTCGGGGTTTGTTGACGCTTCATGGTAGGGTATGGGTACCGTACTGGGGTGGGGTACGGCAGGTATTGATGGACGAGGCTCATAAGTCTCGATTTTCTATCCACCCAGGAGCGACGAAGATGTATCGAGATCTTCGACCTGATTATTGGTGGCCCTGCATGAAGCGGGACGTCGCCTGGTACGTCGAGAGATGCCTGACCTGCCGGAAGGTCAAGGCGGAGCACCAGAGGCCTCACGGCAGGATGCAACCGTTAGACATTCCCGTGTGGAAATGGGAGGACATTACCATGGATTTTGTCACCAAGCTTCCCCGGACCGCACGTGGAGTGGATTCGATATGGGTAGTAGTGGATCGGTTGACGAAGAGTGCCCATTTTATCCCGATCCAGGAGAGTATATCGGTGGAGAAGTTAGCCGATATCTATGTGCGTGAGATTGTGGCACGTCATGGAGTGCCGGTATCGGTGGTGTCAGACCGTGATGTCCGTTTCACATCCAGGTTCTGGAAGCGTTTCCACGACGAGATGGGTACTCGTCTCCATTTCAGCACCGCTTTCCACCCTCAGACAGACGGGCAGAGCGAGAGGACGATTCAGACTCTCGAGGATATGCTTAGGGCATGTGTCCTAGATTTCGGTGGCAGTTGGGGTACGTACCTTCCGTTAGCGGAATTCTCGTATAACAACAGTTATCATGCGAGCATTGACCGACCTCCCTTTGAGATGCTGTATGGGAGGAAGTGTAGGACCCCGATTTGTTGGGGCGAGGTCGGTCAGCGGGTCATCGGGAGCACGGAGGTGGTGCTCAAGACGACTGAGTTGATCCAGCAGGTCCGTAGTAGACTGCAGACTGCTCAGAGTCGGCAGAAGAGCTACGCCGATAGGAGGCGTTCAGACTTGGAGTTCCAGGTGGGGGATATGGTCCTTCTGAAAGTCTCACCTTGGAAGGGTGTCATCAGGTTCCGGAAGAGGGGCAAGCTGGGCCCCAGATTTATTGGTCCTTTCAGGGTTTTGGCCCGGGTGGGTCGGGTTGCTTATCGGTTAGATCTTCCTGAGGAGCTTAGTCAGATCCACAACACTTTCCATGTGTCTCAGTTGAGGAAGTGTTTGGTGGATGAATCAGCAGTCGTTTCCCCTGGAGGATATTCAGGTTGATAGTAGCCTGAATTATATTGAGAGACCGGTCGCGACTCTGGACCGGAAGACCAAGACCTTGAGGAACAAGGAAATTCAGTTAGTAAAGGTGCAGTGGCAGCACCGGAAGGGGTCTGAGTGGACGTGGGAGGCTGAGGAGGAGATGAGGGAGCACTACCCAGAGTTATTTGCAGATTCAGCCGTAGCAGACTTCGAGGACGAAGTCTGAGATAAGTGGGGGAGAATTGTAACGACCCGTGTCCGGTATGGTAATTCCTTGGTATTTATTTTTTAGTTTTGCAAGAGGGACTCGGCGAGTTCATAGCCTGACTCGCCGAGTAGGGCCGCGACTTCGAGCACGTGTGAGCCGGGGACTCGGCGAGTCCATATCCCTGACTCGGCGAGTCCATCCGTCTGGGTGAAACACTAAATCCCCGGGTTGCCCACTATTTAAGTCACCTTATAGCCCCATTCTCGCCTCCCTCACCCTGAGAACACTGTGAGAAAGAACCCTAATCCACCCTTGTGTGAGCTAAGTGTTTTGTGCCATTTTGTGAAGGTTTGAAGAAGGAGAAGAAGCAAGGAGCAAGGAGAAGAGGTGTAGTGCAAAGATCCAAGGGCAAATCTGAGTTATTTGAGGTATTTTCGGATTTCCCCTCTTGTTATATGCTTTAAATCTCCATTAGAGCCCTCCTAGGAATTAGTTGATGCTTGTTCCAAGCCTTATGTTTGCATGAATGCCTTAATAAGTCGAGATATCTCTAGGTCTGAATGATGGAGTGTTGTAGAGCCCAGATCTACTGTCTTTTTGGAGTTACTTTGCATATTAATCATAGATCTACCCATTTTATGCATCTTTTAGCCTTATTTCCCTTATTCATGAGGTTGTGCACGTAAAGTTGGAAACTTT
Organism: Lactuca serriola; assembly: GCF_051521515.1. Classification (NCBI taxonomy): domain Eukaryota; kingdom Viridiplantae; phylum Streptophyta; class Magnoliopsida; order Asterales; family Asteraceae; genus Lactuca; species Lactuca serriola. Next base: position 116,558,727 of record NC_136411.1, read on the forward strand.
ACGTGGTAAATCAGCTTATTGGACTCAGATCTACCAATTGTATGTGTTGGATTCAAACAAAATCGAGTAAAAATCAGTTGCATGGCGGCAACTCGGCGAGTTGGGTCGCGAGTTCCCGATTCCATCGTTTTTATCAGTGTCGAGTGGATCCAGTGAGTTAGAGAGTGGACTCAGTGAGTTGAGAGTAGACTCAGTGATGGAGGGACTCGGCGAGTTGTTCATACAACTCGGCGAGTCCAAGGCAATCTTCTTAAGCTCAAGAACAACTCGTCGAGTTGTTCATAGGACTCGGCGAGTCGGATGAAGATTGTCTGAGTTCTTGGATCGGGAGAGTACTCGTCGAGTCGATGTCATACTCGACGAGTAGCAGCGAGTTGAGTCGAGGAGTGAGGATAGGGACTCGGCAAGTTGGCGGCCCAACTCGGCGAGTCAGGTCAACTATGGGTTGACTTTGACCGAGAGTTGACTTTGTCTGAGAGTTGACTTTGACCTGGGGGTAAAAGAGTCATTTTACCCAGTGCAGTGTTTAGTATTTGATTTAGTATGTTTATGGACTTGTAGCCGGGGAGATACCGGAGCAGCAGCAGTTAGCCCTCAGAGCTATTCACTCAGCAGCCAATTCACGAGGTGAGTTCCTTTTCAGTAGGAGCGGGTCTAAGGCCACAATGCCGGCCCGTTTAGCTAGCAGTAGTATCCAGATCTTTATCCGACGCAGTAGTTAGCATGCTTGAAGCCTTCGTGGCTCAGACAGGATTATGTGTGTTCATGCTAAGTGATACGTTATGTTATGATCAGTTAGCTTCGGACTTCGGTCCGATGTCAGCTTCGGACTCAGGTTCGATGTAGGGGTCAAGGTCCCGGTCAGCTTCGGACTCCGGTTCGATGTCAGCTTCGGACTCAGGTTCGATGTAGGGGACAAGGTCCCGGTCAGCTTCGGACTCCGGTTCGATGTCAGCTTCGGACTCAGGTTCGATGTAGGGGATAAGGTCCCAGTCAGCTTCGGACTCGGTCTGATGTGAGCTTTGGATTGCGGTCCGATGTAGGGGACAAGGTCCCGGTCAGTCAGCTTCGGACTTCGGTCCGATGGAGGGGGCAAGGCCCCAGTATGTGCTTGATATATATATATATATATATTATTGTATGGTATGTGGTAATTTGGGGGAGCTCACTAAGCTTCGTGCTTACAGTTTTAGTTTTGGTTTCAGGTACTTCCGCTGGCAGAGGGGGGAGCTCGGGTTGATGGCATTGCACACACCACAGCTTCAGCTTTCATCCTGGGAGTTGATTTAGTTCCTGATTTTTATGTGTCATGGATATGATATAGTTTTCCGTACCATGGTTTATTATTATTTTGAGATGCATTATGTATGGTTTCATGATATGACACTCAAATTATGGTTTTTGGTTATGTTGGAAAAAAAGAAATTTTTGGGTCGTATTTTTGGGTCGTTTCACAACCCACGCTCACTTGCATCACTTCATGGAATTTATCTCGAGTGATCGTGAGACGGTAATATCATATAAATCTTCAAACCTAGAGATATGAGTTGTTGACTATGATTTGGTTATTCATTGATTGTACGAAAACGCATTGGCAACTCGATGTTATAAAACGTGCCTTTGTGAGTAATTCAACAAGTAGTTAGTACAAGCATATCAGTCGAAGTTTATCTGTTCCTTCTAGAAATAGAAGCGATATATGGGCCCCTCGATGATTTGGTTTTGACCTATGTACCGGGCCCGTTCAGAACCTAATTGATGTGTTCAATTTTGTTCTATGTCGAAACAAATCGAAGATCGAGAAACAAATGCTGGACAATAAGTAAGACCATGTTCCATGTGTGTTGTCCGGCTGATATCATGAGAGCAGAGGATTATATGATCACTTATCTTAAATGGCCTATCATCATCATCTCAGTTCCGAGAGACTTTAAAAGAGCTACAATTGCTAGTCGGATTTTGAAGTCATATTTGCAAATATAGTTATTAGACTTATCCAAGTGGGAGACTGTTGGATATAGTGTCTAAGGCCATAACTTTATTTGGTATGTACTTGATCCGACCCGGCATGGTCCATTTGGGTTGCATGGCATTGCAATACTTGGATAGACTAAACGAGAGAATATGGCACTTATGATTATTAATATATTATAAGCTCTAATATATTAATAATAGTATTATTTAATTAGTATTTGATCAAGTATTAATCTAGTATTAATTTGGTGATCAAAGTGAGACTAATTAAATATATAGGGTTGATTATGACAATCATAAAATCTTTTATGGTGGATTAATGATCCATGGTTTATGGGTTATGGATGTAACCATTTGGAGCTCCATGGATAGTCTATGGGAGTTACAAACCCATGGGTCATGAGAAATGAAGAGTCATGACAATTAAGAGTATTCATGTGAAAACCCTAATTGTGACACCACTATAAAAGGGACCCTTTGGCTAGTGAAATCGGACCTAATAAGGTTACTAGAGAGGGCATAACCGATTTTGAGTGCTAGAAGTATTCCAAGTTTTGTGGTGTTGTGTGAAGCATTTGAGGCACAACATTTGGGGTGCTAGGCTCACAAAGTCTTGAAGGAATCCAAGCAACAACAAGGTATGTATTTCTACTAGTTTCTATGTTTCACATATTCCCCATGCCATGCTAGTTAGGAAATAACCTTGAAAAAGAAATTTGCATGTATATAGAGAAAACATAGATTCAAGGTTATTAGGGTTGCATGTACACTTAGGAAGTGTTAGAATGCTCAAAACCCATCATATAGAACTTTCAGAATCGCAATAAATTGGTATCCACAACATTCTATAACTATAGTCCATAAATTGTGTTTTCATCCATAAGACTTGTGAACAACAGCTGGCTGCGACCATATATTCAGCTTTTGCGGTAGATAATGATACACAACTTTGTTTTCTTGATGACCAGCTGACGAGCCTTCCACCCAGAAATTGACATCCACCTAAAGTGCTTTTTCGATCTAGTCTGCATCCAGCATGATCCGCATCAGTGAATGCTTGTAGGCTGAAGTCATTTCCTGCGGGATACCATCGACCAAGGGTCTTACTACCCTTTAAGTATCATAGAATCTGCATTGCTACGGTCATGTGTGACATTTTTGGATCAGCCTGGTACCTTGCGCATACACCTGTTGCAAAGACAATGTCTGGTCGGCTTGCAGTAAGATACATCAATGAGCCAATTATTCCTCAATAATTCTTGTGATCCACTGATTCACCAGAAGGATCAGCAGATATCTTAAATCCGAAAGCCATGGGGACCTTGGCCAAAGAACAATTGTCAATTGAGTATTTCTTCAGTAGTTCCGTGGTGTACTTCTCCTGATGGATGAATATCTCTTGAGGGATTTGCTTTACTTGAAGTCCGAGAGAGAAGTTAATCTCTCTATTTATGTTCATTTTGAACTTGTTGGTCATGAGCTAAGCAAATTCATCCACTAACCCCTGATCAGTTGATCCGAAGAATATATCATCCACATATATTTGTACAAGCATAAGGTGATTACCATTGGCTTTTCGAAATAAAGTGGGATCAATCACTCCTCTTTTCTATCCGGACGACACCAGAAATTTAGAGAGTGTCTCGTACCAAGCTCTTGGGGCCTGCTTTAGACCGTAGATAACTTTTTCAAGCTTGAAGCAGTAGTCTGGGAATTCAAGACTTTCGAAGCCCGGAGGTTGCTAAAGGTAAACCACCTCTTTCAGTTCACCATTGAGAAAATCACTTTTCACATCCATTTGATATACTTTGATGTTCTTGTGAGCTGCGTATGCTAAGAAGATTCGAATGGCTTCCATTCGCTCCACTGGAGCATACGTTTCATCATAGTCAATACCTTCAAGTTGACTATACCCCTTGGCAACTAGCCTTGCTTTGTTTCTGACGACCGCACCGAATTCATCTAACTTGTTTATGTACACCCATCTAGTACCAACAATAGTGTGACCTTGCGGCTTTGGAATGAGTTGCCACACTTTGTTTCTTTTGAATTATTCTAGTTATTCTTGCATTGCGGATATCCAGTCTGGTTCTAGTAATGCTTCTTTGATTGTTCGGGGCTCGACCGAGGACATAAATGTTGCATAGTGACAATAATAAGATAAATCCTTGGAAGATCGAGTCTGGATACATGCGGATGGGTTGACGATGATTTGACCCAGTGGGTGGTCCTTGTCCATACATGGAAATAGGGTTGCAGATGATCAACAACTGCGGTGGATGGAATATCTTCAACATTGGAAGATTCTTCGGTTGGAGATTGTAGTTCCCCCTGGATTTGAGAACAACATGCCGAGTCATCTTGGACTATTGGAGCGAGATTAACATTATCCATTGGAAGATGTTCCCCCTAGATTATTGATGGAAGATCCTCTTGAGCATGTGAAGGTTCCCCCTGAAGTGATGGAATTGTGAGAACTCTAGGGTCAGTTCTGGTGTCGATATTTTCCATGTTTTCTTCATCCGAATCCGAAGAAACGTTTGAAGGTTGGAATCCTCTGCGGAGAGGGATTGGAGCTGCTTCTTCTAATACCGGAACCTCGATGATTGTAATATGATCTGGAGTTGAGTTTTCCCCCTCAACCGGTGAGGTGGAAGTGTTAAGTGATACCTTTACAGATGACGTAGGACCAGATACTTCAGCATGCTGCATTTGAGCTTCAGGAGACACAAGAACTTCAGAGAAGTTAGCTGTTTCAATGGGATCGAAGAGATCATCATAGTTAACTTCAACTATGTTCAAAGGACTCGAAGAGTTAGGAACATCACATTCCAGAATTGCTTTGGTTTCGGTGGAGGGAGTAGTGTTGCGGACATAATAATCATCAAACTTCACATCAAAGCTTTCGATTATTAGTCTCGTACGTCTTATGAGAATCATATAGGCTACTTAGTTTGTTGAGTAACCAAGAAAGATGCCTTTATCAGATTTTGGTGTGAACTTGTTGAGATTATCCTTATTGTTGATCACAAAGCATCTGCACCCAAATATATGGAAGAATCGAACGTTAGGATTTATATTGTTAAGGCCCTCATATGGTGTTTTGCTGAGATGTTTGCACACAATGCTTCGGTTCTGTACAAAGCATGTTGTGGCCACTGCTTCGGCCGAAAAGTAGTGAGGAAGGTTGGCAAAATTGAGCATAGATTTGGCTGCTTCTACCAGTGTACGGTTCCTTCATTCTACTACTCCATTCTGGTGTGGGGTGTATGGAGCTGAAAAATTGTGACTTATGCCCTTGGAAACCAGGAAACTATTGAGATGATGATTAGTAAACTTGGTTCCATTGTCACTGCGGATGCGACGGACTGGAAGTTTGATTTGAAGTTCTATCTCCTTGATAAAATTGATGTGTACTTGCGGTGTTTCTGACTTGAGTCTAAGAAAGAAGACCCATGTGAAATGAGTGAAGTCATCTACTATGACCAGGATGAATTTTTTATGATGAAGACTGGCTACAGTGGACGGACCGCAGAGATCAATATGAAGAAGTTCTAGTGGTTCTGAGATTGAGGAATCGATCACCATAGGATGACTTGCTTTGGACTGTTTGGCACACTCACATGTAGGGCAAAGAGTGTCATTGTGATACTTAAGAATAGGGACGCCTCGGACGAGTTCCCCTATGACCAGATTGTTGATATACCGGAAGTTGAGATGAGCAAGCTTGCAATGCTAGAGCCAGCTAACTTCGGATATGGCTTTTGATAGGAAGCAGAGCTGCGGTTTGCCGATGATCAGAGAGACATCCAGAGGTTACATAGTACCTTCGGATCTGGAGTTGATCAGGAAAGTGCTCTTGTCACTCGTCATTATGTAGCATAATTGGTTATCAAATTTAACCCGATGGCTTGCCTTACATAGTTGGCCAACACTGATGATATTGTGTTTGAGACCTTCTACATAGGCTACCTTTTGAATAGACAAGTTTCTTGTAGTAAGAACACCGTAACCTCGGATGATTCCATTCGTGTTGTTGCCGAATGTGACGTTACCTCCGTTACAAATTGGCCTAAAATCCCGAAGGCATTCTAACCTTCTAGTCATGTGCAAGGAGCAGGCACTGTCGATCAACCATTCTTCTTCTTGGTCCTCCTTGCACAAAGCCTGAGAATTAAACAGTCAGTTTAGGCATCCAAACAAGTTTGGAGCCTGGGACAACAAAAGAATTCTTGATTGATGCATGATACGAGATTGTAGGGACAGGTTTTGTGTCAACTTTTAGACCTAGTCCTGGGTGTTTGAGATTTTTTCTGAGTTTTGTGAGATTGAGAAAAGATTCGAGGTTTTTGAAAAGAGCGTGATTTGATATGAGAAGTAAATTTTTGACACTGACATTTGCAAATTGGACTTTTGTTATTCGTTTTGAACTTTTGTTTAGTTAGTGGTCTTTGTGAGGAAGTATGCTTGTGACCAGTCCGAGGGTTGTGGGGTCTGACATTAGGTATTGAAAAAATGGATTTCGCAGGTGTACGAGCACGTGTAGACCTTTTGAAAAGTGATTTCTTAAAACTTTGATTTGACTTTAAGAGTGCTAGAGTTGGCAAAATACCCTTCCATTTTGGGTCATCTAAGGAATAGATTTGAAAACCATTACTTTGAAAAGACTTTACTTTCTTTTGGGTTGTGTCAGATGGACTTGGAATGAATTTAGAAACTCTAAATTCCTTGTTCTTTGTTTTCTTGACTGCAGAGTTTTTGAACAAGTAATTTGAGAAAACAAATTTTTCTGGACTTCTAGACTTAGTAATTTTGACAAGTTGTTTTTGTTTTGGAAGATTTTCCCGCTTTTTGCCACAGGATCGAATTTCTTCTTTGAAAGCCTTTTTTGCTTCGGTTTTAGGAGAACCGCAGTTAGTGACATTTAGTTGCGATTTCCTTGAAACACTTAGTAATGTTGAAAAATGAGGACTTGATTCATCCGAACTAGAGAGTTCAGGATTCAGGGAACGTTGAACAACTTCAAAATTTTCAATTGGTAATTCATGATGAATTGGTTGGACAATCATAGTATTTTTGACTAAGGTCTGCGGTTCGACGCTTTGAACAACCGCAAAGTAAGTCTGAGTGGATACATTGGTGTGACAATTGATGGAAGGTAAATGGACACACTGAGGTTCATGACTGCAGTAAGGGATACTTCGGTCTGATGACAGAGACGGGAAGTCCATTGAGACTTCGGGACCTTCCAAGATATTTCCTCATCAGCAACTGATGAATTCTGAGAACTGGGAATGGGTTTTTTGTCTAAAGGATTAGAAAATTCATGAAGAATTTTCTCGATAGCGCAATTGTTACTCAGATCGTGAAGTCTACCAAAGTGAGCTTTGATATCTTCTGGAAACGTTTTTGTTATTGACGGGAAACAAGAATTCACGGTCCGGAGGAATGTAGGGACGGTCCTTATTGAATCGGGGTGATGAGTCCGTTGCTGTAGAGTACCCATTGGACTAACCCCAATTGTAGGTATTACCAGCAGTCCCATTGTTAACAAGATTTTTGATGGCTTCACTTTCATTAAACAGTTGTTCTATTAAGAGATTTAAACGTACAATTTCACTCTAAGCTAAATCTCTCTGATTCAATGCTATTTCTAATTGTGTTTCACTCAACATTCTTGCATCTTTCTCTAATATTAAGTCCTTTTCTAACATAGCCATTTTGAGTCTTTTGTTGTCCAGTCGTCCTCTAACGTGAAACATCTTCTGGGACACAATGTTCTTCTCGTCTAATGCTTTGTTATAGTCTGTAAGGACGGCAACACAAGTGTCATTAAGGTTGTCTATCAAGGGCTGACAATCATGCATGCTATAATTTAGAGTTTGGATCATAAGTTTTACCTATACGACAATGCTGAGTGTCCCATCTTTCGCCATATAGAAGTAATTCTTCTCCTTCTTTGTAGATCCATCTTCATCAACAGTTGCAATGATACAAATTTTTCTCTTTCCTTTGACATTGATGATGTCCTCATCCTCATCCCCCGAGGACCAAACCCGATGGTCTCTTTTTACTTGAGCAACATATGCTCTTCCTTTTTCCCTTTCTTCCATCTCTTGAGCCATTCTGAGATAAAACGCTCTATCTTTAACTACATTTGCCTTGCAGTCTTTGGCAAAATGATTCTCCTTGTTGTACTTATGAAAAATCACAACATCACTTTTATCTTTTGAAGGAGTACCAGAGTCCGTAGTTTGGATGGACTGCGGTGCTTCCTTGGGTTGAGTATTTCAAGACTGCGGTGGTGGGCAAGGCTTTTTAGTGAAACGAGAGTGATTGTTTTGAGAGTTAGGATTGCGGTTGAAAGGTGGTTTGTTTTACTGTTGGTTCTTTCGGAATGAAGGTGGTAACCGATTGAATTTTTGGCTGATGAGAGCAATTGCATTATGAAGTTCTTCTTTGTCGTCATATACTGAGTCTGCTTCGTATGACTGCTGAGGGTTGTCATACGTAGTGGAGAATGATTGAGGAGATTGAGCCATGAGAGCGAGTGGACCACCGAAGTCTGCACAGTCTTTGAGTACCGTAGACTCTTGAGCTTGTAGTTCACCGTAGAGCTTATAGAGAGAAAGAGAGTGAATTTTTCTATCTCCTTGGACAATCATTTTGGCAGTTGTCCAGTGTCTTCCTAAGCCATTTAGAAACTGAAGATTCGTTTCACGGTTGCTTCGGATCGTGCCACCATTGGATAGCTTTGTGACTATCAGATTAAACCTTTTAAAAGAGTCCTCCAAGCTTTCACCCGCATGAGATTTAAAGTTGTTAAACTCATTGAGTGCGGTAGTATGCTTTTTGTCTTGAGCTTGTTCCGTTCCTTCATACAGATTTTTGAGAACATCCCAGATTTCTTTTGTAGATTTGTAATTTATGATTATGTTGAAGTTGTCAGGTGCAACTCCACAAGAAATCTCATAAAAGGTAATAGCATCATTTTCCATTTTTTCAAGATCGTCCTTGGTGGGACGATTCAACACTGGTTGATCTCCTCCTAGTCTGGTTGTGGCTCTGTCGGTTTGTACTAGAGTAAGAACAGGAACATGAGATCCTTCTTCTACAGATCTCCATACGTCTCTTCCAAGTCTCCTGAAAATATCTTTCTATTCTTTGAGACAAGTGATGATATTCATTCACCACAAGTATTGGTGCTCTATTCGAACCACCAACACTGTTTGATACATTGAGAGATAATGTCTTTGCCATATTTCCTTGTTTTGAAAAGAACTTTTGTTGTTTTTTTTGTTTTTTAAACGAAATGAGCTTAATTTGTATAGATGGTTTTTTGAAACTCGAAGTTTTGCTTCAAAAGGAAACCACTTTGGCTCTGATACCAATTGTTGAGAGAAAAACTTGAGACATACTTGAACAAACATTAGAACAAGCATAGTTGCGGAATAGTTAATCTCAAAGGATCATAAAAGCCTAACAATAATAATAAGTTAGAGTTAGATAATTAGAAAGTTAGGTGCGGAAATGTAAGGATATATAAATGACAACAGGTGTTATATCAAGTATACACATAAGTTGATTCTTAACAAGGAATGCATTGAAACCAAGTTAGTAAATGAGATCAAACTTAGTGATTAAGTCAAGAAGACTTGCTCCTGAGAGAGATGATATTTAAATATGATATGATGATTTTAGAGACTAAGAAAGAGGGGAGAGTAATAACACACAATATGAGATTTTTAGATGTGAAGTGTTATCCGATCATATTTACTTGAAAAAGATTGAGTTCTATATATAGAGACTCAAAGGTTACACTTGTTCTTCTATCTAAATGTAGCCATGCAAGGCATACTGGATAAAAGAGAGTAATCTAATAAAAACAGATAAGAAACTAAACTAAGAAAAACTAAATAAAGAACTGCTGATGACGATAACTTCGGATGCAGTTGCTAACGTGAATTGACTGCGGATCACCAAGGGACTGCGGTAGGTCAAGTTTAAGAGGGTCACTTCTATGATTGAACAAACTAGTACTTTCTTAGGAATGCACGTCTATAGCCTAGGGCTAACTCTCTGAGGTTAAGTATATTCTTTAACCCACAAATATAGAATTATATAAACTTGAACCATCGAATGCTAATACAATGCAAGGTTTTAGAATTAAGGTTAGACCGATGCACAAGCAAGCTTGAATTCGGTTGTTGGTAGACTAAATGGTTGGAATTCAATATTTAAAGAAAATTACAGTTCGAATTGCTTTGGAACTCTCGAAAATTTTAGTGAACACTTTATGAGTACTTGGTAAATATTTACTTCAAATCAACATAAAATCTTAAGTATCATAAATATAAATCATGTCCGAAGTTTATCTCAGAATGCTAAATACTCAACTATGATACCCTACGAAGGCATCTGTCAGACCTCGTAGGAGTTTTTGTAAAATATATGCACCTTTGCAAATCACTTTGAATTCGACTTAGATATTTAATTAGTCCATTTCATTTGGTTATGAACCGTCCGACTTATGATTGAACCATCCAAGTTCAAACGAAGGACACATATGCCTACCCTTCGTCCTTTGTGATATTTTTTGAAAGATAATAAAGTAAACTCAATGAAAATGTGAAACATGAAAGTTGTTAGAAATCTTGCCTAGTTCCAAAACATCATGATTCAAAAGAATCATAACTTCAAAACTTGAGGTAGGATCAAAACATCAAGTAGAAGTCGAGTCCCACCGTAACATCTTCTCCATGAATTTGCACCATTTGTCCCAATACTTGGCTGTTTCTTTTCACTTGTTCCAAGTGTAACATTTCACCCTTGGTAGTACTGTAAAAGTTTACTACATCTAATACTCATAGTAGAGTCAATCTTAGGCAAACCCATGCCAATTCTACACGTTTGGCATAATTTTAATATTATCATTTATGTACACATCAATCTTTTTACATGACTCATTCATCCTTAGACCAATTGTAATTAGACAAAGTAATGTCTCACAATAGATTAGTGAGTTATCTTCCAACACCAATACAATTTCTTGACATAACTACGATCGAGATAACGATTGAACAAAAAGTAGCTAACACTTTGGACCGTTTATAAATCCAATAGAAACAACGCTTCTGAGCAAAATAAAATTAGAAGCAACAACCATAGAAATAAGAGTTATGTCCCGAGGACATGAACACATGAAGAATTTGTGAACCACCAACCCAAATCCTTCTATGATAATGAAGTTATAAGGTTGCACTCTAGATTGAAAAGATAGAATAAATACTCCATGTCAACTCCTGTGCAGAAAACTATCGTGGTAAGTTTGCCACCTACGCTTCTGTTTACATCGCCTTTACAAGGTGGAATTGCTATAATAGGCATTGATTTCTGTGACAACCCGAAATTACCATTCTGTACAAAATGTATCACTTCAATAGAAGTTATAGCAGTCATAGTTAATTTTCAAACTTTTTCGCGTAAGTTTGAGTAATTCAGGGTTTACACTTCAGGAAATATCAGGAGAGTGGGTGCACTAGGGTTTAGTGCAACACTATTATTCCAACACTCTATTATATTAGAGATCATTTCAGGAATAAAAATATATTCTCCCAAAAATATCTCAGGACTATAAATGGATTTCTAAACCAAATTCATTCATTATTCACATTTCCAACTAGAGAAAAGCCATTTTCTCTCTCACGGATCTTCGGGTTTTTATACCAAAACGATCGTAGCGTATGTACAAGTCCTCGCTTGACACCTAACCATCCAATACCGTTCAGTTCATCCCAATCACCAACTACAGGTTAGTTCATACCCCTAACAATGTTTTAAATGATTTTAAATGCTTTAAAGGGGGGGGGGGGGGAAATACAAGTAGAAACAAACATGTTATTAAATCATTGATATGTATTTTATAACTATGTTTGTCATTTAACAGATTTCACATACTACAAAATGTGATGCATGAAATGGTTTTAAATCTTAAAAACACATTGTTATCAAATGTTTTACCTTTGAAATGTATATTAAAATGACATCAAGTCATTGTTAATTATTGTTCAAAACCAATAAGATGTCTTACAAAACCATTTTACATTCTTGAACTAATGCATGTACACTTATATTCTTATATATGTAGTGATGTTATAGTTTACAACTTTCGTTTAGTTTCTCACTCTCTTGAGTAGTAAGAGTGCATAAACCTACTTGAACAACCAATTACCTTCCAGTAAATTATCATAGGGATAATTTTGAGATATCAAACATAATTCCTATTACAAGGAATCACACAAGGGTCAGTTCATTCATGAGTCTATACCAGTACATTACCTGATACATGAGTACATTTACATTTGATTACATCATACATGAGTACCTTTACGTAGATACACTTAACTGTGTACATTAACATGAATACTTGTATCTCGAATTGCGAAGATGATTTATTAGTACCTTCTGTGTAAATCTTCTTGCATATCCCTAGTACCTTGGGATATCTAGACAGGACCCTATCCGTAGTACCTCGGGATACCTAGATGGGCCTCTATCCCTAGTACCTCGGGATATACGTACGGGACTAACCATTCCGGAACCCATCTGTTAGCAACAGTGGGTGATGAACATCTACGGATGCCTACGGTTATTACTTATACTAGGAGTACCTTTACAGGGACTAACCATTCCTCCGCCCTATTGCTGCTACAGAGGACAAGTGGACAATCTTCTGATGTTCATTAGGTTATATAAGTTGTGTTAGCCCTACTACCTCGGGATAACAGTTACATATGTTGTGTTAGTCCTAGTACCAAGTGACAACACTTACATTAGTACATTTTCCTGGTTACTTTATTTTGTGATGCTTTCAAATAAACGGTGAGTTAGACTAAGTACTTTAGTACTAAACAATTAAAGGAAAAACTATCATTTTACTTACAAAACATTCGGGTCTTGGTAAAAGACTACATTTCGTACTTATAGAAAATAAGGGATTTTCTAGGGATTTCATACTTACATCAACATTTTCATTTAAAGGTTTACATGGCCTTCATAACAGATTTTCATAAGCAAGACAACGACACTTATTTACTTATGAATTCACCAGCTTTAAAGCTGATACTCGCTTTCAAAATAACATGTATTCTCAGGTCAACAGTAGACAGGTACGATGGCTAGGTTTTGAGAAGACGGAGCAGACAAGTCTCGTCTTTTATTTTGATTGTATATTTTTGGTGTCTTATTACAATGAAAGAACACACATGTATTAAACTTTACTTATAATGCAATGGATGATGTTGTTGCTTGTTTATTATATTACACTGTTGTGATACTGTACATGACGTCCTCCACCCCTGAACGTTTCCGCCGTTCGTGGTTTTGGGGTGTGACAGATTGGTATCAGAGCATTATTTATAGTGAATTAAGTATATCAACCCATAAAAGATATACTAACTATAAATACATGGGATTAAAACACTCTGTCTAAGAGTTGATACTTTTAAATAATAAAATATTTAACAAAGTATACGTGCCTGCATTCATACTAAAATCAGTGTCACAATGACAAGAACAAAAGTATTACGATTGTTGAATATCACAAAGTAAGCCTGGGGATATATGGTCAGTCTTGGGAATGGCATAGCCTGATCAACTATGCTGGTCCGACGAGTGATTAGCATATGCCCAAGAATGGTTGTGATGTGGCAACAAGTCTAAAAACTTACCAACATAACCATAAAGAAACACCATAGGGGTATTTGGTCTTACTGTAATTATCTTAGTCAGTTCGTCTATTTAGCTATTTCTTATAATCCCTTTTCTTGCGTAGATTAAAATGGCTGGATTTCACCATGGCAATCCGTACTTCCCGAACCAAGGCAATGCTGGTTGGCTAGAGGCAGAACCAGAAGATGATCAACCAATCCCTTTGGATGATCACCATGCTGAGGGTCTTTCCGATAGTTCTGACTCGGAGCCAGAAGTCAACAACCTACCCCCAGCTGATCAAAACCCAAACCTGACCCCCGTCCTGTGTTTCAAGGACCCACACCCTTGTGGGCCATTAACTTGACTGAATGGAGTCAGGAACAAGGTCAGCCCATTCCCTACAATGGAGACCGAAGTTTCTACAACCTCACTAAAGGAGGTTCTGCTGATAGAGACCTACCAATCATGGTGCGTAGGATTTCTCGGAACACGATAATGGCTCAGGCGACTATCAATCCAATTTTGGAAGTTGACGCCAACTCTGGTGTTAACACTGTCCACATTCGCCAACTAGAGTATGCTCATGAAAGGACTCTGGTCCGCAATGCAAATCATCAGAGGGAACTTGCTGAAACCCGAGCTGAAGTTAGAGAACTTCGAGCTCAGCAAGCAAGGTCGGACAGGCGTATAAGGGACATTGAACGTCTACTGTCGGGATCGAGGACTCATGCAAGCAGCTCTCGTCGCCGATAGAAGCTCGTCGACTCATCTTTTGAATCTAACCTAGTTTATGTAAAAATTTGGTCTAATTTCCTGTCTTTATAAATCTTAGACCTTTTAGGTCTTGATCTAGTCTTAATTCTGTCAAAATTTTCCATCTTGGTTGATGTAAGGCCTACTTCTAGGCCATTTTTCCTGAACTTGTTACATCTGTAATTCCAGTATTATTGACAGATATCTAATCTTATGGAAATTTTTATCCAAATGCTATCTTCTTCATTTAGTCATACTATTCCTTCTGTTGTTGGGCTATGGGGATTTAGTCCATGGGACACATTCATTAATCATTTATTCTCATCCATTTCTTCATCTTTTAAACATATAGTTAAAGATGCCGCCACGCAGGAATCCAAGACAAAATCCAAACAACGAAACACCGATACCACCACCTCCACCACCACCTGAACCTCTTCAACCACCAAATCCTTTCGATGCCAACATGTTCCAGGCAGCTTTCACAGCAGCAGTTGCAGCTGCTGTGTCAGCAATCAACGCTCCTGCCCCTAGTGGATCAGGAACAGGTGCACCACCCTCGAACCACGGCGAAAGCCATGGACACCCTCAGGAATACACCTACAAGGACTTCACTAACGCCAAACCCCACATCTTCAATGGAACTGGGGGTGTTATGGTGTTGAGACAATGGATTGAAAAGATGGAATCCGTCTTTGAAATCTGTGCTTGCCAGGAGGGCAACAAGGTCAAGTTTGCCGCTTGTACCTTCTCTGACAGAGCACTAACATGGTGGAACAGCCATGTTAACTATCTAACTTTGGTGGTGGCGTATTCCATCAGCTGGGAAAAGTTGAAAGACATGCTGATGAAAGAATACTGTCCTCGAGGTGAAATACAAAAACTCGAGCAAGAATTCTGGGGTCTACAAATGGTTGGATCCGACATCACGACCTACACAAATAGGTTTTGTGATCTGGCAAACTTATGCCCTGATATGGTTGCTCTCCAGAGCAAAAAGATAAAGAGATATATCTGGGGACTGTCGCCCCAGATCCAGTCAAGTGTGATCGCTTCCAGGCCTATTACCTTCGATAGCGCCAAGGAACTGGCACAATCCCTCATCGATCACCGGAAACCTCAGAACACAACAATCCCTACACCCGTACCACAAAAGTCCAACCCCGACTACAACAAGAAAGGGTGGAATAAGAGGAAAAGAGGGGCTCCGCAAGGATCCTCCAATAAGCAACAACTTGTGGCGATCAATGCTGCCACAGTGACTCCTGTTGTCCCTGCGAACCCCTTACCAGCAAAAACTTATGCTGGAACTCTTCTGAAGTGCACCAAGTGCAAATACCACCACCACGGACCTTGCAAGAAGATCAGTGCTCTAACTGCAACAGGAAGGGGCATACAGCCCGTTACTGCAAGGCTCCAACAGCTCAAGCCGCCTAGGTTCCTAATGTCGGTATGGGCCAAACTTGCTACGGTTGTGGCGAGGTGGGTCACTACAAGAGGAACTGCCCTAAAGCGGGGATGGTTGGAGGAGTGGGAAGAGTTATGGCCCTAGGACACGAGGAAGCAGTAGCTGATCCTACGATAGTTACTGGTACGTTCCTCCTCGATAACTCATATGCTTGGATAATTTTCGATAGTGGAGCCGAGAAAAGTTTTGTAAGTCACAAATTTGCACACCTGCTTAAACAAAAACCATGTGCATTAGATAATTCATTCACGGTAGAAATGGCTAACGGGAAAACAAAGAGTACAAACTGCATATACGTAGGTTGTACCTTAACTTTAGATGGCCATACTTTCAAGATAGATCTCATGCCAGTCCCAATTAAATGTTTCGACGTTATCATCGGTATGGATTGGTTGAGTCTTCTTCGCGCTGACATTATGTGCTTCGAAAAAGCTGTTCGTCTTAACCTTCCTAACAATGAAACCTTAATTATCTACGGCGACAAACCTAGTACGAGCCTTCACATCATTTCGTGCATTCAAGCCCAGAAGTGCTTGCGAAAGGAATATCATGCATTCCTAGCACACGTCGTCGATATCAGTCAAGAACTGAAAGACATCCAGAACATCCCTGAAGTGCGCGACTTTCCCGACATATTCCCAGAAGAACTTCCCGGTTTACCACTGCAACACCAAGTCGAGTTCAGAATCGACTTAGCGCCAGGGGCTACCCCTGTAGCCAAATCTCCTTATCGTCTGGCACCGGCTGAAATGCAGGAACTTTCCAGTCAACTTAACGAACTTCTTAAGAAGGGATTCATTCGACCAAGCTTCTCACCATGGGGAGCACCAGTCTTGTTCGTCAAGAAATATGGATCGTTTCGCATGTGCATCGACTATAGAGAACTCAACAAACTTACCATTAAAAATTGTTATCCCTTGCCCCGCATTAACGATTTGTTTGATCAACTTCAAGGAGCCAACTACTTCTCGAAGATAGATCTGCGATCCGGATATCACCAACTACGAGTGTTAGAGGAGGATGTTCCCAAGACAGCCTTCCGAACTCGTTATGGGCACTACGAGTTTGTAGTGATGTCGTTCGGATTAACTAACGCGCCCGCATTATTCATGGATCTGATGAATAGGGTGTGTCGTCCTTACTTGGATCAGTTCGTCATCGTCTTCATTGATGACATACTCATCTACTCTCAAAGTAAGGAGGAACCTAGTCAACAGCTCCGTAAAATTTTAGAAACATTGCGATCGAGAAGCTCTAAGCGAAGTTCTCAAAGTGCAAATTTTGGATTCGGCGAGTCGAATTTTTGGGCCATGTTGTTAGCGAAGAGGGAATACACGTGGACCCCTCCAAGATCAAAGCCATTGAGAACTGGTCAGCACCAAAGACACCTACCGAAATTCGTCAATTTCTAGGTCTCGCTAGCTACTATCGCAGGTTCATTCAGAACTTCTCCAGCATAGCGAAACCTCTTACAACCCTGACCCAGAAAGGCGTGGCCTTTGACTGGGAAGAGAAACAGGACAGAGCGTTCCAAACGTTCAAACGAGCCTTATGCACCGCCCCGATACTATCCCTTCCCAAAGGGATAGAAGACTTCATTGTCTATTGTGATGCATCCAATCAAGGACTCGGATGTGTTCTGATGCAGCGAGGTAAAGTCATAGCCTATGCCTCGAGACAACTGAAGACACATGAGGTTAACTACACAACCCATGATCTGGAACTAGGAGCAGTTGTGTTTGCTCTGAAGATCTAGCAACATTACCTATATGGTACAAAAAGCACGATCTTTACGAACCATAAGAGTCTACAACACATTTTCGACCAGAAAGAGCGCAACATGAGACAACGACGGTGGGTCGAGCAACTCAGTGATTACGAATGCGAAATTCGTTATCTTCCGGGTAAAGCCAATGTAGTAACCGACGCCCTAAGTCGGAAAGAATATACTGGTCGTAGAGTCAAATCTTTGACTCTAACTATCCATTCACACTTGTCCACGCAAATTAAGGAGGCTCAGCTCGACGCTTTGAAACCTGAAAACGTAGCTGGTGAATCCCTTAGAGGGACGGATAAGAACTTATAAACCAAGGGTGGCGGAGCCTTATACCTCATGGATCGGATCTGGACACCGAAAAACGGTGGCTTCAGAGACTTGGTCATGACCGAAGCTCACAACACTCATTATTCCGTCCACCCGGGTTCAGATAAGATGTATCTGGATCTTAAAGAGCTATACTAGTGGCCTAACATGAAAGCAGATATTGCTACCTTCGTGAGTAAATGCCTTGCTTGCGCAAAGGTCAAGGTCGAATACCAGAAACCCTTCAGTCTTCTACAACAACCGGAGATACCAGAATGGAAGTGGGAGCGGATCACTATGGACTTCATAACCAAGTTGCCCAAGACGACGGGTGGACTTGATTCCATATGGGTCATCGTCGATAGACTAACCAAGTCTGCACACTTCCTACCGATCAAAGAAACAGACAAGATGGAGAAACTTACCCGAACTTACATTAGGGAGATTGTAAGGCTGCACGGTGTTCCTTTATCTATCATCTCAGATAGAGATAGTAGATTCACTTCGAGGTTCTGGCAGTCATTACAAAATTCCCTAGGAACTTGGATGGACATGAGTATAGCCTACCATCCGCAGACCGACGAGCAAAGTGAGAGAACTATCCAAACCTTAGAAGATATGTTGCGTGCATGTGTGATTGACTTTGGAAAAGCTTGGGATACCCATTTACCTCTTGTCGAATTTTCCTACAACAACAGTTATCACACGAGCATAAAGGCAGCTCCATTCGAGGCCCTCTATGGCCGAAAGTGCAGATCCCCTCTATGCTGGGCTGAAGTGGGTGATACCCAGTTAGCTAAGGGACGAGTTCCCAAAAGCACTCTCACGGGTCCGGAGATCATTCGGGAAACGACAGAGAAAATCGTTCAAATTCGTGAACGATTGAAAGCCTCTAGAGACCGACAGAAAAGCGACCGAGTCCTACTAAAGGTCTCACCCTGGAAGGGCTTGATACGCTTTGGAAAGCGTGGGAAGCTCAATCCAAGATACATAGGGCCTTTTGTGATTCTCGCGAGAATCGGCCCTGTGGCTTACAAACTCAATCTACCGCAAGAACTCAGTAACGTACATCCTACCTTCCACGTCTCGAACTTGAAAAAGTGTCTATCTGACGAGACTCTTGTTATTCCACTCGAAGAAATCGAGATCAACGAGAGCTTTAACTTCGTGGAGGAACCAGTAGAGATCATGGACCAAGAGGTCAAGCAAACAAAGCAGAGCCGTATCCCGATAGTGAGGGTGCGCTGGAACGCAAAGCGTGGACCGGAATTCACTTGGGAACGTGAGGATCAGATGAAACTGAAATACCCTCACCTTTTCTCTTAGTTATATGTAATTTCTTATTTGCTTAAATTCTAATTTCGGGACAAAATTCCTTCTAACGGGGGGATGATGTGACAACCCGAAATTTCCATTCTGCACAAAATGTATCACTTCAATAGAAGTTATAGCAGTCACAGTTAATTTTCAGACTTTTTCGCGTAAGTTTGAGTAATTCAGGGTTTATACTTCAGGAAATATCAGGAGAGTGGGTGCACTAGGGTTTTGTGCAACACTATTATTCCAACACTCTATTATATTAGAGATCATTTCAGGAATAAAAATATTTTCTGCCAAAAATATCTCAGGACTATAAATAGATTTCTGAACCAAATTCATTCATTATTCACATTTCCAACTAGAGAAAAACCATTTTCTCTCTCACGGATCTTCGGGTTTTTATACCAAAACGATCGTAGCGTGTGTACAAGTCCTCGCTTGACACCTAGCCATCCTATACCGTTCAGTTCATCCCAATCACCAACTACATGTGAGTTCATACCCCTAATCAATGTTTTAAATGATTTTAAATGCTTTAAAGGGGGGGGGGGAATACAAGTAGAAACAAACATGTTATTTAAATCATTGATATGTATTTTATAACTGTGTTTGTCATTTAACAGATTTCACATACTACAAAATGTGATGCATGAAATGGTTTTAAATCTTAAAAACACATTGTTATCAAATGTTTTACCTTTGAAATGTATATTAAAATGACATCAAGTCATTGTTAATTATTGTTCAAAACCAATAAGATGTCATACAAAATCATTTTACATTCTTGAACTAATGCATGTACACTTATATTCTTATATATGTATTGATGTTATAGTTTACAACTTTCATTTAGTTTCTCACACTCTTGAGTAGTAAGAGTGCATAAACCTACTTGAACAACCAATTACCTTCCAGTAAATTATCATAGGGATAATTTGGAGATATCAAACATAATTCCTATTACAAGGAATCACACAAGGGTCAGTTCATTCATGAGTCTATACCAGTACATTACCTGATACATGAGTACATTTACATTTGATTACATCATACATGAGTACCTTTACGTAGATACACTTAACTATGTACATTAACATGAATACTTGTATCTCGAATTGCGAGGATGATTTATTAGTACCTTCAGTGTAAATCTTCTTGCATATCCCTAGTACCTCGGGATATCTAGACAGGACCCTATCCCTAGTACCTCGGGATACCTAGATGGGCCTCTATCCCTAGTACCTTGGGATATACGTACGGGACTAACCTTTCCGGAACCCATCTGTTAGCAACAGTGGGTGATGAACATCTACGGATGCCTACGGTTATTACTTATACTAGGAGTACCTTTACAGGGACTAACCATTCCTCCGCCCTGTTGCTGCTACAGAGGACAAGTGGACAATCTTCTGGTGTTCATTAGGTTATATAGGTTGTGTTAGCCCTAGTACCTTGGGATAACAGTTACATATGTTGTGTTAGTACTAGTACCCAGTGACCACACTTACAATAGTACATTTTCCTGCTTACTTTATTTTGTGATGCTTTCACATAAACGATGAGTTAGACTAAGTACTTTAGTACTAAACAATTAAAGGAAAAACTATCATTTTACTTACAAAACATTCGGGTCTTGGTAAAAGACTACATTTCGTACTTATAGAAAATAAGGGATTTTCTAGGGATTTCGTACTTACATCAACATTTTCATTTAAAGGTTTACATGGCCTTCATAACAGATTTTCATAAGCAAGACAACGACACTTATTTACTTATGAATTCACCAGCTTTAAAGCTGATACTCGCTTTCAAAATAACTTGTATTCTCAGGTCAACAGTAGACAGGTACGATGGCCAGGTTTTGAGAAGACGGAGCAGACAAGTCTCGTCTTTTATTTTGATTGTATATTATGTGTGTCTTATTACAATGAAAGAACACACATGTATTAAACTTTACTTATAATGCAATGGATGATGTTGTTGCTTGTTTATTATATTACACTATTGTGATACTGTACATGACGTCCTCCACCCCTGAACGTTTCCGCCGTTCATGGTTTTGGGGTGTGACAATTTCCGTTCATGCCACGACTTAAGAAACACTAAAGAGGATACTCACAGGAATCTACTACTAAGAAGATAGAATGCATAAATTAAAATAAGCACTTGTGGAAGAAATCTTGTTATGAAAATGGTGAAACTGGGCATCTTGAAAGAACCTGCTGAAGACTAAAGAACCAAGAGGTGATAGATCGAGTCAGAAGAATCGTGATTGGAATAAGGAATGAAACAAAGAGCTATCAGTAGTAACTGGTGTGTTTCTAGTTAGCTAATTGTATATTAAGGAAATTCTAATTCAACTATGCAAAGAAATCCTTGTGAACCCTAAACTTAAACCAATTATGAGTCATGGACCTAGTAGTTTGGAGAAAACCTATAGAGTAGAGACAACCAGTGAGCTATCGGAAATCTACTTGTGAAATTTTTATAAATTTCATCCAAACACTTACCAAACAATGTTTGTCACATCAACCTTGTGCTTAGGTCACCGAAAGTCTAATATCAATGTCTATATGACATGGTTTTGTTTATATCACGTCAAGTCGTTATACGACCCCCAACCCTCAAACTGATAAAATAACCATGAACGATCTATCTATACTTATAGACTTTTTGCCAATTCTGAGCTGAAGCTTCGACATTATCCTAGGCATGATTCGACTAGCTCTCTATTGTGTCAAGATTTTTACTACAAGAAAGTTGTACGGCCAAATCTACCTACGAGAAAACCATGGTCATTTATGATGACAAGTCGGAGAAAAACCTAAAGATTCCTTCCTACCATAAAAATAAAATAATGGATTGTTGTGAACTTCTCGGATCACCGTGATTTAAGCAAGCTTGTGACGAATTTAATAAAATGAGAAGGATTTAATAAAATGTTAAGGATTTAATAAAATGTGAAGGATTTAATATTATGTGAAGGATTTCATAAAATGTAGAAAAATTAATCAAATGTGGAGGATTTAATCAAATGTGAAGTTTAAGTGATGACTTCTTCCTAAGAAATGAATGTTGGAATTTTAACAACAATAGAATTTGTGTTGGCTACTACAAGTGATCCATCAGGAACTTCTGTATGGTAGCCCAACCATCAACTATGTTAACACCAAAAGGAAACAAAGTCCAACTGGAAAGATAAGCAAGAAATTGTATTTAAAAATTTGGAACAACTATGGTGTAATGCATTAATCGTACCTTTCTGAAAGAACAAAGAACTTGTCTGTATATGACAACATGTACGTGAAGGATTGAGGTGCACATAGATGAATTAAAATAAGGTTTTTACCTATGCTTTTGGTTGAATGACATAAATGAGAAATTTGTTGTCATCATAATTTGGGAGATTTGTTAACATTGTAATGAGATTGACATGGTTGCAAATGTCTGGAACCGAAAAAATGTACCAAATCCCGTTGAGAATGACTATTGACTATGGATATCCATTTACAACCTATAGCTCAAACTCAAGAAGTTTTACTTGAGACCATGAGAGAGAAAAGCTTTGCCAGTGAAGCTTTATGAAGACTGGATAAACGTGTAAAGCTCAAGAATGACGGGATGTGATACTTTATGAACCAAATTTGCACGCCTAAGTACAGTGAACACTAGAACATAGTCTTGGGTGAAGTTCACAGAATAAAGTGTTCTATCTATCTAGGCTTTTGACATAATGTGCTTATATCTACAGAAATGGAAATGGTGTGCATGAATAAAAGCAGAGATTGTTAATTGAGTGAATAAATAACAAACTTGTACCAAGTGCAAAATGTCAAAAACACTCAGGACTAGAATAATGATAAAGAAATACCCAAGTAAAAGTGGAAACCAATGTCAATGGACTTTATACTAAAGGTACCCAATAATATTCATCCCTAACGCCCATAATAAAATACCCATCCTTACTTGGGTAATATGCTCTAAACATATATGATAAACTTTGGTAATTACATGGGATACTCATTGGAGTTAATGAGTTATTCCTACCATGATAATTAATCACACCAACATCAAGGCCACATTGTTCAAGACCTTATACGGGTGCAAGCGCCAATACTCGACTTGTTAAACATTGATTGGAGATACGGAACTAAACAAACAACATGCCGGTGTTACACTGCATTCAGATCCATGAATCACACAAGAGATTATAGAAAAGATTATGTGAACATGATAACAATTACAGTCTGTACACAAATGACAAAAGAGTTATGTTAGCAAAAGACGTAAGTCTTTCGACTTCAAAGTTGGAGACTGTGTAACTTTAAACGCTTTACTTTTGAGGAATGATTCAGCTTAGAGAACGAGTCAAGTTAAAATATGACTCAAAAGACCTTCGAAATTCATAACAAAATTTAGTCCTGATATTTATATCAACTTATCTTGAGAACGAAACGGCGTAGACGACGCTTTTCATGCGCTAAATCTTAAAGAGCGTCTTTCCGAGGATACGCTTGTTATATGTTTCAATAAAGTGTATTAAGAAATAATGCTAATGTTTCATGTTTGTGAAAATACACCCGGTTGAATTGTATATAAGACTTGAAAACCCTTAAAATATTTGATTTGATCTTATTCCATATTCCCTATTTAGTTGTGTATTGTGGTAAAGTCGTCTATTGGATCCGTTATCTAATCTAGAGCTACACGAATTAAATCGACTTTAAAGGGATCATGTATGCATCAAGCGAAAGGAAAACACCACCAATTGTTTTATAATATTTTATCTATACATTGAATTTCGGGACCGAATTCCTTTCAACGGGGGGATATTGTAACAATTGGTAAAATTCGGTCAGAGTTCGGCGGTCAAACCATCACGAACCACTATGTGTTAAGAACCAATTCACGAACCACTATGGATCTTTATCCAGATCCATAGTTTGAGTGTGGAATTACACGAATGTTCATCCATATCCCTCAAACAAGGGCTCTGATACCAACTTGTAACTTGCCAAAAAGCATAGTAAATTTGTTTCCATTTTAAAATAGAATAAACCATTTTTACATAAAACATAAGCCACCAAAATTTTGTTTGACAATCATATCATAAAATTGGAGTATCAAAATCTTAAGATCTCTCAAAACATAACGAACACTCGATGATGTGTACAGTCACGCCTTTGCCTTGCCCCGATCCTCAGAATTACCTCAAATGTTTATATCCATAATTGTAAGTCAAAACTTAGTGATTTCCCCAAAATACCCACACAATAATAAACATACAATCCATTCACAAAAGGCCAACAATAAAGAGGCTCCCGAGCCTACAACCAATAGCTAAATCGATCTTCGGAGCCTAAAGTATCGACTAAACTGTTCTCCTGAGCCTAGAACATGTAGTTGGACTGCTCTCCTTGGGCATACACTATCAATTGGACCGCCCATGTTTCTTGGCCTACAACACATAGTAGGACCATCTCAACCCAAGCAAAATATTTCAATATATGAAAATACAATAACAAGAAACCACATGTTATATTCAAATATCTACCAGTCTAATAGATCATTATAACATATTAACATTCTAACGCACCATGATACATACTGCAGTACAAACTATAGTGAGAAAACACACCTCACAGATGAAAGATAATCACCACAGCTCACACGGAGGTAAAGACTATTACTACAAACCACTTATACGTCAACTAGAGGCAAATCTTTAATCTACAATCTAAAACCGACAAGATAACCAAAAAGTCAACCTGGTCAAAAAGGAAATGGTCGACTCACCACATCATAGCCAACACTATGGCTATGTTGTGGTGGCTACACGACGAAACAGTCATGGAGAACTCGGTCACCACATTGTGGAAGAAACTTGTCATGTCTTTGGAACTGGTTCTCACAACTTAATGGATTAAGTTCTTAACCCTTATTCTTTAGAGCTCAAAATCTCAAATATGATCCTTCCAAAGGTCCTGATGGAAAAAGATTCTAACTTTATCCATTAACTCATCCCAATAAGTCAAGATCTATAAACATATGTTCTTAATGGATGCACCAAATGCATGGACATCAAACTATGTCATGCAATCCATCATTCTAACCACTGCCATGGTCTAGAAGCCATAGAATGCACTCAAGAATTCTGGAGTCCACTTAAATTCCAAAACCAATAAGATTTGGACCAAAAAGGTCATAAAATGACATATCAATAAAACTAGAGAATTAATGAGCAAGATAGAAACTTTATACCTACAAATGATCTGACAAGTGTTTAAGATGATAGATCTAAGATGGAATCAAACACACAAGCAACACGAGAGACTCATTCTTCCTTCAAACTTCACAAAATGGGCTCATAGAATCAAAATCCACACAAAGAGGCTAAGTTTTAGGTGGAACTTGACCTATGAGTCTCGAGGTTGCCAAATGAGGATATACTAGGAGCTAGTGCCTTTAAATAGGGCACTAATCCTAGTATCTAGGGTGTTGAACCACCCTAGCCGCTACCACATCATAGCCAAGGCCTTCCCACATCGTGGTGTCTCGCGAAAGCGTGTCTAATAAGTTGACAATGTCACGTTGTGGTCCCCTCACTATCAGGTCTTGGCCAAGACAAAACCTTACAAAATTTAGATTTAATGTTTCAAACTAAAATGGAGTATACTTGGAAAGCAAATGTTACAATTACTATAGAGGTTTGATGGTTTGAATAACGTGATGTGTTAAATGTATCTAGTTTAATGATTAGAATAATATGTTTGTAATAGCATGTTATAGTTTTTTGATCATATAAGAATTTGAATCATATTATTATGGATAATAAGTTAAGATGATCCACAAAAAATTATTTTAATAGACAATTTGTATAAGAAGCGTCATAAAGGTTTGGATCACTATTATTAATATCTGAAATTAATTAATGTTAAGATGTTTATGATTTAAAAATGTCTATGATCCAAAATAATGTGATAAAGAGTTTCTATCATTCAAATGATGACATGAATAATAAAGTTTGAATCATGACTATGTTCCATAATTTAACATGTTCCATAATAGTATTATAAAAATTATTTTCCTAAGACGGAAAAGTATATATTATTAAAATCATGATAAATAGGATGACTGCTACTAATAATCTACTCTTAATAGGTCTTAAATTTATGATCCATATTGTCTATGATTCATAAACAAAAATATGAATAACAAAATTTTGGATCGTGACTAGGATCCTCATGTGTACTGGAGATCATAATAGTTGTATTATGATTGATGATCCTAATTCTTCAACATTCCTGATATTAACGAAAGAGCAAGCTCCCAAATTAATGGATATGTGTTGTCCATAACCTCAAGTATCACTATTGAAATTTGATGGAGATACTATACATACATCAAACAACTAAAGCACATAAGTATTATTTCTTCTATACACATACACATTAGAATGAGTGGCACAAGTTATTTAAAGCTAGAATTATAACATAATGACTTTGTACTTACTAATTGTATCAATCACTCATTAAATCCGAAATCATATATTTGTATCATACATAAAGTTACAACACGAATTCTATTTTGATTTTAACAGCAATATTGTTAGGAATATTCAGATTTGAATGTATCTATCACTTTAACAAGTTAATTTCAAGATAAAAAACAAATGATCATTGTTCTAAGCAAATACATAACTACTTATCACATTTATAAACAGATGAATAAAAGTATTAAAGATTTTAAATTTTCTAAGATGTCGTTTCGTTGATACATTAGATCGAATCGAACACCTTGTAAACATCAACATATTAAGTTTCATTTTGATGCTTTTATCTAATTTTTTTTATCCATAAATCTTTTCTAAACTAAAAAAATCAGAAGAATTGATCTTAGTATTCAACTCAAATTTGAACAAGGTAACATTATAATATCTACTGGATTAATAAATTATACATAACTGAGCATAAATCAAAAGTGATAAAATAAATAATCAATAATAAACATTAAACATTGATTACCAACAAAACCTAAAATACGAAGATATAGGAAAAATAAATAATTATTATTAAGGCTTCTTGCTTGTATATCTAAAAATAATAAGGTATAAAGCAAATAATTAACAATAAATACTAAAGTGGGGTACCAAAATGGCTAATAACACATCTCTATGGGATGTTGATTTCCAGTGGCGGACCTATGTAGGGCATTTGGGGTCCCGGGCTACTGCTCAATTTCCGGCACGCAGTGTAATTTTTTTTTTTTTTTTTTTTTTTTTTTTTGGTTTTTTCTATTACGTGCACCCGTTTGAAGTACGAGGGACACCCCTACTAAAACAGTCTGCGTCCGCCACTGATGATTTCACTTATTATGGTCGACGGATCATCTCACGTCTAGGGCATAAGTGAGATTTTGAGTGTTTTATTAATAGATTAGTTATGTCGTTCGAAAGAAACACTTAACAAAGGTTTACTTCGTGGCATTAAGCAAATGTTCCTGAAAGAATATAAAGAACAAAGAAAAAAACGAAAAAGGCAGATTGGTGAGATTTAATGGCAAAACAATTGATGATGGTTTCCGCTTTAAAATAGAGCAGCAGTAACGAAAAAGAATAACGATAACCTTGATTCGTAAAAGATTTTTTGATTTTACACTAACCAATTTACGGCTAAGATATTTACCCTTCTAAAAAAAA
The DNA here is from genome assembly GCF_051521515.1 of Lactuca serriola. Taxonomy (NCBI): domain Eukaryota; kingdom Viridiplantae; phylum Streptophyta; class Magnoliopsida; order Asterales; family Asteraceae; genus Lactuca; species Lactuca serriola. Next base: position 116,586,735 of record NC_136411.1, read on the forward strand.
GAAACTTTCATCTAATATCAAAAATGTCACCGTTTTTTTAAATAAAAAAGAAAATTTAAACTAATTATAACCACTTATATTTAATAATCGAAGTCTAAGAATTATCTTCCGGTTCTCAACAAATTTTGAGTCCACAAATTGTTTTATAGATTAAGTCTTTTGCTTGTCAAAAGAATGGTCCATTAATATTAAAGAAATGAAATATTTTTTTATTTTTTCTTTGTATTAATCTTTCTACTCACCAGATAAAATCAAAGAAAGATATTAATAAAAAAAGTTAATGGAGTTTACATATCATCATTTTATATAAATAGAAAGATAATTAGGAACAAAATCTAAAAGATATTTATTTTTTCATATAAAAAATCATATCAATACTCAAATGTTTAAATCAAATAAACCACAAATAGTTTTGTCTTAATCTAATTATGTTATCCGAAACTGAGTTACAAAAGTATAAAATTAATTTGCAAATTTCGTAAATATATTTTCATAAATAGTTATCCTCACAAATTTTAAATCTTTTCATTAAAGCGTTTCAATTTTACTGATCAAATTAAGATTAACAGAAAATATATTTTTTCTCCTTTTTGCTTTAAAGGTTTGCGATATGAAGTGATTGAAAACAAAGAAAGCCGCGTTGCCTCCATCATATTCACATTAGTCAAGATCTTGACTTGGAAGTCTTTCACACACACACATATATATATATATATATATATATATATATATATATATATATATATATATATATATATATATATATATATATATATATATATATATATATATATATATATATATATATATATATATATATATATGAAAAAGTGAATATACCCTTAACGGTACCCAAACTCATAATAATACATCGTTTTGTTTGATATATTCATTATAATATTATTAAACTTCAATCCTTAACTTGATTTATATTTAATATTTTTAAATTTTCACTATTATCTTCCTCTTACATCACACTTTTTTGTCGAACACTTACTAGGCTATATATATTATTATTGAAAATGACAATTATGTAAGAGGAAGATAAATATGAAATTTATAAAAATCTTTGAAGTAATTCAAGTTAGAAGTTGAATTATAAGAACATTGGACAATTACAATGTCTATATATGATACAAACGATGTAGTATTGTGAGTTTGGGTACCTAAGCTTATATATCCTTAAGGGTATATTCACTTTTCTCATATATATATATATATATATATATATATATATATATATATATATATATATATATATATATATATATATATATTCAGGTTCATTTGAGACCATTCTAATTTTGTGAGACCGTGAGACCAAATATAAAAGTAATTTTAAAATGCAAAATAAATGGGAAAATTCAAAAATTCTTTTTTAAATATTATTTTTGGAACTTAAATTAACTAAAAAAAATATAAAAAATTAAAAAAAAATAAAAAAAATCTCGTTTTTTTTTTTGAAAAATACGTGAAATATTCTAATAGAATATTACACTGATATATTCTAAAAAATAATTTTAAAATGCAAAATAAATGGAAAAATGTAAAAAAAAAAAAATTAATATTATTTTCGGACTTGAATTAACTAAAAAAAATTTAAAAAAAAATTCTATTTTTTTTTTGAAAAATATGTGAAATATTCTAATAGAATATTACACTGTACATATTCTAAAAAATAATTTTAAAATGAAAAATAAATAGAAAAATCCAAAAACTCTTTTTTAAAATATTATTTTCGGAACTTGAATTAACTAAAAAAAAAAATACGTCTCACGATCTCACAAAATTAGGCCGTCTCACATTAACCTAATCATATATATATATATATATATATATATATATATATATATATATATATATATATATATATATATACAGAGAGAGAGAGAGAGAGAGAGATTGGATTGGGTGAGGTCTTATTTTTCGGTGAGGACTGTGACGACTACTCATGACCATCCATCTAAACAATTGAACAAATATGATTTTTTTTTATTTAACTGTATTTTTAATAAAAATAGCGGTGACATTTTTGAAATTATATCGTACTTTTTGCTATTTTCCATCGATGGATAATTGTTTTGAGGGTTCAATCGTCATTTGCAAAAAGGAAGCCATCGTTACTGTCTTATTTCGTTCCACCCCCCCCCCCCCCCATTTTCTTAATTCTTCTTCGCTCTTTCACTGTATCAAATTCTCAAGCATCGATCGTATAATCCCGCCGTTCGAAGTCATAATGCTCTTTCAATCATCGTGTTTAATCTTTGCAGTTCTCGGGTTGATCTTATGGAAGCAGGTACAGTTTTGTTTTTAAGTTTTTATGTTATTAAGTTCGTGTGTTATTTCTTTATGTATAGTCAAAGTCCTTATTGTTAGTTTTTGCCATATTGTTGTTCAGATTCATTGATTATTTTTCATTGATTTAGTTTTTTCATTTTTTTAATTCTAACAAAACCCTAGTTTTTTTTTTTTTTTTTTTTTCTTTTTTGCTATATTTTTTGTATTCCTCTTTCTCTATGTTTTTTGGTTCAATTTTTTGTTAATTGAAGTATTTTAAGTGTCATTTATTGATTTTCGTTGTTGTAATTGTTAGATTATGTGATAGTCTCACATTTTGATATCGTTGTTTTGTTAATTGAACTATTTGTACTTTCTTTCTTGTAATCGGCTCTTTTTTTTTTTTTTTTTTTTTTTTTTTTTTTTTGTAAATGGAAGTATTTGAAGTTCAATGTATTGTTTATCGTTTTTGAAATTTTTAGTTTACTTAATATTGTCACTTTTTCATATCGATTTTTTTTATGTAAACATAGTATTATCAAATTTGCATGTTTATCTCCTTGTTTTTTGACAAAATTGCAAAAATAGTCCCTGTGGTATGCATTTTTTTGGGGTTTTAGTCAAAACCCCAATTTTTTGGATTCGTGGTCCTTTTGGCCATATTTGTATGTAAATTTGGTCACTCATAAAATTGAATTGACTATAATGCCCTTCTGATATATTTTTTTTATATTTTCTTTATTTAATTTAAATGAAAAAGAAAATAAATAAATATTTTGGGCGCACATCTCTCTCTCTCTCTCTCTCTCTCTCTCTCTCAAGCTAACCCGATAAAACATAGATTCATCACAATCTAGAAAAAAAAGATGCAGGAAATCAAATCTATTGAAGCCATTAAATAAAAACTAAGAAAGAGGGAGGGGCATATTAACTGGAGGAAGAATGAGAGATTTCTGATTCACAGACACATTCAGATTCATACACACATAGATGAAAGTCTACTATCGTCCATTCCCTTTTGATAAACTCATTGCCTCCTTTAGTTCATCAACAGTAAAATATAATGCGTCGATTTAAACTCATCACCCGGTTACAGGTTTTGGGTTCTCTGATTTTTGTTTCTACAGTTTTTGTTATAGGTCTGGTTTCAATGATTTGTGTTTCATGTTTTGGTTTTGTTTGATCTGGGTTTCGTTTGATTTGGTTTTGCTATGAAGATGACAAGCTTGTTTAGGAATAACCGAGAGAAGCCCAAAAGCGTATTTAAGATTAGAAGCCTCTACATCAGAAAGCTTAGCTAAGAAACCATGAAATCGATTTTTGGTTTAATTTGAAATTGATTTTGGGTTTAATTGTAGGACTTGAAGCTATTATAAATTTGGGATATATATTTGATTCTTCTGTGAATCTTAATCATCATTTAATCTTTTACAACAAATTAAAGAGAAGGGTGACCGAACATGGGAGGGTGAGGGCGATGTATTTGGGTTTTGATGAACAAGATGAAGATCTGAATGGAGTTTTGATGAACATGAAACTATCAAATATGCATTTGTATTTCTCGCTCCCCTTTAATGACTTGTTGCGGTAGCAGAGGGAAGAAAAATCTAACCTACTTCTAGTTTTGTAAAACCCCAAAAATTCCCAAGAAGGATTAATGACGAAGTATGAAGAATCTAAAAAGCGTTTCCCCTCAAATCGATATCATAACAAGAACACTTCAAACAACCCATCATCGTCTCTATCAATATGAACCTAATTAACCTGTTTCACCTTCAAAAACATAAAGAACACTACCCCCGAAAATCACCGCTACCTGATGTTATAATATTTATACCTAAACAACCTCTTGAGTGTATAATTACTGATTCTAGAAGAAGAAGAGTTATGGTGTGTATTTGGGGATGTATGAAGAATACGAAGAAGATGAAATTCTTCAGGGAGAGAGAGAGAGAGAGAGAGAGAGAGAGAGAGAGAGAGAGAATGTGGGCCCCTTGTTATGTTTTTAATTATTAAAATAAATAAATTAGTATTAGATTTAAGGTTTTAGGTCATTTTTGGTCACTTAACTTTTGGTTTTATGCTCATTTGGTCACTTAATTATTTTTAAGTTTTTAAAGGTCATCAAACTTTTGGCTTTGTGCTCATTTAGTCACTTAACTTTTGTTCTGGTCATAGTCACCAAAGTTTTAAAATTGTGCTCATTTAGTCACTAAACTTTTAAAAAAATTTAAAAGTTTAGTGACTAAATGAGCACAATTTTAAAAGTTGGGTGACTAAATGAGCACAAATCTGAAACTTAGGTGACTAAATGCGACCAAACCAAAAGTTAAGTGACTAAATGATCACAAAGTCAAAAGTTTAATGACCTTTTAAAACTTAAAAATAGTTAAGTGACCAAATGAGCACAAAACCAAAAGTTAGGTGACCAAAAATGACCTAAACCCTAGATTTAAAAAGAAATGAAAGAAAAATGGAAAATAAATACCTTAAGGGTATTACAGTAATTTCACTATTCATAGGGACTAAAAACACAATGAAACTAGCTCAAAAGGACCATGAATCCAAAAAAGTCAAGGTTTGGACTAAAACCCCAAAAAAATACATACAACGGGGACCATTTTTGCAATTTTGACTTTTTTTTAATATCAATTGTTAGTTTGTTATGTTAGTATTTTTTTTATGTTGTCTACTTTCTGTGTTTGTATTGCTTAGTTTTCATATATTGATTATTGTTTGTAGTTTGTATGTATAAAATGTGCTTTTATTATTTGCTTTCTTTTCATGTATATATATATATATATATATATATATATATATATATATATATATATATATATATATATATATATATATATATATATATATAAAAGGTCACACCTTATGATTTGATGAGTACGTTGATCGCCAACGTTAGTGCCAACATCAACGTTAGCGCCAATGCCTCAAGAATAGATAGCAAATCTGATAGCTTGCTGAAAGGCAACGGTTCTTATTAAACAATTATACTTTTATGTATAGAATAGATAACAAATCCGATAGCTTGGTGAAAAGGGACAATTCATATTAAAGATTAGATACAATCCCTTGATTGAAGGAATATGATATTATAGTTTATTATATATTCAACATTACGATGAAACCCTAATGTTAACGTCTTGGTGACAGTCTTTGTGACATTTATTCTCTTGGTGAGAATAACCCCTTTCTGGGTGAAATACATCTTTGTGATTAATCTATGTTCTTTACTTTTTTTGTTCTTTATTCGTTTTAGTTATTTTTTTCGTTAAATATAGTTTAAGTGTATCTGGTTGATACAAACCTTCAATTGGTATCAGAGCTGGTTTTTGATACACTCAAGTTATAATGTCGACCTCCTATAATCTCAAATGCTTTTGTCTCAAAAATATTCCCCATTTAGATGACCACAACTTTACCATGTGGAAAACTAAGGCTATGGTTATTCTTGAAATCATAGACTATGAGATGCTTAAGATTGTCGAGGAGGGTCCTCACGTTCCTATGTATTAACCTATGGTTAACAACATTGGTGCTTTGAAGCAAAATCCATAGAATTGTTATGACGATGATGAAAAGAAACTGATTAGTCTGGATGAGAAAGCTAGGGTAGCCATAGAAACTCTCTTCCCTACCATGTGCATCATTTAGTTCGCAGTTGTGAACCAACTAAAGAGATGATGGAGAATATGAATCTCATCAGCGACTCAGATGATACTGATCAAGGTGAAACAAGTAGTGAAGAAATTTCTAATGAACTTATTGTCAGCATTGCACTTATCATCAAATTTTACAAAGAAATCATATCAAATGGAGTCTAAAGAGATTGAATTAAGGAAGAAAGTTTAGCGACAAGATCTACCTCAGAGAAAAGAAACTCATGTAATTGTGGAAGTCCTAACCATTTTTCCAGGGATTGTAAAGAGAAGAAAGAAGGTCAAAGCCCAAAGATTTATGAAGTCTTGTATAAGAAGTTGTTGGCTCGTATGAAGAAAAAGATTATCTCTCTGCTAAAAGCCTTCATTACAATACAAGAGGATCGTGAAGATAAGGAAACATTTGAAGATGATTGGATAAATGTTAATGGTCTTATGACTCTTATGAATGATTCCTCTGATGGTGATCTCAACATGTGTGACGCTGATATATCTTAAGTTGTCCAAGAGTCAAGTCAGAATCAAGAATATACTTGGTTCATTGACCATGGATCCTCTAGATACATGACTGGTGTAAAATCCCTTTTAATAGATTTTATGGAGAAAGGTGATATGATGGTGGTTTTTGGTTAGAATAGTGAAGGAGTTGTAATGGGCAATGGAACATTTGAGTGCAGGGTGTTCAAGCTGAAAAATGTGTTATATGTCAAGGATCTAAAAGGCAATCCTATCTCCATCGGTCCACTTTATGATGCTATTTACAATGTTCTCTTTCATTGCAATGAAGGAAAGTTTTTTTTACTTTAAAAACAAAATTATGCTCACTACACTCAGGGACAACAACAATTATATGCTTTAATTTCATTTGTTTAGACAATGCTATTTTATGACTTTACATTATGCTTTGCTACTCTAAAATATTTGAATATAAGCAACTAATGTCTTAGCTTACTATTACTCTTTCGCTTCAAATATTCTTTTTAACTTTTATTTTACCAAAAAAGTATACATTGTATATTTTGCTACTAACATTGCTAATGTTTTTTCTTCTCTCTCACATTTTATATCTCAGGATCATTTATCTTCATCTCAACATTGATCATAACTGATTCGTTCTTATGGAAAAGATCAATGTGTCATTCCTTCGGTGCAACATCTTCTTAGTTGAGCTACTTGATGTTAGCTCAACATATTTTCTTCAACACCAACTGCTCTCTCCCTGACGTTGTGTAACATACACATTTAGTTATCCTGTATTGTAAATTATAAAAGTGAATAATATTACGAAATGTTATGTGAATTTGAATCTTGAGTTCTAACAGATGGTTTTTACTAGAAATAAAGTAAAACTATGCTTAGAATCATTCAGAAAGTATTGGAGGTCTTATTAAATTCCAATCAAAAGGCAAATAGTGAAATTTAACGAAAATATAAAATTTGAAATAAGTAAAATTTTATTATTAGAAGTTGTAGATAATCTCGTTAGAAACATTTAGGCGAAAACCTCATCGAAATCCGAGTTATAACGAAGAAGTTATGAACAATCGATGAGTCGCGATAAAATCGTCACGACGCCGAATGACGTAAAAAGTGAGTTTTTGATAAGCTACTTTTTAGCCTTAGTGATCTAAATGAAAGTCGTAGTATTCGTTAAACCGAGAACTTTCACAAAAAGAATGTCGAATGTCAAAATTTGACTTCGTATGAGGAAGTTATGATTTTTCTAAGTTTCGGTATAGCAGTAGACAGCTAAAAACTCGAAATAAAGATCGAGTAATTTTTAGCCGATGCAACCTAAACGAGAATCGAAGGTCTTGTCGATAGTAGTACAATAGTAAAAAGACAGAATAGACGTCGAATGAAGAAGTTATGAATTTTTAACGGCCTTATCCTATCCCGACCTGTTAAAAATATAATAATAAAAATAAATTCAAAATTAGCCAACGGAGTCTAAACAAAAGTTGTAGAGCATAATTTCACTTACACGTGGATATAAAGAATGTCAAAAACGGAGTTCGTATTCAAAAGATATGAATTTTACAAGTTTTTGAATAAAAATAAATGAAAATTCAAAGCCTTATCCAAAGGGGGGTACGCCCCGTGTACTAGACCCGATGAACACGTATCAAGCACTCTTGACACGTTCGAGGCCCGGGTTCCGATCAGATGACTACTCGCATGTACGCCCCGCGTAGTGAGCTGCCTCGCACTACGCCCAGCGTACCGAGGACTTACGCCCAGCCTAGTCAGCAGCTTCGCTGCCCTATAAAGAGAAACCGAGGCTGTCGTATTTTTGTTTAGAAAATTTCATTTTCTTTCACTCTAAAACCCTTTTTAGCCCACTTTACCCTTTTTAGCTCACTTTTAACCCCCCGAAGCCCTAGTATCATAACCGAAACCCGAAACAAGTCCCGACGCCCTAAAGTTTTCGTGAAAATTATATTTTCAAGTCGAAACTCTACCCGTGTAAGGCCGGTTTTCAACCAAAATTCCCGGTTTCGTCACAGAAAGTCATATTTAGAGCCGAAGTGCTACCCAAATTATCATTTATTCCTTCGGTTATTTCAATGTGAGTTTAATATATAGGAACAATTGTATGTTATGTGTTATAGTGTTATGTCCTTTTTCAGCGTTATTATTCCGGGTTATTTTCCCTTGTTATTTTTTTATTCGCTATTTTAATAGCAAAGAAATACCTTTGACCATGTGGTCAGTGAAAGGACTTAGATTCACATTGGTATTGGTATGTCGCATTTGGCTATGTAGAGCATGTCTCCGTAAGAGAATGACTTATATTCTATCGTATTGGCAGAAGGTTAGACATGGCTATAAGCCTGAAATCTTCCAAAATGTTAATCAGAAGTTGTATGTCATTTGTGCCATTTGGGCCAAAGCTTTATTGATGTATATCAAGTATGGAAATTGTTATGTCTCATTGATTGTATATTTTTGAATCAAATCAATGATTGATATGGAAAGTTTGTCACATGATTCACATATGCCTTTGTTGTTCCTTGTTCCTCTTTGCTCCTGCCGTATTGAAGTATATATATGACATAAAGTTATATTGTATCTATTATTGAACTCACTAAGCGTCACCGCTTACCCTCTCAATGTTTAACAAATTGCAGGAAATAAGCATCCCGTATAGTTATGTACTGATAGAAGATTTTGGAATAGTTTGAAACTATTGTATTTTGTACTCCCATATGTATAAAAACTATAGAATCCTGGGAAGTTATGTAATATATCACACTTTGAAATAGTCGGCTTGTATCCAGTAGTTTGTAATCACTTTATCAATGTAAAATATTGTTTTTAAGAATATGCATGTAGCATGTTTTGGAGTAACAATTGTCAAGTATGAATGTTTGGGTCTTTCAGAAATATGAAAGTTAGGGTCTTTCAATCATGGTATCAGAGTAGTAGTTTAAGTGAACTAAATTCCACGGATTGGTATTTAGACTTAAACTATTGGAAGTTTAATATATGAACAAATTCATTAGGAGTATATGGATACAAAACATAGGAAATATTTAAGTAAAAGTATTAGGTAATAATAAACCCTAATGTTACTCCATGTTGCTGAGCAATGGCTGAAAAGGTTAGTAGCCATACCCCTGATGTTGGTGGAGGTCCTCAACCCGAGGAAGTGAATACTCCAGTATGTCCTCCTGAGGAGCGACTCTTGGGTAAACTTACTAGTGTTATTCGACAGACTCTCGAAGAACACAAAAAGAATGGTGATAAAGGAAAAGAGAAAGCCACTGGAGAATATTCAAAAGAAGAGGTGAAGCATCCCTCGTTAAAAGATTTCAAGAGTAGTGGTGCTACATAGTTTTCTGGTGTTCTTAGTCCCATTGTTGTTCTTACCTGGATCCAGAACACAGAGAAAGTGTTTCGTATTTCTCATGTGGATAATGAAGACAAGACACATATGAAGCTCTCAACGGGTATGACCAGGAGAATTTATCCTGGGAGATGTTTAAAACTCGTTTGCTAGAGAAGTATTGTCCTCTAGATATGAGGAGGAGATTGGAGAAGGAATTCATCGATCTTAAATAGGGAGGAATGACTGTGAATGAGTATGAAACTTTGTTTAATCAAAGAGCAAGGTTTGCTACAAAGTATATTCCAACTGAAGACGAGAAGATTCAGTTATTCATGGAGGGACTACGACATGAAATCCACGATTTTGTTGCCAATCGAGAAGTTCTGTCATTCGATAAAGCCGTGGAGTATGCTCGAAGACGCGAGCATAACTTAGAAATACATGGTGGCGCTTTTACTATTCCGAAGCATCCACGTACTGAAAGAACTGTTCCCGTTCCTTCTTTTTTACCAGCTCAATCCGTTCGGACTGAACCTGGTAATCAAGTGCAAACTTAAAATGCCTCTCGTCGACGCGGTGGATCACAATCTTTTTCTATTCAATCGCCTTCATGTCGTGTTTGTAGAAGAAATCATCCGGGCCAATGCAAAATAGACTAGGAATCCATTGTCTGTTATGGGTGTGGAGAAAAGGGTCATATAAAGCCAACTTTCCCAAGAAAGGATGTTATTTGCTATGCATGTGGTATTACTGGCCACAAGACCCTACTCTTACTAGTTAGATGACGGGAAGTGAAGCTTCGGTTCAACAACCGGCAAGAAGTCAAGCCCATGTTCAACAATCAAAGGGTACTCCAACTAAAAATGAGGACGTGCCAAAAGCTAATGGTCGTGCATTCTAGATTACCTCAGAGGAGGCACGCGAGGACCCGAATGTTGTGACGGGTACATTTCTTGTCAGCTCTAGACCTGCTCACATCTTATTTGATTTGGTGCCTCAGATTTTTTTGTATCTTATGAATTTACTCATTCCTTTCAAATTGCTTGCTATGTACTCGCGCAACCATTTCACATAGATACTGCGGAAAGTATATCATTACTTGTTGATAAAGTCTATAGGGATAGTGTTATAGAAATTGAAGGTTATAATTTTTTTGCTAACCTAATCCCTATCTCCTTGCCTAACTTTGATATTATTCTAAGTATGGATTGGTTATCAAAGAACCACACATAACTCTTGTGCTATGAAAAGTTAGTACACATTCCTATTGAAGCGGGAAATCCTATCTATATTTATGGTGAACAAAGAATCTTAAAAATAATCTATTTCCTCAAATCTCACAAATTCATGTCGAAAAGGTGTTCTATCTATTTGACCTACACAGTTGATGTCTCAAAAGAGGAGAAGAAAATGGTAAATGATGTTCCCATTTGTTAGGTCCAGTTTAGTGTTGCGTCTTTGGGCTCGTTAGCTAGTCCAAGTTTTGTCTCCGGTATGGGCCTGTCCATCCGTGAGTGTTGTTTAGGGTTTATTATAAATAGATGCTTTCATGCATCCTAGAATGTAACGATTAGATAAGAATTGATAGAGTTTTTCAAGCGTATTCATTGTTCTTGTTTTGTAACCCTAGAATCCTCTATAGCGGAAGTTCTTAGTCGTGCTCTGCTGAGGATTGAGTAATCTAATCATTCTACTCATTCAGATCCATACTTGTGCTTTATCTCATTGTTTTTTACATTCTTTATTTACCTATTACAAAGATCTAATGGATCAAAGAATGTTAATAACTCATCACCATTGTTAACGAATATCCTAATATTTTCCCCGATGACTTGCTTGGACTTCCTCCAGACAGGCAAGTAGAATTCCGAATTAACCTTGTGCCTGGTGCTGCTCCGATTGCAAAGACTCCTTATCATCTCGCGCCAGCAGAGATGAAAGAAATGATGATCCAACTGCAGAAATTACTTGACAAAGGCTTTATTCAACCGAGTACCTCTCCCTGGGGAACTCCAGTATTGTTTGTCAAGAAGAAGGACGGATCGATGCGGATGTGCATTGATTTTCGTGAGCTGGATAAGGTGACTATCAAGAACAAGTACCCACTACCGTGCATTGATGATTTATTTGATCAACTTCAGGGTGTTAGCTATTTCTCGAAGATTGATTTAGTATCTGGTTATCATCAGTTGAAAGTTCACGAGCAGGATGTACCGAAGACTGCTTTTCGTACTCGATATCGGCATTATGAATTCCTTGTTATGCCGTTTGGTTTAACAAATGCTCCTGCTGTATTCATGGATATGATGAATCGGGTATGCCACCCAATGCTCGATAAATCTGTCATCGTATTTATTGACGATATTATAATCTATTCCAAGTCTAAAGCTGATCATGCCATTCATATTCGTGCGGTATTAGAACTTCTTCAAAAGGAGAAACTACATGCTAAATTCTCGAAATGTGAATTTTGGCTTCGCCAAGTTCAATTTCTCGGCCATGTTATTTCTAGTGACGGTGTATCCGTAGATCCTATAAAAATAGAAGCCATTCAAAATTTGGAAGTGCCCCGTAATTCTTCCCAAATTCGTAGTTTCTTGGATTTCGCGGGATATTACCGGAGATTCATTAAAGACTTTTCTCGTATACCTGTACCTCTCACGAGTCTTACACGGAAGGAAGTGAAATTTGAATGGGGTGAAGCCCAAGAAAAAGGTTTCTCAACTCTAAAAGATCTTTTGACTCATGATCCAATCTTATGACTCCTGGAAGGTGATGATGATTTCTCCGTATATAGCGATGCTTCAACATTGGGACTCGGTTGTGTGTTGATGCAACGTGGTAAGGTGATAGCCTATGCCTCAAGACAACTGAAAAATTATGAAAAGAATTATCCCACTCATGCTCTCAAACTCGCTACAGTGGTATTTGCCCTAAAACTTTGGAGGCACTATATTTTTGGTACAAAATGCCAATTATTTATCGCCCACAAAAGTCTCAAGTACATATTCAGTCAACAAAATTTGAATATGAGACAACAACGAGCCATTGAGTCGATTATGACTGTGAAATCCTATATCATCCTGGAAAAGCCAACGTAGTTGCCGATGCACTTAGCAAAAAGGTTTATCGTAATAGTATGTGTTATGCTATTACTCATACTACAGTAAAATTCACTATTCTAGATGAACTAGAGAAATGGCAAGAAGAGGACCTAAAGCCAGAAAATGTGAAGAAAGAAGGGATGATACATTATAATGATGCTTTACTTGATGATCCACGAGGATTAAAAGTATTCAAGAATCGGTTACGGATTCCAAAGATTGTTGGATTAAGACAGAAGATTTTAGATGACGCCTATAAATCTAAACTGTCAATACATCCTGGTACAAGTAAAATGTACTATGATGTAACAGCTGATTATTGGTGGCCTGGATTAAAGAGAGACATTGGAAGATATGTACAGGAATGCTTAGTATGCTTACAAGTCAATGCAGAGCACCAAAAGCCTTATGGAACCCCAGAAAGTCTTAGTGTTCCTGTATGGAAATAGGAAGAACTGTCCATGGATTTTATTACCAAATTGCCAAAGACTGCTAGACAGCATGATAGCATTTGGGTCATCGTCGACCGCCTGACTAAAAGCGCTCATTTTCTTGCCATGCATGAAACGGCTCCAATGGAGAAATACGCATAAGTATACTTGGATGAAATTGTTTCAAGACATGGTGTGCCATTAAATATCATTTCCGACCATGATATTCGCTTCACATCTCACTTTTGGGCAAGTATGCAACGTGAATTCGGATCTCGAGTTGCTCTCAGCACAACTCATCATCCCCATACAGATGGTAAGATGGAGTGAACAATCCAAACAGTAGAAGATATGCTTCGTGCATATGTCTTGGAGTTCGGTGGTAACAGGGATAAATACTTACCTCTTGTCGAATTTTCGTATAATAACAGTTACCACGCTTCATTCAAAATGCCGCCATATGAAGCATTATATGGTCGCAAATGCCGTATGCCATTGTGTTGGCGAGACATAGGACAGAAGATCCTTGGAGGCTTTGAAATGATTCAAGACACCACCGACAAGATTCAAATTTTACGATAAAGAATGAAAGCGGCCCAGGATCAACAGAAGTCCTATACAGAAAAGAGGAAATGACCCATAGAATTCCAGGTGGGTGATTTCGTGAGGCTAAAAGTATCCCCGTGGAAAGGCATTATGTGATTTGGGAAGAAAGGAAAACGAAGCCCTAGATTTGTTGGTCCTTTCAAAATCATCCAGGGAGTTGGTAAACAAGCATACCGCTTTGAATTGCCGGAAGATTTGGCAGGTATTCATGATGTGTTTCATGTGAGCTATTTGCGCAAATGCTTGAGCATCAATGATCAGACAGTTCCATTATCCGAGGTGATATTGGATAATAAGTTAAGATATGTAGAAGATCCTGAAGAGACCGTGAATGAAAGAACAACTAATCTATGTAATAAAGAAGTTGGTGCTTGTCAAGTGGAAACACCATCGAGGCCCAAACTATACTTGGGAGAATAAGAATGAGATAAGATCGAAATATCCCCATTTATTTTAATCAATGTAATTTTGGGGATGAAATCCTCGAAAGGAGGAGGTATTCGTAACATACACGTTCAGTTATCGTGTATTGTAAATTATAAAAGTGAATAATATTATGAAATGTTATGTGAATTTGAATCTTGAGTACTAACAGATGGTTTTTACTAGAAATGAAGTAAAACTATGCTTAGAATCATTCAGAAAGTATTGGAAGTCTTATGACGTAAGCTGTAGATAATCTCGTTAGAAACATTTAGGTGAAAACCTCATGGAAATCCGAGTTATAGCGAAGAAGTTATGACCAATCGAAGATCCGCGACAAACCAGCACGACGTTGAATGACGTAAAAAGTGAGTTGTTGATAAGCTACTTTTTAGCGTTAGTGATCTAAATGAAATTCGTAGTATTCGTTAAACTGAGAACTTTCATAAAAAGAACGTCAAAATATGACTTCGTATGAGGAAGTTATGATTTTTCTAAGTTTGGGTATAGCAGTAGACAGCTAAAAACTCGAAATAAAGATCGAGTGATTTTTTGCCAATGCAACCTAAACGAGAATCGAAGGTCTCGTCGATAGTAGTACAACAGTAAAATGACAAACAAAAACGGACGTCGAATGAAGAAGTTATAAATTTTTAATGGTCTTATCCTGTCCCGACCTGTTAAAAATATAATAATAAAAATAAAGTCAAAATTAACCAACGGAGTCTAAACAAAAGTTGTAGAGCATAATTTCACCTACGGGTGGATATAAAGAACGTCAAAATCGAGTTCGTATGCAAAAGATATGAGTTTTACAAGTTTTTGAATACAAATAAATGAAAATTCAAAGCCTTATTCGAAGGGGGGTACGCCCCGCGTACAAGAGCTACGCCCAGCGTACTAGACCCGACGAACACGTATCATGCACTCTTGACACGTCTGAGGCCCGGGTTCCGATCAGATGACTCCTCGCATGTACGCCCCGCATACGAGGGTAACGCCCCACGTACTGAGCCGCCTTGCCGTACGCCCAGCGTACCGAGGACTTATGCCCAGCGTAGTCAGCAGCTTCGTTGCCCGATAAATAGAAACCGAGGCTGCCGTATTTTTGTTTAGAAAATTTCATTTTTTTCACTCTAAAACCCCTTTTAGCCCACTTTTAACCCCCCGAAGCCCTGGTATCATTCCCGACACCCGAAGCAAGTCCCGACGCCCTGAAGTTTCCATGAAAATTATATTTTCAAGTCGAAACTCTGCTCGAGTAAGGCCGGTTTTCAACCAAAATTCCCGGTTTCATCACAGAAAGTCATATTTAGAGCCGAAGTGCTGCCCAAATTATGATTTATTCCTCCGGTTATTTCAATGTGAGTTTAATATATAGGAACAATTGTATGTTATGTGTTATATGTTCTATGTGCTATTTCAGCGTTATTATTCCGGGTTATTTTCCCGTGTTATTTTGTTATTTGCTATTTTAATAGCAAGGAAATACCTTTGACCATGTGATCAGTGAAAGGACTTAGATTCACATTGGTACTGGTATGTAGCCTCTGGCCATGTAGAGCATGTCTCCGAAAGATAATGACTTATATTATATGGTATTGGTAGATGTCACACCCCAAAACCAAGAACGGCGGAAACGTTCTGGGGTGGAGGACGTCATGTAAGTATCACAACACAGTAAATGTAAATAAGCAAACAACATCATCCATTGCATTAAATATATAATTTTAATACAAGCGTGTTCTGTACAGTTATAGACACCAAAAATAATGTAAATCAAAATAATAAGATGAGTCTTGGATGCGCTCCATCTGCTTAAATGCTGGCCTCGATACCTGTCTACTGATGACCTGAGAATACAAGTTATTTTGAAAGAGTTTATCAGCACTAAGCTGGTGAGTTCATAAGTTTTTTAGTGTCGGTATTTGTCATCCAAAAACGTTTGAACATGTCTCAAGTGTAAGTTTGTAAAATGTAAGTGAATGTTTGTAAGTGTTTGTACAAGTTTGAATCTCTCAGAAAAACCTATATTTTCTATTAAAGTAGCCTTCTACCAAGGCTTAACTGTTTTGTATGCTCGTTTGTCGTAAAAGTGTGTAATTTCCCAAGAGTAACTATCATTTAACAAAATATAGTTTGTACATTAAAGTTTAAGTGAAACAATCACTAAAAGTATGTAATGGGTAAATTATTGTGGTATTGTAGTGTTATATTATAGGAACTACTGTTGTACTAACTACCTTAAACCGGACTTATATTAAGGTATCATGTGATAAATTGCACCATACTATAGACTGGTAACAACGACAACATATAGTCGAAAAATAAGGTATGACGTTTGGCACCCGCAGACCTGCCGGTCCCGCTGTAGCTAGCAGCGAGGTGTAGGATAGTCAATCCAGTATCGATCTATACGCAAACTCACGCTCTCCCTTCAAGAGACTCTGGCTACAACTCGGGTCATGACAATTAAGGCATGCTCCCATACAGTGGATCACAATTGTTAACGTATTCGTGTATATGTAATATAATGTTACTTAGTCTAGTATCGTTGTATATGTTCTCTTAGTAATAAGTATTGACTCATGAATGAACTGACTCGCTGATCTAGAAATTGTAGTAGTATGATCCTATGTTACCCCGATGGTAACCTACTGGTGATGTACTGATAAGTATGAATATGGAAGTACTTTTATGTCTATATATGTATATTTGATATATTATTAATATTGAAACGACCTTCGGATGGTTACCCGAAATCCCACCAGACCACATCCAAATCGAGAAAAACAAAATAGGGCGGATGGCCTTCCTAAGCCCTTTAAACATTACTTATATATCTATACATATATGGGCATGCAATTTATAAGAAGTAAAACAAAGTTTAATAAGAGCATTTGATAAGTAAAAGAGTTTATAAAACATTTTGAAGTAAAATAGTTTGATAAACAGTGATAAAATCATTGGTTTCCTAGTTATTAATCACATGTGATTGATGTAATCACATGTGATTGATGCAATAACTATAAGTATTTAACTTGTATTCCCCCCATAAAGTATTTAAAATATTTAAAATCATTTCAAAGGTTAATTAAAGGGGTATGAACTCACTTGTGGTGAGTGGATTGGATTGTAGTGTCGGATACCGTGCTAGGTGGCAAACGGAGACTTGTTCACACGCACGAGCCTAGTTATCATATAATGAGCATATATATAACTAATTAGCCAAATAATAACTTAATGAAATAACTTGGGACACTTAGGAACATGTAAACACTTTGTATAAGTGTTATAGGTCCTAAGGGTTGCTTCTAGGTTGTTATGGGACAAGGCTAAAGGGGTTTAATGCTTCCAAGGACCTTGTATAAGAGTTTACTACCCAATAAACCCCACACAAGGAGTTTACGGTCGTAAACCCTTGAGTTTACGGCCGTGAACTCCAATCTTGGTGGTTATTGGTGTTTTGAAGTGCTAAATGATTTCTAGAATAAGCCTAGCTTGGTGGTTTAATCATTTGGGTAGTTTAGGGCATAGATAGTACTCCTTTGGGGAGTTTACGGCCAAAAGACCATATCCCTTAGAGTTTACGGCCGTAAACTCTCATGGGATGGGTGTTTTAATTCTTTCAAGTCTCTTGCACAAATAGGATAATTTCTAGGCTTTTGTTTAAGGCTAAGGGGGACTCTAGGCACACTTTGGTGCCCTTACTTGGTGTTTACGGCCCAAGAGTAGTTCCTTGGCCGTAAACTCCCTTTAAGGGGTGTTTTTGATGTGTTAAAGTCTCCAAATTAGCTAGAAGTAATTGAGGGTTAAAGTCTAAAGCCTTTAGGAGTGATTAGGGCACATTTAAGCCCTTGATTTTTGTGTTTACGGTCCAAGAAACTCTTGGGCCGTAAAATCCTAAAGCTATGTGTTCTTGATTGTTTTCTAGTCTCAAATGATCATACATATTATCCTAAACTAGTTACCTAACAAGGAAATGGGACTAGATGGCCTTTAAGCTTCATTTTGGAGTTTACTCCCCAAGAACGTTCTTGGGCGGTAAACTCCCGAATCACATATATTTGGCATACAATCTATGTTAATAAGCATAAAACAAGCATTATAACACAACTAGAGATGTGTACTCACGATTTGGGATGAAAACCCGAAGATCCGTGAGAGAGAAAATGGCTTTTCTCTAGTTGGAAATGTGAATAATGAATGAATTTAGTTCAGAAATCTATTTATAGTCCTGAAATATTTTTGGCAGAAATTATTTTTATTCCGAAATTGGACTATAACATTATGAAGTTTTGAAATGCTCAAGTTTCACAAACCCAGAAGCATCCACTCTCCTGATATCTCCTTAAACGTAAACCCTAATGTACACAAACTTATTCGGAAAAGTCTGAAAATCACTGAAACTGGACTAGCTTCTATTGAATAGATATTGTTCGTACAAAATGGAAATTTTGGGTTGTCACATCATCCCCCCGTTAGAAGGAATTTCATCCCGAAATTAGAATTTAAGCAAATAAGAAGTTACAAACAATTAAGCGAAAATATGAGGGTATTTCAGTTTCATCTGATCCTCGCGTTCGCAAGTGAATTCCGATCTTCGCTGGGCGTTCCAGCGAACCTTCATGATAGGGATACGACTTTGCTTTGTCTGCTTGACCTCACGGTCCATGATCTCTACCGGTTCTTCCACGAAGTTGAGGCTCTCGTTGATCTCGATCTCGTCGAGTGGGATTACAAGAGTCTCGTCAGACAGACACTTTTTCAAGTTAGATACGTGGAATGTAGAATGTACGTTACGAAGTGCGTCGGATAGGTCAAGTTTGTAAGCTACGGGGCCGACTCTTGCAAGAATCTCGAAAGGCCCTATGTACCTCGGATTAAGCTTCCCACGCTTTCCGAAGCGTATCAAGCCTTTCCAGGGTGAGACTTTGAGAAGGACTCGGTCTCCCACCTGAAATTCCAAAGGTTTTCTTCGTTTATCAGCGTATCTCTTTTGTCGGTCTCTTGAGGCTTTCAATCGTTCACGAATCTGAACAATTTTCTCTATCGTTTCCCGAAAGATCTCCGGACGGGTGAGAGTACTGTCGGAAGTTTGCCCTCTGGCTAATTGGGTATCACCCACCTCAGCCCAGCACAGAGGGGATCTGCACTTTCGGCCGTAGAGGGCTTCAAATGGAGCAGCCTTGATGCTCGTGTGATAACTGTTATTATAGGAAAACTCGACAAGGGGTAAATGAGTATCCCATGCCTTCCCAAAGTCAATCACATAGGCTCGCAACATATCTTCCAGTGTTTGGATGGTCCTCTCACTCTGTCCGTCGGTCTGTGGATGGTAGACTGTGCTCATGTCTAGCCTTGTTCCTAGGGAATGTTGTAGTGATTGCCAAAATCTTGAGGTGAACCTACTATCTCTATCGGAGATAATGGACATAGGTACACCATGTAGCCGCACGATATCCCTAATGTATGTTCTCGTAAGTTTCTCCATCTTGTCAGTTTCTTTGATAGGCAGGAAGTGTGCAGACTTGGTCAATCTATCGACGATGACCCATATGGTATCAAGTCCACACGTTGTCTTGGGCAACTTGGTTATGAAATCCATAGTGATCCGATCCCACTTCCATTCTGGGATCTCTGGTTGTTGCAGTAAACCAGAGGGCTTCTGGTACTCGACCTTAACCTTTGCGCAAGTAAGGCATTTACTTACGAAGGTAGCAATCTCTGCTTTCATATTAGGCCACCAGTATAGCTTTTTAAGATCCAGATACATCTTATCTGAACCTGGGTGGACTGAATACTGAGTGTTGTGCGCCTCGGTCATGACCAAGTCTCGGAAACCACCGTGTTTCGGTGTCCAGATCCGGTTCATGAAATATAAGGCTCCGTCACCCTTGGCTTCTAAATTCTTGTCCATTCCTCTAAGGGATTCACTCGTCACATTTTCAGGTTTCATGGCTTCAAGTTGAGCCGCCTAAATTTGCTTGGACAAGTGTGAATGGATGGTTATTGATAATGACTTGACTTTGCGACCAGAATATTCCTTCTGACTCAGGGCGTCTGCTACTACGTTGGCTTTACCCGAATGATAACAAATATCGCATTCGTAGTCACTGAGTAGCTCGACCCACCGTCGTTGTCTCATGTTGAGCTCCTTCTGATCGAAAATATGTTGTAAACTGTTGTGGTCGGTAAAAATAGTGCTTTTCGTTCCGTACAAGTAATGTCTCCAGATCTTCAGAGAAAACACCACTGCTCCCAGTTCAGGATCGTGGATCGTGTAGTTAACTTCGTGTGTCTTCAACTGTCTCGAGGCGTAGGCGATGACCTTACCTCGTTGCATCAGAACACACCCGAGCCCTTGATTCGATTCATCGCAATAGACTACGAAGTCTTCTATTCGTTCGGGAAGGGATAGTATTGGCGCGGTGCACAAGGCTCGTTTGAGCGTTTGGAATGCTCTCTCTTGTTTCTCTTCCTAGTCAAAGGCCACGCCTTTCTGGGTCAAGGTTGTAAGAGGTTTCGCTATTCGGGAGAAGTTCTGTATGAATCTGCGGTAGTAGCCAGCGAGGCCTAGAAATTGACGAATTTCAGTAGGCGTCTTCGGTACTGACCAGTTCTCAATGGCTTTAATTTTGGACGGGTCCACGTGGATTCCCTCTTCGCTTACCACGTGTCCTAAGAATTCGACTCTTCGGATCCAAAATTCACATTTCGAGAACTTCGCATAAAGTTTCTCCTTTCGTAATGTTCCTAGAACTTGTCGCAGGTGATCGCCATGTTCTTCCTTACTTCGGGAGTAGATCAAGATGTCGTCAATGAAAATGATGACGAATTGATCCAAGTAAGGTCGGCATACCCTATTCATCAGATCCATGAAGACTGCGGGCGCATTGGTCAATCCGAATGGCATCACCACGAACTCGTAGTGTCCGTAACGAGTTCGGAAGGCTGTCTTTGGCACATCCTCCTCTAGTACCCGTAACTGGTGATATCCGGATCTCAGATCAATTTTGGAAAAATAGTTCGCCCCTTGCAGTTGGTCAAATAGATCGTCTATACGAAGCAGAGGGTAACGATTCTTGACCGTCAGTTTGTTGAGTTCTCTGTAGTCGATACACATACGGAATGATCCGTCTTTCTTCTTAATGAACAAGACCGGTGCTCCCCAAGGTGAGAAACTTGATCTTATAAAGCCCTTGCTGAGCAGTTCGTTAATTTGACCAGAGAGTTCCTGTATCTCAGCTGGTCCTAAGCGGTAGGGCGACTTGGCTACTGGGGTAGCTCCTGGGACTAAGTTGATTCTGAACTCGACCTGTCGTTGCGGAGGTAATCCTGGTAGCTCTTCTGGGAAAATGTCGGGGAAGTCGCTCACTACTGGAATGTTCTTTAGTTCTTTCGTTTTGAGGCTCGTGTCGACGACGTGAGCAAGGAATGCGTGGTATTCTTTGCGCAGATATTTCTGTGCCTGAATACTTGATATGATGCGAAGACTCGCACCAGGTTTGTCGCCGTAGAAGATAAGAGTTTCATTAGACGGAAGCTTTAGACGGACTGTTTTCTCATAACACAAGATGTCGGCGCGATGAAGACTTAACCAATCCATGCCGATGATAACGTCGAAGCTTTTTATTGAGACCGACATGAGGTCGATTGGGAATGAATGGTTATCTAGAGTTAGGGTACAACCTAAGTATATGCTATTCGTACTTTCTATTTTTCCGTTAGCCATTTCTACTGTGAATTGTTCTTTGAGTGTGTGTGGTTGTTGTTTAAGCATGCGAGCAAATTTGTGGTTTACGAAGCTTTGCTCCGCTCCACTATCGAACAGAATACATGCATTGGCGTTATCGAGGAGGAACGTACCAGTCACCACTGTCAGGTTAGCAACTGCTTCCCCGTGGCCTATAGCTAGTACCCTCCCTGCTCCTCCAGCATTCTTCACTTTAGGGCAGTCCCTCTTATAGTGGCCTGTTTCGCCACATCCGTAGCAGGTCGGGCTCGCGCCAGAGCCGGAGACTTGGGCGATCGGTCTTGCCGGAGATTTACAGAAACGGACTGTGTGTCCCCTCCTGTGGCAGTTAGAGAACTGCATTTCATGGCAGGGGCCATTGTGGTGGTAGTTGCATTTGTTGCACTTGGGCAAACTTCCAACATAATGTCCCGCCGGAGCAGTAGTAGCAGCAGCAGCAGGGGTTATTGCGGCATGCACTGCCACAATTTGCTGCTTTTTGGCAGCTTGTTTCGTCTTTTTCTTTTCCTCCCAGAGTTTCTGCTTTGTGTCAGCGGGTTTGGAGGGTTCCGAGATGGCTAGAGTTGTTGCTGTTGTAGGGGTTTTGACTCCATGGTCGATGAGTCGATGTGCCAATCGCTTGGCACTATCGAAGGTAGCGGGGTTTGATGATAGGACTGTTGGATTAATGTCTAAGTCCATAACTATATTTGGTATGTACTTGACCCGACCCGGCATGGTCCATTTGGGTTGCACTTCACCGACACAATTTATATGGATAATCTTTTGAGAATAGTATGTTTATGATTAATATTAATATATTATAAGTTCTAATATATTATTATGGAATCATATTATTTAATTAGTATTGATCAAGAATTAATTTATAATTAATTAAGTGATCAAAAGGAACTAATTAAATATGGACTCTTATATATATGGAATGGGCCAAGTTCATTTAGGTTGGGCTAAGCTTTCATGGATAGTCCATGGAGTGTTTAACCCATGGATCCTAGGAAATGATAGGTCATGGGTATTAGGGTTTAACCCTAATCCTCCATACTATATAAAGATGTCCTTGGTTAGTGAAATGGGCACTAGTGTGGATACACTAAGAGGGCTAGCCGATTTCACTAAGAGAAAACCAAGTATTCATATTCTCTAAAGTCTTCCAAGGTGTCTTGGTGATTTGTGATTCCACTTGAGGCTTCCACACAATTGGGGCTAAGCTCTTAAAGCTTGAAGACATCAAGCTACATCAAAAGAGGTATGTATTCTATCTTGCTAAGTCATTGTTTTGTATGCTAGATTAGGATAATACCTTGGAAGTTCTTATTTGCATGTATAATAGAGAAAACATAGATCCAAGGTATTTAGGGTTGCATGTACACTTAGGAGTGTTAGAATGCTCAAAACCCAACAGTGGTATCAGAGCCTAGGCTTGTTTTCTTGTTATACCTGCAATAGAAGCTGAAAAAACGAATTTGGTGCTGTCTGATCATCAGACTCGGCGAGTCCATGCCTGAAATGTGATCAATTCGATCCAACTCGCCGAGTTGGTTCATGCACTCGACGAGTTGGACCCCCAGACAGCATATTTTCGAGTTTTTTGGCTATAAATGGACTAGGAACATTACCCTAAGTTGTTTTTGAACTTATAAACTTGTTTTTGATGTGGTAATGTTCATGCTAATCCATTTTCAAAGATAATTGTCAATAGATTCATGTTTTGTATTAGTTTAAGGTTTAGACTAATTACATGAAAAAGTTTGATTTGAATTATCTTGTTCTTATGAGTTGCTTAGATTAATAGAAAAGTTAATTGAAATAGTTGTTTTCAATCCATTTTAATCTAAGAGTTGAGTATAAAATGTGTTTGTGTAACTTGTCCTCAAGTTACATGAAGAGTCACATTAAAGACTCATAAAACTCATAAAAGTTGGCAATGGTTACAAAATGAAGAGTCTTGTGTCATTGAATAATGTTTTATGACTCCATAACTTGTCCTCAAGTTATGGAAGCTCAAGAGTCACTTCATTAAAGAAAAATATGTAACCATAATTAAATCCATAAGTTATAAAATAAAGAAAAAGTTACTTCTTTTATTAGTTTAAAGTCTTCCATAACTTGTCCTCAAGTTATGGAACTTGAAGAGTTTTTGGATTAAAACTACTTTAAACACATAAGTTATGGAATTAATTAGTTTTGAATAGTTTCAAAACTTGCCCTCAAGTTTTGGAATTTGTAAAGTTTTCACTTATGAATACTTTAATTCCAAGTTAGCCCTTAGAATTTTAAAAGTTAAAAATTCAACCCTTATACTTTATAATATTATAAGTTAATAATAATAATAATAATATATATATATATATATATATATATATATATATATATATATATATATATATATATATATATATATATATATATATATATATATATGTATAAGAGTAAAGTCAGTCTTACCGCTAGTACACCTCATTCACGAAGCCGGTCTATAAGGTGGGTATAAGGTTGTTGCCTATAAAATGGCAACTTAATGGGTGTCCACTCTCACCCACCGCTTTCTTGACTGGTGGAGGGTCGTTAGCCGAACGGGTTTGACAGGACTAGAATTTTCCCTTCATTAAAAGTATTAATGATAATACTAAGTAACTAAACTCTTAATAATACCCAATATTAGTTACTTAGGAAAAATGTGAATAAGGTGCTAATCCATGAAATTACACTTTACACTTTGTCTAAGTCGTTAGTGGAGCGTGTGTGGTTAACCGGCTCACTAACTTGGACTTAACAAGGTAGGTAAAGGGTGACTTAATATTTATCATAGTATCGATGGAGCGTGTGTGGTTAACCGGCACATCGATTGAGGGGTAATTTATTAAGGGTACCAAGTAATTTGCATGGTTACTTCACACCTTGTTTTGTGATCCTCGGCATCCCAGTCACAAAACCTGAAGGGCACACTCGAGATTGAAACATGCCTTTGAACAGTTCAATGAATCTCAAAGATCTAGGAGTTTCAAAACCAATTAAAACCTAATAATACATTTCGTTTATCTTGGTGGAAATTGGTGAATCGTTATTCACCTACCTTCAAATATTTTATAGCTTGGATTACGGCATACCTCTTCTAAGTTATAAAATAGTTTGTTGGGTCCTAGCCTTAATATTTCATATTGGGTGTCATATTAAGGACTTTAAATCAACTATCTTGAATATCTCCCAAAAGATGTATGGTTTAGACACCTATGATCTTCCCAAATCTCTTGAAACAAGCTTTCCTAAATGAAGATGATGTCCCATGGAAATCATACTTCTTTCACCTCCTCCAACTATTCTCCCCAACCCACAAGTTCTTGAAAAGTTTAAGGTCACTCAAGCCCTATTGGCAAGGCAAGGTCTAGGTGTGATCACATTAACATATTGACAAGCCGGGAGAGTTGGGTGTCAAAGTCTTGAGAAAGTTGGCGGTTCAATCACTTTCTAAGTCACATAGTGAGTTCCTTTGGGACACCTATGAAACAGACTATGACAAGACCCTTAATGATCTTATCTATTTGTTAAGATCAACTTCCTTAAAAATTGATGGACAATGACAATAGTGACATAGGAAATCCCGGAAAGCATTCTCTTCCCAATGGAAAGGGATCGGCCATAGTCAACTCAGTTGACCAAATGGTAAAGAGAAAAAGCTAAGTCCGTGATAGTCCCGTGTACCATTATCAAAGGGTCCATATGTTTGTATTGCCAAAGAAAGGGGCATTGGTTGCGAAGCTGCCAAAATTTACCTAAGGATGTTAAAGTCAATAAGTTTGACTCTACTTCAGGTAAAGTCCACTATCTAACTCTGCTAAGTTTCTATTCTGAGATTCATGATACATGACGTGACTAGGTCACATGGTGGTGTTTTAAGAATCAAAGAAAAGTGAAGAAACTTAAAGAAAGAATATGCTGAATCTGATCGCGTAGATGGATTTCTACCGCATAGTTTGAAGATCGTATTCTTGAGCTACTTCTTAAGAGTTATGAGATGTTGCTTAGGAATAGATAACAACAAAGTTTTCATGTGCTTTTGCACTGTAAGGATAAGTTTTTTCGCAAAGTTTTAATATAAAAGGAAATATTTTGATTTTATTTATTTTAAAATATCCTTACAATGGCATTTGAGGAAAATTGTTGCTTATAAGATTCCATTAATAGCAAGAGTGGAAATATGAAATTGATTCTTTCATTTGTGGTAATGTCTAAATTTACCAAATAAGGAAAGATTCTCATCAACCAAGTTTCATTTGGACCGGGACTTGGAATCATGCAAGGTGTATTGCATGATGAATGAGAACTTTCAAGTATTGGAAAAATTAAGACTAATTACTTATTCACATGGATGTGTGAGTCAAGTGAAGGACTAAGGGATCGAGTACACATTCTTGTGCACTGGTCAAGTCTACCACAAAAGTTTGATAAGACTATTCGTCATAGTTTACTAAAGCTCAGTAAATATGATTATACTTACAAGCTTAAGTGTAACTCTGAGACATTGGAAAAGGTTCCAATGTATGGCAGAGCGAATAAGAAGAATCAAATTAGGCAGAAGGATAAAAGTTTCTCAAATCTGAAAAGATGGGAGAGTACTTTAGTATCAGTTTTTGTGATCATCTTAATGATTAAGAAACCATATCAAAATTAGTTCTCTAAGGAAAATCTTAGTGCATTCTTATGACTAAGAGGAGGAACTTGAATTGTTGAAATGGTTAAATCAAGAAGATGAGTCATACTTCGTTCCAATACAAGTCTTAGAGTCATACTCCAAGATTGTAACTTGAGTGACATGTCTTAAAGAAGGTTTAAAACACTTGTCAAATGTAAGAGTAAAAGTTTTCTACTCTTGTACATTTGAAATTGGTAAGTTGTGATGTTTTGGATAAAACAAAGATCAACTTAGGCCAATTGTGTGAAGTGTTTGTCTTGATTAGAATCCACACTATCTCTTGGATATTTGACAAGGGAGTCTTATAGGTCAAGAGGACAGTGGGAGTCTTAAAGGTCTTGAAAGTCTCAAGAACTAATCAAGAATAAAACCTGAAGTTCCTTACCAGCACACGACTTGAGGTTTATAACCTATCGTGTTGACATATTCTATGCCCATTCCAGTTAAAGTTGGTTTTGCATATGAGTTCTTAGAGTTCTCAATTTGTTGCACAACAACTTGGAAGCAATGGTAGGCCCTTGAGCTGCCAGGTGGCTAGAAATTAAGATTGAGTTCAATCCATAAGGTTTTGGATTTGTCATTATCTTTGTCTTGTGATTATGGTTTTGACAATTTCATATGGGTAGGAACTCATACACCATAAAAATCTAAGTGTCATAAGGTTTCTCTCTGATTCATGAAAATGATGGTGAGGAAACACTTTCACTAAGTAGATTTTATCTAGATAGCAATTGTGATATTTGCATTCTCAAAGTCGTTAGTGGAGCGTGTGTGGTTTACCGGCACACTAACCTGGACTTGTGAGAAGTGGCAAAAAGGTCTAACCATTATGATTACGGCATACCTCTTCATAATTGTTTAGACACACAAGTGTGCTATCTAAGGGAAGGTGTATGATTTTGATAAAGTTTTATCAAAACAATCTAGCATCAGAAATCTGAACTTTGGTAAGAAAGTCAATGAAGTATTGATTTCTAGAAGTCCAGGTGATTTCTGAGAACATGTCAAAGCTAGTGGGAGCATAAGTGTTATGCTAATAATCATCATGTTAGTGGGAGCATGATAATTATGATAAATATTGCAAGTTAGCAATGTTAATTATAGAAAACAAAAGGTTTCAATTGGGAAAAGTTGTTTTGCTATAATTAAGGGAGAGGAAATTATACTTCATCTCAAATCTATAAGCTTAGATCGTGAGGTTTTAATCATTTAGTCAAGGATATATATGAATTTCATGTTGGAATGGCTCAACATAAGGAAATTCTGTATATGGGTCCATTATTTGCGTTTTAAAATTCGATTATGATTACGGCATCCCTTTTCATAATCTGAATTATGAGAACTTGGCAAATAGAAGTGGAAATGTTATAGCAAAAGACTGGTTTAGTCTTTATGTGAGACATCATGAATCGTGTCCCATATGCTTCGGATATAGGATCCATTACATGTGCTATATTCATCCTTTCTAAAATTTTCCAAATGCCTGGGGCATTAAGAAGGGAAAAGGTTTAGAACTGGATATGACTAAAAGGATTAAACAATTGTCGAGAACAATCTAAGGTTTACCAAAGATTGGTTGCTTAAGGACAGTTGGATGTCTAGTGATAATTTTGGAAGGACCATATTGACATAATATGTAAGGAGGCAACTCTTGTTTAGAAGTGATAGTCAAAATGGAATCTGGAAATGTTTCAAAGTTAGAAATTTCAATCTGTGTAAGATTAAGGAAACTTAATGCAAGAAGGATGTTTCCAAGGAGTTGATCTCCTTTGGAATTCTCTGTAATGATTGTTGCCAAGTCTTTGTGAGTTTGTGCATAATCGTTACAAGAGTATCAATGCATATAACTTTAGAATCTAACAGATTTCAGTAAATGGCATGAATTTGGAATTCTTGCATTTGCAGTAAGGATTTGGGAGTGTGAAAAGAGAATCATTGAAGTTATGTTCAATTGATCTAGTTCACAAAGTAAAGATCATAGACAAACATAGTATGCATACTTGGTGTATGGCATGACTAGTGTTTAAGAAAACATAGTGTACATGCTTGGAGCATGGGACAACTATTGTTTTAAATTCAAGAATAAAGTTGATAGCTGAAACAGTATACAATGAATAATGTGTAATCATATGGTGATAAATAAAAGGTGTTTTATTTATGTTCAAAGAGTTGATACCATATTGGATTCAATTATTATTGTGTTTCACTTTGCATGTTTTGACTTCCCGAATAAACTAGGTTATTCTTCCGGAATGACTACGTTATTCAAACCATCCACAGTCGGTCATATGTTGGAAGTAGATATGAATTAAGACTATTATGGGTTGGCTTGTAGAGGTCTAAGGTGTTGGACAAAGGGCTACAACACTCATGAGTGCTCATAAGTTCTGAGTATTGGATTCAACCCGCGCTCATTGGAATCACTTCATGGATTTTATCACGAGTGATCATGAGACGATAATATCTTATATTCTTCAAACCTAGAGATATGAGTTGTTACTATGAGTTGATAGTACATTGATTGCACGAAAACGCATACGGTAACTCGGTGTTATAAAACGTGCCTTTGTGTATGATTCAACAAGTAGTAGAACAAGCCATATGAGTCGAAGTTTATCCGTTCCTTTTACCTTCGGGATAAAAGCGATATCTGTGGGCCCCTCGATGATTTGATGATGACAAATGGAAGTGCTCGGCCGGGCCAGGACTGATTTGATTTGTTCAATTAGTCAGTCGTCATAAATCGAAAATTGGGAAACAACAAATGGACAGAGAGAATGATTATAATCCATGTCTCAGTCCATATGATATCTAGAATGGAGGAATATATGATCCCTTATCTAATGGACAAGTCATTGACAAAGGTCAGAGTTCACCGACAAGGTCAGAGTTCGACACCGGCTTTAAGAGCTACGATTGCCAGTTAGGTTTGAAGTCATACGCAATAATAGTTTTAGACTTATCCAAGTGGGAGACTGTTGGATTAATTTCTAAGTCCATAACTATATTTGGTATGTACTTGACCCGACCCGGCATGGTCCATTTGAGTTGCACTTCACCGACACAATTTATATGGATAATCTTTTGAGAATAGTATGTTTATGATTAATATTAATATATTATAAGTTCTAATATATTATTATGGAATCATATTATTTAATTAGTATTGATCAAGAATTAATTTATAATTAATTAAGTGATCAAAAGGAACTAATTAAATATGGACTCTTATATATATATATATGGAATGGGCCAAGTTCATTTAGGTTGGGCTAAGCTTTCATGGATAGTCCATGGAGTGTTTAACCCATGGATCCTAGGAAATGATAGGTCATGGGTATTAGGGTTTAACCCTAATCCTCCATACTATATAAAGATGTCCTTGGTTAGTGAAATGGGCACTAGTGTGGATACACTAAGAGGGCTAGCCGATTTCACTAAGAGAAAACCAAGTGTTCATATTCTCTAAAGTCTTCCAAGGTGTCTTGGTGATTTGTGATTCCACTTGAGGCTTCCACACTATTGGGGCTAAGCTCTTAAAGCTTGAAGACATCAAGCTACATCAAAAGAGGTATGTATTCTATCTTGCTAAGTCATTGTTTTGTATGCTAGATTAGGATAATACCTTGGATGTTCTTATTTGCATGTATAATAGAGAAAACATAGATCCAAGGTATTTAGGGTTGCATGTACACTTAGGAGTGTTAGAATGCTCAAAACCCAACAAGGACATTCCCCTGATACGGAGGCACCAGCCCCCATATGTACCTCTCGATCTTTTTCCCCTCGGTGGGAACCATATTGGGGCAGACGGCCACCAGTTCGCTGAACCTGGCGGTATAGGAGACTATGTCGGAGCCCTTCATGGTTAGGCTCCACAGCTCCTTCTCTAATTTCTGGATCTTGCCCCTTGGGCAATATTCCTCAATCATGAGGTCCTTCATGGTTTCCCAACCCATGTCATTCGCCACCACTAGAGTTAGTGCCTTAACATGGCCGTTCCACCATGTCAGGGCCTTTCCTTCAAAGGTGCATGCGGCATATTTCACTTTGCTCACAGCAGGGCATGAACAGATTTCGAAGACCGCTTCATTCTTCTTGAACCATTGCGAGAGGGCAATGACTCCGTCGGTCCCATAAAAGGACTTTGGCTTGCAGTTGGTGAAATCCTTGTAGGAGCACTCTCTCAAGCGTACAGGGGTTTCAACCGGAATTGATTCAACAGGGGTTCAACCTCTGCTGGCATCAGATGAGTGATACTGAGCCATGGCAGTTGCCACTGTTGCGGCTACGGCAGCATTCAGGGCTGCAGTATCGATGACCAGAGGCGGTGGAGGTGCAGGGTTATTCCGGGGAGATTTGCGAGGAGGCATCTTTCAGCTATAAGTTTATAAAGATAAGAAAAAGTGGTAAGAATCAATTTGTAAGTATCGTGAGAGTGATACATGGACTAACTAACCATAGCCCAACAGTTGAATGAGTGTTTGAGATCGCAACAAGGAATATTAGTAGGAAAACACAAGTGTACAGATTTTTCCCACAGATTAGATAGATTTCAATAATACTGGTATTACTGATGTAATAAGTTCAAGGAAAATCGACCTAACAGTAGGTCTTACATCATACGATACAGAAAAGTTTGACAGTTCTTAGATTCCTAATTAGAGTACTGAAAGTTAGGAATATTTTACAGACAAGTGCTACATAGAGCACAGATGTTAAAGGCTATTCCTTAACCAAAAGACAGAGATGTACTAGACATCATCTAACGGCGATGGGAATTCCTCGGGCGAGCCCTGAGGTCTGACACTTGACAAAACACCTCATTAAGGTGTCGATCTTGAGCCCTCTGACGGGCTCGAAGTTCCAAGACTTCAGCTCGGGAGGCAGCCAGCTGTTGCTGCAGGGTTTCATTGGTTCTTCGGGTCCGTTCCATGTCTTCTTCAAGACGGCGGATGCGGACTGTGTTGACACCTGAGGTGGCATCAATCTCCATGACCCGGTCGATGGCTGCTCGACCTTGCTCAGCATTTCAAGCTATTCTGCGGATAATGACGGGCAGAGCTCGGTCAGCAGAACCACCTTCACTGACGTTGTAAAAGCTTCGGTCCCCAAAGTATGGTAAGGGTTGACCCTGTTCGTCACTCCAGCGATTCAAGTTGGTTGCCCACAAGGGAGTAGGACCTGGAAAAGCTGGTCGGAAATTGTTGTTCGGGGCTTGACCTACTAGCGGTAGGTTGTTGACTTCAGGCTCGGAGTCGGATCCACCAGAAAAGCCTTCTGCGAGGTGATCATCCAAAGGGATTGGATGCTCATCTTCGGGCTCTTCTTCGATCCACCCGACATTGCCTTCATTTGGAAAGTACGGGTCGTCGTGATGGAATCCAGCCATTTAAATCTACGCGAGAAGAGAGGTATAAGAATATAGTATACATGTAACTAGTAGTACAAAATACACCTATAGTATTTTAAGTTTAAGTTCTACTGATCTTTTTGTGGTATTGTTGGTAAGTTTTTAGACTTGTTAACACATCACAACCATTCTAGGGCATATGCTAATCACTCCTCGGACCAGCAAAGTTGATCAGGCTATGCCATTCCCAGGATTGACCATACATCCCCGGGCTCACTTGCGATATTTAACAATTGTAATACTTTTGTTCTTGTCATTGTGACACTGATTTTAGTATGAATGCAAACTAGTATACTTAATTAAATATTTTAATATTTAAAGTATAGACTCTTGGTCAGAGTGCTTTAATCCCTAATGGGTTTATAGTTTAGTATATCTTTTATGGGTTGATATACTTGATTCACTATAAACAATGCTCTGATACCAATCTGTCACACCCCAAAACCAAGAACGGCGGAAACGTTCTGGGGTGGAGGACGTCATGTAAAGTATCACAATACAGTAAATGTAAATAAGCAAACAACATCATCCATTGCATTAAATATATAATTTTAATACAAGCATGTTCTGTATAGTTATAGACACCAAAAATAATCTAAATCAAAATAATAAGATGAGTCTTGGATGCGCTCCATCTTCTCAAAAGCTGGCCTCGGTACCTGTCTACTGATGACCTGAGAATACAAGTTATTTTGAAAGAGTTTATCAGCACTAAGCTGGTGAGTTTAAAAGTATTTTAGTGTGGGTATTTGTCATCCAAAAACGTTTGAACATGTCTCAAGTGTAAGTTTGTAAAATGTTAGTGAATGTTTGTAAGTGTTTGTACAAGTTTGAATCTCTCAGAAAAACCTATATTTTCTATTAAAGTAGCCTTCTACCAAGGCTTAACTGTTTTGTATGCTCGTTTGTCGTAAAAGGGTGTAATTTCCCAAGTGTAACTATCATTTAACAAAATACAGTTTGTACATTAAAGTTTAAGTGAAACAATCACTAAAAGTATGTAATGGGTAAATTATTGTGGTATTGTAGTGTTATATTATAGGAACTACTGTTGTACTAACTACCTTAAACCGGACTTATATTAAGGTATCATGTGATAAATTGCACCATACTATAGACTGGTAACAACGACAACATATAGTCGAAAAATAAGGTATGACGTTTGGCACCCGCAGACCTGCCGGTCCCGCTGTAGCTAGCAGCGAGGTGTAGGATAGTCAATCCAGTATCGATCTATACGCAAACTCACGCTCTCCCTTCAAGAGACTCTGGCTACAACTCGGGTCATGACAATTAAGGCATGCTCCCATACAGTGGATCACAATTGTTAACGTATTCGTGTATATCTAATATAATGTTACTTGTTCTAGTATCGTTGTATATGTTCTCTTAGTAATAAGTATTTACTCATGAATGAACTGACTCGTTGATCTAGAAATTGTAGTAGTATGATCCTATGTTACCCCGATGGTAACCTACTGGTGATGTACTGCTAAGTATGAATATGGAAGTACTTTTATGTCTATATATGTATGTTTGATATATAATTAATATTGAAACGACCTTCGGATGGTTACCCAAAATCCCACCAGACCACATCCAAATCGAGAAAAACAAAATAGGGCGGATGGCCTTCCTAAGCCCTTTAAACATTACTTATATATCTATACATATATGGGCATGCAATTTATAAGAAGTAAAACAAAGTTTAATAAGAGCATTTGATAAGTAAAAGAGTTTATAAAACATTTTGAAGTAAAACAGTTTGATAAACAGTTTGATAAACAGTTTGAACAGTGATAAAAATCATTGGTTTCCTAGTTATTAATCACATGTAATTGATGTAATCACATGTGATTGATGCAATAACTATAAGTATTTAACTTGTATTCACCCCATAAAGTATTTAAAACATTTAAAATCATTTCAAAGGTTAATTAAAGGGGTATGAACTCACTTGTGGTGAGTGGATTGGATTGTAGTGTCGGATACCGTGCTAGGTGGCAAACGGAGACTTGTTTACACGCACGAGCCTAGTTATCATATAATGAGCATATATATAACTAATTAGCCAAATAATAACTTAATGAAATAACTTGGGACACTTAGGAACATGTAAACACTTTGTATAAGTGTTATAGGTCCTAAGGGTTGCTTCTAGGTTGTTATGGGACAAGGCTAAAGGGGTTTAATGCTTCCAAGGACCTTGTATAAGAGTTTACTACCCAATAAACCCCACACAAGGAATTTACGGTTGTAAACCCTTGAGTTTACGGCCGTGAACTCCAATCTTGGTGGTTTTTGGTGTTTTGAAGTGCTAAATGATTTCTAGAATAAGCCTAGTTTAGTGGTTTAATCATTTGGGTAGTTTAGGGCATAGATAGTACTCCTTTGGGGAGTTTACGGCCAAAAGACCATATCCCTTAGAGTTTACGGCCGTAAACTCTCATGGGATGGGTGTTTTAATTCTTTCAAGTCTCTTGCACAAATAGGATAATTTCTAGGCTTTTGTTTAAGGCTAAGGGGGACTCTAGGCACACTTTGGTGCCCTTACTTGGTGTTTACGGCCCAAGAGTAGTTCCTTGGCCGTAAACCCCCTTGAAGGGGTGTTTTTGATGTGTTAAAGTCTCCAAATTAGCTAGAAGTAATTGAGGGTTAAAGTCTAAAGCCTTTAGGCGTGATTAGGGCACATTTAAGCGCTTGATTTTTGTGTTTACGGTCCAAGAAACTCTTAGGCCGTAAACTCCTAAAGCTATGTGTTCTTGATTGTTTTCTACTCTCAAATGATCATACATATTATCCTAAACTAGTTACCTAACAAGGAAATGGGACTAGATGGCCTTTAAGCTTCATTTTGGAGTTTACTCCCCAAGAACGTTCTTGGGCGGTAAACTCCCGAATCACATATATTTGGCATACAATCTATGTTAATAAGCATAAAACAAGCATTATAACACAACTAGAGATGTGTACTCACGATTTGGGATGAAAACCCGAAGATCCGTGAGAGAGAAATGGCTTTTCTCTAGTTGGAAATGTGAATAATGAATGAATTTAGTTCAAAAATCTATTTATAGTCCTGAAATATTTTTGGCAGAAAATATTTTTATTCCGAAATTGGACTATAACATTATGAAGTTTTGAAATGCTCAAGTTTCACAAACCCAGGAGCATCCACTCTCCTGATATCTCCTTAAACGTAAACCCTAATGTACACAAACTTATTCGGAAAAGTCTGAAAATCACTGAAACTGGACTAGCTTCTATTGAATAGATATTGTTCGTACAAAATGGAAATTTTGGGTTGTCACAGTAGAGGGTTTGACATGACAATAAGCCTGAAATCTACCAAAATGTAAATCAAAAGTTGTATGTCATATGTGCCATTTGAGCCAAAGCTTTATTGATGTATATTAAGTAAGGAAATTGTTATGTCTCATTGATTGTATATCTTTGAATCAAATCAATGATTGATATGGAAAGTTTGTCACATGATTCACATATGCCTTTGTTGTTCCTTGTTCCTCTTTGCTCCTGCCATATTGAAGTATATATATGACATAACGTTATATTGTATCTATTATTGAACTCACGAAGCATCACCACTTACCCTCTCTATGTTTAACAAATTGCAGGAGATAAGCATCCATTATAGTTATATACTGATAGAAGATTTTTGAATAGTTTGAAACTATTATATTTTATACTCCTATATGTATAAAAACTATAGAATCCCGGGAAGTTATGTAATATATAACACTTTTGAAATAGTCGGCTTTTATCCAGTAGTTTGTAATCACTTTATCAATGTAAAATATTGTTTTTAAGAATATGCATGTAGCATGTTTTGGAGTAACAATTGTTATGTATGAAAGTTTGAGTCTTTAAGAAATATGAAAGTTAGGGTCTTTCACGTTGATGCTCATGTTGATTGACATGAAAGATCCTGTTAATGAGCCTAGAGAGAAGAGAATTATGCCAAAATCTTTTCTTCTAGGCAGATATCTCTTCTTTCCTTGACAGTCTATCTCTGATGCAATGGGATGAAGTGGTGATTTAGCACATCTAATTTCCATAGATGTTGTTACTGCTACACCAATTCACATCTGAAATCCGAAGACCTCTTCAACAAGACAATGTTTCTCATCACTTCTATCACGGATCACAATGTATGAAACCTTTGACAATGTCTTGGTGATTCTCATAACTCGAAGGTTACAATGATTGGGACCTATTAACTAGTTGGTTACAAATATTGGTTTATGTTCTTCTCTTGTTATTGGTTGTCATGAAGCTTAGAATCATAGTGAAATACTTCAAAAATTAAAGGCATTTTCTCTCTTTGGTTCTATGCATTGTGTTTTAGTTTGATATATTTGGTTTTTCCCCTCATTCTTTTATAGACAGTGTTGAGGGACAGATTTCTCGGAAAAAGGAAGTTCATTTATGACCCTTTAATTCAAAAGATTTGATGAATCGGCTCTTTATCTTATTTCTGAAAAATCTGCATAAATATCGCTTGTAGAATATTTCGTTGTTTAACTAACTTTTTTGTTTGTATTCCTATATTATTTATTATTTTGTCTTGTACCATTTTAAATGATTTGACGGTGGCAATTCATAAGCCAAGTATGTAACTACAAAAAAAAACATTGTCCCTAGAAGCATGTTTCTATATGTACGTAAATCTCTCTAATTATCTCATCAGCGAGACCATCTGCTGAGATGACATTCAGTCAGCCCCTCACACTGATAGTCTAGCATTGTCTAAACTTTCAAAGTGAGATTTCCTTATCCAAATAAGAAAATTATTGAAAGGTTTGGGTGCTTATTTTTGGTTAATCAAGTCTCATGTTCTGCTGAAATATCAAGCACAACCCATCATGCTTGCCTAGAAGCATGCTTGTCGTATGCATAGTCATCACCTTAAGAGTTACTTGTCTGGTCCTTAAATGAAAAAGGATTATTCATGACCTTGACCTCCTAGTCTGAGGTATGACATGGTACCATTGAACGAATTGATGGTGAACGTAAAAGTTATAGACTGCAAGTTAACTCTATGATATGGAAGTTTAACCACTTTTTGTTGATGACATGACATTGTTTATCATTCACGTTGATTCCACCTCAGTGTGACTAAAACATTATACTCTCTCCTTTATTATTCAAAATAAAACCATACGATTCACTGTGATATACCACACACTGATGAAAGTTTGAAAATTTGTGTCGATGGTTAGTATATATACCGTAGACTATCACACGCACCAATCCCTTCTTGCGCTTACATTTTTCGTTAAAGCTTAATGATTCAACGTAATGTACCTTATGCTGATGCGAGCTTGAAAAATATGTTCTGATGGTCAAGCTAAAACACCACAACATATCACATGCATAATTCCACTCTTTCTCTTTTCTTCTAATAAAAGTGATAAATAAGAAGCATATGAAACCACACACTGGTGAAATTTCGCAATACTATGTCATTGAATGATAGTTTAAACCTGTACTATAAGGAGACATCACAAACTTACTTGAGTACTAGC
Source organism: Lactuca serriola (assembly GCF_051521515.1). NCBI lineage: Eukaryota > Viridiplantae > Streptophyta > Magnoliopsida > Asterales > Asteraceae > Lactuca > Lactuca serriola. The sequence continues at coordinate 116,624,487 of NC_136411.1, forward strand.
TGAAACTTTGATACGTTGATTGCTTCTGTTGATGGCTATTGTTGCTAATGTTATGTCTCACTAACATAACTTGCTTATCCTAACGGCAACTATTGATTGACGATTAAAAGATTTATCAATATCTTGAGATACATGATTTTTATGCCGCTAATTTCTTCAATCATTGGTTGAGTAAAAGGGAAGAAAATTTACAGATAAATTGGGAAAACTCTTTCCTAGGTCACTTTCGCAATTCATTCAAACAATTGAATTTATCTCTCAAAGAAGGCTCTCTAAACCAGGATCTTCCTCACACTCTCATTATATCAAAGGCTTTGTTCGATTTTGCTTATAATGGCAATGTTGTCAAAGGCCCTCATGCCTCTGATTCTCCTATTTTCATTCAAGCAAACAATGTGGCATTCTCTGATGTTATCCCGAAATAGTTCATGAACTCAAGAATTGAAGACTTCATCAAGTATGTCAAAAGCTTCCCTCTTTGATATGCCTTCTAAGACTTTCGAGAACCATTCTACCCAAAGCAAGTATGTGAGTTCTAATGTTGATGATTTGCTGATTCTAGTGCTTGAACCATTACCATGACCATTAGAGATGGTGAATGTAGGGTTACTATTGATTTCGAATCTTTTCCAACTACTCTTTGTCTTCTTCGGTTAGAAAACTATTCTAAAATTCCTTTAGAGTAAAAATGTAAGTCCACTCATGGAATATTAGGGTATAAGTTTTCCCTTTAGCTCACTTCGCGTGATCCATCCAAATACACTCATCGTCAATACTTTGGTGTAGGTTAGAAGTACCTATCAGGGTAATTGGTAAACGCCTTAGACACAAGATAAGGAGCATAGATCAATTGAATCTTTTTGAGAAAATAATTTTGTATTACATGGTGTGCAACAAAATATTTGATTTTCCCCAGCTCTTCCTTAATGAGTTGATTGATTGTATCACTAGGAACAAGAAACCATCATATGTTCCTTATCCTTGTTGGCTTGGACTGATTTTGGCTCATGATGAAGAAGGTTATTGTTGGGTTTTAAGTACTATAACACTTCCTAAGTGCACATGCAACCCAAAATGCTTTGGATCTATTTTTTCTCTAATTATACATGCATTTTCTTTTTCTAAAGCATTCACCCTAGCTTGCATACAATTGAAGCTATATATAATCAAAACATATTTAGGATACATACCTCTTGAGTAGGGTAGAGTTCCTGAACTTTGGAAACTTGAGCACCTCAAGTGTGATGCCTCTAATGGTTCACAAACACCAATATGCAAAGGAGGTTCTAAGAGAATAAGTTACTTAATTCTTTTGAAGGTGCAACCGATTTTGGAGCATGTAGGGGGGCTTTTTATAGTTGTGGCAAGTGCTAGGGTTACACTTTGCAAACCCTAATGATCCATGGGTTTAACCCCCATGGACTATCGATGGGTTATATTATTGGTTTAGCCCACTTACATAACCATGGATCACTTTTCCCGTACTACAAGTATCATTAATTTACATAATCAATCCCTCCATATTTAATTAGTCTATTTTGACCACAAAATTAATTACAAATTAATTCTTGGACAATACTAATTAAATAACCATATTAATATATTATACTTATAATGTATTAATAAATCATAAATAACCTTATTCTCATAAAACCATCCTATCAAATTGCACGAATGAAGGCAGCCAAAAAGGACCATGGTACTATTGGGTCAAGTACATACCAGTTATAGTTATGGGCTTAGACACCAAATTCAATAATCTCCCACTTGGATAAGTCTAATAACTATAGTTGCCTATGTGACTTCAGGCTGTTAACTCTGACCCAGTCAGTGATGTATCCTTTAGATAATGGATCATATACTCCTCTGTTCTCAAGATATCAGCTGGAAAAAATACATGGAACAATGTCATACTTATTGTCCAACAGTTCATTTCCCGATTTCTGATTTGTCTAACATAGAACATAACTGAACACATCCGACACATAAGTCAAAACAAAATCATTGAGGGGCTGAAGATATCGCGTTCAATCCTCTTGGGATAAAAGGAACATATAAACGTCGACATTATATGTTTATACTAACTACTCATTAAATCATGCACAACGATATGTTTTATAACATCAAGTTACTAATGCGTTTTCATGCCATCAATGCATGAGTAACTCATATTCAACAACTCATGTATCTAGGTTTGAACACACACACACACACATATATATATATATATATATATATATATATATATATATATATATATATATGATATTATCATCTCACGATTACTCGTGATAAATTACATGAAGTGATACAAGTGAGCGCGAGTTCATCCAATACTCACATCTTATTTCAGAAGTACTCATGAATGGTGTAGTAAACCTGATGCAATGCCTAACTCCTTAGACAATCCTACAAGCCAACTCATGACAGTCTTCTTTCGTACCTACTTCTAAAGTATGAACGACTGTGGATAGTTTGAATAAATCTTATTTATTCTGGAAGACAAAACATGCAAAGTGAAACAATAGTAAATGATTGACACAAGACAGTAACTTTACTTATAAATAAAACTCCTTTTATTCATCATCAAATGTTAATTACAATTTAGCTATTACAAGTTTCGGTTTATCTAATCACTAAAACTAATATCGTCCTTTAGCCCAATGCCCCTCACATGCTGCAAGTGCTTTACGCTAGTCAGTCCCATTGTGAGAGGATCTGCTGGGTTGTCCTCTAACATTATCCTCTTTAACACGAGGTGCCCTTCTTCTACTTGATGTCTTATGAAGTAGTACTTTCTATCGATATGTTTGGATCTTCCATGATCCCTCGGTTACTTGGTTAAGGCAACCGCCCCTTCATTATCGCATAAAATTTTCACAAGCTCCTTTATGGGTGGAATAACTCCAAGGTCTCCGATGAAGTTTTTCAACCATATCGCCTCCTTCACTGCTTCGCTTGCTGATATGTACTTTGACTCACACGTTGAATCAGCTACAGTCTCCTGCTTGGAACTTTTCCATTTCACTGCTCCTCGATTCAGAGTAAACACCTAATTCGACTAAGAGTGGGGATTATCTCTGTCGGTCTGAAAGCTCACATCGTTGTACCTTGTTACTCTCAAGTCATCACTCCCACCGAGGGTACGGACCTAGTCCTTAGTCCTTTGCATGTACTTAAGAATGTTCTTAGCCGTAGTCTAATGAGCTTTACCAGGGTTCCCTTGATATCTGCTGAAAATTATAAAAGCAAAGGCCACATCAGGGTGTGTATAAGTCATAACATACATGATTGAGCCAGCTGCAGAATCATATGGTATATGACTCATTTCTACTATCTCAACCTTTGTACTCGGACTTTGAGTCTTACTTAGTTTGGTATTGCCTTAGATAGGTAAGTCACCTTTCTTGGAGTTCTCCATGCTGAAACGTTTCAGCACCTTGTCCAAATAGGTACTTTGACTAAATGCTATTAGTCTTTTACTCCTGTTTCTCAATATTCTTATCCCCAGGATATATGCAGCTTTTCTGAGGTCCTTCATAGAGAAACAACTCCCAAGCCAGGACTTGACCTCCTGTAAGGTAGGGATGCCATTTCCTATGAGTAGTATGTCATCCACATACAACACAAGAAAGCTAACTATACTCCCATTAGCTTTGACATATACACAGGAATCATCCTCGCTTCTCGAAAATCCGAACTCTTTCACTTTCTCATCAAAACAAAGATTCCATCTGCGAGATGCTTGTTTCAATCCATATATGGATTTCTCAATCTTACACACTATATTAGGGTATTATGCACTAACAAAACCCTCTGGCTGTCTCATGTAAACATCCTCAGCCAACTTTCCATTAAGGAAAGTGGTTTTTACATCCATTTGCCATATTTCATAGTCATGAAATGAAGCTATGGCTAGAATAACCATTATAGATTTAATCTTCACTACTGGTGAGAAGGTCTCATCATAGTCAAATCCCAGTGTTTTGAGTAAATCCCTTCGCAACCAGTCACGCCTTATATGTGTGTACATTCTCATCCATGTCGGCTTCTTGAAGATCTATTTGCACCAGACTGTCTTACGGCCCGGTACATTATCAACCAAGTTCCAAACTTGATTGTCATACATGGACTGAATCTCGTTGTCCATAGCCTCTTTCCATTTAGCAGACTCGGAGCCTGCCATGGCTTCCTTAGAGTTGTTAGGTTCATCCAAATTTATCAGTGTGCTACCATTGATAAATGTATCACCTTTAGCTGTTATAAGAAAACCATATAACATAGGTGGAACACTAACTCTACTGGAACGCCTCGAAGCTACGTACTTTTCAATTGGCTCAACTGAAGTTTCCTCCTCGGGTTGAGTACTAGTGTTTGAGGTTCCTTCATTGCTTAACTCTTGAAGCTCTTCAAGGTCAATTTGCCTCCCACTGTCCTCTTGGCATATGAGTTCTCTCTCTCTCTCGAAAGACTCCTCTCATTGCAACGAAGACAACATTGTCACTCGGTCTATAAAAGAGATATCCAAAGGACTTCTACGGGTAGCTGATGAAAATACATCGCTCACTATGAGGTTTGAGCTTGTCGTGAGTTTCTCTTCTCCCAAAAGCCTCGCAACCCCAAACTTTGATGTGGTCTAATGTAGGAACCTTCCCAGTTCACATCTCATGAGGTGTTTTGGAAACCTTTCTGGTAGGGACTAGATTAAGGATATGGGTGGCAGGCTCTAAGGTATACCCCCAGAATGAGATTGGTAACAAAGATCGACTCATCATGGAACGAACCATGTCTACAAAGGTCCTATTGCGCCTCTCGGCCACACCATTAAGCTATAGTGTCCTAGGTGGCGTCAATTGTAAAATAATTCCACATTTATTAAGATTTTCAAAGAACTCAATACTAAGATACTCTCCTCCACGATCGCATCATAGCATCTTTATTTTCCTGCCCAATTGATTCTCCACTTCTTGTTTAAACTCTTTAAACCTTTCAAAAGTTTCTGACTTATGCTTGATTAAGTAGATATAGACATACCTACTATAAACATCAGTAAAAGTCACATAGAAGCGGTTAGCTTCCCTTGTGGTGGTTCTGAATGGTCCACACACATCGGTGTGTATGAGGTCCAACAAACCTTCACCCCTTTCACAAGTACCTGTGAAGGGTGACTTGGTCATCTTTACAAGTAAACAAGATTCACAAGTGTCATCCAACTTTAAGTCGAATAACTCTAAAACTCCTTCCTTTTGGAGTTGGGCTATGCGCTTCTTGTTGACATGTCCAAGATGATAATGCCACAAGCATGCCTTGTCCAAAGCATTGAACAAATTAATATTCAACACATTATTTCCTAAGTTATCTACAAAATTCACAGTTTCATATACACCATTGCAAGGTAATTCTTCAAAATAAAAAAAACACCATTATAATAAGCATAAATTGCACCAACTTCATTTTTAAACGAAAAGGTAAAAGCTTGTTTGTACAAAGTATGAAAGGAAATAATATTTCTTGCCATATCGGCCGAGTAACAACAATTATTCAAATCTAAATTCAAAACCATTTCTAAGAAATAAAGAATAAACTCCAATCTTGGTCACAAGCGACATTTTCCTATTTCCCATGATTAAGTTTATCTTCCTGTGCTCCACATCTCTATTTCTTTTTAGTCCCTGCAAATCAGAACAAATGTGAAATCCACAACCTGTATCAAGGACCCAAGAATTAGCATGTGATGAGTTATTAGATTGAATAGTGTAAATACCTGCAAATGAGAGTTTAATCTTCCCATACTTTATGTCCTGCAAGTATTTGGGGCAACTTCATTTCCAGTGCCTCTTTTCATGACAATGGAAGCAGTCAGCGTCCTTCAGATTGGAAGAGGGATTAACGGAAACCAGCTTTTGGTCCCACTAGAAGAGTATCCATCAAGAGACTTTCCCTTGCAGCTCTTGGAGGGAGCCTTCCTCTTCTTTCCCTTTGCATGTCCTATTGCCAAAACAAGGGCATAAGTAGTAGTAGGAGTAGACACAACCGAATTGCCTTTAAGGTTGCTTTCGGCAGCCCTTAAAAGCCCTTGAAGCTTGATAAGAGTGTCATCCTCCTTGTTCATATGATAAGTCATACGAAACTAATCATAACAAGAAGGTAAAGAGTGTAGAACTATATCTATGGCTGACTCTTCATCCAAATTGACATTCAATTTTAGCAAGCCGTCCATATATCTCTCCATTTTCTGCAAGTGGGCGGTGATGGGTTCACCATCCTTCATTTTAGTTGTGATCATGGAGGCAATGATCTCATACCTCTTCTATTAAGCACTTTGATGGTATCTTTCCATCAAATCATGATAAATTTATAGAGATAGTAGTCCTCATAGGACTTCTCCAGCTCAGCAGTCATTGTTGCAATCATAAGACACAACGCCTTTGTTGTATCCCTCTCATGAGTAATGTGTCCAGTGATTTGTTCAGGAGTAGAAATGGTGACATCAATCTCCTTTAGCTCTTTATCAAGGACATATTCCTTGTCCTCATAACGAATAGCCATTATGATGTTTCGAATCCAGTCACTGAAATTCGAGCCATCAAAAATGTCCATCCCACATAGGTTCATGAGGGAGAAAGAACCTAAGGGAATTGGTGTTGAAGCATTGTTTGGGGTAGATATCTGAAAAGGAAGAAGAACAAAATTTAGATTAGATGAGAATCCTTCATATTACACCCAATATGAAATATTACGGCTAGGATCTAACACAATATTCTACAATTGCGAAGAGGGATGTCATAATCCAATTGTAAAAATATTTGAAGGTAGGTAAATGACGATTTACCAATTTCCACCATGAAAAACGAAATAGATTATTAGATTTTAATTGGTTTGAAATTTCCTAGATCTTTGAGATTCATTGAACTTTTCGTAGGCATGTCTAAATCTCGATTGTGCCCTTCAAGTTTGTGACTGGGATGTCAAGGATCACAAACAAGGTGTGAATAACCATGCAAATTAAAATGGTACATCCAATGTTACAAATCACCTAATCAATGTGCTGGTTAACCACACACATTTGTCATACATTGTCATTCCCAGATTAGTGTGTTGGTTAACCACACATGCTCATCTAACAACTTAACAAGGTGCAAAGTATAATTTCATGGATTAGCACCATTTTCACATTTTTCCTAAAGTAACTAAGATTGGGAATTAAATAAAAGTTTAGTTACTTTATATTTATCAATATACCTTTAATGAGGGAGAATTAGTGTCCTATCCAATCCGTTCGGCTAACGACCCTCCACCAGTCAAGGAAGCGGTGGGTGAGAGTGGACACCCATTAAACCACCATTTTATAGGTAGTAACCTTATACCCCCTTGTAGATCGGCTTCGTGAATGAGGCCTACTAACGGTAAGAGCGACTTGTCTTATACATATATATATATATATATATATATATATATATATATATATATATATATTATTAAACTTATAATATTATAAAGTATAATGGTTGAATTTTAACTTTTAAAACTCTAGGGTTTGAAATTAAAGTTTCATTTAATGAGACTTTGAAAATTCCAAAACTTGAGGGCAAGTTTTGAAACTTGTTAAAACTCTTCACATTCATAACCTATGAGTTTAATTTGATTTTAATGATGATACCTTTCATTTTCCATAACTTGAGGACAAGTTATGGAGGTCATTAAACATCAATTAGATCATTTTTCTAACAACTAAATTATCATATAATTCTTGATCTAACTAAACTCATATACAAGGTAATTCTATATCAACAATTTTAAAACAATTTGGTTTATCATATAAAACAACTCTTTTAAAACTTTGATAATTATCTTTGTATCGGATGAGTATGATCACTACCATATCTTAAAAAATATATTTTTATGATTCAAAACAGTTTGGGGTAATGATCAAATCTAATTTTGGCGAAAAACATGAATTTATGCACTCTGATCAGCTAACTCGGCTAGTCCATGATCTGGACTCGTCGAGTAGCTTCATTTCTGCATGGACTCGTCGAGTTCATCGGTCAGAATGTAGAAAACTTGATTTTTTCAACTTTGAAAACAAGCAACCATCCAATATAATAGAAAATAATCCTAGGCTCCGATACCACTGTTGGATTTTGAGCACTATAACACTTCCTAAGTGCACATGCAACCCTGAATGCTTTGGATCTATATTTTCTCTAATTATACGTGTATTTTCTTTTTCCAAAGCATTCACCCTAGCTAGCATACAATTGAAGTTATATATAATCAAAACATAGTTAGGATACATACCTCTTGAGTAGGGTAGAGTTCTTGACCTTTGGAAACTTGAGCACCTCAAGTGTGATGCCTCTAATGGTTCAGAAACACCAATATGCAAAGGAGGTTCTAAGAGAATAAGTTACTTAACTCTTTTGAAGGTGCAACCGATTTTGGAGCATGGAGGGGGATATTTATAGTTATGGCAAGTGTTAGGGTTGCACTTTGCAAACCTTAATGATCCATGACTTTCCACATTCCTATGATCCATGGGTTTAACCTCCATGAACTATCCATGGTTTATATTATTGGTTTAGCCCACTTACATAATCATGGATCACTTAGCCCATACTATAAATATCATTGATTTACATAATCAATCCCTCCATATTTAATTAGTCTCTTTTGACCACAAAATTAATTCCAAATTAACTCTTGGACAATACTAATTAAATAACCATATTAATATATTACACTTATAATATATTAATAAATCATAAATTACCTTATTCTCATAAGACCATCCTATCAAATTGCACTGGTGAAGGCAACCCAAAAGGACCATGCTACTATCTGGTCAAGTACATACCAGTTATAGTTATGGGCTTAGACACCAAATTCAACAGTTATAATATTAATCATGGATACATTATTCCAATCCCGAACCTCTCCTCAAAAGTTATCAACACTGCTTATTTTGATGGTGATATGCATATTACCCAGAGAAGGGAAAATTGTATTGTAAATCCCTACACTATTGACTCCTATGACTCTAAGAAGAGGATTATGATGAAGATAATGATGCAGGCGTTGATGATGAAGAAGAAGACGCTAATGATGATGAAGAAGTTGATGATAAAGAAGACCTTGAAGATGAAGAGGATGATCTTGCCACCGATAAGGGAGAATCCTCTGTTCGTGGAATGAATTCTCCTCCAAATTTGAACAAACACATTCAATTCTCCTCTACTTCTTCATCCACTCCCTCTGTAGACGACATTGTACATTGTGGATCAACCCCAACTTAAGTGAAAACGACTGATCCACTGATCCAAGATGTGATTTCTCTAAGGTCAGTGTCTCCTTCTCCTCAAGCTGCAATTGCTCCTCCTATGCATACACATCTTCAAACTTCTTCTTTTATCAGGAGGAATCCAACTCCAACTTTCAAACTATTGTGCTCTATCAAATCTCTCTCTATTGGTGCATTTAACTTAATCTCTGAGAGAAAGATTAACTATAATAGAAAAGAATGAGGCTGATATGAAATTCATTATGACCTTGGGTGATGATGATTATGATAATATGGTTATTGATGACTCTCTACCAAATTCTTTAGGTGATAATCATCCACCTTCATCATCAAATCCACCTCCACCTCCTCCTCCAACATCTCACCCCCTCCTCGCAATCCTTCACCACCTCTTGGCTCCCCTCCCTAAACCGATGATGCCAAAAAGGGGGAGAATAGTCAAGGGAGCAATGATCAGGAATTGGTGACTACAACAACTTCATCTCTACCTGAAATTTCTGAATCAGGAATGGATGATAACCAAAAGGCAACTGTTGTAGTTGAACAAGCGAGCAACATCCCAGATGCTAATGCAACACACTATGATTAGGCTATCTCAAACGTTGGTGATCACTTTGAGACCGATGACTATGAAAGGTTTCTCTAATTGGGGTTTATGGCACAAAATGGTTTTCATATTTTCCTGAGATATCTGAATCAAGAAGGGATAATAATCAAAATCCAATTGTTTTTGTTGAACAAGTGAGCAACATCCCAGGCGCTAATGCAACCAATAATGATCGTCTCAGACGTTGGTGATCAATCTAAGATTGATGACTATGAAGGGTTTCTCGACTTGGTGTTTATTGAAGAAGTTGTTCCTTTGACTGTTGTTTACCCTGATTCATATTTTGAGGGGGGGGGGGGTATTTATCAAGGAACCAACAACGAAATAGAATCTAAGGATGAACAACTCAAACCTAGAAAGAAGAAGGCTTCCTTCTTAAGGGGAGCCAATGACACTGAAGCTAGAAGCTCTTCTACTGCTGGTGGTTCTTCATCCCCTCCTCTTTTCAAGAGAATCAACCTCACTGTTGATGTAAATGATTTAGCTAAAGAATGAGATATAACGATTAAGAAATTTATAGAACTTATGATGGAGAATAATGCCACTATTCAAGATAGCAACCTCACGACGTGAGATGTGTTGTAAGAAAACTATTGTTTAGGACTGGTCTTACGATGTGAGACATGAAGTCTCTCGATGTGACAACTACTGCAGTCCAAGCCTATGATCTTTTAGGGTTTCCTTCATTTTTAAGCACCTCTAAGTTTATTTTACAGTTTTTTATCAACCCCAAACCCTCTTTCACCTGAGAAAAACCCAAGTCTCCATCCTTTCTTGATCTTTGGACATTTTAGAGCCTTTCTTGGTTTGCAAGAAGAAAATTGAAGAAGAATAAGAAGGTCATTTTTGTGGAGGCATGCAAGGAATTATCATCATCATCACCTTACATTGTTTCTGGACCATTATAAGTGTTAAAGTTCCCATCTTTATTGTTATAAGAGGCTAGATATAAGTTTTGTCCCACTTTTCTTCTTGGTTGTGAAACTTTGAATGAATGGAAACCGTAATGTTGGTAACTTTATGGGTTATGAGGGTCGTAGGAATGTCTTAGAGTTCAGATCTAGAGAACGGCTGAGTTTTGGAACCTTGCATGAATGTTGTATGTCTTTTCTTCAACTTTTGAACTAAATGAGATCTAGACATGTATTGGAAATATTTGTATTAAAAGCATCAACTTTCTAGTGTATTAAGAAGTTATAAGACCTTCTGGAAAGTAAGAGGGCAAGGCTTAGTGGATTAAGGACTTAAAAGTTGTACTTTTGTTGATGATTGTTCTCATGACATGAGACATATGTTGAATTAGGTGTCTAAGCCCATAACTATAATTGGTATGTACTTGACCCGATAGTAGCATGGTCCTTTTGGGTTGACTTCAATGAAGCAAATTGATAGGATGGATATTTGATAAAGAGGTTATTTGTGATTTATTAATATATTATAAGAATAATATATTAATTGAGAAATCATATTATTTAATTGGTATTGGTCAAGAATTAATTGGAATTAATTTAGTGATCAGAAGAGACTAAGTTAATTAACGAGGACTGATTAGGTAAATCAGTAATACTTATAGTTTAGGCTAATGATCCATGTTGATTAGGATGGACTAATTTTATGTGGGAATCCATGTAGAGTTAGTCCAAAGGGCTTATCATATGGATTATTGGGTTAAAGGCCAAAGGAAGTGAATTTGGTTTACAAGTGAAACCCTAGGAATTCCACATTATAAATGTAACCCCTAGCCTCACCAAAAATGGCCCTAAGAGACTTCCAAGAAGAAACCATAGCCGTGTTTGGGTGCTTCCTAACCTCTCTCTCATAATCCTCCAATTCCTTTGGTGTTTATGACTTATTAGAGGTATCACGCTTGAGGTACTAAGCTCTTGAAAAGAGAAGGATTACAAGATACAACAAAGCACATGGAGGTCTCACAACGTGAGGTCAGCTCCATTCACTTTTCTTGACTAAGTTGGCCAGGGTGAGTTGGGATAAGTTGGAATTGAATCGAGTGAGATCTCACGACATGAAAAAGGGTTGGTCACAACGTGAGGGTGGATAGTCGACATCATGGGTTGTTGGGTATGACATTGACCATAGACTTTTGGCTTCATTTGACTTTTGGTCAAAATTTTATTTTGATAAGGTAGACTTAGGGTTTATATTATGTGGATCGATAGGAGGTGTCGAGCACTCGTCTTTTGGCAGGTGAGCAGTTAGTTGTGGTCCGCTTTGTGATTCAAGTGAGTCTTCTAATTGTAGCAGTGGTTCGAAGGCACCAATGAAGGCCCACTAGGATATGTTATGCTAGTTGTCTTTGTGACTCTCCAATGGTATGTTTTGATATCCCCATTTTATGACGTGCTATGCCTATTTTCATTATTAGCTAGGCCCATGGATCAAGAAGGGCTAGGCCTAATGTATGTTGTGTAGTATGTTAGCTGTCTCTACGACTCTTGCATAGTACGTCAGGATGGGCCCATTGTATGAGGGCAAGGCGGATTATGGTGGATTGGGCCCAATTTACGGTCTAGGCCCAATAATATGTATGGTATGTGGTATTTTTTTAGAACTCACTAAGCTTTGTGTTTATGGTTTCATGTTTATGGTTTCAGGTACTTCAAGTACAAAAGGTAAGGGCCCGATGTGACTGCACTGCATCCACCCAGTTTTTGCAACTTTATGATTTTGGGATTGTACTCTGATGACTATTTTTACTCTAATATACTTTTGACCGATTAAAAAGGCTAAATAGTGTTTATGGTTGAATTAAAAAAGAAATTTTTACTTTACAATTTTTGGGATAATGCAAGTTTGTATCAGAGCCTTGGTTTGAAGGATTCAGACACACTTCCGGGTGTATCTGAACTCAAATTGAGGAATTGATAATATTTTTGAAAGAAAAGGAATATTCTAAAAATATTTTAAAGAAGAAGGGGGGTGTGATGCATGCAATCAGTCGGGCTCTAGTAAATGATTCCCATAATAGCTATACATGTTGATATGCTATATGATATGAATGTTTCCATGCTAGGATAAGGCTAGGGATACATTCAGGAATCATATGATAGATTGGCCTGATATGTGATGCCTTGTATCCTAGGAAGAACTAGATGCTATGATTGGGAATATGTATTGGTAGAAGTAATTGCTAAATGTATTCTTTAGCAATTGTAGATGATTAGGATCATAGACTTAAAATCATTGATTTGGCCTTATTTCCTGTTCCTAGTTTGGTTGTGGTCCTAGGGTAGAGTATTTTATTCCACGGTATATTTGATCATGTATTGTGTATAATTCATATGTATAAGGCAACCAACAGTGAGAATGGAAGTTCCCAACATGGGTTGTTATGAGTAAGATTTGGATGTTCTTTATTTGTTCTGTGGCTTGGAGTGTTACTTCATGAATGTTGCTTGCTTTGTGCTTTGTGGAACTCTTACTGATGTAAGTTAACTATTGAGTGAATATGTTATGTCACATGTTGCGAGTTTTAAATAATCTCAGAGTGATGGATTTGACTCTATTATGCATCTCTCGTTTGAGTCTAACCATTGTAGGGTTGAGTCTTTTACTCTAAGGATTATCTATGCTGTGTGGCAGTGATTATATTTCATTTGTTTCTACTTATTTAATTATGCAGAATGTTTCTAATGTGAATCCATAGTGTCATCTGACGAAGTCTCTGATGCTTACAAAACTGGATTGCACAAAATTGAGTCTTATATACATTCCAAAGTTCATAAGAACATGTTGAAACAAATTTTGAGTGAAAAAGATAAAGAGCATATTAAATTTGATACTTCGCAGAAATTTGATTCATTGAGCACTAAATTGAGTTTAGATAATACACTTAACGTTGAAAATGTATCTGAATTTGATGGTGGTAGCGACATGAGTGAGATCTCTATGGAGAATGAGGTTGATTGTTTAGAATTTGTTAAAAGCGAGCCTAAACCTGCAAAAAGTTTGATTTCAAAAAATTCAGTTGAGTACTTTTGCATTTCTGAAAATGGTTCAAAAGTTTTAAAAGAAAAGGCAACTGTTTCCCCAAAGGTTTGAACTATTCCGAATCAGGTCTTTGCAACTTCAAGACTTAACAAAAATCAGACCAAAGAACTTTTGTCCCTCGTAGAAAAAGACAATGATGATGGGTGTGACGAACATTTCTGGTCTACCCCTATTAACAATGCAGGTGAAACCAAAGGTCTATCCGAAGTGACCTCTTGGAAGACGAAGGGAAGATATTTCATAGAACCTTTGAATAAAGTCAACTGTATCTACGAAAAGGGAAGTCTTAGTGGAACCAAAAACGTTCCTAGTGATATGTCATTTGAAAACTTTGAAACCTCTGTTAGAAAGCCAAAACCTACGGCTAATCCTCATTAGTCTCCTGAGCAATTCGCTACTCAAAACATCAAAGAAATTCTAGATATAATAAATATCTAAAAGAAAGAACGAATTTATGGCAATCCAAAAATACTAACTTTGTTTATCAAGAAAGATCAGCAAACTAAGTGCAAAAGTCTCTTCAAATCCGAATCCCAAAAGTTTTTCTAAAATTCAGTCATCTTCTTCTCCAATTTCATGAACAAAAGTTTCTCAAAAAGCCCCGTTTTCAAAACAAGCAAAATATTTTCAGCAAAGAAAACCTAATGTTTCACAATCTACCAAAATATTGAAAGATATAAGGGGCAAAGAAAAGGTTGCTTCGGAGTCAAAAATTCATTTTATAAACTCCAAATCAAACTTGAAAAAGGAAAAGATGGTTGAGAAAAAGATTATCAAGCAACGAATCAAAGATAAGCAAAGGAATCCTAAAGTCGAAAGGATCGTTGTTTTTAAAATAACAAAGAAAGATAATTCCATTATGGTTAAACAATCTTACCTGGTTGATGAAACAATAACATTTCATGTGTCTGTCAAAACCTCATGTGAACCCAAACAACTTTGGGTTCCTAAATCTCTTTGATTTTTGTAGGTGATGCGTGACGAGCAGTTTGACTCTGAATGGTACATTGATAGTGGCTGCTTGTGTCACATGACATGAATGAAGGAAGAATTGGGAGAGTTCAGACCACTGAAGGATGGAGGGAGAGTCAAATACAGAAATAACTCTCTTGGGGAAATTAAGGGCTATGGAATGATTATGAATAGAATATTCTCTATTCAAAACGTAGCCTATGTGGAAGGCATGCAACACAACCTAATCAGTGTATCTCATTTGGTTGTAGGTACATGCTTGAAAGTGTCGTTAGATGATGAGGGATCTGAGATAATCGAGAAGAAATCCAAAATAGTGTTGTTGAAGTCTACGCGAAAAGGCAAGATGTATCCACTTAATCTGAATCCCATCAAAGGAAAGCCAACCATACGCCTTCTTATGAAAGCACATTTGGATGATAGTTGGCTTGGGCACCGAAGGCTCTCACATCTCAACTTCAAAGACATCAACAAACTCGCACTTAGTGATCATCTGTGAGGGCTACCATTGCTGAAGTTTGAGAAGGATCATCTTTGTGCGGCCTACGAATTAGGGAAGCAAAGCAGGAAGAGTCATTCAGCAATCATAAAAACCAAAGTGATCGAGCCACATGAGCTTTTACATATTGATCTCTGTGGTCCATCTGTCATCAAGAGCATTGGTGGTAACAAGTACGTTTTAGTTATTATTGACAATTTTTCTAAATTTGCGTGGGTTTATTTTCTGAAGCAAAAATATGAAGCTACTTCCAAGCTCAATGACTTTATTAAGCAAATAGAGCTTCAACTGCGAAGTCAGTTAGGAACGTTCGCAACGATAATGGTTCGCAGATCAAAGACCATGCGTTTGAAGAATTCCTGACTGAAAAAGGAGTTGTTCACAACTTCTCAGCTCCTCACACTCTTTAGGAGAACGGAGTCGTTGAAAGACGAAACCGGTCTCTTTGCGAAGCTACGAGGACCATGCTTTTGTTTGCATATCTGACACTTTACTTCTGGGCAAAAGCTATTTGCACAACGTGTTTTACTCGAAATCGATCTCTTCTTAGTAAATGATTCTCCATCACCCCTTACGAAAGTATTAATAAAAGAAAACATAACGTCAAGTTCTTTCATGTCTTTAGCTCCATGTGTTTTCTTTTCAATTCAAAGGAGAAGCGAAATAAATTTGATTTGAAAGCAGATGAAGGAATTTTCTTGGGGTACTCTCTGACTTCGAAGTCATATAGGGTTCTAAACAAAAAGACAAGACAAATAGAAGAGACCTATTATGTCACTTTTTCTTACAATTATTTAAAGAAGTATCAGAAGACTGACTCTCAATTAGAGGAAATTTTTCCTGTAAAAAATCCAAAGACAATTCCTCTCTGTAGCCTTTATGAGGAGTTCGTGAACCTCTTTGACAAACCAAAAAAGCGATCTCCTTAGAATCCAAAGCAACAAATAACAAAGAGGACGAGTTGAAAAAGATTATTGATGACACTGCGAAAGATATTGAACATGAGTCACCAACTCTGAAACGCTCTGACATTCCGTCTCCACCACAAGCTACGAAAGCACTACATCTGGGGGAGGGTTTCACATCAACCTCTTCAACTGACAAACATGTTCAGGGGGAGGATGAAGCCCCTGAAATCAGCTTAGAACCTTCATTCCAGGGGGAGGATTCAACTTCAGGTGCGAATGAACAACCAAATCCATCATTCGAGGGGGAGAATGAGAATACAAATGATGATTCAAATGCAAAATCTGAATTTGAAGAAGTAAATGATGAACAGGATCCATCTTATGATCCAAACTATCATCCTCTAACCAAATGGACTAGAGATCACTCCAAATCACAATTAATCAGAGAAGCCTCTGTTGGAGTTCTTATGAGAGCACAACAAAAGGCGAATCAGGCTGTATTATTCTCCAAAATGGAATTTTGCGTGTTCAATCCGTTTATCTCAAAAATTGAGCCCAAAAACATTAAGATTGCTCTTGATCATTCTCACTGGGTCCAAACAATGCAGGAAGAGCTCAATGAGTTTGAATGAAACAAGTTTTGGAGGCTAATTCCAACTCCGAAGGATGCTTCTGTCGTTGGTCTTAAACGGGTGTTCAGAAATAAGCTTGACAAAGAGGGAAATGTGATCCGAAACCAGGCGCAGATAGTCATAAAAGGGTATTACCAAGAAGAAAGGATTGACTACGAGGAAACTTTCGCACCAGTAGCAAGACTGGAGTCAGTTTGCATCTTTTTGGCATATGCAGCACACAAGAACTTTTGAACTCTATCAAATGGACGTCAAGTGTGCCTTTTTGAACGGGGAATTAGAAGAAACAATGTATATAGAACAACCACCTGGATTCGTAAACGAAAAAAATATATGCACCACTTTTACATTCTTGACAAAGCAATCTATGGTCTGAAGCAAGCTCCACGAGCCTGATATTAAACTCTAACCAGATTTTTAAAACATTTTAAATTTAAACAAGGCTTAGTCGACCCAACCTTCTTTCGTAAGAAAGGTGGTGACCATTTGATGATCGCCCAAATCTATGTTGATGACATCATTTTCGGATCAACTAACCTAGATTAACTGTTGACTTCCGAAAGTTGATGGAAACTAAGTTTGAGATGAGCTCAATGGGTCCTATCAACTTTTTCCTTGGTTTGAATATAAGATAGAGTTAGAAAGGAATCTTTATCAATCAGGAGGCTTATAAGAAGAACTTACTTGTGAAGTTTAGAATGGTGGGAGATTCGACAGTGATGGTTCTAATGGCATTCAGAACAAAGCTAACACCATCTTTGGACAAACCAGTTGCGGATATGAAAGTCTATCATCAAATTATAGGTTCATTGATGTATTTAACTGCTAGTCGTCCAGACATTATGTTCCCTATTTGCTATTATGGTAGGTTTTAAGCAAATCCTCGCAAACCCCACATGACCGATGTGAAGAACATCTTCATATGTCTAAAACGAACAACCTCGCTCGGAATTTGGTAGCCATCTAGTTTGGGTATTCTTTGTGCAAGCATTCTCTGATACCGGTCTTAATCACAAAAGTACAACTGGAGGCTGTCAATTTCTTGACGACAAACTCGTTAGTTGGAAATCAAAGAAACATACCTGCGTTTCCCTATCGACTGCTGAAGCTGAATATATTGCAGCTACCTCCTGTACCTCGTAGGTGATATGGATTCAAATTTAGTTAAGGGACTACGACATTACCATGAAAAGAATACCCTTATACTGCGATTCTGAAAGCGCCATTCGCATCTTTAACAACCCAGTGTAGCACTCTAAGACCAAACACATCGCACTGAGGTATCACTTTATTAAAAATCACATGGAAGATGGAAATGTTGAGAATCATTTTGTTAGATCTGCTGATCAGTTGGCTGACATCTTTACTAAAGCCTTACCAGAACAAACCTTTAATCACGTTTTTCAAGGCTTTGGAATGATTGAAGCTGAATCAATTCCGAAACCACCTTCGCACTAGGAAAGTATTGATTGAACAGTGAATGGGTGCGAACGCTCGTAGTGATTTGTAGTCAACAGTTCAACTCTGAATGGGTGAGAACGCTCGTAGTGGTTCGCAATCTGCTGTTCAACTGCGAATTGGTCCGAACGCTCAGAGCAACTCGCAACCTCGGCCTTTAAAAGGGGTGCGAGGGCCAGCCGATTTTTCACACCTTTGGCCATATCTTTCTCTCTCTAAACCTCCCAAACCACCCCCAAGCCTAGGAAGCCTCCCTAGTACTAGAAGAAAGCCGTGGAGCACCCGAAGACTCTGAGAAAAAGAGTTTTTCGGTTTAGAAACTCTGCCCCCGCAGAGCCTGGTTTTCAAGCAAACCTCCCAGTTTCGTCAAAGGAAATCATATTATGAAGAAGCGAAGCGTTGTCCAAGTTGGAATCACCACCTTATCAAGTGAGTGCATAGTTACTTTCATCTTACACATAGATATGAAGTATTTTTTATAAATTACGTGCTATGTGTGTATATTATCTGTTTATCTTGAGATCTAAGCTGGATGAAAGATTTAAAATTTTTCTTATGATCTGAACTGTATATGTATTTTATTTTCAGATCTAAACTTTTTCTTCAAATTTGAACTGTATAGGTATTTTCTTTTCAGATCTAAACTTTCTCTTCGGATCTGAACTGTATATGTATTCTCTTTTTAGATCTAAACTTTTTCTTCAGATTTGAACTGTATATGTATTTTATATCTACAAATATGTTGGGTAAAACATGGGTAGATGAAATAGTTGGTGTGTGATGAAAGATAAGTTTGATGATGAGATGAAAGGTGATATAGATCGAGAGATGAGGGTGAGAGGTGAAAAATGAGAGAAACCTTTACCCAAGCGTTGGCCCCGTCATCTAGCAGAGTATGGATGACAACCACATACTATTCTAGACGGTTTGGTGGAACACTAGCAGGCTCGCAACCTATAGGTGTTGTGAACGATATGTTCACCCGGTGTACTCTAAAAACCCATTGACATGTATTGTGGGTGGACTCCCAAAAATAATATTGTTAATAAATGAGATAAACCCTAGCAGCTATGGACTTAGTGGTTGTTATATAAACCCTGGCAACGATGGACTTCATGCCTACTCCTTAGGACAATCCTTAGGAATAAATAATAAGGGATAGACGATTCATAGAGAAGATACTTAAGAATAAAGACGATAATGGGGATGAGTAAATGGGTTAATTTTTTGTTGATGAAACATAGTAACTTTATTCTTGTGGGTTGAAAACCCGATGTACTCACCGTGTTTCCCAATCTGACCCACTCAGTTTATTTGTGTCACATGTGTCGATATAAAACTACACTATACCGAGAGACTAAGGAGATGTATATCACTAGTGTAAATGAATATAAGTTCTGTCTATGCTTATGTTTCTATATTTACGATGACATCACAGAGTTTTAAAACGAATAAAATACATTACTTAGGAAATGATTTTATGACATATTTATCATGTTTTTCTGGGAACAAATTCCACAACACTTTTCCTTAAAAAGTTACTCTGATTTGAAAATAAAGCTTAAACAAATCGGTCTTTTTTTGCAGTGAAAATGGGGATGTCACATAATACCAACTTGTAATGTCCAAATTTTCAAATGAAAATTATTATTTTTAAAATAGACTAATCACCCAAAACGTTGTCAGAAGCCTAACCGGATTGACTCAAATACCAACCTTATTGATGTAACAAGCCAAAAATGATATTTGTATATACCCAAGATCACACCTAAAAAACTGAACAACATCATTGTAGTATCCTATGTTTTAATATCCTAAGACAACTACCAAACCCATGCTTTCTAAAAGCAACAATCCCACAACTCAACAACCAAGGGTACATATACCCAAAAACCCAGATATATAACTGACAAAAGTTTAATGTAAGGTCGACTAACCAACTATACCTTCAACTGTTATTGCTTGAAAGCGTAATATCACCCCAAATGTTGACGAGGAAAAAAACACCAATCGATTTAAAAGGGATTGAAAAACATAGCCTAATGATCTTATATACTGCTTAACGAATCCCATATAGAGACACATACCAAAGTAAGAAGCTGACCAAATGATCAACCTCTACCCATCTATGACCAAGGATAACCAACCCATTATGCAATCTAACCATGATTTTTGTACTCGTTACATAACCTTAGCGGTTCAAAGTCTTCTCTATCAAAATCCTTAACGCTTCCAAAAAGAACTATTGACTATAGCGAGTTCTCTTCCCAACAGCTTCCTGTTGTGAGGAAAACTCATGAACTATTGAAGACGTAAAAATGATATCAACTCACTCTGCACCTACGACTTGACCGTTTCTTGAACTCTTACGTACCTATGAAGGAACTCAATGAATCTTTGAGGAATGTAACAAGAAAACATCCTAATCTCGAGTACCTCAATGGTATCCTATATTCCTTCTCTTACGTAGTAATAAAGTTGAACCAAAAATCTCGCATACTAGAACTGCAAATCCTCTGACCCATAATAATGAAACCACAAATCAAACAATCTATTAATCTTCCAATAAGAATACTAAGTTCTTGCCCACTTAAAGTGCATAACAAATAATAACATGAACCTTCATATAAAAATTAGCTGGTTACAAGGAAACTCTAAATCTCATATCGAGACCTCAGAACTTCCCAGAACATCACCGCCTTAATCTTAGTAAAGTCGATTTGGATACCATTTGATTAACCAGGCACCCTAGGAACAGAACCTTGTGCAATCAAAACTTGTATTTGAAGAATTGCACTACAAGCTAACCCACCACTAAAACTATAGGAATCTAATGTGATTACTCTAACAATAGTGCCGACAAACCTAATATAACAACTAACAAGTACCCCCTTGAATTCTTCCCCTGCTTGACATCCCAACTACGACACCTTAAAACAGATGAGTGGATAATAAAATATTGAATTATCTAATCTAACAGAGTTGCCTGACAGTACACCATCTCTTTCTTCCTCCTCTGGACTTCTCGTCCGATTTTTGGAAAAAAAATTTTATTGAAATACATTGGCAAAACCCGATATTCTCAAAACAGGGTTGCATTCTCGACTTGAAACATGATCTCCACTCCGGCCATCGAACCGAAGAAAAATCAAGTATAAAAATCCTTATACTAAAAGACATAAATGGTTTACAGCGAACCAGACTCTACTCCTTACGGAGGACACTAGCCCTTTCTTATATCAACTAATATGAATCCAATCTCTTTTCCCTCCAACATAGTAGGTTGGAAGAATATAACCTTGTTTTACCTAATGACATCCATAGCTGACCACTCAACCAAAGGCTACAGTCCCTGATTCAATCATCACAATTGCTTCCTACTTAATTTTCATGACTCAAATTAGTGCTACCATGACACAAGGCTATCGAGAATGTAGAATCAACCAACTCACACATGGCTACACCAATCAAACCTAATTTTCGATGGCTATTTAGGTCAGAACAACTTCCATGCTCATCCTTATCATGAGCAATCATATCTGAAAGATGGATACACACTAAAATGATCTACAACTAACTGTAGTTTATACCACACTGTCCACAATCAACCGACTCCCAAGCAGCATGTTGACTCTTCATGATCCCCATACAGATCCTATGCTTCAATTAGTTTAGGCTCATACTATCGCCTGCACCTATCTATACTTGTCCCAAGAAATGTCTCAACATCCCAAGCCGCTACACGTAACTACTACTGAATGTTCTAAACACATTTACACGTGCTCTAATGAGAACACATCACTAATATTCCAAGAATCTCCTACTAGGATTCCTCCTACCTTCGCTCTCGTACAATTAGAAGTCTCTGCGAATGCCAATAGTTGTCTTGTGAATGCAAGTCATACATAATCAAAGATCAGATAGACAGTCAAATAAGTGACTCTAACCTAAGTCCACAACCAAACAAGGAAAAGGTAGTAAGGATAAGTCAAGATTCTAAAGATATACAATCCAATTATGGATAACTCTAATTAACAACCGGTCACCATTATCATTAATGTTGGAGCATGGAAATGCTTTACAAATTATGAGTGATAGTTGTTGGGTTTTATGTACTATAACACTCCTATGGTGCACATACAACCCTAATGCTTTGGATCTAAGTTTTTTCTAGTTATATATGCAAAAAAAATTTTATCCAAAGCATGAAACCTATCTAGCATACAAATTTGGTACATGAATCATAAAACTAGTTAGAAGAATACCTCTTATTTGTAGCTTGTAGTTGTTGGCCTTCAAGAGCTTAGCACCTTAAATGTGATACCTCAAACAAGTTATAAACACCAATAACAATTGGATGAATATGAGAGAGAGGTTATGAACCTAAAATCAGCTAGGCATTCTCCTTAGGAGTCTTAGGGGCCGAGCTAGGGGTTCATTTTATAGTTTGGAATACCTAGGGATTCAAATTGTAAACCCTAATTCACTTGGGCTTTTAATCTAATAACCCATTAGCCTTTTGGACCAACTATTCATGGACTCTCACAAACATTTAGTCCAATCCTAATCACTATAAGTATTACTGATTTACCTAATCAGTCCTTATAAATGTAACAACCTCTTTTGATCACTAAATTAATTCCAAATTAATTCTCGATCGGTACCAATTAAATAATATGATTTCTCAATTAATATATTATTTTTATAATATATTAATAAATCACAAATAACATCTTTCTCAAATATCCATACTTTCAAATTGTTCTGGTGAAGGCAACCCAAAATGGACCATGCTACTCTCTGGTCATGTACATACCAATTATAGTTATGGGCTTAGATACCTAATCCAACAATAGTTAGGTTATTTTGTTCCCCTTTATTGTATTGTAAGTTACCTATCTCTATAAATAAATAATGAGAAGTCATATATTATGTTTGCACCTAAAAAATAGTTCTCTAGGTAGAGACAGTATGGTCGAATCTCTCCCACCAAGTGTTCTTCATTTTCATATTGTAACTCTTTCTTTCTAGTAAAATTATCAGGTTACTCATCTCATTGTGGTTTTCATATTTTGTCATCGTTAAATCTCAAGATCTTATTATTCCGCACAAGTTGATCGTTAAAATGGGATCCTACAATTCATATTAGAGTTGTACATTGAAGATCTAAGAGATTATTTCAACTGAACGACTCCCGATCAACTACTTCTATCTTGAAGATTTTTCGATTTTTTGCATAAAATTTATAGGTTCGCAACTACAGATTTTAAGATGAGTTTTTGATTTTTAAGTGTTGATTCAAGTTTTATAAAGCTTTCAAGAATAAATGTTGATGTTGTCTCGTTCATGTTTCTACAAAAATTCGAGTTTACAATGATCTTTTTTGTTGCTGAGAAAGAAGAAGATGGTAATTTTTTCTCTATAAGAGCTAACTTGATGATTTTGCTCCATGTTATGCAAGAGACAAAAATATCTTAGAGATTTGGAGAAGATTTGTTTTGGAAGGAAGATATATGAGGAATTTTTTGAGATCATACTCAATAAAAATATCATAAAGGTATGATTCTCCACTTTTTTTTTGTTGTTGGTATATATTTATCTAAGCCATGAGAGTACAAGTCGATTGGGCGGTGAAGAAGCTGAATTCGTGGATTATGCATAGACATCCCTCTTCGCATTTAGTTTTTACCGTGAATATGGCATACGTGATTACAAAAACAAAAGAATGCCTTTTGTTTTTTAGTCCGATTATGGGAGACAAGAATTTCACTGCCCAAACTCATCTGCAGCATTTGCATGCGACGCTCCACCGAATTTTAGATAGCTCGTCACAGCGGGGCCCCACCCCCATTTAAATGCTTGGTCTTTAATTGTCTCCACCCAATAAATAAAAGGGTAAATTACACCAATCGTCCCTCGTGCATATGCCAAAAAGCGTGTTTAGTCCCTATTTTTAAAAATTAACTCGGACCGTCCCTGAGTTTGTTTTTTCTTGCACGCTTAGTCCCTATGGACATGAAATGACTATTTTACCCTTATTAATTTCTTTTTTCATTTTCTTTCATTTCTTTATCAATTTAAATTATAAAAAAATACATAAAAAAAATACATAAAACAAATATCCCCATA
This sequence comes from Lactuca serriola, assembly GCF_051521515.1. Lineage (NCBI taxonomy): Eukaryota > Viridiplantae > Streptophyta > Magnoliopsida > Asterales > Asteraceae > Lactuca > Lactuca serriola. Next base: position 116,649,001 of record NC_136411.1, read on the forward strand.
AGCATCGCAGGAAATCGCCAACACCCACTTTCTATCACCCTTAAATCATAGTACACCCTTTCCCTTCTCCCCCGTTCTCACCTCCTTTGTAAACCTACATCGAATCAAATTACAATCACCACCTGCTACCACCTTCTATTACCCTCTCCATCTCGGATGACATCGTCCGGGTGACGATGGAGGCCCGGATCGATCTAAACTTCTGTTGAAAATCGATCAAAACATATGTTAGAAATCATCGATCTCAATACCCTATCTGATGGAGATCGATGGCGGCGTACAAATGAAGAAGGAGATCGACAACCTCAATTGGTTTGAAACCCTAATCGATAGCGATGATCGTGTTCGTCAAACCTTATGTTCTTGGAGGTGAAGGAGGTCGGAGACGGATCTACACTCCAACAACCACCCAAAACCCTAGTCGTCGTAGGCTTTCCTCTTCAATTCCTCATTGGCGCTCCTCTTCATTCTTCTTTCTCTGGCAAACAAACCAATCCTTCTTCTTTCTCCTGCTCACTCTTTTCCGATCATCGTTAACTCACCAACGATATACACTTCGACACCCACCCAAAACCATCAACGTGTTGTAGGTCTCCTTTTTCCCTTTCATCGAGTCTGTGTATTTTGTGTTTTTATTTTCTCGAACAGTAACGTAGTGAAATGGTGGGGAAGGTTCGTCGGAGGGTGGTCGGTGACTGTATATATGTGTGTGTTTGTATGTTTCTCTTCAATCGGTAACAGTGAAATGTAAACGAGTTGGGGAAAGTGAAGGGGATAGGGGCATTTATTATTATTTTTTAATTGAAAATGATAATATAGATAATAAATTAATTGAAAAATAAAAACACAAGGGTAAAATGGTCATTTAAATTTTGGCAAGGACTAAGTTCACAATAAAATTATTTTTCAGGGATGAAACGTGCAACGTTAAATCAAACCAGGGACGGTCCGAGTTAATTTTTAAAAATAGAGACTAAACACGCTTTTTGATATATGCACGAGGGACGATTGGTGTAATTTACCCTAAATAAAATACCCTTTACCCACGTGACACTCAAAAGACCATACTAGCTTATACCTATTGTAGATCCAGCAACCCTAGACATATCGCCAAATCCCATTTTAATTTCTTTAATTATTTTTTTAAATCCCACCAAAATCAGAGACCTCGTATCCGCAAGATTGTATCCCCAAGAAGCCTTTTGTCATTTTACCTTACTTTTTATTTTTATTTTAATTCTTTTATCCCATTTTTATTTTAGCCAGCATACTATAATACCGTAGACCTCACATACCCACCCTACCATTTTTATTATTATTTTATTTTACTTTTTTATTCCATTTAAGTACCCAAGACTATAGTCACATAATTTGTGGTACGCTCCGGTACGGGTACGAGTTCACGGTTCGAACTCATTAGGTCCCTGAAATCCGGTACAAAAAAGGGTAGACTCATTTTGGTACGCTTCGGGACGCTCCGGTACGATGTACCATATATTTTGGTACAATGTACCGGTTAACATTAAAGATTAATTTCAAAACATATTAGATAAACCTAGTAGATAAAACATGAAATCAAACAAACATAAAACGAATATTTTAATGAGTCCGACTTGGTTGCTGAGTTGCCTCATCCACATTCTAGTTCTGATTATCTTCTTCATCGCCAATGTCAACATCATAATCATCTTTATCCCCGTATTGTTGTGATTGCAACACCGCTACTCCATCTAAAAACGATGATTCTCTAATTGAAATTGAGAAATCAAGATTATGATTATATACTTCTAATTATGATAATGAATGGAGCTTGAGAATGGAGGAAGCCTAATATAGGCTAGCAGAGTGTGTAATGTTCAATCGATTGTAGAGGGTCGTCAATTAATTTTCTTACCTTTTGTAGAATCGTGACGTTACAACTTCCGGTACGATGTTCCCAATTGACTCCAGAACACGTGTCAGATTCATCAAATTTGCGATCCAAACATCAATAGGTACGATTCAATTGCATCTTGGGAACATCAATTTCAGAATTGGAAACGCGATCCCGAGCGTACCCAGAACGCGAATGTACCACGTTTTGGTACGAGCGATTTGGTACGAGATTCGTGGCACTTCCAGCGAATTATGTAACTATGCCTAAGACAACCAAGAACGCAACTTTTCTTTATCAACCTAACATACAACTTTACGGTCTTCACTTCCAGTTTTTTGTACCGAAGACTTTGTCATCACATCCTCGTCAAAACCTATCACCGCAGTTAACCTTTTTCCCAACCTTTTTTTCTTTCAACCCAATACCGCAGTTTATTTAAAATAAAATTAAATAAAAAACTCTACCGTCCCACTTTCATTTTCTATACAACAGACATTCCCCATACCGAAGTTTGATTTTTTACCCCAAAACTTTGGCCATACCGCACACTTACACCCCCCCCCCCCTCCGCGCGCGCGTGCTTTCCACTGCAGTTCCACCTTTTAATGCAGTTTACCACTTTCAGCCCTCAACTTCACAACTGTTTGCACCTTTTTACCACCACAGCCTATTTTAAAGAAAAAAAATATATTTTTTTAGCTCATTAGTTTTACTCTTTTATTTCTATCATGACTGTTCACTATTTGGATAAAACCGAATTGTTTAGTTGGACAATTTGGATTGGACAATTTGGTTCGGATAATCGGATCTTTGGATTGGTTTTCAACAAAACCGAATTATTATTTTGGATTGGTTTTGGTTTATAAAATAAGAACCGAATAGTCCAAAAAAACTGAATAAACATTTATTATCTATTTATTTATAATATGTATCTATAGTTAATTATTAATTTTGTAATTTATTTTTTCAAATAGGTTCAAAACGTTTCACCTGATAAAAAAACATTAATATGCATTTTCTATCAAAAGTTTTCTATCTGTAAAATATTTAACTATAATATATCATCTTATTAGTTGTTTATAAATTTCAAATCACAACTAAATAATTTGTTTTCGCTTCTTGTTTAAAGTTAAAGAATATTATAATTGTATGTCGTTTTAAAATCTTTCGATTTTTGAAAATCGAATTATAAAAGCCAATCCAACCGAATTGTAATTAGATCAGATCGGATTGGATTTGATTTTGGTTTGGACTATTCAGATCCATGTTTTGAAAACCGAAATCAATTTGGATTCACTTGATTGGATCGGATCAAACGGATCCATCCAAACGAACACACCTAATTTCTATTGATACCAATTTACCTCTTTATTTAACACTCTTCTTTTAAGACTTACTTTTTTTAACACCAATTATTTTTTTATTAATACCAATTATTTTTTTAAACCAATTTTTTTAACACCAATTTTTACTACAACAACCCATGATCAGAAGCACTTTTGTGAAGATATTTTTTTTTATAAGACTCGATTTATTGTCTTCACGAAAGAGATTATTATTGGAGAGTTACTCAAGCTTTGATCGTCACGATGGATTACTTCTTGTTGATTATATTGGAAGAATTTATAATTTTTACCATGAGGATTGCTCTTAGATCAATGTCTTAAGACTAGTTATCCTCCATACCACAGTCAGACATCATATTTCTCTTCGTGATGTTTGTACCGCAGTGGCATCTGATCAACAAAGTTGCTTCGCAATATTCACTTCACGAAGAATTTTTATTATTTGTCGCTCTTGATCTTGGGTTGACGAACCATGTGTCTTAAGCAAGTGGACTTTATTTATTGAAGACCACTTCAAGAGTTTCGGCACTGCAGTTTGGGTACATCAGCTTTTTCAGCAGAGCAAAGATTTTTCATGCAGATTTCTTATTTGTTGCTTTGGTACTTGTTCAGATAGTTTTTAGCTACCGAATCAACCAGCTACTTATGACCAAAGAGTATTTATTTTACTCTCATTCTCGTGTTTCATTGAGACCCTTCATACATATAGGGAGACCATGCGAAGCTCTTGGTATCAGACACTCTCCATCCTGATTGATTTATTTATTTTTGATATCCGGGCATCGATTATTAAAAATAGGGAGAGAATATTATGTTATTATCCAGGTATGATTTTATGATTTTTTGAGCTTGGATTTTCGATACTTTTGAAGACGATGGTTTATTCAGTGATGCGAAGTGGCACTAATTTTGGTCACCATGATCAAATTTTGGCCTCACTAAATGTTTCCCAAATCCAGATTATTTATTATTCAGGCTCTACTTTAGGATGTTTTCATGTTTTAGAAGGTTATTCTTTTGAAGGATTTTGGGTGTATTATGATTCGAGAACTAGAGATGTTTCTGACTTCTTGAAGTCGAAGTGTTTTTCTAATTGGATCTTCAACTTGATCATTGTGCTTGTGATGAGTTTGAAGATTTGGATCTTATTTTTCTGCCTCATAAGTGGTGACTTTGAAGCTGAAGAGATTTACAGATTAGAGATTCATGGCCATCATCAGAGATCATAGACACTTCAAAGTTTCATAGACATTTTAGCATTTAGTTCTCATTATGTGTCATTTTGTTACCACACTTGCTAGTTGGTTACTATGTATGTTAGCCTTCTATCACTGTATTTGTATCCCTCGTCACTTACGAGCATTTAGGGAGAGATTGTCGGAGCATGGAAATGCTCTACAAATTATAAGTGATAGTTAGGTTATTTTATTCCCTTTTATTATATTGTAAGTTACCTCTCTCTATAAATAGAGAAGGAGTGGTCATGTATTATGTGTGCACCTGTCACACCCCCGAACCAAGGATGGCGGAAACGTCCGGGGGTGGAGGACTTCATGTATAGTATCATAACAAAAATTGTAATAGTGATTAAAGTAAACACCACCAACATAAATATAATTGAAAGAGTTACATCATTGTATGAGTTTACATGTTTCCAAATCAATTACATTATGTTGACAAAAATGAAATGTTTGACGCCTTAACGTCCCATCCTCAAAAGCACTTGATTACCTGTTTATGGATTTCCTGAGAATACAAGTAGTTTTGAAAAAAGTGTCAACACAAGGTTGGTGAGTTCATAAGCTTTTGAAGGTGATACTAAAATCCTTTCCTCGTAAAAGTAAAGTTTGTTCAAGAAAAATCCCATATTTTCTTACGTAATGCAATGAAATCTTAAAAGTCAAGACCGAAATGTACAAGTATTTTACCATACTTAAGGAAATTTGTACAAGTTTAAATCGACATAAACTCGTTAAATTTAAAAGTAAAACCCTTAAATCTTATGGTTGTTAATACCACATGTGAGTTATTATAACCATACTATGACTCAGATAGCTTTGTAATATGACGTTCTTCAGACGTCGCAGGTTAAATGACACTTGTCACCTCATACCTGTCGGTCTAGCTGTTGCATGCAGCTCAGGTGTGGGTTCGTCAGACCCAATATAGATCTATACACAACTATCACGCTCTCCTTACAAGAGACTCTGGTTACAATTTACATGACTTTTGATTTTGTTACATGGATGTAATACGAAGCGAATGTCTCACAAATTTATTCATTAACAGATTTACGTGAACTAAGAACCTTTGGTAAAGAGTTTGATATGTAATGAAACATAAACTATACCTATTATAGTTTATCATTATCGTTTATAATGTAAGAGCAACATAAACTATACTTCCATAGTTTACCAAATATTTGCATGCCATGGTTGTAAACCTTGTTTATAACATTAAACTAATTTACCATTCTTGAGAAGGTAAAAATCTTTTTGCTTACTGATACAGGTCTAATTATCAAGACAAAATGGCATGTAATGTAATAATATATGATCGCACAATGATATACACCTTGCTCAACAAGTTACAAGGTGGAATGAAATTGATAGCATTTTTCTGTTGTTAATATTTTCTATTGTTGTTCTTAGAAAATTTATAGAAAAATTATCAAAGGTCCAAATCAAAATCCGTAAATTTTGGAAGTTTGGAAATTAAGTCTAGTTTGTTCATAAATTTTATTATGATTTTTAGTGACCTCTAACTTGTGTGAAAAAGTCCATAATCATAGACTGGTCCAGATTCGTTCTTGAAATGATAGGCAGTTTTGTAAAAATCACCATAAATTGTAAAAAAATCGTATGGAGATGTGCAAGTAGTCATTTTAAAGCTAAGAACTTGAGATATTTGCACATAGTACAGTTTTGAAAACTAAAATGTTTTAAGTTGCCCAAAACAGTCTGTGAATGGAGTCCAACTTTTCTAACGAAAGTTGTTGGAAGAGTTTAGTTGTGTTCTTGTTGTTTTAACTTGTATTCCCCCCTTTAAAACTTAAGAAAACATGAGAAGATAGGGTTATGAACTCACCTTATGTGATTTCAGTGGATGGATGTTGAAGAAGAGAAGTGTTCAACTCAAGAACACTTAGAAGATGCCTTGATGAACCGAGAACCTAACATGAAGGTGACGATGTTTGTGTAAGATTCTTATGATTTTGAGTCGAAGAATGTGTAATAATCATAAAAAGAATAAATTATACTTACCAAGAGTGGAAGAAAGCTTGATGATTAGCCTTGGAAGTCTCGAAATTGGGAGAGAATTGTAAGAGAATTTGGAGTGTGATCCTTGGAGGAAAAATGAGAGAGTGAGGTAAGTGTGAGGTGATAGGTTGGATGTTCCAACTCTAAGAACGTGAGTATGAGTGGGAAAAGTACTCTTGAATTACCAGGTATGGTGGGGAGGGGTGTGGGTTAGTCATGGAGTGGGATGGGGGTGGTTGCTTGTGTCTAACACTATGGCAAAGTAAACACTCTACCACAAGATCTTACTTAATGGATTTTATTCTTAAATAAGGATTTCCTTAAAAATATGTTGAATTTATGAATATGCGGGACCTTATATGTCAAAATATGAGTTTGGGTGAAAATCCCCCGTTAAAATAATAAAAAACGGGCTTAAAACGGAGTCGTGGTCGAAAACCGGGTGAAAATGGGGAAATCCGAAGTTAGGAGGGTGATTCCGATCTTAACAGCCCTAGGTCCGAAGTGGGGTTTGGTCGCTGTAGTGGATCCGAAGGGGAAGGGGATAGGGTCCGAGGAGGTATCGCAGGCGGGTTCGTTAGGAAGGACCGGAGGCGAGTTCGGATGCGGTTCGGTGGCTTCGGCTTGGTGACTGCGGCTTGGAGGCTTCAGGCTCGGTGGCTGTGGCTGCTCAAGAGGACTTCGGTCTCGGTTCTTGTGGTCTCGGTTCCAGGAGGGTTTGGTCCCTATAGAGAGGCTTCGGCCCTAGGAGGCTAATTTCCAATGTATCTTCCCGCTTCGAGTGGTTTTTCACCAAGTCAAGTGTCGGGATGCCCCAAATGATTAAAATAAATCAAAAGGGGTTTTGAGAAATATTTGACATACTTGGAGAGATTTCACATACAGAGAGAGATTTAGGAGAGATTCCATATTCTTGGAGAGATTTGGGAGAGATTTGACATACTTGGAGAGATTTGGCATACATAGAGAGATTTGGGAGAGATTTTTAATATAAAGAGATAGAGTGAAAGAGAGTAAGAGAGGCTTGTTTTATGACCTTTTTGAGTGTTTGGCTTCGCAACGTAAAGTCTGCAAGCCCCGTTAAGCCATGTTTAAGGATCTTACACACTCCAGATGAGTATGCAACATTGTTTTATCGGTTTGGTTCATTACTTACCACAATTTTAGGTTAAAGTAACCTGGATATAGAAACTTTTCAGTTGATGATTTCTTATTAGAATAACGAGTTGTGTTGTAATTACATAGCATAAACCCTAGTATACAAGGGTTAACTGAGTTGACCGGTTTGACTGGTTGACTTTGACTTGACCAGAATTTGACGGTTGTCACAGCACCTAAAGTATAGTTCTCTAGTTAGAGAGTACGTTGGGATTTCTCCCACCAAGTGTTCTTCATTTTCATATTGTAACTCTTTCTTTCTAGTAAAATTATTGGATTACTCATCTCATTGTGTTCTTCATATTTTGTCATCATTAAATCTCAAGATCTTAGTATTCTGCACAAGTCGATCGTCAAAATGGGTTCCTACAATTAACTTCAGGGAGTACATAGCAAACAACCCCTAATCCTAGAAAGAATCTCATATATCCGACAATTCTATTACCTAGTTCCTGAAAGGGTCTTTTTCCTATGCACTATCTTACATTTCTAATAGTTTACTTTTCAGAAGATAAAACAAGTATTGATATTCCTAAAAGGGTCCTTTCCCCCCCCCCCCAACGGACTGTACACATCCCAAATATTTTCTTCTTTTATAAAATATTTAATTAAAATTTTTTGTGGAAATTTCTCAGATCCTTAGTATGAGTTTGGAATTCCATGAGTGTTTAGAATAAATTTTTCATTTTTAAAATAAAGTAAACACCCACTTTAGGAATGATATATTCAATGTAAAACCATTTGTTCATAATCTGTAATCCAAAATTAAAGCTACAAAGAAAACTAGCGAGAAATCGCAAACCAAAAAAATGTTATTGTGAGTGTACAGTCTTGCCTTCGCCTTTCCATGATTTGATGATGTACCTAAAAAACATTGAAACCACAAATATAAGCCAAAGATTAGTGAGTATCCCCAAAATACCACACACAACAATATACATATTATGAAGACATGCAATGTTCTTGCCGCTAAAACTAATCCGCCTGAAGAGCATTGAGTGTTTAGGCTCACAACACTTCAGTTGATCTTGCTATGAACTTTCCCCTTGTGAGTGTCTAGACTCACAACACATAATTTTGATCTTGTTATTAACTCAACCCTTAGCCTTCAACATAAAGCTGGCCCATCTGTATATTGGTCATCCACACAAAGTTGGAACACCTCAACCCACCTTAAAATATGTCGACATATACATAATATGGTGATAAAACTCACTTAAGATAAAAAAAACAACCTCAACAACATAACAACTATCACATTTTACGTAATTCCAAACCAATGCCAGACCTTAGTCAAATACTCAATTGTACACAAATTTGACCGAAAATGAAACAAGTCAGAAAGTATAACATCCACTTTTAGGACTTTTTTAATTTCAATATAACATACTGTAATCTGATCGAGTAAAGGTCTTGGGAGTCAAGGGATTAAAATTTAAACCTTGTTGGGTGTTGATAATGTTGGTTAAGTTATTTAAACCCTTTAATTTTTCTTTAGAGTTAAAGGGTTAAAATGTGAAAATTGATATTATGGACTTTTGCATGTATTAATAAATTAAGGTCTATATGATTTAATTCAAAAGTAATTGGACAAAATTGTGAGGATTATCAAACCTTCACATGCATATAAAGATCACCCGAAATGGAGTTACAATGAAGAAGTCATGACTATTTGAAGTTAAATTTAAAAAACCGAAAAACTGAGAAGTTAGGAATTTATCTGAAGAGTGTGGAGCGCCACTTAAGAGTGTGGGGCACCCCCGACCAAATGGATTTCACGTATTTAGGGTTTTTGGGTTATTTAATGGACATTAACCCTAAGGGTTCATCATTTTCAGACACCACCTCCTCTAGAACACCTTTAATGAAACCCTAGCCTCCATTCAAGTTTTTGGAACTAATACTCTCTCCTAAATCCATTTTAGAGCTCTCTTAATTTCCATTTGGTTATTTCTTTTGGTGGTATTGTGCTCTAGAAGGAAGAAGAGCAAGAAATATTAGTCTTTGAAGCTATTCATTTGAAGTATTTAGCCTCCACTCACTTTCTATACCTATGTAAGTCACAAAGTTCCAAGGTTTATTAGTTTTATATTTACATCTATGAATATATGGAATTTTGGTTCATTTTCCTAATTTTTGGTCCTTTGGTGGCTTGTTGCATAGAGTTTGAAAATCTCTTGAGCTTTTCATTGGTGTTTAGGATGATATATGGTCACTTGGTAGAGTGGAGAATGCATGCAAGATCTCTCTTTACTCTATAAATAAAAAAGATGGGTTTTTGCCATTTCTCAAGTTAGAGTTTTAGATCTTTGAAGTTTGTATTGTTATAATTGATAGATTTGGAAACTTTATCCATCTAGACATCATGTTTATTCACATCTGAAAGTGGAACACTTATACTTATTATATTAAGATAAGAAAAATGCATTCTTGGATTTTATGAGACTTAAATTTTAGATCTTGCTTGATTGGTCTGTCTTGACGAGTAAAGTTGGAAACTTTATCCGTTATGACAGTGTTAATGATAAAATTTTATTGGGGAATTGTCTTAATAGAATAAGTCATTTTACCATTTGGATTAAGTCAAAGTGTGATGCGCTTCTTTAGAGGCATGGAGTGATTTTAAGGTTTTTAGATATGTACTTGATTTTGATCCATATTTTGTCTGTTTTGTCATTTACTAGACATTAGGCGTCTTTGAGAGGGTGTGAGGCGCCTGTTGACCAAAGTGTTAACTTTTGACCGTTGCACATTGACTTTTTGCCTAGTACGGATTTTTGTCAAACTTTGGTATTATTGAGTATTTAACTCAAGGTTGGTCTTGGTTTTGCTTTAGGTAGCTTTGGGTTTAGTGTTCTATTGATTAGGTTGCTATTGAGCTTATGTTGAGTGGTTCAAGAGAATTTTTCAATATATACTATGTAGGACAATAGGTGTCATTGTATGCTTGTGGTATTCGTGAATCAATCATTTATTCTATATGCTTGGTTGAAATAGAACGTTAGGCGGGGCCCATTGGCTTAAATGGGTCATTGGTTGAAATAGATCGTTGTAGAGGGACCGTTGGCTGAATAGGTTGTTACTTATACGGTCTGTGGTATCTTGGGGAACTCACCAATATTTGTGCTTACGATTTCATATTTAAATATTATAGGACTTTTTGGTAGTACAGGAAGAATATGACATGATTGCCTCGCATTTGCTATTATGTTTTCAAAATTTTCCGCATTAGAATATTACTACACTGATTTATGTTACACCTTATGCAAAAGAGAAAGTACCCGATACGGTGCAAGAAAAAGAAGAAATAGAATGTGCAATTTAATAACAAAAATAAAGACTAAAAACTCTAAAATAAAGTATATAAAAGAAGTAAATAAAACAAACTATCAATATACATCTAAACTCATGATTATAGACATATAGTACAAAGAAGATGTTAAAATGGAAAACACTCTCATAAAGATTCAAGAACATGTTCATGGAGTTCTTTAATATCAACAAAACATTCAAGAAATTTCACCAAAGTCAACCAAAAGGAGTTTAGCTTATCATGGCTAAAGTTAAGGAAAAAAAACAAGAATTAAATAAACCAAACATTCAAGATGAAAATGAGAGCAAAATGATGTTGTCCTTCAAGTATTCTTCATCTTCTTAAGGCTCTAAAAGTCCAAAGAAAACATTCAAATTTCAAATCTATAAAGTTATCCAAAGTTATCCAATAGTTTCCCATCTACTTGCCTCAAATAGTAGCCATGACAAAAATTCGGATTCTTCACTGCGCAACCTGCGCATACCATTTTGGTCTCTCACGCAGGCCGCAAGCCTCAATTTTCAAGATCTTGTTCTCCTATAATCACTCTGTCTTTAATAGTCTTTTGTAAATCCTACAATTAAGGTTAAGTGACCAAAATGAATCTAATAAAGATGCGAAATAAGTAACTAAAAGTGAAATTATCAATTCATTATTAAGCTAAAATAAACTAGAAAAATAAGTAAATGAGATGAAACTATCAATTCATTATTGGTTACAAAATAATTTAATGTAGAATATGCAATAAAAAAAACTAGCTTCATATTTAATGATAGTAAAGAACTTGATATCGACATTGCAAGATTTTGACATTAAATCGGTACCAAGAGAGGATAACACAGAAGCAGACGCATTAGCCAATATTGGTTCTGCCTTTATATTCATATTGACATTATGATTCCAGTATCTTATGTCATTACACTTTCAATAGAAGACATAAAAGAAGAATTGACACTTGTCCAAGATGTTGGATCCAAGGATCTCATTCCCAAAGAATCATGGATCCAACCTATCTTTCAGTTTCTCCTAGATGGATATCCATGAAAATTAAAAGTGTCCAAGAGCCTTAAGAATCATTGCTTCCAGGTTCAATATCATTGAAAATTTCTTGTTAAGAAAATCAGGAGCATGTCCCTATCTTAGGTGTCTTCAGGATAATTAAGCCAAGGTTATCCGCAAAGAAGTTAATGCAGGAGAAGCTGAATCCTTTTTCCAAGTTAGAGAAAAAAAGTGAAATCCATCATCAAGCATTTTTTTTACCAGGTTTGGTATCCCTTCCAAAATTATATGTGATAATGGATCTCAATTTATAGGTAAAAGAACACATAACTATTGTGGAAGTTGGTGAATCAAGATGCCCGCTTTTACACCTGTTCATCCTCAAGCAAAAATTCTAGTTGAGTCAAGCGACATGATCAGAGTCAATAACCGACAAAATAGACTCATGGTAAAGAGTGGAAGATGGATTGAAGAATTACCCTTTGATCTTTAGGCAAATAGGACGACAACTAAAAATCCAACATGACAAACAACATACTTTTTGGTATTTGGGAATAAGGCTATGATTCCCCTATAAGTTAGGATCCTTATAGCTAGGACAAGATTCTCAACCAAAAAAAATGTTATCACCATAGCATCGAACAACATAGTGAAAGCTTTACACACATATCATACTCTTTTCCATATACAAATTGACTTTCTCTTTTACATGGCTACTTGCCCTTAAATAGTGTGAATCTACTCTTATACACATCAGTACACTCTTTGACCCTTAGGTATTTCTGATATTGACTTTCTCTATCTTTATCTTCTTTCTCTTGGAATACCAACGCTCTTACTTTCTCTACTCTTTCCGTACCCTTTCTTTCCATTCTTTCTCCATATTTGTACCTCTATCTCATTCTCTTTCTATCCTTGTACATGTTCTAATTCTCTCGAAGTTTCCACTATCTTATCTACTTAGGGAGACTTGCCCTAACTATTGTCTATCTACAAGGACATGTCATCTATACCATTTTCTTTTATCATGATAACCATAATATAATTCTTTCTACACATACACTTAGCATCTCTTTAACTAGAGAGCCAAATCTTATTTCATTTATCAAAATGACATTTCTGTATTTCTTTTTGACATTTTAGACCCAAACCCTCGTTGTTGGTCTATTTACTATACTCAGACACTTAGATTCTTCATCTGCGCATATCTATAGCCATGTACCTACATGACATAGCATGGTTTATTACAAAAGCAACTCATATTCTATCACTTAGTCTTGTACACTAACATCAAATATAACATATAGGATCTAAGTATTTATCACTAATAATGGTCCTCAACTCTCTAGTTTTTTTCTTCTCCCACAGTTTAAGTCTTGGTATGGATATACCAATCGTAACAACCCAAATTTTTCTCATCTATGTAGCTTGGGAATTATCAGAGTTTTCTACTAAAGTTTTCATAATTCCACAACTCAAATAAAACAATTTACACCCCACGATAAAATCGTGTTTACAGTAAAATCATACATAATTTAAATCAACAATGTACATAAGAATAAAACTAGTTCTAGTCTAAGTCCTTGTGATCTTACTTCCTCTTGTACAAGGACTAACACATCGGCTCGCAAAACATGAAATTATCTAAAACATCATACCATAGGTCCTATGAGGTATATTCTATCTATTTTCATGTAAATAAATTCTTCTTCATATCTTTCTTTCTTCACATAATCTAACATTCTTTTCTCTTTTTTCTTATACTCTGTAAATATAATATCTTCTCTCTCTTAGCGTACTCAACTATTCTTTCTCTTTAAATACTCATCTATTATGATCTTGCCTTCTCTTCTCATACTCTTTCTTATCCTTTTCTCAGGCTTGTCTTATATTCTGTTCATGCTCTATCTTCACCTCTTATCATCTTCTCCCGCATCATTCTCATGTAGTCATGCTCTATTCTTCTTTCTTTTTAACTCTGTCGTACTCTTCCCACTTCATCTATTTTCTTGTCCTTTACTCTTATCTCATCATCTCTCTTTGTTATTCCCATACCCTACATATTCTCTTCTTAGAACTCTTATTCTTAGCATGCCTTATGATACTCTTCCTATACTTACCTCTCTATTCTCAACTTCTCATGCCTAAGCGTTCCATTCTAAACTATATCCAACGGTCTAATCTCATATGGTAGTCTTATCTATCATCTAAAGGAAACAACATCCCACTAATGTTATCGGGTACACTCATCCATACTTCCACTCTTTTCTTTTAGATCCCTCCTGGATCCTCAAACATTCTTTTTCTCTTGAATCCCTTATAGATTCCTTGCTTTTAGTCTTGAAGGAAATCATCTATGTACTCTTCTTGAAGCCTCATTTACTCATGGAATTTTCTCAGTGTATTCCTACATAACACTTGTTCCATGGACATTATTTCTCTTTATCTCATCAACACATCGACTACTACTCATCTAGTACTTAACTTAGTAAGTATTTAATCTCTATTTTTAAGTATTCTACACAATACCATTATCAGCTTTGCATACAAACGCTTTCTTCAACTCCACATACATGCTCTAATCTCCACCACACATACATACTTAAAATATACATACGGACTCAAATAAATGAATTTAAACATATAGTCTCACACAAACACTAGGTATACATACATGGTCAGATACATGATTTTAAACATATATGTGGAATCCACCTCCATCAAACAACTTGAGGGCGTTCACTAACTTCCTCAAGATCTAACATACATCCATATATATATATATATATATATATACACACACATACACACACACACATAAACATGCATACATAATCTAGTTAGAGTGTGAATGATAACTCACCTTGTTAGATAGTGAAGACTAAATACCCCTTGGCTTATTTCTTTAATTGAAGCATCTTGATCCATCTTCTCTACTCATGTCCTATTAATACAACTTGCCAAGTCCCTTAGAACATGTCTTAGGCTATTCAGAGCTTAATGATTCTCGTTGTCAAAATGACCACTTAATGGGTCATAATTCCATCATATAAATTTCTACCTCTTAACTTACTCCAACCAATGAATTAAGCATCCAATACTACCTAATTCATTACACTCTAATTCCTAATGCATCAATCATAATCCTTATTAGTTGGGGTTTCAAACCTTGACGCTTAGTGGTTTGATTTCACCATGGAAATCACTTATCAAGCATGATTAAGGTTTCTAAACACTCCTAATAACATCATATAGCTATAGGTTGATAATTCAACCAATCTAACCAAAGTAAAGATTTCACCAAAATAGAGAAATATTACCTTACTAGAGAGAGGATAAAACATGTGTTTTGACTTCGAAACTACTCAAGGCATATTCGTACAACTTGCCCTATCGTGTTGTGGTGCACGTCAGTTAGATGCGGTCAACCTCTAACCGAGCTGCGCCATGGTACCCGTATACCACTCTGTGTTACCCCTACTTTTTGCAACGCGCATATCTCCTTTGTGTTTAAAACCCATTTTCTATGATCTTAATATCCACTTGAAGGTAGCGATAGGGGTATCCAAAATCTGGTATTCAAAACCGGATATCTGAAAATTCGAATATCCGAATTTTGGATATCAAAGAACTCAAATAGTTAGATTTTAATATCCAAATTCGTATTCGAAATTTCGGACACAGATTCAGATATTAACCTCGGATATCCAAAAATGTTGAACTTTCAAAATGAACTTCTAAAATGTATTTTTGAATCTTCCTAATAATATTTTATGCATAGCATCTAGTAGCCGAATAAACATTACCCAACAAAACATGTTCATGTCCATGTGCATACATGAAAATTCATTTTAAAAAATTGGATTCATTCCCACCCATATAGAACAACTTAGTCGTGCTGTTAAAAGAGATTCAAATAAATTACTCAGTCTTAAAAACCAAGTGTGCAAATCACTCCTTAGTGTTAAACATTTGGGTCTAGTTTAAAAACGAAAATACAACTTGAAACAATTAAACATGGGCCGGAGGAAAATACAAAAACTAATGATTTTTTTTTCTTTTTTTAACAATCAACTTATAGGATAACCTTTGAAAAAAAACGTTTAATGTTTTTGTAAGAAACCGTAAAATTAATCAAAGTGATTAAAGTGATCTATTATAAGGGAAAATGAAAAACTAATCTTGAAGCTACATACATTAAAACCCCAATCCATATGTGCATGGTAAATTGTATATATAATAAATTCCCATTGCTCTTAGCTACAGTACCAGTTTCAAGCAACAGCTCGAGTGGTTTAGATGAGCTCCAATACCAGAAGTTTCACGCCGACCTTGATTTCTTTTCACCCCCAACATCGATTTGTGTTCACTGCCATTTCATCTAATCTCGTTACTTCATCTCCGATTCAATTCTTCTCTCTCAAATTCATCTCTCAAATTTCAAATCTGTGACGCCTCTTCCTCTGAAAGTAATATAATTCTTCACATCTTATGATGTCTTAAATCATTGGTCAGTCACCACCTCCATCACACACCATCGCCCATTGTCGAAGCCTTCCAAACTATCTGCAGCTATTGTTTGCTCCTCTCTCTTCTGGGTAAAGAACGGAAAAATAAACACATACATGCAGTGGAGACGGTCGGAGATAGCGATGGCGAGGGTGGTAACGGCCGGAAACAGTTTGATTTGAGTATAACTATGACTAATTTGAGACATAGTTTTTGAGTTTCAATATCTCACCCTAATCTCCTTTCTGTATTCATGAACATAAGAGAATCGAAGGGATGCTTCTTGATGGTCGTCGAAAGAAACATCATGGGGATGCAACCCTGATTATAATGGTACTACCTCCATCTCTCATTATTTATCGATACCATCAGTTTTCTCCTCCTTCTTTCATAATTCAATTGAAAATTTTGAATTTGTTCTCCTAAACCAATGATTTGGGAGGAAATTAAGCATAGCGGGCTCCACTCTAAAGGGAGGGCTTGCCGACGACGAAAGCTTTGCCAACTCATGTCATATACCTTGGTTATGATCCTCTTTCTTTTATCTATTTATATGCATAAATCCACAAATATAAGCAGTTTTAGCTCTTCGCTCTTTATTCCTTTCCTTCTGAGAAAAATTAAGTTTTTAGTGCACTTACAATGGTGATTTCAAGCTCTTGAAAGTTAACAGTTGACGTTGAAGAGCACAAGAGAGGTGGCAATGGTCATATGGTGGTGGAAATTTAATAGAAAATGTAAGTAATTGTCATGTTTTGGTTGTTTTTGTTCAGCAATTTTTACAATATTGCTTAATGTAGTCTAAAAAAGATGGCTTGATTTAAAATTTAATGTTGCAAATTTCAAAATTGATTATATGTTTTTATTTCCAAAGCCAATATACTTGATTTAGTAGCCCAAAATAGATGTGTTTATTCGAGTATAATGGAAGTCATGGGCAGTTTGGAACGATACTTAATATGAAAATCTTGGAATCATGTTTTCATGGCTTAATCTATAATATTCAATAAGTTGTAAGCTATGGGTGTTTCCTTTTGACTTAATATAGACATGACTGGTTAATAGAGAATGAAATTTTCTATATTAACTTCTTGTCATTTTACAAATTTGCCCTCATTCATAACATCTTTTAATTTATCAATATAACATTGTCTGATACCATTTTTTATACTAACCCAATAACAAGTGCATCGAATTAAAAGTGAACAACTTAGAAAATTAGTGGAAGTTATTGGTATTTAATCCTTGTGGGACACATTATTAGAGTTTTTCAAAAAAAAAAAAAAAAATCCAAAAACTTGGTGCATATGAAAAACCTGATCTTGTGGTTTCTGAGTCCAAGAGTAAAGATACTGATGGAGGACACATCACTATAGAAAAGAAAAAGAAGAAAAGGAAAAGAAGGCAGGTAGATGATCTTCTGTTCGAATGAAAGGAACGTGAGAAAATGTATTTTTTATCATTTTTTCCACAATTTTTTTCAAAAAATAAAGTAGGTAAAACTTTCATCAATTAATAATCTTGAATATCGATTTTCTAAGTATGATTTTGTAAGTATCATACTCCGTGAAAGTGTTAATCTTTGTGAGAAAATATATATATATATATATATATATATATATATATATATATATATATATATATATATATATATATATATATATATATATAAAATGTAATTTATGGTTTTAGGATTTATCATTTTGTGTAATTTTTGATTTTAGGTTGTGAGAATAGATAGTTTTGGTGTTTGTTACAACTGAAAATTGAAATTATGAATCTTAATTTTTATATGTTTGATGGTAACAAGAGGACTACAACTTGAAGTTTCTTGATTTATGCTGCTTAAAGTTAACTAATACCCAAATTTCAATCATATTCCAAACCTTGATCGACTAAATATTGAGTGTCTTACACTGGTTTACTTCTCACCTCACTACTTATTTTTAGTTGTATTAATATGGGATAATGACTTAGGATGGTAATAACGTTTCCCGTTTGTCAATATTAGGTTCCTAACGTATTTTTTTGTGTGTATTACACCATTAAAGTTGTTATAACCATTTAGAAATAATCCCTTTTACCGGATTCTTCCTGTTAAAATGACTATTTGTAAACGGTTAGAATAACCTTAATGGTGTAATACGCACAAAAAATACGTAGGGATCTGAAATGGATAAACAGGAAACGTTATTACCCTTCTAAGATTTTTAGTATTTATTATTTTGAATATATATTTTTAAGATTTTTAGTATTTATTTTTATATGTGTATTTCATATAAAGTTGTTGAAATTAAAAAGAATAAAAAGTAAAAAGATTTGGATTGGATTTTGTAACCACATCATCCAGTTAACCTCTAGCAAGGAGCTAGAGAGAAGAACAAATTAAGGCCATATTGGATTTTGTAACGACATCACAGATAGATGAAAACACAGGAAGGTCCAAATGAAGCCAATGCCCAACCCGACTCCAAACCTGATCAGCAACTGAAAACTACAACAACAAAGACTTCACACTTTCTTGAGAATTATGACACACATGACGCAATAAGGAATCTATCACCATCCCCTTTCCACCAGTTTAGCTCTTATAGGAATGCGATCCAAAAGCACACACCATAAAAAATGTTAATTTTAATAGGGACAAAACGGTTCCACCTAGTAGGTATACTATCCATAGGAAGCGTCATATCATTAACCAAATTCTGTGCTGATTTAACAATAAAGATACCCGATGATTAAAGCTCCCAAGACCACTTATCCGTCATTTCCCCTATGCGAATAGGATTTTATATCTCCACAACATAATCAAATTGGGTCGATTCAGCCCCTCTTATAATCCCCCGACACCAATGAAAATTCCATCCCCACGAATCCCATTATTCACTTACTCGAGCATCTTGATTAAATGCCAAAGCAGAGAGCCTCCCGAACCGCTACCTAAGATAAATATCCAAGCACCAATCATCATTCTAGAACCTCGTTTGAGTCTCATCCCCCACCACTCTATACATGGAATTGGAAGGAATACAACCATTCTCATGGAGATGATTAATGGATCCTAAAATCTTTTGCCAAACACCCCCTCCGGTTCCTATTCTCGAATCGTCCGAAAAGCCATCACCTTCCCCATGACAATTTTAACCCAAAGAGTTCACTTGTCATTAAGAAACCGCCACTTCCATTTATAAAGAAGGCCGAGGTTAATAGCATCTAAACTACCAACCTTAAGACCTACAAGTTTCTAATTTAAAAAGTAAAAATTTACTATAGGGGTTTATAGTTTCATACGAGGATAATGACTTAGGAGGGTAATAACGTTTCCTGTTTGTCCATATTAGGTCCCTAACATATTTTTTGTGTGTATTATACCATTAAGGTTGTTATAACTGTTTAGAAATAATCTCTTTTACCGGTTTCTTCCTGTTAAAAGGACTATTTGTAAACAGTTATTATAACCTTAATGGTGTAATACACACAAAAAATATGTTAGGACCTAAAATGGACAAACAGGAAACATTATTACCCTCCTAAGTCATTATCCCCATTAATATTGATGATTAGATGTATATTATGCTTATTGGATAAGGTCTTGACATTACTTTCAGTATGTCACCATTATTTGTTACCATTCGTACAATAATACCTATTGTTTGTTATTTACTAGAACCTGGGCAACGGACAAAAGTGTGGATGTGGAAAGGGAATGACAGTTCATCGGTGAAGAACATCAACTACATTATAATTTCTTAGTACACTAATTTTAATACATGAGAAGATTACATATTTAGGTATATGGCGACTTTTGTTTTCCCTTTGTAAATAGTTATGTGAAGAAAAAGTTTAAAGACCATGTCTGAATTTCATGTATTGATAATGCATCCATAGTTTTCATTGCTCTGTATGGCTTTAGTGTTTTACTAAATATTTGACTGAAATTGATGTTTCATTCAGAAAGTGTCCATCAGGAAAATATTTAGGTGGTTGAGTGGTGTGTCTATGTATGTTCTAGTGTTCTATACTTAACTCGAACAACACATGTGACTTGATGTCTTAGATTAATTACTTAACTTATTTTCTGCTTTTACCCATTTTCCCAATTTACAAATATTTCATTCATTATGGAAGAAGTACATATACATAAATTAATACTTTCAGAATAAATAAATTAATACATAGAGGCTAAAATGTTATATATGGGTACTAACTCTTTTTGTATTTGTTCTATTTATTGTATAATTTTTGTTCAAAAACAATTTTAAATATTTTTTGTAAAATGAATTATTAAATATTTCACATTGAAAAATGTAATATGTGTAGTAGTAACGAACGAGATCCAAATATTGATGCTTTTATGAAAGCCACAGTTGTTTGTGTTTAACCAACTAGTTTTATCACCGAGGAATTTGAAGGTTTTGTGCAATTTAAGTAAAAAAGTTCCTAAAACTTGAAAATTTTAAGAAAATTAAATCGAAACAATTTAATTTTTCAGTTTTTAATTGCAAAATATGTAAATTAAAATATTATCCAAAATAATACAAAAATAAAGTTGTTTGTGTGACCAACAACTTTAAACAAAAAACCAATCAGAAAAAAACGAACCAGATTACGCTTCTATTTTTTGGGAAGGGAGATTGAAAAAAACGAATAAGATTGTTGCTTTTGATTACCTTATATGATTTCGAAATTGTTGGTTCTGAAATCTGATTTTCGAGAAACCCTCCTATATATGAATGGTTGTAAGATTGTAACAACTCAAATCTTTTTGCGAGAAGGAAGAAGAAACTTGTTGATTTTGTACTTACTTTGAGGAGGAAGAAGAAACATGTTGCTTTTGTACTTACTTTCGAGAAGAGGGAAGACAATTTGGTAGCCATTATTAGAATCGAAGAGTTTTTCTTATGTTCCCCAAATTTCAGTCTATATTCAGTTTCCCGCTCCTATGATCACTGTTGATGCCTATTGATGCGTAGGTGAAAGAAATAATCGTATAAAATATATTAACCTAATTTAAATTTGGGCTTAAACTCAACCTAATATAATATATATGTTAAATTTCTTTTTAGCCGTATGATTTAGTGGGCTCTGTCCATGGGCACACTTTGAACTCGCTTTGGGTTAACTCTAGTTGTTGATATGATTTTATGTTTGTTTCTTTTTTTGTGATGATCGTGTTTCTCTAAAATTCGACATTTTTTTTTATATTTAGGCTTCATTGGTCTCAATTAATGGACAAACTTCTATTGCTGAAATGCATCATGGAAACAAGCCAAACATCTAGGAAAATACGCTAGTTTAAAATAGATATACCTTTTTACTTAAGGAGTTACAAAAATGTTTAAGACCTCAATTTTTATTTTTATTCTTTTAAAATTTAGATTTTTTTACTTTCATTTATGTATTTCTGTTGGGTAGTTCTTTTTAATCCTTCTATTCTTCTTCTTGATGAACTCATTGGTGGACTTGACTTTGATGCTGAAAGAGCTATTCAAGAGGTTATTGATCTTCTTATGTTAGGTCGTTCCCAAGAAGGTAGACCCCACTCCTACCAAATAACAAATTAACAATATTCTTTTGTTATTTTATGATTAATTTTCAATGCTTTGAATATTTGTTTATTGGATGCTAGTAAGAACATACAACGAGAAAGAAAGAACCACCAATTTGGTGACTTGTGGAATTAAGTTTGGCTGATTGGCTCTATGCTATTTTAGGAAGAACTAGTGTTGCTATTTTCGGTTCTTTTAACCCTCTTCTCCCTTATGCCATCTGTCACACCCCAAAACCTGAACGGTGGAAACGTTCGGGGGCGGAGGATATCATGTACAATATCACAACAATGTATAATAGTAAACAAGCAACAACATCATCCATTGCATTAATAATATAATTTTAATACAAGTGTGTTCTGTATAGTTTATAAGATACCAAAAATATGAATCAAAATAAGAGATGAGTCTTGAACGAGCTCTATTTTCTCGAAACCTGGCATCGGTACCTGCCTACTGATGACCTGGGAATACAAGTTATTTTGAAAGCGTAGATCAACATTAAAGCTGGTGAGTTCATAAGTATTTTAGTTTCGTTACTTGTATAAAAGTGTTTGTAAATGTTCGATGTAAATGTTTGTAAGTGTTTATAGTAATTATTTGAATCTCTAAAAAAATCCTATATTTTCTACTAAAACGTAGCCTTCTACTAAGGCCCAAATGTTCTGTGTGTTGTGTTATTTGTTAAAGTGTATCTTTCCCAAGTATGACTATCATTACCAAAATATAGTTTACATTACCGTTTATGTGAGAAGATCACAATGTGAATGCAATGGGAAAATAACAGTGTACAGTAGCATTATATGTAAGTAACTGCCAATGTACTAACGACCTTAAATCAGTTTCTTAATTAAGGTAAAATGTGATATGATTGTTACCATACTTGATAGACTAGTATAACATGACGCTCTGAGGCATCGAAATGGTATGACATTAGTCACCCATAGACCTGCAGGCCCCACTGTAGCTAGCAGCAAGGTGTAGGTTAGTTAATCCCGTATAGATCTATACACCAACTCACGCTCTCCCTCCAGGAGATTCTGGTTGCAAAACGTGACACAGTAGTAGATTGCCATCCATGAAGTAGTGGCTCTCATTAATGTTATAGTTTTCTAGTGTTTTTATAGTATGTTCTAGTGTATTGTATGTTCTCTCTGTACTAGTGTAGTGTATGTTCTCTTCGTACTAGTGTAGTGTATGTTCTCTTTGTTTCTCATCATAGTATGTTCTCTTGTATAATGTAGTGTATTGTATGTTCTCTTAGTTTCTCATCATAGTATGTTCGTTCTGTTTCACATAATAGTAAGTTTGTATTGACTCATGAATGAATTGACTCTTGTATGTTTCATTGTACCAGAAATAGTGAGAAGTGACTTCCTACACTATACCTATTATAGTTTACTAGTAGAGTTGTTTGTATAAATTAACATGTTTGTACACCTTTGCTACCCAAAGGTATTGAACTAAATGCAGAGCTTTAATATCCATATACATACAAATAATATATAACTAAGATTCAAACGACCGTCGGACAAATAACCGAATACCCTAAGTCCACAACCAAACAAGGAACAGGAAGTAAGGCGAGTTATCAGTCCTAATTCCTTTCAATCCTACTTATATAACTATACCTATACAAAAGTGCTTTTGACAATATATTAGTTTGAAAGATTTTAATAAGTAGTTTTGCATGTAAAAAGTTTGTAAAAGAATTTGAAGTAGTTTTGATAAAACAGTTAAAAGTATAGTAAATCCATCTGTTTGATAGTTATTAATCACATGTGATTGATATAATAACTATACTGTTTCAACTTGTATTCCCCCCCCCCCCCCATAAAATCATTTAAAAGAAAAGTTAAGGGGGTATGAACTCACTTGTAGTGAGTAGTTTGGATGAACAACTGGTATAGGACGCTAAGTGTCAAGTGAAGACTTTAACACACACATGGATCCTATTTAGCATATAATGACACATATATGTATGTAATTAGTACATAAACAACTAATCATGTAAGGAAAGACACCCTAGAACTTAGGAAACACTTATATTGAAGTGTTAGAAGTACAAAGGGTTGCATCTACGGAGTTTAAGGCCACCCTATGGTGTTTACGGCCAAGTGGTATGCTTCTTGTGAGTTTACGACCATAGGGTTTACGGCCCTATGAGTTTACGGCTGTAAAATAATAAAGTTTAGTGCCAAAGAGTGAATTAAAGGTCTTACAATCCCCAAGGAACTGTTCTAGTCTTAAGTCCAAGCCTTAGGAAGAGTTGTGACCACATTTGCACCTTTAATAAGGGTTTACGGCCAAGGGAGATGCTCTTGGCCGTAAACTCTCTTTGATCTTGGATATTGGATGATTTCAAGGTGCTAAGCACGGGTTCTTACTAGATATCATGTATAGAGAAGTAATACTTATGATATATAAGCTAAAAAGGTTGATTTTGGACCAAAACACTAGTGTGTGGTCTTGGTGTTCTTGAAGATCTAACCCAAAAGATGATGTTAATGGATGGAATCAATAGGTTATGCTAGTTAAGAAGATGTATCAACAAATTAAGGGAAGAAAACTTACATTTTGGAAGAACAAAATGAAGATGCAATGATACTTGAGAGAGAAATCGGTTTTCTAGATTTGAAACGATGAGGAATGAGGAAGTAATGGAAGAATATCATGTTTATGACATGAGTTTACGGCCACCATGAGTTTACGGCCGTAAACTCACATGGTGTGGCCGTAAACTCCTCATGATGAAGTTTAAGGCTTTCTTGTTAGGTTACAACTTCAACAGACACTTCCTATCACTCATTCCTTTAGTGTACTAGGCTCATAATGCTGAAACAGACTCTAAATAGTGCTAAAAGATAGTCAAAACATGTCTGACTTTGATTGAGTTGAATAGTTGTACAAGATAGAAATTTCGGGTTGTCATCCCGAAATTAGAGAGAATTTCATCACGAAATTAGAGTTTAAGAAAATAAGCTATTACAAATAACTAAGCGAAAAGATGAGGATATTTCAGTTTCATTTGATCCTCGCTCTCCGAAGTGAATTTAGTTCCTCGCTTGGCATTCCAGCTGTAACACCCAAAGTTTGGAAAGCCAAGAAAAGAAGGAAAATCCCCAATTTTAAGGGGAGACTCAGCGAGTCCAAGGAGGGACTCGGCGAGTCCGAGCGGGATCCAGGTTGAGGTGTAAGCGACCGACTCGGCGAGTCGACCAAGGTGACTCGGCGAGTCGACCAAGGTGACTCGGTGAGTCTGGTCTGAGCAAGGAAAACCCTAAATCCGGGACTTAGAGCTTATGTAAACGTCTCATTCTCTCCCCTAGGGTTCCTTTACTGTCTCTCTAACACAGAACACTAAACCCTAGCCGCCATCATCGTTTTGAAGCAATATCGACTCTTAGTGAAGCTTTTGGAGCTTGAGAGAGAAGTTAGTCTTTGTGGAGCAAGAAGGGGGCCTTGGATCCAGAGTTGGTGGAACATTTATGAGCATTTATGGGTAATAAATCGTTACCTTCCCTCTTTTGTTTAATAGATCAACCTTGGCTATGTGATTTGGGGATTTTATGCCATGCTTAAGAACTATTTCGAGTTAGAAGCCTAGATCTGAAGTTGCTACTTCAGATCTGAGTGTATCTTGACTTAGAAAGTCATAAAGCATCTGTTCTTGGGTTGATAGTGAAGCCTCTTTGTCTTAAACCCTAGTTTGGATTGTTTTAAGCCTAGATCTCTTGATCTACACGTAAAGTTTGCCACTTTACGTGGGAGATAGGCCTTAGAAGTATGGATCTATGAATTGGAAGCTCTGTTTGGCTCGAAAAGCCACTGCATGGATTAAGGACTGAATAGACTCGACGAGTCCTTCGAGTGGACTCGCTGAGTAGCTTGAAGATGAGGAGGAACTCGACGAGTTGGATGAATAGCTCGTCGAATCGGATGAAGTTAGGCATGAACTCGGCGAGTTGGAAGAACAACTCGACGAGTTGGTTGAAGATTGCCTTGGGCTCGACGAGTCTATTCTTGGACTCGGCGAGTCAGGTCGTGAAACCCCAAACCCTTCGAGTTGAAACTCGAATCGGTGAGTCGGGTGGAGACTCAACGAGTTGGACAGGTCAGGACTCGGGAATAGTTGACTCGGCGAGTCATGGACTGACTCGGCGAGTCGAGTCGCGAATAGAAAGACCTTGAGCATATGAACTCGGCGAGTTATTAGGTGGACTCGGTGAGTAGGGTTGACCTGAAAGGTTGACTTTGACCAGGATTTTGACCTTGACTAGAGTTGACCTAGTTGACCTTTGGAGGTCAGTTGGACTAAGTGCTATATTGACATTGGTAGCTCGAGGAGCTAGTGGAGCAGCAGTTCGGAGTCAGAGGTCAGGTAGCAGTCAAAAGGATTAGCAGCATCAGTTCAGCAGTCTCAAGTGAGTTTCCTTCCAGTAGGAACGGGTCTAAGGCCACAATGCCGACCCGTTTAGCTAGTAGCAATTTTCGGATTTTGATCTGATGCAGTATTTAGTATGTTTGATGCCTTCGTGGCTTAGACAGGAATTATGTGTTATGTGTTCCGGGCCACGGCCTGATGTAGTATGCAGTATATGTGTGTTCATGCTTGTTGATATGTTTATGCTATGTTCTGTTCAGTTAGCTCGGACTTCGGTCCGATGCAGGGGACAAGGTCCCAGTTAGTCCGGACTTCGGTCCGATGTAGGGGGCAAGGCCCCAGTTAGCCCAGACTTCGGTCCGATGCAGGGGACAAGGTCCCAGTTAGTCCGGACTTCGGTCCGATGCAGGGGGCAAGGCCCCAGTTAGCCCGGACTTCGGTCTGATGCAGGGGACAAGGTCCTAGTTAGTCCGGACTTCGGTCCGATGCAGGGGGCAAGGCCCCAGTTAGCCCGGACTTCGGTCCGATGCAGTGGGCAAGGCCCAGTATGTGCTTTACATGTTATTGTATGGTATGTGGTAGATTGGGGGAGCTCACTAAGCTTCGTGCTTACGGTTTTTCAGTTTTGGTTTCAGGTACTCAGTTTTCAAAGGAGGAGCTCGGGAAGATTGCAGTGCACACACCATATTCAGTTAACCTGGGAAAGTTTGACTCTGATAATGATAATATGTTTTGAATTAATACTCGAAAATTATGTTATGGCTTATGATATAGTTTTTATAAATATAATTTAGTAATGTTTTTAAAGAAATTTTTAGTTGTGATTTTTGGGTCGTTACAAGTTGGTATCAGAGCCTTGGTTTGAGGGATTCGGGCGCACTCCCGAGTGTGTCTGAACTCAAACTAAGGAAGTGGTATAGAGTTTTCAAAAGAAAAACCATGGTTACAAAAGGATTTTGAGAAAAGAAAACAATTTTAGAAAAGTATAAAGAAAAGAGTTTTAGAAAAAACAAAAAGAGTTTTGAAAAGAGAAAAGGGTGTGGTGCATGCAATCAGCCGAGCTCAAGTAAGTACTCCCAAATTACCCATACAAGTTATGTTATGATTATCAGTCCTAGTTTCAGTTTCAGTTTCAGCTTCAGTTTCAGTAGAACAGCATGCTAGAATAGGATTACGGATCTAGGATGATGCCTCATGTGCCTGCTTTATGTGTTTTAGCTTGATAAGAATTTCATGCTAGTAATGAGTAGACAGTAGTAGGATAGCCTGTGTAGGTTATGCCTGATAGTATGAGCTTAGCATTGTATGCTAGTACAATTTCTTGTTATGAGAATAGTTTTGCCTGAGTATGTTTCCTTTATCCGAATGCTGCTTGCTTTGTGCTTTGTGGGACTCTGAGTGATGGGAGTTATCCATTAGGTGAATACGTCACACCACATGTGATTAGGGTTGAATAATCTCAGAGTGCTGGATTTGGCCCTATTGCGCAGCTCTTGTTTGAGTCCAACCGTTGTAGGGACGAGTCTTTTACTTGAAGGATTATCTGAGCCTCGTCACATGTGATGGTATTAAGGTGGTGGCTAATTGGCATTACAAGGAGGCCTTCAGCAGCTGAGGACTGTTTGGGTAGAGTCAGAGGTTCCCTAGGGAAAGCCTAGGATGAGAGTAGCAGAGGTCAGTAGAAGAGAAAAGGGGACTTGGTGGAGTTGAGGTAACTCTTGAGGAAAGTACGGATAGATGTGGAAGGTAGTATGGGCCCGTACTACTGAAAGCAGAGGATCCGTACTCAATTCAAGGGGGGCCAAGGCAAAAACCAGGGAACTAGTAGAGTGTGTGAGAGATTCCGCAGCAGTAGTGTGTAAATTGACCAGGAATTGTTATATTTTCAGCATGGTGACATTGCGCGAGCTACCAGTTAGCAGTTCAGGCGTCGCGGAGGGATCTGGCTCGGGCTTTGGAGCCGGGCCGCTTGATGATCAGATGAGGGATTTCATTTCCGCAGAGATCATGCGCAACATCATTGATCAGACTCCAGTGATTTTCGGTTCGGTTAGAGAGGCCATTGTGGAGCTCATGGACAGTCATCTTGAGGCCTTTAAGGCTGGGATAGTTTCAGGACAGATTGGGGCTCGTCTAGATCCCGATTCTTATGGAGTTCGGGGATCCATCAGGGGGGAGATCCCATTTCTAGTTTTTTCCATCAGGGGACAGGAGTGAGTGGGGCATCCTGTCTCCAAGAGAGACCTCTGTATGATTGGATAGTTGAGGAAGTTTTGCGAGCCATTCGCGAGGATCTGCCCGACATGGTCGTGAGGATCACTGATAGATTGATCGAGAGGCTCCAGGATCAGACAGCTGTTGTTCAGTCAACGGGCAGGGAGTCGGAAAGGAAGAGGAAAACGGATGAGACTCAGGTAGCCACAGGTTCGGGTAAGAGGCTCAAGGTTTCGGATTTGAGGACGAGGAACTATCAGAGCCGCAGTCGATGCGGGAAGTGCGGAAGGACGCACATGGGTGTGTGCAGGCGTAGAAGTGGTGGCGATGCTAGATGTTTCAAGTGCGGCCAGATTGATCATTTTAGCAGAGACTGTGTTGTTACCATCGCCCAGGGACTTGATCCGTTATGTTTCCATTGCAGTCAGAGGGGCCACAAGAAGGCCCACTGTCCGAGTTTGTATACAACAGGGCAGGTGCCAGCTCCTGCCCCTGGGACTTCGAGAGCCACCAACGGACATCAAGGCCGGGCAAGGGTGCCTACGGCTCGGAGCCGAGTTTTCCGGTAGATTTCAGCAGGGATTCGAGCAACACTGAGTGATCGAGGTATGTATCTTTTACTTTTCTATCAGCTATTATTTGTGATATTATTGTTATGTTGCTGCATTGTTATCAATAAGCTTAAGTGTTGGGGTATTATATTACCTACTTGTGACTGAGTGTTATGCCATCTGCATACCTTGGAATTAGAATGGTGAATTGGAGGACGTCCCCTCTAGATCAGGTTACTTCGGATTCAGTAACTGTAGCATGTATGTGTAAGATGCAGTAGTGCCTTACTACTTGCGGAAGGCGTTAGTCGGGTAATGATCAGTTATATTTTCAGTAGTGATAACCCAGAGTTTTTAGTGGAGTAGCTAGCGGTCAGTAAGGAAGTGGGTTGGGGATGTGCACCCCAAACGCAGATTCTCGGGATGTAGTCCCTAAAGCAAATACAGTTAAGGATCGAAGGGTGCTCAGTCAGATAGCAAGAAGGGTGCGGATCTGGTAAGAGTTAGTTGGAGCGCTGGCAAGGGTAAACGACGGCGGACAACATATCGCCCTTTTAATGGAAGGAAGGCTGGAAATCCTTTCGACCAGTGAGCAGTAAGGATCTAGTCGAATCCAAGTGGGGGAGAACCCTCCGAGTATACATGGATAAGAGCCACGTATACTCAGAACGAGTGCGCGGCCTCTGAGAAGAAATGATAGTAGCATAGTGATCGATGGATCGAGAAGTTCAGAATTGGGAGTTCGAGGACCTTCCCAGCAGTTAGTTCATGTAATCGAGATGGTTAGAAGCTAGTTGAGAATCCAGGATTGGAGGACCACCTGTAGGGGCTCAAGTGAGTCGGAATGAGGATCCTGAGAACGGTTAGCA
The DNA here is from genome assembly GCF_051521515.1 of Lactuca serriola. NCBI lineage: Eukaryota > Viridiplantae > Streptophyta > Magnoliopsida > Asterales > Asteraceae > Lactuca > Lactuca serriola. Next base: position 116,679,029 of record NC_136411.1, read on the forward strand.
AGAGATGTTTTCGTATTAGTAGCCAGTGACAGAGTCAGCATGCAGGATTGTGTAGATTCAGGAGTTGGGAGTTTGGAAACTTTCCAAAAATAGCTTCTTGTATCCGGATTAGTAGACGGTTGGTTTGGGAACCAAGCCGAAGAGTTCCTCGATGAAGCGCTAAGTATATTGAGGATATAAGATGTCGAGGATGATGCAGTATTCAAAGACTGAGGGCTGGTTTTGAGAAATCAGGATGAGGAATCACTAGCGGGACTAGGGATAGTCAGGTTGTCCTCGGGATAGTAGTAGAGTGTTGTAAGTCTGCGGGGGTAGCCGTAGCATTCACTAGCAGTCACATAGTAGTAGTAGTGTTGTAAGTCTGCGAGGGTAGCCGTAGCATTCACTAGCAGTCAGATAGTAATAGTAGTGTTGTAAGTCTGTGGGGGTAGCTGTAGCATTCACGAGCAGTCAAATAGTAGTAGTAGTGTTGTAAGTCTGCGGGGGTATCCGTAGCATTCACTAGCAGTCAGATAGTAGTAGTAATGTTGTAAGTCTGCGGGGGTAGCCGTAGCATTCACTAGCAGTGAAGTAGTAGTAGTGGTGTTGAAAGTCTACGGGGGTAGCCGTAGCATTCACTAGCAACCAGATAATATTAGAGAGTTGTAAGTCCGCGAGCGTAGCCGCAGCCTTTATCAGATTGGTAGGTAGCATGAGCGCGTTGTTGGACGCGGGAAAGCAGTAGTACCCACCAGTTCGGGTGCAGTAGTGAGGATATGGGAATCCACGGGTTAGATTTCGGATTTCCAAGTATTTCAGTTATGGTTAAGTCGGCAATTTTCAGTAGATCGTCACCTCAGTTATGAGATCAGAGTAGTAGTGGACCGTTGGGGTTCGGGTATGTTAATGTTGGATAAGGTGTCTAAGTCCATAACTATTTCGGGCTTGTACTTGACCCGACCCGGCATGGTCCATTTGGGTTGCATGGCACCATGCAATTGGATAGACTAAATGAGAGAAATAACACTTGGAGATTATTAATATATTATAAGTTCTAATATATTAATAATATTATTTAATTAGTTGATCAAAGAATTAATTTGGAATTAATTAAGTGATCAAAGGATAACTAATTAAATATATGGGTTGGTTATGTAAATCATCCGTATCTTGTATAGTGGGCTAAGAGGCTCCATGGATTATCAAGTTGGGTTCTACCCATAGGATGCTCCATGGATGCTCCATGGGAGTTACAAACCCATGGGTCATGGAAATGAAGAGTCATGACACATTAGGGTTTACATGGTGTAACCCTAGATGTGCCAACACTATATAAGAGTCCCATTCTCCACAAAATTGGCTACACAAGTTGAACACTAAGAAACTAGAGGGCTTGGCCGATTTTGAGAAGTGTGTGTTATCTCAAGAGTCTTTCCAAGAGCATTTGGTGTTGTGTGAAGCATTTGAGGCATCACACTTGGGGTGCTAGGCTCACAAGGTTTCAAGGAACACAATCAACAACAAGGTAAGTTATTCTATCTATGATTCAAGTTAAAATTGTTCCCCATGTATGCTACATAGGAATATAACCTTGGAATTCAACTTTGCATGATAATTAGACAAACATAGATCCAAGGTTATTAGGGTTGCATGTACACTTAGGAAGTGTTAGAATGCTCAAAACCCATCAGTGGTATCAGAGACTAGGCTTGTTTGTTTGTTATTTGTGCTTAAAAGTTGAAGAAAGTCGAAAATTCTGCTGTCTGACTGATGGACTCGGCGAGTCCATGGGGAGGACTCGTCGAGTTCATGTGTATCTTCAACCTACTCGGCGAGTAGGTTTATGCACTCGGCGAGTAGGGTCGACAGAGTGCAGAATTTTGACTTGAGTTGCTGGAAATGGATTAGAATCATTACCCTAAAATGTTTTGGTACTTGAAAACTTGTTTTAGAAGGTGTAATGTCTTTTCTAACTCATTTACAACAACTAGTTATCAAAATTACAAAGATTAAATGTGATTTTGATTCTTGAAAGTGTTCAGATTCATATTCTTGTTCTTATGATGTTTAGATGATCATAGGAATTATTTGTAACCTATGTGGTAGATTAATTCATGATCATAATGTGTTTTAATGGAGTCCATAACTTGTCCTCAAGTTATGGAAAACCAAAAGTCTCTTGGATTAAAAACCATTAAAAGAACACAAGAGTTAGGAAAAATGAAAAGTCCTCATTTTATTACTCTATTAAACTCATAAGTTACAAGAAATGAAAAGTTTTGAAAGTTTACAAAACTTGCCCTCAAGTTTTGGAACAAGTAAAGTTAAGTTAAAACTTTAGTTCCAACCCCTAGAATTTTAAAAGTTAAAATTCAACCCTTATACTTATATTATTATGATTTAATAATTATATATATATATGTATAAGAACAAAGTTGTCTTACCGCTAGTACGCCTCATTCACAAAGCCGGTCTATAAGGTGGGTATAAGGTTGTTGCCTATAAAATGGTGACTTAATGGGTGTCCACTCTCACCCACCGCTTGCTTGATCGGTGGAGGGTCGTTAGCCGAACGGGTAAGACAAGGACTTATTAATTCTCATTCAAAGTATGATGAATATTATAAAGTAACCAAATGTTTTATTAAATTCCCAATCTTAGTTACTTTAGGAAAAATGTGAATAAGGTGCTATTCCATGAAATTACACATTACACTTTGATTAAGTCGTTGGTGGAGCGTGTGTGGTTAACCGACACACTAACTTGGACTTAACAAGGTAGGTAAAGGGTGAATTAGGGTTTATTATAGTATCGATGGAGCGTGTCTGGTTAACCGGCACATCGATTGAGTGATAAACTTTAAGGGTACCAAGTGATTTGCATGGTTACTTCACACCTCGTTTTGTGATCCTCGGTATCCCAGTCACAAAACTTGGAGGGCACACTCGAGATTGAAACATGCCTTTGAAAAGTTCATTGAATCTCAAAGAATCTAGGAATTTCTAAGAACCATTCAAAAAAACCTAATACGAAAATATTGCGGTTTTCGTGGTGGAAATTGGTGAATCGTCATTCACCTACCTTTCAAATATGATATAGCTTAGATTACGACATACCTCTTCTAAGTTATATTATATTGTGATTGGATCCTAGCCTTAATATTACATTTGGGTGTTTTATTAAGGACTCTCTTATATCTAAACTAATCTTGTCCTCCTTCCTTCAGATGTCTTTCAACAATGCTTCTGGCTCTAATCCTAATGGCTCCTTTACCCTTATGAACTTGTGTGGGAAAGTCACCTTTGATGGATCCAACTTCAATGAGTGGATCAGAAACATCAGGATGATTACCCGCTACGAGGACAAAGAATATGTCCTTGACAAGGAGCTTAAGGAGATTGATGAGTCCACTGCAACTCCTCAGGAGATCACTGAATTTCGGGCACATGAAAGGGATGCTACGAAAGTGGCGTGCATCATGACGGCCACGATGACAGCGGAACTCCAAAAGTCTTATGAGGATTTCTACCCTTATGACATGCACCAAGATTTGATGGAAAGATACCATCAAAGTGCAAGACAAGAGAGGTATGAAATCATCTGCTCCATGATAACAACCATGATGAAGGACGGGGAATCCGTCACGAGCCACATGCAGAAAATGCAAAGGTATGTGGATCGTTTGCTGAAGCTTAATGTGAACTTCCCGGAGGATCTTGCAATAGATATTATTTTGCATTCCTTACCATCGTGCTATGATCAATTCCGCATGACATATCACATGAACAAGGAAGAAGTCACCCTCAGCAAACTTCAGGGACTTCTCAAGACCGCAGAATCAGGTCTTAAGGGGAAGTCGGTTGCTATCACTCCTACTCAAAACTCTACTCCGGTTTTGGCAATTGGGAAGAATCGATGGAGGAAGAGAAAGAGATCCTCGAAGGGCACCAAGGCTCGGACCCTTGATGGCTCTTCTTCAAGTGGAACCAAGAAAGGTTTCATTACTCCTTCTTCTGACCCAAAAGAGGCTGAATGCTTCTATTGCCATGAAAAAGCTCATTAGAAGCGGAACTGCCCAAAATACCAGCAAGATGTGAAGGATGGGAAAGTTAAACCCAACCATGCAGGTATTTACACTATCATTTTTAATAACTCACCCCATTCTAATTCTTGGGTCCTTGATACCGGGTGTGGTATTCACATTTGTTGTGACTTGCAGGGACTAAGAAGAAGTGAGGATGTGGAGCAAGGAAGGATAAACTTGATCATGGGGAATAGGAAAGCTATACCTGTTACCAAGATTGGAGTTTATACTTTATCGCTAAGTAGTGGGTTTAGTTTAGATCTGAATAAGTGTTGTTATTCGCCAGGAATGGCAAGAAATATTATTTCCATGCTTTGTACAAACAAGGGTTTACCTTTTCATTTAATAATGAAGTTGGTTCTATTGATGCTTTCTTTAATAATGTTCTTTATTTTAAAGCATTACCTTGTGATGGTGTGTATGAAGCTGTATCTGTTGTTGATAACTTAGGAAATAATGTTTTATGTATTGATTCTACTAATAATAACTTGGATAAAGCATCTTTATGGCATTGTCGTCTTGGACATATAAGGAAGAAACGCATAGGCCAACTCCAAAAGGATGGAGTCTTGGAGTCGTTTGACCTAAAGTCAGATGATAGTTGCGAATCATGCTTACTTGGAAAAATGACAAAGTCACCCTTCACAGGCTCGTGTGAGAGGGGTGAAGGTTTGTTGGACCTTATACACACGGATGTGTGTGGACCATTCAAACATGCCACAAGGGATGCTAATCGTTATTATTTGACTTTTACTGATGATTATAGTAGATATGGATATGTCTACTTGATCAAGCATAAGTCAGAGACTTTCGAGAGGTTTAAGGAATTTAAACAGGAAGTCGAGAATCAATTGGGCAGGAACATTAAGATGCTTCGATCCGATCGTGGTGGTGAGTATCTTAGTTCAGAGTTCCTCGACTATCTAAGGGAATGTGGGATAGTCTCACAATTGACACCTCCCAGGACACCACAGTTGAATGGTGTGGCTGAGAGGCGTAATCGAACCTTGCTAGATATGGTTCGTTCCATGATGAGTCGAGCTACGCTACCAATCTCATTCTGGGGGTATGCCTTAGAGACTGCCGCCCATATTCTTAATCTAGTCCCTACAAAGAAAGTTGCCAAAACTCCTCACGAGATGTGGATTGGTAAAGTACCTAAACTAGACCACATCAAGATTTGGGGTTGCGAGGCTTTCGTGAGACGCGAGACTCATGATAAGCTCGAACCTCGAAGCGAGAGGTGTATTTTCATCGGTTACCCACAACGATCCTTTGGTTACCTCTTCTACAGACCTAGTGACAATGTGGTCTTTGTAGCAAGAAGAGGTGTCTTTCGAGAAAGAGAGTTTATAAGCCAAGGAGACAGTGGGAGGCAAATTGACCTTGAAGAAATTCAAGAATCAAGCGGTGAAGGAACTTCAAACTCTAGCCCTCAACTTGAGGAGGAAACTCCTGTTGAGCCAATTGACAAATCTGTACCTCTGAGACGTTCCACGAGAGTTAGGAGTGCACCTGAGCATTACTATGGATTCCATATTACTGCAGAAGGTGAGACACTTATTAGTGATGGGACACTAGTAAGTCAAGATGACCCTAACAGCTACGAGGAAGCCATGGCAGGCCCCGAGTCTGCTAAATGGAAAGAGGCTATGGATAACGAGATACAATCCATGTATGACAATAAAGTTTGGAACTTGGTTGAAAATGTACCAGGTCGTAAGACAGTAGGGTGCAAATGGGTCTTCAAGAAGAAGACCGACATGGATGGTAAAGTACACACTTATAAGGCTAGACTGGTTGCAAAGGGCTTCTCTCAAATTCCTGGAGTGGATTATGATGACACCTTTTCTCCGGTAGCCAAGATTAAGTCTATTCGGGTTCTGTTAGCCATAGCTGCATTTCATAACTATGAAATATGGCAAATGGATGTCAAAACCGCTTTCCTTAATGGAAAGTTGGCTGAAGATGTTTACATGAGTCAGCCAGAGGGTTTTGTCAGCAACGAGTACCCTAATAGAGTGTGTAAGCTTGAGAAATCCATTTATGGATTGAAGCAAGCACCTCGCAGATGGAATCTTTGCTTTGATGAAAAGGTCAAGGAATTTGGCTTTTCTAGGAGTGAAGATGAATCTTGTGTGTATGTCAAGGCTAGTGGGAGTATAGTTAGCTTTTTGGTATTGTATGTGGATGACATACTACTCATAGGAAACGACATCCCAACCCTGCAGGAAGTAAAGTCCTGGCTTGGGAAGTGTTTCGCTATGAAGGACCTTGGTGAAGCTGCCTATATTCTAGGGATAAGAATCTTGAGAGATCGGAGTAAAAGACTAATTGGACTTAGTCAGAGTACCTACTTGGATAAGGTGCTGAAGAGATTCAGCATGCAGGATTCCAAGAAAGGAGAGTTACCCATCCAGAGTAACACCAGATTGAGTAAGACATAAAGCCCTAGCACTGAGGCTGAGATAGCAGAAATGAGTCGAACACCTTACGCTTCGGCTGTAGGATCGATCATGTACGCTATGACGTGTACTCGACCCGATGTAGCTTTTTCCTTGAGCATGGTTAGCAGGTATCAGGCGAACCCTGGCAAGGCACACTGGACTGCGGTAAAGAATATCCTCAAGTACCTACGAAGGACTAAGGACTGGGTCCTTACCCTCGGTGGGAGTGATGACTTGAGAGTTGTAGGGTATAGTGATGCTAGCTTCCAGACTGATAGGGATAATTTCCGCTCTCAGTCGGGCTGGGTCTTTACCCTAAACGGAGGAGCAATTTCTTGGAAGAGTTCCAAGCAAGAGACAGTGGCAGATTCTACTTGTGAATCAGAGTATATTGCAGCTAGTGAAGCAGCAAAGGAGGCGATATGGCTGAAGAACTTCATTGGAGACCTTGGAGTTGTACCAGCTATTAAAGAGCCAATGGAAATTTTCTGTGATAGTGAAAGTGCTGTTGCCTTAGCCAAGGAACCAAGGGATCACGGGAGATCCAGACACATCGACAGAAAATACCATTTCATCAGACATCGGATCGAAGAAGGACTCCTCGTGGCAAAGAGGGTATCATCGGATGAGAACCCAGCAGATCCCCTCACGAAGGGACTGAGTAGGGTTAAGCATCTTCAGCATGCTCGGAGCATAGGGCTGAAGGATGATATAAGTTTTAGTAGTTAGATAACCCGGAAATTTGTAAAGTGTAATTGACATTTGATGATGAATAAAAGGTGTTTTATTTATGAGTAAAGTGTTGCTATCTCTTGTCAATCGTTTACTATATTTCTTTTGCATGTTTTGACTTCCAGAATAATTTTGTTTGGTATAACATATTATTCAAACCTCCACAGTCGGTCATATGTTGGAAGTAGATATGAATCAAGACTGTCATGTTTGGTTGTAGAGGTCTTGGACAAGGCTACAACAATCATGAGTGCTCATAAGTTCTGAGCATTGGACACAACCCACACTCACTGGAATCACTTCATGGAATTTTATCTCGAGTGATCGTGAGACGGTAATATCATATAAGTCTTCAAACCTAGAGATATGATTTGTTACTTACAAGTTGGTTATGCATTGACTGTACGAAACCGCATTGGTAACTCGATGTTATAAAACGTACTTTTGTGTGTAATTCAATAAGTGGTAGAACAAACATATGAGTCGAAGTTTATTTGTTCCTTCTTGGATTAGAAGCTGATATCTGGGCCCCTCGATGATTTTGTTTTGACCCATGTACCGGGCCCGGTCAGAACTAAGTTGATGTGTTCAATTAAGTTCTATGTCAAACAAATCGGAAATCGGGAAACAAATGCTGGACAATAAGCAAGACATGTTCCATGTATTTGTCCGGCTGATATCTAGAACAGAGGATTATATGATCACTTATCTTAAATGGCGTATCATCATCTTCTCAGTTCCGAGAGACCTTGAAAGAGCTACGATTGCCGGTCGGTTCCTGAAGTACTAGAGATATAGTTATTAGACTTATCCAAGTGGGAGACTGTTGGATAAGGTGTCTAAGTCCATAACTATTTCGGGCTTGTACTTGACCCGACCCGGCATGGTCCATTTGGGTTGCATGGCACCATGCAATTGGATAGACTAAATGAGAGAAATAACACTTGGAGATTATTAATATATTATAAGTTATAATATATTAATAATATTATTTAATTAGTTGATCAAAGAATTAATTTGGAATTAATTAAGTGATCAAAGGATAACTAATTAAATATATGGGTTGGTTATGTAAATCATCCATATCTTGTATAGTGGGCTAAGAGGCTCCATGGATTATCAAGTTGGGTTCTACCCATAGGATGCTCCATGGATGCTCCATGGGAGTTACAAACCCATGGGTCATGGAAATGAAGAGTCATGACACATTAGGGTTTACATGGTGTAACCCTAGATGTGCCAACACTATATAAGAGTCCCATTCTCCACAAAATTGGCTACACAAGTTGAACACTAAGAAACTAGAGGGCTTGGCCGATTTTGAGAAGTGTGTGTTATCTCAAGAGTCTTTCCAAGAGCATTTGGTGTTGTGTGAAGCATTTGAGGCATCACACTTGGGGTGCTAGGCTCACAAGGTTTCAAGGAACACAATCAACAACAAGGTAAGTTATTATATCTATGATTCAAGTTAAAATTGTTCCCCATGTATGCTAGATAGGAATATAACCTTGGAATTCAACTTTGCATGATAATTAGACAAACATAGATCCAAGGTTATTAGGGTTGCATGTACACTTAGGAAGTGTTAGAATGCTCAAAACCCATCAGTTAAGGGCTACCGTCAGTCTGGGAGCCATCATATTGTTAGTCGTGGAACTGATGATGTCAGGATGTGACGTAAGGACCTGATCGGTAGATCGGGAGGTTGTTAAAGTTGCAGTGTCAGGATGACTGGTGGAAACTAGTTCCAGAGGAAGATTTCGTTTAGAAGTTCTGGGAAGTAGCCATTCAGCCAGTTCAGTGATTCAGCCATTTCAGTGATTCAGTCAGTTCAGTGGTTCAGCCAGTTCAGTGATTCAGTCAGTTCGGTGTTTTAGTCAGTTCAGTGTTTCAGTTAGTTCAGTGTGTTTCAGCCAGTTCAGCGTTTCAGCCAGTTCAGTGTTTCGGGTAGTTTAGCGTTCCAAGCAGTTCAGTATTGCAGGCAGCTTAGCGTTTCAGATAGTTCCAATATGAGTAGCATAGTGGATAGAACAATTATAAATAGTCGAGGAATCTTGCGGAGTGGCTGGGAGCGACTAGGAGATTGCGATGGAGTGTAGTGACCGGTAAGAGTCCGGTAACTCAGATATTGACAGAATAGTTGGACCAGGGAGGTCTCAGTGCATCCGGTAGGCGGATGAGGGGTAACAGAATTCTCAGTCGGAGGAAGTAACGTTAAGAAAATTATGGAAAAGAGAAGGATTCAGTATGTACCAACAGTAGTGACCAGCACTGTAAGTGGCTGGAGTGATGGGCAAAAGGGGGTGTTAGATTTCCCAGGGAGAGAGTTGGAGGCAGTTCGCAGGACAATTGGTCATAGCAAACTTCGAGGACGAAGTTTAGTTTAAGTGGGGGAGAGTTGTAACACCCAAAGTTTGGAAAGCCAAGAAAAGAAGGAAAATCTCCAATTTTAAGGGGAGACTCAGCGAGTCCAAGGAGGGACTCGGCGAGTCCGAGCAGGATCCGGGTGGAGGTGTAAGCGACCGCGAGTCGACCAAGGTGACTTGGCGAGTCTGGTCTGAGCAAGGAAAACCCTAAATCCGGGACTTGGAGCTTATTTAAACGTCTCATTCTCTCCCCTAGGGTTCCTTTACTGCCTCTCTAACGCAGAACACTAAACCCTAGCCGCCATAATCGTTTTGGGGCAATATCTACTCTTAGTGAAGCTTTTGGAGCTTGAGAGAGAAGTTAGTCTTTGTGGAGCAAGAAGGGGGCCATGGATCCAGAGTTGGTGGAACATTTATGAGCATTTAAGGGTAATAAATCGTTACTTTCCCTCTTTTGTTTAATAGATCAACCTTGGCTATGTGATTTGGGGATTTTATGCCATGCTTAAGAACTATTTCGAGTTAGAAGCCTAGATCTGAAGTTGCTACTTCAAATCTGAGTGTATCTTGACCTAGAAAGTCATAAAGCATATGTTCTTGGGTTGATAGTGAAGCCTCTTTGTCTTAAACCCTAGTTTGGATTGTTTTAAGCCTAGATCTCTTAATCTACACATAAAGTTTGCCACTTTACGTGGGGGATAGGCCTTAGAAGTATGGATCTATGAGTTGGAAGCCCTGTTTGGCTCGAAAAGCCACTGCATGGATTAAGGACTGAATAGACTCGGCGAGTCCTTCGAGTGGACTCGGCGAGTAGCTGGAAGATGAGGAGGAACTCGACGAGTGGGATGAACAGCTCGTCGAGTCGGATGAAGTTAGGCATGAACTTGGCGAGTTGGAAGAACAACTCGACGAGTTGGTTGAAGATTGCCTTGGGCTCGGCGAGTCTATTCTTGGACTCGGCGAGTCAGGTCGCGAAACCCCAAACCCTTCGAGTTGAAACTCGAATCAGTGAGTCGGGTGGAGACTCAACGAGTTGGACAGGTCAGGACTTGGGAATAGTTAACTCGGCGAGTCGAGTCGCGAATAGAAAGACCTTGAGCATATGAACTCGGCGAGTTATTAGGTGGACTCGGTGAGTAGGGTTGACCTGAAAGGTTGACTTTGACCAGGATTTTGACCTTGACTAGAGTTGACCTAGTTGACCTTTGGAGGTCAGTTGGACTAAGTGCTATATTGACATTGGTAGCTCGAGGAGCTAGTGGAGCAGCAGTTCGGAGTCAGAGGTCAGGTAGCAGTCAAAAGGATTAGCAGCATCAATTCAGCAGTCTCAGGTGAGTTTCGTTCCAGTAGGAACGGGTCTAAGGCCACAATGCTGACCCGTTTAGCTAGTAGCAGTTTCCGGATTTTGATCTAATGTAGTATTTAGTATGTTTGATGCCTTCGTGGCTCAGACAGGAATTATGTGTTATGTGTTCCGGGCCACAGCCTGATGTAGTATGCAGTATATGTGTGTTCATGCTAGTTGATATGTTTATGCTATGTTCTGCTCAGTTAGCCCGGACTTCAGTCCGATGCAGGGGACAAGGTCCCAGTTAGTGCGGACTTCGGTTCGATGCAGGGGGCAAGGCCCCAGTTAGCCCGGACTTCGGTCCGATGCAGGGGACAAGGTCCCAGTTAGTCCGGACTTTGGTCCGATGCAGGGGGCAAGGCCCCAGTTAGCCCGGACTTCGGTCTGATGCAGGGGACAAGCTCCCAGTTAGTCCGGACTTCGGTCCAATGCAGGGGGCAAGGCCCCAGTTAGCCCGGACTTCGGTCCGATGCAAGGGACAAGGTCCCAGTTAGTCCGGACTTCGATCCGATGCAGGGGGCAAGGCCCCAGTTAGCCCGAACTTCGGTCTGATGCAGTGGGCAAGGCCTAGTATGTGCTTTACATGTTATTGTATGGTATGTGGTAGATTGGGGGAGCTCACTAAGCTTTGTGCTTACGGTTTTTCAGGTTTGGTTTCAGGTACTCAGTTTTCAAAGGAGGAGCTCGGGAAGATTGCAGTGCACACACCATAGTCAGTTAACCTGGGAAAGTTTGACTCTGATAATGATAATATGTTTTGAATTAATACTCGAAAATTATGTTATGACTTATGATACAGTTTTTATAAATATAATTTAGTAATGTTTTTAAAGAAATTTTTAGTTGTGATTTTTGGGTCGTTACACCAGCAAACCTTCACTATTGGGATACGACTTAGTTTCGTTTGCTTGACCTCCCGGTCCATGATCTCTACAGGTTCTTCCACGAGGTTGAGGCTCTCGTCGATCTCGATATCGTCGAGTGGTATTACAAGAGTCTTGTCGGACAGACACTTTTTCAAGTTCGAGACGTCGAAAGTAGAATGTATGTTACTGAGTTCGCGAGGTAGATTGAGTTTGTAAGCTACAGGGCCGATTCTAGCGAGAATCTCAAAAGGCCCTATGTATCTTGGATTTAGCTTTCCACGCTTTCCGAAGCATATCAAGCCCTTCCAGGTTGAGGCCTTCAATAGAACACGGTCGCCAACCTGGAATTCCAAAGGTTTCCTTGTCTTGTCTGCGTAGCTTTTCTGTCGGTCTCTAGATGCTTTCAATCGTTCACAGATTGGAACGATCTTCTCTGTCGTTTCCCAAATAATTTCCGGACCTGTGAGAGTGCTGTCAGGAACTCGTCCTTTAGCTAACCGAGTGTCGCCCACCTCAGCCCACCTCAGAGGGGTTCTGCACTTACGGCCATAGAGGGCTTCAAATGGAGCAGCCTTTTTATGCTCGTGTGATAACTATTATTATAGGAGAACTCGACAAGGGGTAGATGACTATCCCATGTCTTTCCAAAGTCTATCACACAGGCTTGTATCATATCTTCCAAAGTTTGAATATTCCTCTCATTTTGTACGTCTGTTTGAGGATGGTAGGCTGTACTCATGTCCAGCCTAGTTCCTAGGGAACTTTGTAGCAACTGCCAGAACCTCGAAGTGAATCTGCTATCTTTATCCGAGATAATGGATATGGGAACACCGTGCAGTTGTACTATCTCCCTAATGTGTGTTCTAGTTAGTTTCTCTGTCTTGTCAGTTTCTTTGATGGGCAGGAAGTGTGCGGACTTGGTTAACCTATCTACGATCACCCAAATGGCATCGATACTACTAGTTGTCTTGGGCAATTTGGTTATGAAGTCCATCGTGATCCGCTCCCACTTCCATTTAGGTATCTTCGGTTGTTGAAGTAGACCTGATGGTTTCTGGTATTCGACCTTAACCTTGGCGCAAGTAACACATTTACTCACGAAGGTAGCAATCTCTGCTTTCATGTTAGGCCACCAGTATAACTTTTTAAGATCCAGATACATCTTATCTGAACCTGAGTGGATGGAATATCCAGGTTATGCGCTTCGGTCATGACCAAGTCTCTGAAACCACCGTGTTTCGGTGTCCAGATCCGATCCATGAAATATAAGGCTCCGCCACCCTTGACTTCCAAGTTCTTATCCATCCCTCTCAGGGATTCACTTGCCACATTTCCAGGTTTCAAAGCTTCGAGCTGAGCCTCCTTAATTTGTGTGGACAAGTGTGAATGGATAGTCATAGTCAATGATTTGACTCTACGACCAGAGTATTCTTTCCGACTCAGGGCATCAACTACTATGTTGGCCTTGCCGGGATGATAACGAATTTCACATTCGTAATCACAGAGTAGCTCGACTCGCTGTCATTGTCTCATGTTGAGCTCCTTCTGGTCGAATATATTTTGTAGGCTCTTGTGGTATTACAGATAGTGCTTTTCGTACCATTTAGGTAGTGTCTCCAGATCTTCATAGCAAACACTACTGCTCCAAACAAGATCATGTGTGGTGTAGTTGACCTCGTGTGTCTTCAACTGTCTTGAGGCATAGGCGATGACCTTACCTTGTTGCATCTGAACACAGCCGAGTCCTTGATTTGATGCACCGAAATAGACCACAAAGTCTTCTATTCCTTCAAGGAGGGATAGTATCGGTGTGGTGCATAAGGCTCGTTTCAACGTTTGGAACGCTTTCTCTTGTTTCTCTTCCCAGTCAAAGGCCACGCCTTTCTGGGTCAATGTTGTAAGCGATTTCACGATTCTAGAGAAGTTCTTAATGAACCTACATTAGTAGCCACCGAGGCCTAGAAATTGGCGAATTTTTGTAGGCATCTTCGGTGCTGACCAGTTCTCAATGGATTTGATTTTGGAAGGGTCCACATGAATTCCCTCTTCACTAACAACGTGACCCAGGAATTCGACTCTTCGAATCCAAAACTCGCATTTAGAGAACTTCACATAGAGCTTCTCTGATCGTAATGTTTCCAAAATCTGACGTAGATGCTTACTATACTCTTCCTTACTACGAGAGTAGATAAGTATGTCATCAATGAAGACAATGACAAACGGATCCAAGTAAGGACAACATACCCTGTTCATTAAATCCATGAATACTGCGGGCGCATTAGTTAATCCGAATGACATCACCACAAACTCGTAGTGTCCATAACGAGTTCGGAAGGCTGTCTTCGGAACATCCTCCCTGAGCACTCTTAACAGGTGATACCCAGATCTCAGATCTATCTTTGAAAAGTAATTCGCCCCTTGCATTTGGTCGACAAATCGTTTATGCGAGGAAGAGGGTAAAGATTCTTAGCGGTAAGCTTGTTTCGTTCTCTGTAGTCGATGCACATACGAAACGATCCATCCTTCTTCTTCACGAACAAGACCGGTGCTCCCCAAGTTGAGAAGCTTGGTATAATAAATCCCTTGCTGAGCAGGTCGTTAAGTTGACCGGAGAGTTCCTGCATCTCAGCTGGTGCTAGACGATAGGGCGATTTGGCTACTGGGGTATCCCATGGAACTTAGTCAATTCTGAACTCGACTTGACGTTGCGGAGGTAATCCTGGGAGTTCTTCTGGAAAGATGTCGGGAAAATCACATACCACATGGATGTTCTTTATGTCTTTCTTCTCTTGGCTCACATCGACAACATGAGCAAGGAATGCGTGACATTCCTTTCGCAAGTACTTCTAGGCTTGAATACTCGAGATGATACCAAGGTTCGTGCGGGGTTTGTCGCCATAGACTACTAGAGTTTTGCCAGATGGCAGATTAAGGCGAACAACCTTTTCATAACACATGATGTCGACACGATGCAGACTTAATCAATCCATGCCGATAATGATGTCGAAACTTTTAATTGAGACCGGCATGAGGTCGATTGAAAATGAATGGCTATCTAGAGTTAGAGTACGTCCTTTGTATATACTGCTAGTGCTCTCAGTCTTTCCGTTAGCCATTTGTACAGCGAACGGTTCTTTAAGTGCTCGTGATTTTTGCTTAAGTAAGTAAGCAAATTTTTGGTTCACGAAACTCCTCTCCGCTCCACTATCAAATAGAATGCATGCATAAGAGTTATTGAGGAGAAACGTACCAGTGACCACTGTGGGGTTGGCAACTGCTTCCTCGTGGCCTAAAGCAAAAACTCTTCCCACTTCACCGACATTCCCTGCCTTTGGGCAGTTCCTTTTGTAGCGTCCCACCTCATCACAACCGTAGCAAGCCTGGCCCACACCAGTGTCGGGGACTTGGTTGATTTGCCTTGCCGGAGCTTTGCAGAAACGGGCAATATGCCCCTTCCTGTTGCAGTTAGAGCACTACATTTCCCGGAAGGGTCCGTTGTGGTGGAAGCTGCATTTGTTGCACTTCAGCATGTTTCAAGCATACTGCTTTACTGGTGCAGTAGCGACAGGTGTTATCGAAACATGAACCGCTATGACCTGTTGATTTTTGGCAGCTTTCTACATAACGTTCTTCTTCTTGTCATCCTAGAATTTGAGCTTGTTATCAACGGGTTTGGAGGGTTCTGAGATGGCCAGGGTTGTTGTTGTTGATAGGGTACAGAATCCATGGTCAATGAGCCGTTGTGCCAATCGCTTGGCACTATCGAAGGTAGCGGGGTTTGAAGCTAGTACATTCCCCTGAAATGGAGGAACAAGCCCCCATATATACCTTTCCACCTGTTGGGTTTGAGCAATCTAACACTTCCTAAGTGTGCATGCAACCCTAATAAACCTTGGATCTATGTTTGTCTAAATACATGCAAAATAATAATTTTCCAAGGTTCATAACCTATCTAACATAGCATGGGGAACATTTCAACATAAAAGAGTTAGAAGAGATTACATACATTTTTGATGAGTTTGGTTCTTGAGGAGTTTGAGGGCCAAGCACAAATAGTGTGAATGCCTCAAATGGAATCACAAAACACCACAAACTCTTGGAAAACTTTGAGAGAGTATACACACTTGTATTTTTCGGCCGCACACAAGCTCACACACACTAGTTCACTAGTTGCCATTTCATGCTCCATAAGCATGCTTATATAGTGTGCATGGTTAGGGTGAAACCCTAATAACCCATGACCTTTCCTTTCCAAGGATCCATGGGTTAAAAGCTCCATGGATCATCCATGGACTTCCATCCAAGCCTAGCCCATTAACAAATGAGTGTTAGCCCACACCATATAAAACCAATAGCCCATAATCTAATTAGTCTTCCTTTTAATCTCTAAATTAATTCATAATTAATTTAAGACTAAAACTAATTAAATAACATAACTTCATATTAATATATTATAACTTATAATATATTAATAAACATATGTGTATAACTCTCATAAAATTATCCATAAACAGTTCGGGTGAGTTGCAACCCAAATGGACCATGCCGGGTCGGGTCAAGTATATACCAAATAAGTTATGGACTTAGACACCTTATCCAACAGACTCCCACTTGGATAAGTCTAATAACTGTATTTGCCTATATAACTTTAGGAACCAACCAGCAATCGTAGCTCTCGAAAACTCCGTTGAACTATGAAGCGCCATTTTAAGACAAGTGATCATATAATCCTCTGTTCTCATGATATTAGCCGGACAAACACATGGAACTATGTCTTGCTTATTGTCTGGCAATTGTTTCTCGATTTCCGAATTGTCTGACTAGGAACTTTACTGAACACATCAATTTAGTTCTGACCGGGCCCGGTACATGGGTCAACACAAAATCATCGAGGGGCCCAGATATCGCTTCTATTTCTAGAAGGAACAGATAAACTTCGACTCATATGCTTGTTGTACTACTTGTTGAATTGTACACAAAGGCACGTTTTATAACATCAAGTTACTAATCCGTTTACGTGCAATCAATGCACAACCAACTCATAGGTAACAACTCATATCTCTAGGTTTGAAGACTTATATGATATTATCGTCTCACTATCACTCGAGATAAATTCCATCAAGTGATACAAGTGAGCGTGGGTTTATACCAATACTCATAACTTATGAGTACTCATGAATGTTGCAGCAACCATTGCCATGTCTAAAAACCTTTAGCCATCTACAAACCCAATTCATGACAATCTTGATTCATACCTACTTCCGACGTATGATCGATTGTGGAGGTTTGAATAAATTAATTATTCTGGAAGTCAAAACATGCAAAACTGAAACAATAGTAAATAATTGACAATGACAGTAACACTTTACTCATAAATAAATCACAACTTTTATTCATCATCAAACGTCGATTACATTTTACAAGTTTTAGGAAAACTATCTAATCTGTAAAACTAATATCGTCCCTCAGCCCAATGCGCCTCGCATGCTGCAAATGCTTAACCCTCGTCAGTCCCTTCGTGAGGGGATCTATAAGATTCTCATCCGACGATATCCTCCTTGCCACGAGGAGTCCTTCTTCAATCTTGTGTCTTATGAAGTGATATTTTCTGTCAATGTGTCGGGATTTGCCATGATCTCTTGGTTCATTGGCTAAGGCAACCGCACTATTGTTGTCACAGAAAATCTCCATAGGTTCCTTAATAGCTGGTACAAATACAAGGTCTCCGATGAAGTTCTTTAGCCATATCGCCTCCTTCGCTGCTTCACTCGTTGCTATATACTCTGATTCACAAGTCGAATAAGCCACCGTCTCCTGCTTGGAACTCTTCCAAGAAATTGCCCCTCCATTTAAGGTAAAGATCCAGCCCGACTGAGAGCGGAAGTTATCCCTATCAGTCTAAAAACTAGCATCACTATACCCTAATACTCTCAAGTCATCACTCCCTCCAAGGGTAAGGATCCAATCCTTAGTCCTCCGCAGGTACTTGAGAATGTTCTTTACCGCGGTCCAATGAGCCTTGCCAGGGTTCCCCTGATACCTGCTGACCATGCTCAAAGCAAAGGCCACATCAGGGCGGGTACAAGTCATAGCATACATGATCGAGCCAACAGCGGAAGCATAAGGTAATTGGCTCATCTCAGCTATCTCTGCCTCTGTACTCAGACTCTGAGTCTTACTCAGTTTGGCATTGCTTTGGATCGGTAAATCTCCTTTCTTGGAATTCTGCATGTTGAATCTTTTCAACACCTTATCCACATAGGTACTCTGACTAAGTCCAATTAGTCTTTTACTCCTTTCTCTTAATATCCTTATCCCTAGGATATAGGCAGCCTCCCCTAGGTCGTTCATAGCAAAGCACTTCCCAAGCCAGGACTTAACCTCCTGCAAGGTTGGGATGTCATTTCCTATAAGTAGTATGTCATCCACATACAGTACCAAGAAGCTAACTATACTCCCACTAGCTCTGACATACACGCAAGACTCATCTTCGCTTGTCGAGAAGCCAAACTCTTTGACCTTCTCATCAAAACAAAGATTCCAGCTACGAGATGCTTGTTTTAATCCATAAATGGATTTCTTAAGCTTGCATACTCTATTAGGGTACTCTGCACTGACAAAACCCTCTGGCTGATTCATGTACACATCCTCAGCCAACTTTCCATTAAGGAAAGCAGTTTTGACATCCATTTGCCATATTTCATAATCATGAAATGCAGCAATGGCCAGCATTACCCTAATAGACTTAATCTTTGCTACCGGCGAGAAGGTTTCATCATAATCAATACCCTGAGTCTGAGTAAAACCCTTCGCAACCAGTCGAGCCTTATAAGTATGCACTTTTCCTTCCATGTCGGTCTTCTTCTTGAAGATCCATTTGCACCCGACTATTTTACAGCCTGGTACATTATCAACCAAGTTCCAAACTTTATTGTCATACATGGACTGTATCTCGCTGTCCATAGCCTCCTTCCATTTAGCAGACTCCGGGCCTGCCATGGCTTCCTTAACACTGCTAGGTTCATCCAAATTTACCAGTGTACTATCACTGATAAACGTATCACCTTCCGTAGTAATATGAAAGCCATAATAAAACGAAGGTGTGTTCCTAACCTGTGTGGAACGCCTCGGAGGTACAGACATGTCAGCTTGCTCAACAGGAGTTTCCTCCTCAGGTTGATTGCTAGTGTCTGAGGTTCCTTCACCAATTGCTTCTTGAATTTCTTCAAGATCAATTTGCCTCCCACTGTCTCCTTGGCTTATAAACTCTCTCTCACGAAAGACCCCTCTTCTTGCTACAAAGACCACATTCTCACTGGGTCTGTAGAAGAGGTAACCAAAAGATTTCTGTGGGTAGCCGATGAAAATACACCTTTCACTTCGGGGTTCGAGCTTATCATGAGTCTCACGCCTCACGAAAGCCTCGCAACCCCAAATCTTGATGTGGTCCAAATTGGGAACCTTCCCAGTCCACATCTCATGAGGTGTTTTGGTAACCTTCTTTGTAGGGACTAAATTAAGGATATGGGAGGCAGTCTCTAAGGCATACCCTCAAAAAGAGATTGGTAACGAAACTCGACTCATCATAGAGCGAACCATGTCCAACAAGGTTCGATTAGGCCTCTCAGCTACACCATTCAGCTGTGATGTCCTGGGAGGAGTCAATTGTGAGACAATCCCACACTCCTTAAGATAGTCAAGGAACTCGGTACTAAGATATTCACCACCTCGATTGGATCGAAGCATCTTAATGTTCCTGCCCAATTGATTTTCTACTTCCTGTTTGAATTCCTTAAACCTTTCAAAGGTTTCTGACTTATGTTTGATTAAGTAGACATACCCATATCTACTAAAATCATCAATAAAAGTCACATAATACCGATTGGCATCCCTTGTGGCGGTTTTGAGTGGACCACATACATCAGTATGTATTAGGTCCAACAAACCCTCACCCCTTTCACAAGTTCCAGTGAAGGGTGATTTTGTCATCTTTCCAAGTAGACAAGATTCACAACTATCATCCAATTTAAGGTCGAATGATTCCAAGACTCCACTCTTTTGGAGTTGGCCTATGCGTTTCTTGTTTACATGTCCAAGATGACAATGCCACAATGATGCTTTATCTAGGCTAGTAGAAGAATCAATATACAACACATTATTTCCTAAGTTGTCTACAATCGACACAGTTTCATACACACCATCACAAGGTAATGCTTTAAAATAAAACACATTTTTAAAGAAAGCATCAATACCACCACATTCATTATCAAACGAAAAGGTAAAACCTTGTTTGTACAAAGCATGAAAAGAAATAATATTCCTCGCCATTTCAGACGAGTACACACATTTATTCAAATCTAATTTTAACCCATTATTAAGCAACAAAGTACAAACTCCAATCTTGGAAACAGGTGAAGCCTTCCTATTCCCCATGATCAAGTTTATCTTCCCGTGCTCCACATCCTCACTTCTTCTTAGGCCCTGCAAATCAGAACATATGTGAATACCACATCCTGTATCAAGCACCCAAGAGTTAGAATATGTTGAGTAATTAGACAACATAGTGTAAATACCTGCATGGGTGGGTTTCACTTTCCCATCCTTTAGATCCTGCAAGTACTTAGGGCAGTTTCGCTTCCAGTGTGCCTTTTCATGGCAATAAAAGCATTCAGCATCCTTGGGAATGGCAGAAGGAGTGAGAGAACCGCTCTTGGTCTTCGATGAGGAGCCTTCAAGAGACTTTCCCTAGGTACCCTTCGAAGGGTGCTTCCTCTTTTTCCCTTTGCCTTGCCCGATAGCTAAAACAAGGGTAGATGTTGGAGTAGAAGTAGGAGAGGTAACAACCGCCTTGCCCTTAAGACCGGTTTCAGCGGTCTTCAAGAGTCCTTGAAGCTTACTGAGGGTAACTTCCTCCTTGTTCATATGATATGTCATACGAAAATGGTCATAACAAGAAGGTAAGGAGTGCAAAATGATGTCAATTGCCAAACTCCTCAGGGATGCTCACATTCAGCTTCAGCAAACGGTCCACATACTTTTGCATCTTTTGCATGTGAGCCGTGACGGAATCACCGTCCTTCATGCGGATAGTTATTATGGAGGAGATTATTTCATACCGCTCCTGACGAGCACTCTGATGGTACCTTTCCATCAGGTCCTGGTGCATCTCAAAAGGGTAGAAATCTTCATATGACTTTTGGAGCTCGGCTGTCATCGTGGCCATCATGATACATGCCACCTTAGTAGCATCTCCCTCATGTGTCCTGAATTCAGCGATCTCCTCAGGAGTAGCAGTAGACTCATCAAGTTCTTTTAACTCCTTATCGAGGACATATTCCTTGTCCTCATAACGAGTAACCATCCTGATGTTCCTAATCCAATCCATGAAGTTGGAACCATCAAAGATGACCCTCCCACAAAGATTCATGAGAGAGAAAGAACTAGTTGGGTTAGAGCCTGAAGCATTAGTGTTGGAAGACATCTGAAAGAAGAAAGCAAGTTTATATTAGATATATAGAATCCTTAATAAGACACCCAAATGTAATATTAAGGCTAGGACCCAATCACAATATATTATACTTAGAAGAGGGATGCCGTAATCTAAGTAATAATATATTTGAAAGGTAGGTGAATGACGATTCACCAATTTCCACCGAGAAAAACAAAATGTATTATTAGGTTTTAATTGGATTTTAAATGCCTAGATTCTTTTGAGATTCATTGAACTTTTCAATGGCATGTTTCAATCTCGATTGTGGCCTTCAAGTTTTGTGACTGGGATGCCGAGGATCACAAAACAAGGTGTGAATAACCATGCTAATTCACTTGGTACCCTTAATATTATCACCTAATCAACGTGCCGGTTAACCACACACGCTCCATTGATCTATGACAAACATTAAGTCACCCTTCGTGATCCTTACTAGTCCAAGTTAGTGTGCCGGTTAACCACACACGCTCCACCAACGACTTGGTAAGGTACAATGTGTGAATTCCATGGACTAGCACCATGTTCACATTTTCCCTAAAATAACTAAGATTGGGAATTAAAAAAGGTTTAGTTACTTTATAATAATCATTATACTTTTAATGAGGATTTAAATTCATTATCCTACCCGTTCGGCTAACGACCCTACACCAGTCAAGCAAGCGGTGGGTGAGAATGGACACCCATTAAGTCACCATTTTATAGGCAACAACCTTATACCCACCTTATAGACTGGCTTCGTGAGTGAGGCCTACTAACGGTAGAACGACTTATTCTTATATATATATATATATATATATATATATATATATATATATATATATATATATATATATATATATATATATATACTAATTAACCATTAATGTTATAAATAGTATAAGGGTTGAATTTTAACTATTAAAACTCTAAGGGTTGGAATTAAAGTTTATTGAAGTGTGTGAAACTTCACAAATTCCAAAACTTGAGGGCAAGTTTTGTAACTATCAAAGACTTTTCATTTCATAACTTATGAATTAAAGGTTCATAAAAATGAAGACTCTTCATTTTCATGTAACTTATGTGTTTAAATGTGTGTGTTAAAGAAAGTGACCTTTGGATATCCATAACTTGAGGACAAATTATGGACTCCATTAAAACACATAAATGATCAAGAATTAATTCTAAACAATTCAGCAAATAATTCCTATCATCTTCTAAATTCATAAGAACATGAACATGATCATCAAAACTTCAAGAATTATATGAGCACATAAAAATCATGGAATTTTGATATATGCTATTGTAAATGCATTAGAACAACCATTACACCAACTAAAATAAGTTTTAAAACACCAAAACAGTTTAGGGTAATGTTTCTAGTCCATTTCCAGCAGCTAAAGTCTAAAATCTACACTCTGTCGCTCCTACTCGTCGAGTGCATGAACCTACTCGGCGAGTAGGCTGAAGATACACATGGACTCAGTGAGTCCCCCCATGGAATCGGCGAGTCCATCAGTCAGACAGCAAGTTTTTCAACTTTTTCAACTATTTTTCATCAAGTATCAAACAAGCAAGCCTAGGCTCTGATACCACTGTTGGGTTTTGAGCAATCTAACACTTCCTAAGTGTGCATGCAACCCTAATAAACCTTGGATCTATTTTTGTCTAAATACATGCAAAATAATAATTTTCCAAGGTTCATAACCTATCTAACATAGCATGGGGAACATTTCAACATAAAAGAGTTAGAAGAGATTACATACCTTTTTGATGATTTTGGTTCTTGAGGAGTTTGAGGGCCAAGCACCAATAGTGTGAATGCCTCAAATGGAATCACAAAACACCACAAACTCTTGGAAAACTTTGAGAGAGTATACACACTTGTATTTTCGGCCACACACAAGCTCACACACACTAGTTCAGTAGTAGGCATTTCATGCTCCATAAGCATGCTTATATAGTGTGCATGGTTAGGGTGAAACCCTAATAACCCATGACCTTTCCTTTCCAAGGATCCATGGGTTAAAAGCTCCATGGACTTCCATCCAAGCCTAGCCCATTAACAAATGAGTGTTAGCCCACACCATATAAAACCAATAGCCCATAATCTAATTAGTCTTCCTTTTAATCTCTAAATTAATTCATAATTAATTTAAGACTAAAACTAATTAAATAACATAACTTCATATTAATATATTATAACTTATAATATATTAATAAACATATGTGTATAACTCTCATAAAATTATCCATAAACAGTTCGGGTGAGATGCAGCCCAAATGGACCATGCTGGGTCAGGTCAAGTATATACCAAATAAGTTATGGACTTAGACACCTTATCCAACACCACCTTCTTTGCTTCGGAAGGAACCATTCCCGGGCATAGCGCTACCAGATCGCTGAATCTGGCAGTATAGGAAACTATGTCGGAGCCCTTCATGGTTAGGCTCGAGAGCTCTTGCTACAGTTTTTGAACTTCGCCCCTTGGGCAGTATACTTCAATCATGAGCTCTTTAAGAGCTTCCCAGCTGATAGCATTTGCCACTATAAGAGATAGTGACTTGCCATGGCTATTACACCACGTCAGAGCTTGGTTCGCGAAGGTGTAGGAGGCAAATTTTACTTTGCTCCCTTTTGGACAGGAGCAGATCTCAAAGATCGACTCGGTCTTCTCGAACCATTGCGAGAGGGCAATGATTCCACCAGTTCCATTGAAGGCCCTGGTTTCGCAGCTGGTGAATTCTTTATATGAGCACTCCCTAACACGTACTGGAGCATCGCCCTGAGCAGACTAGGTAGCTGCACCACCACCACTAGTTCCGCTATTGCTGAATTACGCTAAGGCTGTCGCAACAACCGCAGATACTGCAGCTTGGAGGGCTGCAGAATCGTATTGTGGAGGAACTGGTGGTTGGGTTGGAGTTATCGGAGTAGTGCGCCTCGATGATCGACGAGCAGGCATATTGTAGCTATAAGATCACAAAGATGAAGATATTGGTAAGAATTCAATAGAGAGAATGATGAGAGTGACTCATGGACTAACTCTCCATAGCCCAACAACACAGTGAAAGTATGATTGAATGTAGATTTAGTACTAGAAATATGAAAGCACTTGGATCATAATTTCCATGAGATTAGATATCTGTCAATAATATTGGTATTATAGATGTGCCAAGTTCAGGAAAAATGACCTAGGAGTAGGTCCTACATCACACCAAGATAGGAAAATTTTGACAAAACGAAGACATAACAAGACATAACAAGTTCAAGGTCTTATCATAGATAGGAAAATAAAATAAGAGTTTTTACACAGACTTAAGTTATATCCAAAAGAGAAAGTTGAGTAGGCTCTATCTACTACGAGAACCACTAGAATGAGTCCTTGATTCTGACATACGGCGCTCCATGTCTCTAATGGGCCTTTCATACATTGCTTGACGAGCTCGAAGTTCCCTGACTTCAGCTTGGGTTGCAGTAAGATCTCTCTGTAGGGCCGCATTCTGGTTCTGAGTCCGTTCATAAGCAGAATCTAGACGGCGAATGTGTATGGTATTGACCCCCACATTGGCATCAAATTCCATGATTCAGTTGATAACTACTCTACCCTGCTCATCATTACGAGCAATCTTGCATACCAAAATAGGCAGGACTCTTTCCGCTGAGCCTCCCTCTCTCAAGTTATAGAAGCTTCGATCTCTGTTTTAAGGTAAGGGTTGACCCTGTTCGTGGCTCCATCTATTCAATTTTGTTGCCCATAGGGGTGTGGGGCCTTGAAATGTTGGACGAGGGTTAGGATTCGGGATTTGAGCCACTCGGGGTAGGTTGTTGACTTCGAGTTCGAAGTTAGAATCCTCTGCGAAGTTCTCTGTGAAGTAGTCATCCAGAGAGATTGGATGATTCTCTTCTGGCTCTGCATCGAGCCATCCTCCGTTACCATGGTTAAGGAAGTACAGGTCGCCGTGGGGATGGAATCCAGCCATGTTATCTACGCGAGAATAGGGATAAAAGAAATAATTAATAGACATACTAATTTAGATAATTATAGGATGATCTTTATCAGTTACTTCAACAATTTCACAGTGCATACCAGTTACATGTAATCAAAACAAGATAGACCTTTAAATAAGTGACCCTAACTCCAAATCCACAACCAAACAAGGAACAAGAAGTAAAGCAAAGATCATAGATTCTTAGCCTATGACATCCTAGTCACATATAACCTTAGCGTATCCACTTAGAAACTATTGACCTACTAATAAGGACCTTTAGTTCTCAGGTAAGTAATTATAGTAACATAAAATAATCATATAGTATTTTATGTTTATGTTCTGTTCTAATGTTTTCAGTGTAGTAGTGTTGGTAAGTTTTTAGACTTGCTGCAACACCACAACTATTCCTACGCACATGCTAATCACTTCTCGGAAAGATATAGTTGATCAGGCTATATCACTACCAGATCTAATTATATATTCCCAAGCCTGATTGTGTTGTCCAACAATCATAATACTTTTGTTCTATCCTAGTGACACTGATTTTAGTATGATGGCAGGTATGTATACTTAGTTAAATATTTTATTATTTTAAAGTATAAACTCTTGGTCAGAGTATTTTTATCCCGTTGTGTTTATAGTTTATATATCTTTTATCCGTTGATATACTCGATTCACTATAAACAATGCTCTGATACCAATCTGTCACACCCCAAAACCTGAACGACGGAAACGTTCGGGGGCGGAGGACGTCATGTACAATATCACAACAATGTATAATAGTAAACAAGCAACAACATCGTCCATTGCATTAGTAATATAATTTTAATACATGTGTGTTCTGTATAGTTTATAAGACACCAAAAATATGAATCAAAATACGAGATGAGTCTTGAACGGGCTCCATCTTCTTAAAACCTAGCATCAGTACCTGTCTACTGATGAACTGAGAATACAAGTTATTTTGAAAGCGTAGATCAACATTAAAGCTGGTGAGTTCATAAGTATTTTAGTGTCGTTTCTTGTATAAAAGTGTTTGTAAATGTTTGATGTAAATGTTTGTAAGTGTTTGTAGTAATTGTTTGAATCTCCTAGAAAATCCTATATTTTCTACTAAAAAGTAGCCTTCTACTAAGGCCCAAATGTTATATCTGTTGTGTTGTTTGTAAAAGTGTATCTTTCCCAAGTATGACTATCATTACCAAAATATAGTTTACATTACCGTTTATGTGAGAAGATCACTATATGAATGCAATGGGGAAATAACAGTGTATAATAGTATTATAAGTAAGTAACTACCAATGAACTAACTACCTTAACTCAGTTTCCTAATTAAGGTAAAATGTGATATGATTGTAACCATATTTGATAGACTAGTATAACACGACGCTCTAAGGCATCGAAATGGTATGGCATTAGTCACCCATAGACCTGCAGGTCCCACTGTAGCTAGCAGCAAGGTGTAGGATAGTCAATCCCGTATAGATCTATACAACAACTCATGCTCTCCCTCCATGAGACTCTGGTTGCAAAAGTGACACAATAGTAGATTGCCAAGCCATGAAGTAGTGGCTCACATTAATGTTATAGTGTTCTCGTGTTTTATAGTATGTTCTCTCTATACTAGTGTAGTGCATGTTCTCTTTCTACTAGTGTAGTGTATGTTCTCTTTGTTTCTCATCATAGTATGTTCTCTTGTATAATGTAGTGTATTGTATGTTCTCTTAGATTCTCATCATAGTATGTTCGTTCTGCTTCTCATAATAGTAAGTTTGTATTGACTCATGAATAAATTGACTCTTGTATGTTTCATTGTACTAGAAATAGTGAGTAGTGACTTCCTAAACTATACCTATTATAGTTTACTATTAGAGTTGTTTGTATAAATGAACATGTTTGTATGCCTTTGCTAACCAAAGGTATTGAGCTAAATGTAGAACTTTAATATCCATTTACATACACATAATATATAACTAAGATTCAAACGACCATCAGATAAACAACCGAATACCCTAAGTCCACAACCAAACATGGAATAGGAAGTAAGGCGAGTTATCAATCCTAAGTCCTTTCAATCCTACTTATATAAATATATGTATACAGACATGATTTTGACAATATATTAGTTTGAAAGAGTTTAATAAGGAGTTTTGCATGTAAAAAGTTTGTAAAACGATTTGAAGTAGTTTGTTTGATAAAACAGTCAAAAGTATAGTAAATCCATCAGTTTGATAGTTATTAATCTCATGTGATTGATATAATAACTATAGTGTCTCAACTTGTATCCCCCTCCGATAAGATCATTTAAAAGATAAGTTAAGGGGGTATGAACTCACCTGTAGTGAGTGGTTTGGATGAACGACTGGTATAGGACGCTAAGTGTCAAGTGAAGACTTTAGCACACACACGGATCCTATTTAGCATATAATGACACATATATGTATGTAATTAGTACATAAACAACTAATCATGTAAGGAAAGACACCTTAGAACTTAGGAAACACTTATATTGAAGTGTTAGAAGTACAAAGGGTTGCATCTAAGGAGTTTAAGGCCATCCTATGGTGTTTACGGCCAAGTGGTATGCTTATTGTGAGTTTACGACCATAGGGTTTACGACTGTAAACTCATATTTTTTAGTGCCAAAGAGTGAATTAAAGGTCTTACAATCCCCAAGGAACTGTTCTAGTCTTAAGTCCAAGCCTTAGGAAGAGTTGTGACCATATTTGCACCTTTAATAAGGGTTTACGGCCAAGGGAGATGCTCTTGGCCGTAAACTCTCTTTGATCTTGGATATTGGATGATTTCAAGGTGCTAAGCACGGGTTCTTACTAGATATCATGTATAGAGAAGTAATACTTATGATATATAAGCTAAAAAGGTTGATTTTGGACCAAAATACTAGTGTGTGATCTTGGTGTTCTTGAAGATCTAACCCAAAAGATGATGTTAATAGATGGAATCAATAGGTTATGCTAGTTAAGAAGATGTATCAACAAATCAAGGGAAGAAAACTTACATTTTGGAAGAACAAAATGAAGATGCAATGATACTTGAGAGAGAAATCGATTTTCTAGACTTGAAAATGTGAGGAATGAGGAAGTAATGGAAGAATATCATGTTTACGACATCAGTTTACGAACACCATGAGTTTACGGCCGTAAAATAACATGGTGTGGCCATAAACTCCACATGATGAAGTTTAAGGCTTGCTTGTTAGGTTACAACTTCAACAGACACTTCCTATCACTCATTCCTTTGGTGTACTAGGCTCAAAATGCTCAAACAGACTCTAAACAATGCTAAAAGATAGTAGAAACATGTATGACTTTGATTGAGTTGAATAGTTGTACAAGATAGAAATTTCCGATTGTCACATCGTCGCAATAATTGTCATAACTTTTTATCGACAAGAAATCGATAGAAAACAAAAGATAAACGATGAAGTTGACAAGTGGTACTTAATCATCGACTGCATGGGTTTTGTCACTGTAATTACAAACTTCTTACAACACTTTTACTTCGGTATCATGGGGGAGAAAATAACTGAACGAGTTAGGAGAATGATGTTTCTTGTTAGTAACTTTTTAGCAAGTACTTTTTGACTAATGAGTGTAAATTATAAATAATTTGTTTGTTTTACAATAATAACAATGCTTCAAAATGATGTTGAATGTTTTGATGAAGAACAAAACCGTGTAGACATGTTATCCATGCAATTAGCAAATGATGGCGATTACCACTTGTAGCATTAGCCACATTGCATGTTCTATAACATCCTATTTCATGAAGTTTCTTATTCCGGGATTGTAGACAAAAAATTGATCAAGTAAATGCATTAGGATTCAAGGGAATGGGGCTTAGACTTTATTGGGTGATGAATTAAGGATTTTAGTTCGATGTGTTTTAAGTCAAAAGTATTTAGAAAGTGTTGTGGGGCGTGTCAATACCTTTCCGTGCATATAAAGAATGCTGAAAATGAAGTTGAAATGAAGAAGTATGGCTGTTAAAAGTCTGGAAGGTTTTGGGTTAAGTAGAGTATGTTGGGTGTATGGGGTGTACACTGGGCGTACTACGCAATGAATGAACATGGAGTTCAACCTGGTATGTTGAGTGTACCAGGAGTAGGTTAGGCGTACACGATCAGAACCCGAACCCTAATTTTGAGGTTCTAAGCCCTATTTAATCTCCTTAACTTCCTCAAACCCGTATTTTTTTCAGCTGCCATCCTCTCTAACCCAAATTTCGAAACCCTAGCTCCATTTGTGATATCCTTGAGTTTTTGGGTGCTTTGGAGTGTTCTTGGTGCATCTTTGAGAAGAAGCGTCTCATTGGAGAAGTGTTTGTTGCATTGGAGCTTGTGCATCCATACCTTGTTCATCTTGATCATTCTACTAGAGGTATAAAGCTTGAATCTTTATGATGCATTAACTAGATCGAACTAGTTTTGAATGTAATGAGCTTTTTGTTCACTTTAGTGCATAAATTTTAGATCTAGAAAGTTTGTGACCTTGTTACGGTTAAAGTTGGAAACTTTATCCATCTAAACATCATATTGATTTAGATATGGTGGTTGGGGATTTGGTCTTAATGAATTAAAAGTTAAAGATGCACTTTTGGTCCCTTTGGAACTTAAAAGACTAAATCTTTGTTGTTTTGGACTGTTCTAATGGATAAATTTAGAAACTTCATCCATTATAAAGCTATCAGGAGCCATAAGAATGTGATATTGGTCCTTTCTATCCCCTCCATGCAAGGGTTATAATGTCATAATGGGTTATTAAGTTAGGGTTTTAGCTTTTGGACCTTTTCTAGCCATGGAAAGTCATTAAGATGGAAACTTTATGACTTAGAACGATGTTTTGTGTCTAGATCTAAATTTGGATGAAAGGTCTTTAAGGAATAAGCGATTAATAAGAAGATTTGGAACCAGACAGAGTACATTGGCCGTACGAAGAGGTATGATTCGTGTACCGGGTTAGAACCTCGTGGTTTGGTTAAGTCTCGACTATGCCCAAAAAAGTAACTGAGTACACGAGATACACTCAATCAGTTTGTTTTGACCTCCTTTGACTTTTTGACATTGAGTTTGATCGTTGACTTTTTGCTCAGTTTGACTTTTGGTCAAACTTGAGTATAATTGAACATTTAGCTAAGGATTTGTTTCAGTTTGGCCTTAGGAATCTTGGGTTGAATGTTTTTTTTGCTAAGGTAGCTGTTGGGCTTCTGTTGAATAGTCCAGCTGGGTCTATTCACTATACTCGTGGGTCGAAGGCATCGATGTCGGCCCGCTCGATTATATTTCTAGGATGATGGTTGTCTTTGTGACACTTCCTGATATGTTTTCATGCATTTAATATCTTTGTGACTCATTCTTATATGTTTGTATGCTTATATATGTGGGTTGATACAAACCCTACACAGCTACAAGTTGTTATACAGAGTCATTATGGACTCGGGGGTGATACGAACCTGGGAGTTGATACGTACCCGACATAGCTACAAGTTGTTACATAGGATTTGAGGTTGATATGGACCTGGGTATTTATACAGACCGAAAACAACCACGTGCTTTTATATTTGTATATAAGTTGTATGTGGTGATTTAGGGAACTCACTAAGCTTTGTGCTTACGGTTTATGTTTAAAATGTTTTTCATGTACTTTTGGTTTTAAAAGGAAGAGCCTGACTTGATCGCACTGCATCCCCTGGAGATTTATTCCACATTAACTATTTATGATTTTACGTTGATGTTTCAGGAATACATTTAATATGATTGTCTTATGGGATAATAAATTAATGCTTTTGACTTATTTAAAATGAAATTTTTACTCGGTATTTTTTGGGTGTTACAAGTTGGTATCAGAGCCTTTGTTTGATGGATTCGGGCAGACTTTCGGGTGTGTCTAAACTCAAACTGAGGATTTATAAAATATTTTAAAAGAAAAAAAATGATTTTCCAAGTTGGTTTTAAAGAAAAAGGGGTGCGATGCGCACAATTAGCTGAGCTCAAGTAAGTATTTTCCCAAAATACCCATACATGTGTTGTGGTTATTGTTTTGTTATGAATATATCAGAATTACATTATATTTTAGGGCTAACGATATACTCAGTATTGCATGATAGAACGCAAGGAGAGATGTATGTATATGCACACTGGTTGAGCTTTTGGAACTGCATGCTAGTATGGACCCCAAATGTTGGGTAAAATTGCTTGTGATGCCTTGTAGCCTAGGAGAAATTGGATGTTATGTTAGATTTGGAATCTATGTTGGTGGAATTGATTGCTAAGTGTATGCTTTAAAAATTGTATATGATTAGGATCAGATAGCCCTAGAAGGACTGATTGGCCTCATTTATTGTTCTATGTTTGGTTGTGGGCTTTGGGTATTATCAGTCATTCGACAATCAATGTGATCCCATTTTGTGTATAATTTGCATGCTTCAGGCAACCAGAAGTGTTAGTAGAAGTTCCTAGCATGACAGAAACAAGTTAACGGGAGGATGCCTTTTATGTTCTATGGCCTATGGAGTGTTACTGTTCGAATGATGCTTCATTTGTGTTTTGTGGGACCTATATTGGTGTGAGATAACTATTAAATGAATATTTTAAGTTACATAATGCAAAGTTTAAATAATTCTGGGATGATTGATTTGGCCCTATTTCACAGCTCTCGTTTGAGTCTAACCGTTTTAGGGTTAGGTCTTTTTTTCGAAGAATTTTTTAAGTGTTGTTGCATGTAATTGTATTGATTTTGTTAGATGATATTAGTAGGGGCTCTTCAGCAACTTATGTGAGGGTAAAGTGGTAATCTTAGGAGAGCCGAGGAAGTGCCTTAAAGGAGTTATTGCATTGTTTAGCGGTGTGTATTTGTTTGAAAGTGGGCATAGGTGACAAGATCAGACGGTAGTGGACATTAGTAGTCACTTAGAGGATCCAAAATGATTCTTAAGGAAAATACGGATAGTTGTGGAAGGTAGTATTGGGCCGTACTACTGAATACATAGGATTTGCACTCAAATCGAGGAGGATTTTAGGGATTCTAAGGAGCTGGTGGATGGTAGATTGTATGATTTGGCACCATGATTCAATACAATATGTTTACTTGCTTATAAGATTATCGGTTATGGTTGTTCAAAATAGGGATGGGCTTGGTACTTATTTGGGCTTGAGTGGCCATGTCAGTTTGGGATTGAATGGTGCAGACCGATGTGAGTAGTTGATTTTAAGGTCTCCTGGGCCTTGCTCGAGGAAGTGCCAATCGAGTCACGAGACTTAAGAAGGAAGAAATTGTGATGGTCGGCTCGAGGATGGTAGCCAGAAGCTGAGTGATTTCCAAATGTATTAGGATGTTATCATCAATGACGGTGTTATGTTTTTGCAGCTTTCCGTGTTCGAAGGAAAGAGAGAGAAGACATGTGATTTTCATAGTTAGGATGTAGACCCAACATAAGTCTAGAGGATTTCGGTTTCTTTGGCAGCAAGTATGGTAGTGTGGTGATGTACAAGAGGATTCTTATGGTAGGTTTGCCCTAAGATGAGATCAAGGGTCAGGTTCCTTGAATATAGTTAGGTCAAGTGTTGGTTGATTGTTTCAGTTGATCTGGAAAGTGAATCGAGAACGATAAATTTTGTAGACGAGTTGTGTGGTAGCCCATTTGTTTCTAGATAGAGAACCAGTGCTACTAAGGGACTGTTAGAGTTATTGCCTGTTCATCTCCATGGGATTCTTGATGTTATAGGAGGTTATGATTGGAAAGGTTTCGAGGTCTCCATATGAGATTTGGAATCTCTTTGATTTTTCTTGGTCGTTATCTAGAAGAACATCTTGTGTTGTGTTATACATCCCAAGGGTTAGGGATATTATGTATCAGTTTGAGCTGGTAACTGGTTGACTTTTGGTCTGTTTGCAATGTGAGTTGGTGGTAGTTTGAATCCTAAGTGGGGGAGAACTGGGTATGCTACTTGTAGGATCATCGATTTATTAGAGTTTCTGGCTTCATAGAAATGGGTCACAAGTATCTGTGGTTTTGGTATGCAAGATTTTGGTCAAAGATTTGGTGAAACAGGGTGTAGGGAAAGTTTCCATCATATGCATGTGCTCATGAATAATTGAGTTGTCTTCGCGGCAGGAGGTTGTTGGACAAGCAACTCGTTGTATCCAGTGGTTCTTTCGGGATCACCAATGAATAGGTAATGAGGCGTTTGGGTCACTCAAATTGTGTATTGGTTGTTGTGGGATTTGATAGCCCATTGTATATATTGCTAGATATAGTCTAGAATGGGTAGTTGATGAGTTGTCAGTCAACTTCATAGTTTGGTACGAGTAGTTCCTAATGGGCTTTGTTCAGTAGTTTACTGGATCAAAGGATTAATTGTTAATGCATTCTCGATCGTGGGCCATTTCGTTCATAGCCAAGGGTTGAGGTTTTTCCAATGTTTTGAGCTACATTAGAGGACTTTCAAGGGATGCATCAACCTATCATCAAAATCTGTACATTACGCCTATTGGTTTATGGGCATGGGTATCCTCAATTGTTGGTTATAGAAGTATTGTTCATAGCGGGCACGGGGTTTGGCGGCTGTCTTTGGTTATTTGGAGTTCGTGTGTCAGGTCGGTGTCGTTAGTTTGTCAGGTGTAACTCTAGGTTAGCTTTGGATCCAATTTTAGGGCATGTCAGCGTTGGTACTCGTATTGATCTGACCCAGGTTTTGACGACATATATTGTTAATTTTAGAAGTTTTATCAAGCTTGTTACGTATTAGTGGGACATGTTAAATTTCAATCGAGGTGTGGGATCTTGTATCGGTCATTCATGAGGATGTTTTTCCTAATGATTGAGGTTGTGAGGAAGAAGGAATGCACTAGATACAAGGTTGTTTATATGTCTCCCCTTGAGGGTGTACATTGTGGTAGTTCCCCGATTATAATAATGAGGTAGTGTATGTGGACTGAGTGTGATGGCATGAGAGCACTTGATTCGGATTCTTGACATGGTTCTAATTTGGTTCTTATCTTTTAAGTTGGAACAAGTGTACGACCACCTATCTCATTTTCTAGTTGTGTGTGACCATGTTTTCATCTGATTTTTCATTGATAACAACATGTACTGCGAAAGGAATTATGTGTGATAATAGGGTATGGCATGTGTTGTGTTCCGTTAGCACAAAGGGGGATGTCGATTCGGTTCCTACAAGTCCGTGAATTGGCAACTGAGTATCTTTAGGCTCACATGGTGTTGGTCATGAGTCTTCAAGACAATGACGGAATAGCGAACAGATCGGCGTAGTACCATAAGCTTATTGTTCTAGTGGCTAGAGGGTGCCACGGTGTACCATGGACCAGTGGTTGTATGATTCATATAGGTGGAACCTGGTAGTCATTTGATTAAGACTCTTAGGTCTCTAATCGTTAGTCTTGTTGGCATGTTTGGGTGTTAGTGCATTGTTGGGAGTCGGCACACTTAGTGACCAGCTGGTTTAGATCGTGTTGACAGTAAAAGATTGTTGGGAGTATTAATCTTACATCAGAAGTCTTTTGTTGAATGTTTGCATTATAAACCCCGTTGGCTTTCTGGATGTTAATTGGGAGTTTGGTTACCGATGTTGGGTATCAATTATGAAATCTCAATTCATGAGGTTCCTTGTCTCGAGTTTCACGTGGATGTATACTTGAGCTAATGAGGGACTTGAATGAAACACGATATTTTTGTATTGACCATCATTACGCTCATGGGAGCAATGGGTTGGTGATGACTTGCCATGAAGTCAAGTGTATTTGGAATGTTTTTAGGCACAACTTTCATATTTGGGTTGGTTGAAATTCACAATCGGCATGTTTTGAGTATTTCTTTGTACATGATTTGGTGGTGTTCCTAGTCAGGTACTAGGGGTTAGTATGTCAAATGAATGATCATCAGACTTAGGGTATGGTTTCTGAAGTTTAGACTGATTGGTTCCTGGTTCTAGGAAGTGTTTTGACGGAATTGGTTTGTGGTTGTGGTTTTGAGAGTTTCCGGTTTGAGTGGTTCTCAATGGAAGTTGGGTTTTCCGTTAGGAAGAAAGAGATAGCTATTACGGTTGATTATTTTAATGTTTTTGGGTGGTTTGTTGGAAGTTATGGCTTTCCGAGTGGTCCCTCGAGTTTTATCTATAAGATGCATTAATTTCGAAGCGGTTAGAGGAAGCTTATGGCATGTGTTGGCGCTGTGTTCAGAGATCCTAACCAAGACGGATTTCGAGGATGAAATCCAATTTCAGTGGGGGAGAGTTGTAACGTCTTTTTTCGAGAAGTTTCTTATTTCGGGATTGTAGACAATAAATATATCAAGTAAACGCCTTGGGCTTCAAGGGAATGGGGTTTTGACCTTATTGGGTGATAATAATGTTGGATAAGTGATTAAAGCCTTGGTTTGTGTCTTGGGGTCAAATGAGGAAAATGAGAAAAGTAATGTTTTAGACTTCTTTTGTGAAGTAAGGATTATAGGTCGATGTTTTTTAAGTAAAAAATAATTAGATAGGGTTACGGGGCTCATCAATACATTTTCGTGCATATAAAGAACGTCGAAAACAAAGTTTAAACAAAGAAGTTATGACCATTAGAATTCAGGAAGGTTTTGGGTTACGCCTAGTACGTTGGGCGTACTAGGCAATGGTTGATCGTGGAGTTCAACCTAGTACGTTGGGTGTAATAGGAGTATGTTGGGCGTACACACTTACAACACAAATCTTAATTTCGAGGTTTTAAGCCCTATTTAAGGTCCTTAACTTCCCCAAACCCTTATTTATTTCAGCCTCCATCCTCTGTAACCCTTATTTTGAAACCATAACCCCATTTGTTAGATCCTTGAATTTTTTAGTGCATTGTAGTGTTCTTGGTGCATCTTGGAGAAACATAAGCTCATTGGAGAAGTGTTGGTTGCATCCGAGCTTGTAGATCTTGACCTTGTTCACCCTTATGTTTCTTCTAGAGGTATAAAGCTTGAATCTTGATGATGCATTTGTTAGATCTACCTAGTTTTGGATTTGATGAGCTTTTTGGTCACTTTAGAGCTTAAAGTTTAGCTATTGAAAGTTTTGTGACCTTGTTATGGATAAAGTTGGAAACTTTATCCAAATAAACATCATGTTGATTCAGATCTGAAGGTTGGCGACTTGGACTTAATGGATTAAGAGTGAAAGATGCACTTTTGGTCCCTTTAGAACTTCAAAGACTAGATATTGGTTTTTTGGACCATTTTAATGGATAAATATGGAAACTTTATACATTATGGAGCTATTAGGAGCCATAAAAATGCAATCTTGATCCTTTCTATCCCATTCATGCAAATGTTATGATGACTTAGTTGGTTACTAAGTTATGGTTTTAGCTTTTGGACCTTTTCCAGCTATAGAAAGTCAAAAAGGTTGAAACTTTATGACTTAGAGAAATGTTTTGGGTCTAGATCTAAATTTGGATTAGATGACTTTAAGGAATAAGCACTTAATGCGAATATTTGGACCCAGAAGGAGTACTTGGGCGTACCAAGAGTTTTGATTTGTGTACTGGGTTAGAACCCTATGGTTTGGGTGAGTCATGACTACACCCAACATAGTGACTATGTACGCAGGAGGTACACGGTCAGTTTGTGTTGACCTCCTTTGAATTTTTTACTTGGAGTTTGACCGTTGACTTTGGTAAAATTTCAATAGAATAAAATAATTGGCTAAGGATTTGTTTTGGCTTGTCCTTAGGAAGATTTGGTTGGATGTTTTGTTGTTGAGGTATTTTTTGGGCTTCTATTGAATAGTTTAGGTGAGTCTCTTCACTGTACTCGCGGGTCGAAGGCACCAACACCATCCTATTGGATTATGTTAGTAGGATGATGATTGTCTTTGTGACACTAGCTGATATGTATGCATGCACTTATTTTCTTTGTGACTCACACTTATATGTTTGTATGCTTGTGTATATGGGTTGATACAGACCTGAGCGTTGATATAGACCTGACACATCTACAAGCTGTTATATAGAGTTATTATGGACTCGGCAGTTGATATGAACCCAGCACAGCTACAAGCTGTTACATAGAGTCATTATGGACTCAGGGTTGATACGGGCCTGACACAGCCATGTGTTGTTATATTTGTATATACGTTGTATGTGGTATTTTAGGTTACTTACTAAGATTTGTGCTTACTGTGACAACTGTCAAAACTCAGGATAGTACTCACCTCGAACCTCACCATCTTTATGTGCGAGCATAACTTGGTTCTACATGCCAGAAGATGAACTAGGTCGCGACTTAATAGATCCCTTGGAACAATTAGTTGGAACTTAGCTTACGATGAACTATCACATGGATTTGTGAATACATCAACTAGCTTATAAAGTGCCAAAGTTCAACCGTATAACTAAACACCAAACCATGTACGATAGATCAAAGCTCAAGGGTACGTTAAATACACCAATTGTCTAACTGGGACGTTCCAAATGCTTTACAAGCTTAACTATTTTAAAAAATGTGAACTAATTAAAACATAATATAATTTAATAACTAATTTGAGGCAATGTTCATGCAATTCATAATTTAAGTTATGAATGAAAAATATAATTCAAGGATTGTCTAATCCTACGTTCTTATATTATGAACCCTTATTTCGTTTACATGAAATATACATTTGATTTTTTTTATAAAATTTAAATCACAAAATATTTAATTCCTACGATTATAAATTAAAATGCAAATCTATGAAGTTATTTCTATATATATACACACACTTGAATAAAAACCAAGAAATAAACTCTTGGAAGTTTAAATAATATATCTAGAACTTTTATAAAAACTAAAGAAATTGTTTATAAAATCTGAAATGAGGCCATATTAATAAAGTTCACCACTTTTCAAGAAGCCTTTAATCCCTTCTCTCTTCCCAAAATTCGTTCATAGGCTCTTCCCTTTCCACTTACTCTCTCTCTCACTCATTATACCTTGATTATCTAATATATATGCACATGTTTGATTGGTGGTTGAGGCTTATCTGCTTTGTTCGAGTGCCAATAGACCTGGGCATTCCAACCCGATGGTTGTGGGCAATGAGTATTCCATCCCGAGGATGATTGAACTCGTAGTATTGTGCATTCCAACCCGATGGTTGTGGGCCTGGGGTATTCCATCCCGAGGATGACTGGACGTATAGTATGTTGGTATTCCAACCCGAAGGTTGAGGGCATAGGGTATTCCAACCCGAAGGTTGTGGGCCTAGGGTATTCCAACTTGATGGTTGATTGGACCCATAGTATATTGTTTTGTGATTATATGTATATTGTTGTGTGTATGGGTATTTTAGGGGAACACTCTAAGCTTCGGGCTTACAGTTTAAGTTTTGGTTTCAGGTACTTCGGATGATCGCGGGAAGGCGAACGCGTCATCGTACAGCTCCTCACATTTATGATTTTGATTTCTGGGATACTCTGATATGAAACTATTTTGAAAACACTTTGTACTAATTAATGGTTTTAATTGGTAGAAAAAGTTTTAAATTGGCTTGATTTTTTATGGGTGTTACAAGTTGGTATCAGAGCCTTAGTTTAAGTGAATCGGAGGAACACTCGTGTGAATCCAGTGTCAAACTAAGGAAAAGATTTTCAAAATAATTAAAGGAGGATGCAGAGTGTATGATCAGCCAGTGCCAATAAGTAGACCCCAAAATACCATGCAGTTATTTGATATTGAAATATGTTAGAACAATATGCTAGTACTTGGCTAGGGATCTTTAGGAATTTCATGATAGAATTGCTTAATTATATGATGCCTGATAGCCTAGGGTTTTCCTTATATAAAATTGACATCATTACTGTAGTTGCTTCATGTATGCATCATAGGTTGTACATAATTAAGATCTTATAGCCTGAGAATATTTGGTTTAGCTTTATTTCCTGTTCCTTGTCTGGTTGTGGGCTTAAAGTAGGACCGAGTATTCGAATGTCTATAGGATCCAACTAAAACATCCCAAAATTCAAGACCAAAAATTTTGTTTTAATTAAGTTATTATATAAAACCAACAGCATAAACACATTCATATTAATATCTCATGTCACACCAAAGTGTCAATAAACAAAACATATTATCACAAAACCATATCAGAGTGTAATCCCAAAGATCTCATGTGCGGAAAACATAGTGTTATGCGTTGCGATCGAGCCAGCTCCTTTCCTTGAGAACAAAGTACATGAAACCAAAACTGAAAACTGTAAGCACGAAGCTTAGTGAGTTCCCCAGATACCACATACCATACAAACCAACTGATTCATACATGCCATACATAACCAACATATACATAATCATGTAAGGTGCTATGTGCCAAACATAGTCTTGGTGTTATGCCACGAGTCGCACGTGGTCTTCCTGCTCAAGCCTAGGGCCACTCCCTGGGTCTTACAGACAATTGCCAAGGGCCACCCCTGGTCTTCCATGCAAGCATCACAAAGACAACTATACATACCACTATACTAGGGTACTAAGCATATAGGGAGCCAGGAGCCACCTCCTGGGCTTTCATACATAATAGCATACAATGTGCCAGGAGCCACCTCCCGGTCTTTCATTCATGTTGCCTAGGGCTAATCCCTGGGTCTTCCTACCATACATAATAACATATCGTGTGCCAGGAGCCATCTCCTGGTCTTTCATGCATAATGCCTAGGGCTAACCCCCGGGTCTTCGTACCATACATAATAACATACCGAGTGCCAGGGGCCTCCTCCTGGTCTTTCATGCATAATGCCTAGGGCTAACCCCCCGGTCTTCTTACCATACATAAACTAAATGGGTCAGCATTATGGTCGTATACCCAGACAAACAGTGAGCAGACTCACCTCGCACAGTCGTAAACTCGCTAAACACCTCTGACTGCTAACTGACAACTTCTGAACCGCTGACCCTTCGGCTTCCCAAACTATCAATACCCAAAATAACATTTAGATCAATAATCCAAAAGTCAACCCTGGTCAAACTTGGTCAAAGTCAACAACCCGTTGACCTGACTCGCCGAGTTGGTCTACCAACTCGTCGAGTCCAGACTCCTCCAATCCCAAAACATCCCTGAATCCACTCGTCGAGTCTAGCAATAACTCGACGTGTTCTCCTTCAACCACTCAATCGGGACCAACCTCATCCGACTCGCCGAGTTCATCCTTGAACTTGTCGAGTTCATCATCCACACATGAATGTGCCTAGTTTATGACTCGTCGAGTTATATGAACCACTCGTCGAGTCCATCCTTATAACGAAGGAGATTGCCTTAGACTCGCCGAGTTCTTCCTTGAACTCGTCGAGTGCGATGAACATCATGACCATTATGGACTCAGATTGGCTGAGTCCCTTTCCAATCTCAACTCGTACCCTTAACAGAAGGGTTTTGGGGCAAGAACTAGCCTGACTCACCGAGTCCCACAACTGACTTGCCGAGTCTCTCTCTGTCCAAC
Organism: Lactuca serriola; assembly: GCF_051521515.1. Taxonomy (NCBI): domain Eukaryota; kingdom Viridiplantae; phylum Streptophyta; class Magnoliopsida; order Asterales; family Asteraceae; genus Lactuca; species Lactuca serriola. Next base: position 116,719,777 of record NC_136411.1, read on the forward strand.
ACTAATCCGACGATTTCAGACAAACTCAAGGCATCCAAGACCCAGATCTGGCCTCATAGGGTCGGGATGTCACACAAAGTTGCTACCTTTTCACCCTTACATGGCCCTTTTTGCTCAAAAGGCCATAACAACCACTTAATCTTTGCATGGGGAGGTTTGATGGCATAAAGCACCCACCTTTATGCCTTTACTTCACTAAGCATCCCTAGATCTGAAAGGATCTAGCTTGGGGACGTCCAAATCCCACAAGGCATCATTCTTGGTCCATAACTTCATAAAATGGACAAAAGGAGATCTAACAAGCCACAAGGCAAGAAAGGAACTTGATTACCACTATGAGCAGCAAATGAGATGGATCTTCTGGATCTACTCCTCCCTCCTTGGATCACCAATCTCCTTCTTCACTTTCCAAGCTCCAAGAATGCTTCAAGACTCACAAAATGGCTCACAAGCTCAAAGGAGACTAGGGTTTTGCTCTGGACATGAGAGAGTAACAAGGGGGATGAAGAAGGTTTGTAATATTCTTTAAATAAGGTACAAGTCCCGCATTTAGGGTTTTTCGCAAAACCTGACCAACTTGCTGAGTTAGTCTTCTGACTCATCAAGTAGGTCACTTATCCCACAACCAAATTCGCGCTCTTACTCGTCGAGTCACCCATCTACTCAACGAGTCACTTCCTCATCTTGAGGGTTTCTTTCCTTTCTAGGTCTTTTGAATTCAAGGTGTTACACCAACGTTATGTATGGATAGCCTGCACTACTGCTGTAGGGTTGGTGGAAGTTTCATGGATGGGTGAGTTATGCGGGGTCAGTAGGCTAATTATGAGATAGTTAGACTTCATCTAGGAGTGAGGATTGAGTGATCACCATGCATATGTATATTGTTAAGGTGTTGTGATGATACTTGAGGCAAATATGGATAGGTGTGTAAGGTAGTATGGGCCTGTACTACTAAAAACACCGGACCCATAGGTGTAGAAAAGAAGCCACAACCCCTAGGGTTTAGTTGGGGGTAGGTTCCCCGTTGTTTATACGAATTATCTGATTTCTTCTTGGTATATTTTCAGCATGGTCGTTACATGGAGATTTATGACTGGATCTGCGTCCGAATCAGGAGGGAGGGTTAGGAGGGACCAGCAGTGCCCGACACCATCGGTCAGATGAAACCGGATGAGATGGACGCCAGGATTCAGGAGATCCTGCAGGAAGAGGTTGACGCACAGTTTCAGGCATAGTTGTTGGAGATGTTTGGGTCTATTAAGACCGCCATGATGGAGTATTTTGATGACAAATATGTAGCTGTTGCAGAGACGGCTGTCACCGCAGCTACAACATCTATAACAGTGGTAAGGGGAACCACTCGGGCTTTTTAGTATCAAGACTTCGATAACACGAAGCCCCCGACTTTCGATGGGACTCAAGATCCGATCACAGTCATGAGGTGGCTGTCATACATTGAGGGTTGTTTCTTCATGTGCTCATGTCCAGCTTACCAGAAGGTCAGGTGTGCCCTAAACTTGCTGAGGTTTGGGGCAAAGGACTAGTAGAGGTTGATGACCGATTCATATACAGATGATCAGAAAGCTGCAGTTACTTGGAAGCGGTTCAGGGAGACGTTCCACATTGGATACATTCCACGGGTCGAGCGTGAACGGCTGTCTTAGGAGTTTTTGGATCTGAGACAGGGTACGGAGTCGGTGAAGAAGATCACCCACATGTTCACTGAGAGGGTGATGTTTTGCCCCGAGTTTGCATCTGAGCAGGCTCAGATGACATGTTATCTGAGCATGATCAAGACTAATATCTTCGGTTTGTTGCTACCCAACGATGTGATACACTGCTGGAGTTCCAGGAGGCCGCTAAGTGGTGTGAGATGGAGATTGAGTTACAGTTATGGGAGCAAAGGCAGGCCTTGGCGCAGTCACAACCAGCGTCGAAGCGGTCCAAAACCGTTGATACTAGGTTTGGAGGACAGTTGGGCCGCTCTTGTGGGAACTGCAGGAAGGCTCATTATGGGGTTTTCTGATCAGGGAGCGGGTGCCACAAATGTGGCAAGCAGGGCCATCTTGACAGGGATTACATGTAGTAGACTCCAGGTCCCGGAGTTAGACTTTGTTACCATTATGAGCAGGTGGGCCATATGAAGGCCCAACGTCCCCTATTAGCCGCCAAGTCAGCGCAAACTCAAGCGCCGGGTACACTGAGGATCACTAACGGGAGTTATGGTAGAGCAGCACTCCCGAGGGCTCAGGTACGTGCCTTCCAACTTACAGCAGAGGAGGCCAGGGTAGCACTAGACGTGGTTGCTGGTACGTTTCTATCCCTTATCTTACTGAATATATATGTTTTATGCTTATATGTTTTTACCTGTGATTAGGTACGTTTTTAGTGAACTCCTTACCTGATTTGGTATTAGTTTACTCGGGGGCGAGTCGGTCATTTGTCTCTAAGTAATTCAGTAGGGAGTTCGGTTTGCCGGTAGAAGAGCTAGAGTGTCCGTTGCAAGTCTCCATCGCCCACGAACACGGGGTTTCCGCTTCCTCAATTTATTGGAGTTGCATGTTGGAGATCATCAGGGTATCTTTCTTGATAGACTTGATTCCAATTCCCATGGGGATGTGTGTGTGATCATGGGTATGGACTAGCTTAGTTGCTTCGGTGCCATGATTGAGTACGAGGGTCAGCAAGTGGTAGTTCGAACCCCAAGTGGGGGGAACTTATTGTTTATGGTGTGGGCACTAGATTAGGATCAGGATTTTGTTCAGCTACCAGGGCTCGACGATACCTTCAACATGGGTGTGTGGGTTATTTAGCGTATGTGGTGAATACATGGTTCAGGGATCAGATTTCAGTTTTAGAGGTTCCAGTAGTCAGTGAGTTTGCTGATGTGTTCCCGGAAGAGCTACCCAGAGTGCCTCCGGAGAGGCAGGTCGAATTTAGGATCGACCTAGTGCCAAGTTTAGCCCCTATCGCCAAGACGGCGTACCGGTTGGCACCACCAGAGATGCAGGAACTGTCACCACAGCTGCAGGAACTGCTGGACAAACAGTCATTTGTCCAAGCAGTTCTCCATGGGGAGCATCGATCCTCTTTGTCAGGAAGAAGGATGGTTCACACCGGATGTGCATTGAATATCGGGAGTTGAACAAGTTGACGGTGAAGAACCTTTATCTACTCCCGAGGATAGATGATCTTTTCGATCAGTTGCAGGGAGCATCTTGGTTCTCCAAGATAGACCTGAGGTCCGGGTACCATCAGGTCAGGGTTAGAGAGGAAGACGTGGAGAAGACTGCATTTTGGACTAGTTATGGACATTACGAGCTCGTGGTGATGTCGTTTAGGCTCACCGACGAGCCAACGGTATTTATAGACCTGATGAATCGGCTCGACAGAACATGCTCAATTGCTTGGTCATTGTGATCATAGACGATATCTTGGTGTACTCCAAGACCTGTGAGCAGCAGTAAGAGCATTTACGGGAGTTATTGGGAGTTTTGAGACAAGAACGGCTTTAAGCCAAGCTCTCAAAGTGCGAGTTTTGGTTATGAGAAGTTTTGTTCCTTGGACATCTCGTTAACCAGGAGGGGATTTTGGTCGATTCGGCCAAAATTGAGGTGGTTATGCAGTGGGAGGTTATGAAATCTCCCTCGGATATCGGGATTTTCTTAGGATTGGCTGGGACCGGAGATTCATGCAGGATTTCTCCAAGATTGCAGTACCTCTCACTCGTTTGACGAGGAACGGGGTGGATTTCCAGTGGGGCCCTGAGCAGCAGAGGGCCTTTGAGACCGTCCGACAACGACTTTGCGAGGCTCTAGTCTTGACTCCCAAAGGGAGTTGAGGATTTTGTGGTGTTCTGTGATGCATCTATCATGGGACTGGGAGTGGATCTCATGTAGAGAGGACGGGTGATAGCCTACACGTCTTGGTAGTTGAAGTCCCACGAGACGAGATACCCTAATTATGATCTGGAGTTGGGAGTGGTGGTATTCGCTCTCAAAATGTGGAGACATTACCTCTATGGGGTCCGTTGTACGATATATATATACAGACCACAAGATCCTAAGACACATCATGGATCAGCCGAAGCTGAACATGAGATAGCGCAGGTGGCTGGATGTAGTCAAGGACTACGACTGTGAGATCCTTTACCACCCAGGTAAAGCGAATGTGGTTGCAGATGCTCTGAGCCGCAAGTTGTTAGAGCATGAAAATGTTCTACAATGTTGAGTGTTTATTAGATTAGAATATTCCCTTGTATGAAAAGCATATTCCCTCTACTAGTGTATAAAGTGCAGCTGATGGTCATTTTTATTAGTTAGTGTTCACTATGTAGACTTTGTAGTTTAGAGAGAGTGTGGTGGAATCTCTCTCACCAAGGGAGAGTTATCTCTCCCAACCCATGAGTGCTTTTGTAATATTTTATATCTCTCTATCTATCTACTACAGTCTTACTCACATATCTTTTTCATCATGTTTATACACTATTATTTTCTTGGTAATATCTTATGCACCGATCCAATCGACAAAATGGGAACCAACAAGTGGCATCAGAGCGAGACCTTGAAGATCTCACGATAATTTCAAGGGAACGATCCTGATTGGTTTATTATCTTGAAGATTTTCGTCATATATAGTGTGAGTTATTTATCGTTTAGTTGGTGATGTTGCTAGAAAAGTAAAAAATTTGCTGCTACTGTTCATACATTTTTGTTGCTGGTAAAATATGTGTTTACGGAGAAAAATATGTTTGTTGAAGAAGATGAAGTTCTCTTTAAAAAGGTGGTGTTTGATCTTTTAATCCCACGCAAAAAGGTGTTTAGAAAAAGACAAAAATATGGTTATGGGGTAAGAGATTGAACAAAAGATCAGTAGTTCGGAATTTGTGATTTTTAGACTGTTGGGATAATTATTTCAGAATGTACAAGATGATTGAGTTGGTGGTACCAGTGCTAAATGCATGTTATTTCCGAAATGAAATTGGTTTTTGGTGTGTGTGGATAAGATTTTCCAAGATGCTATGATTTTTGGAATGACTTGGCAATCATTTTCCAAGAGTACAAGTAGTTGTGGTGTTTGTACAAGCATCATATGCGTGTCTTAATCAAAGTTGTTGCCAGCCGGGTCCCACCTACATTTAATGTTTGAGTTTTCAAAGTTGAAAACAATCACGTGATCAGCCATCTGCTCCACTCCATGCTTGCATCCAACAGTTAAGGACGTCTGTCACAGGTGCATCCTTGCCTCATCTCGGGTCCCACATCTCCTTATTTAAAGTAACTGCGTAATTTGTTGAATAATATTGGAGACGACCTCTATGGCTGTCGGTCACAACTATTGATGTAAACATGACATAGTCAACCTTTTTCAGGCGCATGTCAACCTCAAGTCCTGTCCATTCCACATTCCCATGCCAGCCTTCATCAATTTTTTCGATTATTATGTATATCATTTGGACTTAAACTCCGAGACTCACATGTTCCACCTGTTCCAGACTCTCCATCACTACAAGAAAAATGTGATTTTGCTAGGGAAGGTTGCCATGGAACGTATTTTCGTTGTTAATCTGCACTGGATCGTGTTATGGAATGTCGTTCCATAGCAATGTTGTTACCACATTGTCTACAAATTTTATTTCTGGTAGCGAGAGTGGGAGTTTCTAGGGGAAATGCTACCGACTCAATATCCGTTGGCATTATGCTACCGATAGTTCTATGGAACAAAAATTCATAGCAATTTTCCAACAACATTTGTTACCAAAATCACTTTCCATTGTACTGCTACTATGGAATTCATCATCGTGGTTAATATGCAATGGGTTTGTGACGGAAACCAATTCCATAGTTGAATTGCTATGGAAGTACCATTCGTAGGTATTTGCTAGGAAATTTTGCTATGGAATATGATTTCGTTTGCTTGTTTTGCTATGGAACAAAACGCGTAGCTAAGTTGTGATGACATTTATTGGGATGTTGTATGCTTAATGAATTTTGTTATACTATGGATGAATTATCATTATGATCATTGGAGTTTTTAAGATATGGTTTGAATGAAATGTTTTTGAATTTGTAATATGTGGCATAAACTAATGGCTAAAAAATGTAAAAATGAACAGATATTGCTGGCAAGCAGACTAGAACTTAAGCTTATCCTAGAAAAGGGTGCGGTTAAGCCAGTTGTGCTAATCAAGTTGTGTATAATTTATTGAAAACATAGTATTATAATGAATAATTAACAACGAGTTCATTACAAAGTTATTTTTAATTACATTAACCGGGCATGTTAAACTATATATAATCTATGTAGATTATTTTCCTTAATAACGAACTCATTACAATTTTTTTTTTGAATTACATTAACTATACTTCACCACAAAAATAACATGGGTTTTACAAATACTTCATCCTACTCAAACAACATAGCAAGATAAAATGACTAAAATGCCCTTTTAACATAACCAAAATAAAATTATAGTAGTACTATACAACTTCATATACAATATAATAAGAACACTAATATTCAATGTCCATTTTATTATCAACCATTAATATTTTTAGGAAATATACAAACCTACCATACTCTACATACAAACGACAAACCGTGGAATATCTTTGTTGATCCTCATCCTCTTCGTAGCCTACTGCCAATGCACCTTTAACATAATGACGTGGGTCTTCACATTGGGATGTGTTATTTGTTGCAAGTCTATGAACAACATCAATATCCCGCAACAACTCTTTGGCACTATCAACAACACATGTGTACTCCCAATCATCCAAAACTGCCTAGCCAAAATACGCATCAAGTAATTGTAAACCTACACATTAAAATATCCATCAATTAATCCAATGTACCCTTTTCAATAAAACATTAAATATTATACAACACAACACAACTAAATACTAACCCCAAACTACAAACATGCCTTAATTAACTATATATATAATTTAATTTACATATATACAATATATACATACCTTCATCACATTGATGTGGCCCTCTTGAAATGTAGATCATTCTAAGCAAATAAATTGCCTCAAGATGATCTTCATTTGCAGCATTTCTCAACAAAGTCAATCCTAAATCAAAATTGCCATAATAAAAGCACTCATCCTGTTGACAGAATGACAATATCAATATATAACATTTATGACACAAAATGTTAATAAATGGTATATTTAGATTACATATAATTACTAAAATTACACATACAATTCCTTGTCTATACATGGATTCAATATTATTATGCAATGCACATGTGCATATAAATGAATCAACTTTTAGAGTTTTGGGACTCATTCCTTCAAACATGTCAATGCATGTTGTTTTGTGCACTTGAGGATCACCCACTGCTTCATATATCTTCTTTGAACTTCAAAAATTTAAATACACAGTAAATAACAGAAAAATAAAGTTTTATTTCATCAAATATAAATTTATTAGTTTATGTTTATTGATAATTACCAAATTCTTGCAGAGACGATGTCTTTCATAGATTCTGACCCTAATACTACAAATATCCGACTCAAAAGCTCCAGTGACAGATCATCTAATGAAAGGGGACTTCTAATATTCAACATTCTACTTACAAAATACATGTTGGAGTATTTGATTTCAAATTTTTTTTAAATTAAGCGTAAATATGAAAGACAGTGTAATAGAGTATGGAAAAAAAACTTACTTTATGCTGATTTGGTAGAGAGAAGTACAGGAGTCTCTGTTATCGGAGAAAATCGTTTTTGAGAACAATTCTTCTAAGATGATTCGGGGGTTTTACTGTTTGTATACAGATCTATCGTCCGTAAAAGTTGAGATGTTATGAATGGTTGAAGAACTGGAACGCCGATGTGGCGTTAGATGTATGATGGCGCCTTAACAATTTAGAGTGCAAAAAGACCAAATTGCCCCTGAAATCATTCCAAATATGTGAATACTAAGGGTATTTATGTCAAAACACGTATTCAAATATTATATCCTTTTATAGCTAGGTAATATTGGACTTTTGATTGTTAAAATGAAAAAGACAAAAATAACATATATATCATAATCCATAATGTAATACATTTATATTAACATTTCACCAAATTACTAGTATATATTCATTTACTAATTTACATATTAAAAGTGGAAAAAGATTTTAATAGTAAACTTATTTATGTTAGATTTTAGACACAATACTTATATTTTGTTGCCACTTTTAGTCCCTATCTTTATAGTAATTCTTTACTTTGATTTCAGCCACAATACTTTTTCTTTGTTGCCACTTTTAGTCCATATGTTTATTCCTTTACAATTTTACCCTATGAAAAGAATGGGTACTTCACTAGTTGATATTAAACCAAATTACCAAGTCCAAAATAAAATACATGTTTGTTTATGCCTTTACAAATGTATTTTATATGTATTTCATACTAGGAAAGAACAAACATTTGCTACATACAACTATAACTACAATACAATATAAACACTAATATTAAAAGTACAAAATACATTATTCAAATTTCAAACATTATCTAAACATCATTCAAACATCATTCCAAAATTTAACTCTTTTAGTCCCTTATATTAAACCAAAAGAATCTACGTAACATTAATGTCATAATATGAAAGTACATGTCAACAAACTACTCATAAATTATAACAAACTCCCTAGAAAACCTAACGAAACAAGCATCCCATAAAAAATGTCAGACATAAACACCCATTTGTATCCATTCACAAAAGCGTCTGACACACTACCTACAGAATTATGCAATGCGTAAGATCTATGGAAGCCATGGAAGTGTACATGTTTCTTCCCTCCCTATCTAAGTGGAGATGAACCTTAGAACAAGTTGCTTTAAGATTCCACTTACCTTTTGCTCTGCGGTAAGCATTCTTCAACATGTCCAAAGCTTCGTGCTTCCTATGTCTCCCTTCAGCCATCAACATCATTCCAAGGACAAATGTTGAATCTAAATGTCCCAATGCAGATGCTTCTTCAAGCATCATTTTCCCTTCATGTCCAGCTTCTAACAAAAATAACTTCATCTGAAAAAAAAAACCATTAAACACATATTTTCTAGTTAAAGTTATGCAAAACAAGTAACATATTAATTACTACTATGCATATATATATATATATAACAACGTACCAATGCATTCCTGAATAGAATATTTTGGTTTCTCATCTCTATGCATTTATTGACAACTATATGTTTTTGGTCAGAGAAAAAACGATATTGTAATCCATCTAACTCCATATGTTTATATACTTCATCCGTTTTTCCTGTCTCGTTGAAGAATCTGCAACTACAAACGAAACAAAATATTCGCTCGATAATGTAAAGACAACTAAAATACAATTGTGAAACATAATGATAACAAGAAAAACTTACACACTCTTCATCCTGAAAGCCTCGACTACTGAAATTTTTGCCAAGTCAACTATTATTTTCTCCATCACTTCAAATGGAATGTCTGATAGCGATTTCGTTTGATTTCTTGATTGAATCTTAGCTGAAGTACTGGCTTCCATAATAGTAAACATTCACTAAGATAACGATTCTGCGAAATTGATTTTAGGGTTTTTTGTCTGTCATAATTTTTAAGTTGGGGATGTTTCAAAGTGACTGAATTTCAGAGTGAAGAACTGAAACAACGTGTTTCGTCAGAAAACATTATGACGCCTAGAAGATGTTCCATTACAAAATGACCAAATTATCCAAATACATACAATGACTCGTATTTAATTAGTAAGGGTAGTTTTGTAAAAACTCATATTTAAAAGAAAAATCAATTTCTATTATAAGTAATCAAGGTTGTAAAAATCGCTCGTCGGTAGCTCGGCGGTCGACTGGCAATAAGCGATTAATCAGACTCAGCAGGGATTAATCGGGGACCCTAAATTATTAATAAAATTATTTAAAAATTAAATATTTCCTACAAAATTAAGTATTTGAAAATTTTAAATTTTAATACACAACCCGCACAAATGATATATGTTGACCAATGGCCCATATGTCCACCATATGTCAACCATGGACACCATAAGCAACTACCATGTTGACCAATGGCATGTATATCAACCATGGACACCATAAGCAACAACCATGTTGACCAACAACCCATATGTCATACATATGTTAACCAAGGACACAATAAGCAACTACCATGTTGACCAATGGCCCATATGTCAACCATGGATACCATAAGCAACAACCGTGTTGACTAATGGCCCATATGTCATCCATATGTCAACCATGGACACCATAAGCAACTACCATGTTGACCAATGGCCCATATGTCGACCATGGACACCATAAGCAACAACCATGTTAACTAATGGCCCATATGTCATCCATATGTCAACCATGGACACCATAAGCAACTACCATGTTGACCAATGGCCCATATGTCGACCATGGACACCATAAGCAACAACCATGTTAACCAATGGCCCATATGTCAACCATGGACACCATAATCAACTACCATGTTGACCAATGGCCCATATGTCAACCATGGACACCATAAGCAACAACCATGTTGACCAATGGCCCATATGTCATCCATATGTCAACCATGGACACCATAATCAACTACCATGTTTACCAATGGCTCATATGTCATCCATGGACACCATAAGCAACAACCATGTTGACTAATGGCCCATATGTCATCCATATGTCAACCATGGACACCATAATCGACTACCATGTTTACCAATGGCCCATATGTCAACCATGGACACCATAAGCAACAACCATGTTGAACAATGGCCCATATGTCATCCATAGACACCATAAGAAAAAACCATGTTGATCAATGGCTCACATGCCATCCATGAACAACTTAAGCAATAACCATGTTGACCAATGGCCCATATGTCATCCATATGTCAACCATGGACACCTTAAGCAACTACCATGTTGACCAATGGCCCATATGTCAGTCATGGACACCATAAGCAACTACCATGTTGACCAATGGCCATTACCATGTAGACCAATCAACCATATATCGACCGTGGACACAATAACCCACTACCATATATATTGACATGACTCGTACGTCTTTTGTATATAAATTTCTGTTTAAACAGAAAAGCATAAAGACGTATAATTTATTAATGTTTAGTCCTCGTATATAATTTTAAGTTAAAATTATACTGCAGACACATCGTTACTCTATGTTCTTTCTTGATGTTATTTATGTGTATATACCTTATCTCTCAATCTGTAGCTACTTTAAATAAATTTGAATTATTAAATACTTAGCAGTAATTAGCACAGTTCGAATTTTTTATTAGGGGAGGTTCAAAATATTTCACAATTCGTTTCCCTCCTACCTACACACGTTTATGCTGCATATTAGGGTAATTAATTACCGATTAGAAATAGGGTTTACATTTTCTGTAATCATCATCTCTGGTGGCTTATTGATCGAAATCTTTGTTCGTTATACGTTTGTGCACTGACTTTGGCGATATAGATTGTCACTCATCTAAAATTTATTTTAATTAAATTTGTTGTTGTCGTGATGATCGATCATTTTTTGTTCTCTGATCATCTTCATGTGAATTGGTTTTGATTGTATTCAATAGTTTACATGCAAAGTAACGCCTTCATATATAATTTATTTTTATTGTTTGTGTCAGAAAGACGTCGACCTCGAAAGCAGAATGAGCATCCGGTGTGAAGCCAACTAAATTCATTGCACCAAAAGTTATGCAACGCAATAGGATTTCTGTTGCAAAAATCTGTAAACTGACAGTTACAAGATGAAGAAATCGACTTGCCAATACCAACAACCACATCCAAAGCACCCATAACATCTACCAACAAAACCCCTAAACCTATATCATTAACATCACCCATGACTACTACTTCCTCGACATCACTTAAAACATCTAGACCCTCCTTAGAAAAAATGTTTAAAACTTTTGAAACCGGAACAATACAATCGTCAATACGAACATCAATAACGAAAACTTTAGAACCTACATCATCTAAACCATCCTCAACACAAACACCCACTACCACATCATCAACACCTATATCTACTAACACAACATCAAAACCTGCATCTACACTACTATCCTCCACAACTACAATAACTACCACACCCTCCTTATGTAAAGGAACTACCACATCCTCAACATATATATATATCTATCCCAATATCTACCCCAGAATATACCCCATCAACAACACCTATCCTAGAATCTACCCCATCACCAACACAACCACCCATGAATGGATTTGTAGTGGAAAGTGTAGAAGGTCAAAACAATTCTTCTGAAGATTGTGGACAAGATGGATGTTTTAATGTTCATGTTTGGAAAAATACGTAAGTTACCAATTCAAATCTTAATTACAACTTCTTTATGTATTAAATTTTTTTTTACACCTACATATCAATTCATAACTTAACACATCACATGATTACTTACAGGCTAATGCCACCAGGCCCTTGTGCACACTTTATTAGTCAGTCCTTTAAACAAAGAGTAGATCCAAAAGGGTACACTTGGGCACAAGTAAGCAAAGAAATGCATGAATTATATTGGGAGGAGTTTCAGGTAACTATAAGTGATAAATTATTGTTTGGTAAACATTTACACTTCAACTTATGTTTATATTGTTAATGTGTAGAAAAAATGTTATTAGAATGAGACAATAGACTCGTTGGTGAGGCAAGCTTGGGCAAGGAAAGAGGCACAAAGTTATGGTCAATATCTCTTTAACATGAGGAGCCCAAAAAGAATACAAGCTAAAATCTAAGCAGAACAAGAAAAATAGGCGTAACGGTGTCGCTGATAGAGTAGCAAAACCTACACATAACACTGGATCTGCATGTCATTTAAAGATAGCTTCTGATTTGGTAATTTTTTAAATGGTACATCATATCAATGTTTGCATATCTTGATCTGTATATTGGAATTTTTATATGGTATTTATGCAGAAGAGAAAATTAGGACATGAGCCACCCCATAGTGAATTGTTCCTGTATACACACACTAAGAATCGAGATGGAGTCACTTTCACAAATGAAAAAGATAGACAAATTCATGTAATATTCATTTTAGTTTAAATTAACTTTTATATTGTAGGTGCTCCATAATATCATTCCTAAATTTGATACCTTTTAACTTATAATATTTTTATTTTGTAGGCGCCCTATACAAAAAACAGGAAGAGTTGGAAGCTGAAGGTGTTGAATTTAAAGAGGACAAGCTATTTTATGTTGTTGTAGGTGGTCATGATAAAAAAAAAAGACTTTATGGATTAGGCACTTTTGCAAAGTCGGTTCCCAATAGGAATGGTAAAACGGATGTAACTTACATTCCGGAAAAATGATGAAATAGAAGAAATGAGGGAGCTTGTTGCTAAACAACAACATCAAAACGAAAAGCTTACAGAAATGATGAATGCCCAACAACATGAAAACAAAGCAAGGGTCGGGCATCTTGAAAAATAACTTCAAACAACATTGGATCTTATTAATGGCTTTACAAAACAACAAGAGTAGTCGGTTGATATATGTTTATTGAAGATTACGTACTTTAGAGTAGCAACTTTCTTTTTTCAATGTAATAAATAATTATTTTGTTATTTTATGATATGATGGTTATGATTTTTTTTTTGTTTTTCATATATTACTACAAAATTATGTGGATATAATTTATAAATCAATTATCCATTGGTCCATATTGAATCTGATATATAATATATACACCACTCAAATTGCTAGGGATTCATGACCACAGAATTTGCTAAGAAGTGATCAAACGGAATTTGCTAGGATTCATGACCACGAAATTTTCTAGGAGATCATCAAACAGAATTTGCTAGGGATTAAGCACCACGAAATTTGCTACGAAATCACCATCACGGAATGTACTAGGGAATGACCACCATGGAATTTACTAGGGAATGACCACCGCAGAATTTACTAAGGAATCACCACCACGGAATTTGCTATGGATTCATCACCACAGAATTTGATAAGAAATGAATAACAACGGAATGTGCTAGGGAATCACCGCCACAGAATTTGCTAGGGAATCACCACCACGAAATTTATGATGGAATAACTACCATGGATTATGCGATGGAATCCTACTATGGAATACACGACGGAATACCACTTACCATGGATTTCATTCCGTTGTCAAATTTGTGACAGAATTATCTTTCTGTTGCAAACCCTCGCTACGATGTTTTTAGGGACGGAAATAGGTCATTGCAAATTTCGTCGCTAATCGTCATTTGCAACGGAATTTCAACTTTTAGCAACGGATTCCTTCCGTAGCAAAACCGTGTTTTTCTTGTAGTGCATGGACCACCTCCCGGAACCACTTTCACTGTGTCGGAGTCAGGACCTTTTCGTTTCATTCCGATTTTTTTTTTCTTTTAAAACCCACTTCAGAACTTCAATTTTATTCCAGATGCATTTTACCCACCTCTCATTTTGGAGTCCACCCTTGCATTTCGGATTTTTTTTTATTTTAAAACTCATTCCGGACCTTTTAATTTTAAGACCCATTTCGAACCTTTTTTTCCATTTTGGATTTTACCTCTTTTTTAACTTAGCACCCAATTTATCCAAATCCACTTCTAACCTTATTATTTGTATCTCACCTCTACCGAGCAACTCGCATTTGCAACCTCATATTTATGCGCTTCAGAGATTGATCATTTCCGAGGTTCGCATTTTTACTCCCTTCGGACTATTTATATATGGTTTCAGACCGTTATTAGGGAGTTCGGGTTTGCATTTCGGTTTTCGGCATTACTTCGGTTCAGCATTTATGATTCTTCAGCAGCGGATTTTATGATATATTCTACAGTGTTTATTCAGTTCGCCAATACATCACCATGTCTACCCATGACCAAAAAATAATATTCTCGTTTTACGGGTAGATGCTCACATCAAGGGGGAACGTGCGATGCTCCATCATATCAGACATATTTTCTTTTCCGGTTTCATGATTATTTTTGATCTTTATGGCATGGTCGATCAAAAATAAGGGAGAATCATGAGTATCCATTCTACTTTATTATTGGAGTTTTGACGTTTGAGACATTTGAAGACAGAGATTGTTTTAATAGTGTGATGTGGCACTGATTTTTGATCTTCATAGATTGAATTTTTGGCACTATTAGATGATCTTCGGATTATGATTATTTATCTTCAGACTCTACACTTTGGGATGTCTCATTTGTGTTTGCATCCGGTTCAGATCTTATTATTGCTTGAGTTTGGATTTGTGATATTTTGAAGACGATGATTATTTTAGCGATACAATGTGGCACTTATTTTTGATCTTCAGATCAAATTTTTTGGCATTTCTTGACCATGTCTTCGGATTCATATTATTTATTATTCGGACTTCACTTTTGGATGCTTTACATTTTCAGCAAGTTATTCTTCAGATATTATTTGGTTCATTATCATTTGATTTCAGAATATTGAAGACGTTGTGTGATTCGAGATTGTGCTCTTCGGTTCTATAGTCTAGGGGGAGACTGTCAACATGATTAGTTTTTGGGGACTGATCACATTTAAAGATTTGGATTTCATACTTTTATTCAAATATTAGGGTTTCTCTATTTGTTCTTTGATGCTAGAGATTCCACTGCCAGATTCTGAGATCACGACAACTTCAGCTTTTCAGAGACACTTCAACACCAGACCCACCGGACCTACCTGTCGGATGTTCTGCCTTTTATCACTGCTTTACCCTCCCCATTTCCGAGCATTTACAGGGAGATTATTGGAGCATGAACATTTTCTACAATGTTAAGTGTTTATTAGGTTAGAATATTCCCTTGTATGAAAAGCATATTCCTTCCACTAGTATATAAAGTGCAGGTGATGGTCATTATTATTAGTTAGTGTTCACTATGTAGACTGTGTAGTTTGGAGAGAGTGTGGTGGGATCTCTCCCACCAAGGGAGAGTTATATCTCCCAACCATGAGTGTTCTTCTAATATTTTATATCTATCTACTACAGTTTTACTCACATATCTTGTTAATCATGTTCATACACGATTATCTTCTTGGTAATATCTTCCGCACCGATCCAATCGACAAAATGGGAACCAACACAAGTTAGCTGGAGTTTCACCTCTGGCGATATATATGAGGATATCAGTGGATTCTCCACTAGCGGGTTTAATTAGGGATGCTCAGGATGAGGGTATACGGCAGGAAAATTAGAATCTTGAGAGGATTAGGAGTGAGAACACCCGGTTTGTGCTGGACAGCCAAGAATTATTTACCCGTTCCTATCACGTCTAGATTCCGATGTCTAGTGGGGTCAGACAGATTGTTCTGGAGGAGGCCCATAAGTCTCGATGGTTGTGGCCGAGCACTAGAGGCCGCATGGCCAGCTGCAGCCCCTAGAGATTCCCATGTGGAAGTGGGAACAGATCAAGATGGATTTTATCACCAAGCTATCGAGGATGGCGAAGGGCTTCAATGCTATTTGGGTCATCATGGATCGATTGACCAAGAGCGCCCACTTTTTATCAATACAGGAGATTTCATCGGCCGAGAAGCTGGCCAACTTGTATATCCGTGAGATTGTTGCCCGCCATGGGGTGCCGGTCTCTATTGTGTCAGACCGCGATGTTTAGTTCATCTCCCGTTTCTGGCAGAAGTTCCACGAGGAACTGGGGACGTGGTTGCACGTCAGTACAACCTATCATCCACAGACGAACGGCCAGAGTGATCAGACCATACAGACTCTTTAGGATATGTTAAGAGCCTGTGTTATTGACTTCGGTGGGAGCTGGGACACCTACCTACCTCTTGCAGAGTTCTCCTACAACAACAACTTTCATTCCAGTGTTGGTGCCCCACCATATTAGCTATTGTATGGATGGAGATGTTGCACCCTATTATGTTAGGGTGAGATCGGTCATAGGATGATGGGACAAACAATGGTAGTCATGTAGACTACCGAGAGGATTTACCAGATCAGACATTGGCTACAGACCGCTCAGAGTGGGCAGAAGAGTTACGTTGTCAGGAGTCGATCTGAGTTGGAGTTCCAGGTAGGAGATGTGGTATTACTGAAGGTCTTACCCTGGAAGGGTGTGATTCTCTTTAGGAAGAGGGGTAAATTGGGTCCATGATACATTGGGCCATTCAGGATCATTGCCAGGGTTAGCGAATTGGCATATAGACTGGATCTCCTAGAGAAGCTTAGTCAGGTCCACATAAACTTTCCATGTGTCATAGTTGCGAAACTGCATAGCAAATTAGGGGTCAATGTTATCATTAGACGATATATAGGTCGACGAGTGCCTGAATTACGTTGAGAGGCCAGTGTCGTTTCTTGAGTGGAAAGTAAAGGTTCTACGAAATAAGGAGGTACCTTTGGGAAACATACAATGGGAGCACATGAGGGGATCCGAGTGGACATGGGAGCCGGAGGCAGAGATGCGGGAGCACTACCTAGATTTCTTCGCCACAGTAGACTTTGAGGACGAAGTCTAGTTCAGTTGGGGGAGAATTGTAACACCTCGAATCCCAGGTATACATTTTAAAACATTATGTACAGATTTATGGACCGAATCAACGAGTTGGTTGCCCCAACTCGTCGGGTAGAGACGGGTTAGCCCACATGGATTATTAGACCTACTCGACTCGTCGGAGTGCCCTGAATCTACGAGTAGGATCTGCTTATGAAAACCCTAATTTCTAGGGTTTGTACCCTATTTAAAGAACCTTAACTCCTCTACCCAACCTCCCTTACCAACCTATCGTCCCGAAGCAAACCCTAGTAAGCTATCTCTCTAGTTTTAAGTGTGTAAGGCTAAAAGAGTGTGTTTTGGTGCATTTCTTGAAGAGATTTGAAGACTTAGATGCTTGGAACGAGAAGGAGCCTGTAGATCCAGCATCTACTTCATTTTGTCATTCATTTTAAGGTAAAAAATCTTTACCTTGGCTTTCCTTTTCATATATCTTTTCTCATGCAAGAATATGGTCTTTTTTAGGGCAAAATGGGGTCATTCTCGGCTTTGAACTTGTACAGAAGATATAGTCTCAGATCTGGACTCCTCAAGGTCCCAAATTCATAAAGATATCAAATTTATCTCATATTGACCTCTCACCATGCCCTCAACCTCATTCTACACTTGGTCTAGGTGTTCTAAGCTTTTAAGACCTTGCGTGCACGTAAAGTTTGCAACTTTACATGGAATCTGTGCCTTAGGAAGCTGGATCTACAAATTCGGGCTTTGGGGTAGCGTAAAAACATCTGAATGGGAAATGGATTGAAGGGACTCGACGAGTTGCATGGTCAAATCAACAGGTCTGATGAAGATTGACCGTTGATGGTTTCCGCATGGACTCGGCAAGTCACTAAGACGACTCGACGAGTCAATTAGGGTTTTCCCGACTTTTGGACATGCATGGACTGGACGAGTGGTCTAGAAAATTGGCGAGTCAACTAGGGTTTTCACGATTTCTCTAGTTCTAGAAGGACACGACGAGTCAGTGAACTGCACTCGACGAGTTGGTTCAACATGGAATGTTAACCAGTTTGACTTCTGGGGGTATTTTAGTAAATTAGGAATTTATGGAAGTGGTTCTATGGTGAATATAGGTAGTGGAGTTTGCGGCTGTGATTCGAGAGTTTAATCTTATCACTACAGTTCGACAGTTGTGAGGTGAGTTTTCCTCACTATACTCAAGGGTCTAAGGCACCAAGGCCGACCCATTTGGATTGTTATCCTGATATGTTATGCTAGTATGATCTATTGGATCAATATCCTGGTAGACAGGATGATATTATGTTGTTATGATCTGTTAGATCAGTATCCTGATAAATAGGATGATTTTATGCTAGTATGATATGTTAGATCGGTGTCCTGGTAGATAGGATGTGATTATGCTATTATGATATGTTAGATCGGGTTGTCCTTCTATAGACTGTTATGTGATTATTTGATATATGTGCACATGTTTGATTGGTTGAAGGTACTTTAGATAGGGTTAGGCACGAATTTGGTGGCCTTAAGGGTTCCTTTTATAGTTAGGCTTCTAGGGTTATTAACTAGGAAACCCTAATATAGTTGCTTATTCCTTAAGTAGCCCAAAGATCCTTCCAGAAGGCCCCTTGGATGATTTCTATATGGACTCTCATATAGAATTCGTCCACTGCTTCCTTATGGATCCTAAGCCCAACTTTGCAACTATCTTATAATTACAGTATCGGTCCCCTTTATTTAATTAACCTCTTTTAACCACAAAATTAATTCTAAATTAATTCTTGATGAATATTAATTAAACAATATGATTTCACTTTTAATATATAATTCACATAATATATTAATAAATCATAGTTAATCCTTTTTCCCCTTAATTCATTCTATTAGTTGTTATGGTAAGGCAACCCAAAACGACCATGCTCATAATCGGGTCAAGTACATACTAGAATAGTTATGGGCTAAGACACCTAATCCAATGGTCCCCCACTTGGATAAGTCTAATAACTATTTTGCAAGTACGACTTTAGAACCAGATTAGCAATTGTAGCTTTCAAAAGCCGCTGTCAAACTCTGATCTTATCAACAACGTGTCCTTTAGATAAGGGATCATATATTCCTCCATTCTAGATATCGTATGAACAGAGACATGGATTTTAATCATACTCTCTGTTCATGTGTTCTTTCCCGATTTCCAATTTATGACGACTGACAGTAGGCTACAATTAAACACATCAACTTAGTCCCGGCTTGGCCAAGCGCTTAGGGTGTCATTAGTAAATCATCGAGGGGCCCACATATATTGCTTTTATCCAACTTTGGGTAAAAGGAACGGATAAACTTCTACTCAAATGCTCGCTTGTACCTACTCATCAAATCGCACATAATAATATGTTTTATAACACCAAGTTATTGGTGCATTTACATATTATCAATGTGCAACCAACTTGTAAATTACAACTCACATGTCTCGGTTTCAAGAATACAAGATACTATCATCTAACTAATCACCTGTGATAAAATCCATGAAGTGATTCAAGTGAGCGTTGGTTTCATCCAATACTCAAATCTTATTTCAGGAGCACTCATGAACACTGCAGCAGACTCTTGTTGTGTCTAAAACACTTTAGACAATCTACAATGAGATTCATGACAGTTTTCTTTCATACCTACTTCCAATGTATGATCGACTGTGGATGGATTGAATAACCTAGTTATTATGGAAGTCAAAACATGCAAAGTGAAACACAAGAATAATCGAATCCAATATGGCCTCAGACTTGTGAGTATAAATAAAACACCTTTTATGTAGTCACCGTATTGATTACACATTATTCATTGTATAATGTTTCTAATAATCAACTTATTACTTGAATTATAACAATAGTTGTCCCATGCTCCAAGCATTCACACTATGTTTACCTATGGTCCTTGCTTTTTGAAATAGATCAATTGAACACATTTCCAATGATATTCATTTCATAACTCCTAATCCTTATCATTAGTGTAAGAATACCAAATTCTTCCCACTATTAGAATATGTTAGATTCTAATAATTTATGCAACGATCCTTTTGTAATGTCATAGCTTCATAGTCACCAAGACTTTGCCAATGAAATCACAAAGTTCTCTATTGGAGATTGTTACAAGGAAATTCCATAGATATGAAGTTTCACATTCAAAGTACATTCCTTTGAACATCCTTCTTGCATAAAAGTTTCTAATCTATACATAGATTTTTGATATCCACCTCCACTTTATGGAAGCATTTCCATATTTTCCATATGACAACTCATTCTAAATAGAGTCCTATATGTTCATAATAATGTCAATATGGTCCATCCATTACTATACTTCCAACTGCCCACAAGGACCAACCCTTAGATAGATTTTTCATTAGTTTAGTCATTTCCGGTTCTATTGCCTTTTCCCTCTTAATGCCCTAGGCATTTGGAAAGTT
Organism: Lactuca serriola; assembly: GCF_051521515.1. Lineage (NCBI taxonomy): Eukaryota > Viridiplantae > Streptophyta > Magnoliopsida > Asterales > Asteraceae > Lactuca > Lactuca serriola. Next base: position 116,740,720 of record NC_136411.1, read on the forward strand.
TAGAACGGTTGAATATTACAGCCACTACAAGAAAAAAGGCCTTTTACGACGCGCAAAATACGACGCTCATTGATCTATGTTACGCAAAGGAGAGTGACATTAGAAAAATGTCATCTCTTCAAAAAATTTAAGGATAGAAGACACGCATTATTGCGCGCCCTTAAATTAGTGTCTAAAAAAAACACGGAGGGCACCTATAATAAAATGCGCGTCGTCTACGGATGTCGCTTTATATTTTTTAATGGAACGCGCGTTCCATCCTTTAATAGTGGGGGAAAGGGGGAAATGAAATTATGAAAAAATTAAAAACCCCGCCATGCTCTCCTCTACCTTCTTTCAATCGTTCTTCTCTCTCTCTCTCTCTCTCTCTCCCTCACCATTGTCGGTCCTCACACGTCAGACGACCGCACCGCCACCATTAGACCCACTTACCACTCCAAATCGTCATTGTTGCTCCTCTCTTAAACCACTGCAACCACCCTTCTCTCTCTCTTTCTAAAATGCTCATTTATGACCACCATCACACCAGCCACTACACCATCACCATTAGCAATGCACACCGCACCACCACTACCGTTCCTCTTTCTCCATACGAAAAAACCCTAATTTGTATGTGCTTACAAGTTTTAAAAATTAAAATGAGAGTGAATTGAAATATGTGACCTAAAAGATGAATGCACATGAAAATCCATCGTTGGAGGTAGGTTTTTCTCACTAATCTTTACTCTTCCTCAATGTTCTTTGAAATTTTACATTATATATTTCTCATCTATACATGTACCAGAAGTTGTTTTCTATTTTCCATTTAATTTCACCCAACTCGTTTCTTAAATGAGTTTTTTCCTAATCTTGTGGTCAATTTGTTTTCTATTTGGAATCACACCTGTTCATGTAGTTTTTACAGAAGAATGATTTGCATGAGAGGGATGATGGGACCGGAGCTTGAAAGAACAGGTCAACCGTTCCAGCAAAAACCCCTGAACCTTCATTTTTCGAGAAATTCCCTTGATGCCCCTGACTCGAAAACTGTTTCCCCCCCCCCCCCTGTAGCTTCTTTTGAAAACAGATTTCCATTATTTCCTTTGGTTTTCTTCACCACATCAACAAACGCATCATTTTGTTCCTTAACTTCTTTAGTGCTGGCAAGAAGCACTTGCATAAGATCCACAGTAGCTCCTTCTTTTCCTTTCTCTGTTTTACTTCTCTCCTCTTCTTCTTTCATCTGAATAGCAGTAACATCAATCGAGATTAGTGGAAATTGGTTTTTATTTTTTATAGTTGATACTTGAGAAAACCTTATATGTTTTTTTTTATTTTGTGAAAATTAATTCCAGATGATGGTTTATAAAGAAGATATAGTAAACTACACTTCTGGCCCTGAGTGCAGCTAGTTTTTTTTTAGTTTGGTCCCAAAATGTCCTCTTTCACTTGCTAAAGATTTAGGCTTCCAGCTACTCTCTGATGATATTGATATCAGACATTCAAGGAATGGTAAGGCATAGATGGCATTTGTATTTTCATTTGGTATAACTTTCTGTTTAGCTCCTTTTACCTGTTTACTTTTTTTTCTGTCCACTCATTGGTTTTTATTCTTCTTTTACCCAGTTCCGATGATCTACATGATGGATTGCACAGAAAATGACTGTAGTTCACTACTCAAGTCATCAACTAAGGTACTTGATATCCCTTGATTTTGGCTAGTGTATGTATTTGTAAATTCAATTAAAAGTTTTGATATGTGTATATCATGTTCCATGTTAGAGGCATGGGATATCATGTTTACATCTATGAAATGTTGACTACATGTTCATCTCAATGGTTTACTTAGATTTCATGTCTTGTATCTGTATCAGTTCTTAGTAGAACTTTTTTTTAACAATGGAGAAGGATGGATAAGCCAAAAAGGAATCACGGGTGGCTATGATTCTGTTTTCCATCAGATCTATAGTCATATTGTAAAAATCATACCTTGAGCTATAGAACTCAAACGGACCCCAAACCAGTTCCCAAAGTTCACAAATTGAGTTGGCTAACTTTCTTAAGCAGCCCAACTTCACTGGTAAGGACTTTATCTATGTGCAAGAATGGAATCTTTGTTGTTAGGTCTGATCCGGGTCTGTTCTGATATGTCATTTTGTTTTCATCATTTATAAGGCTTGGAAAAGGATCCAGAGTGATTCCAAGTTTCTATATGTTCCTGATATTATGAATTTAAGATCTGGAGCAGATGGGGTGTTATTTGCAATTATAAATTGGTTAGAATTGATCCAGACTCCAGATCAGTGGGCAGTCACCAGCTTTTACTAGTGTTGTGATTGTCCACAATGTGAATTTTATATCCGGAGCTTGGGAAATGCTTTTCATTCAATTCCAACTCTGAGACTTTCATTTGTATGTCCTTTACTTCTCTGAATTTTGGTATGGACGAATTCTACTCACAAGTTGGGTAGAATTGGCCAACCTCACTTGACTGTCTTGTTGGAGATAGAATTGATACACCTTTTTGTAAAATTCATATTTAATTCATCCTTTGGAGTTAGAAGGAGTTCTTTATAGTTCTGGAATCCTGAACAATCATAGTTTTCTATAAAATTTAGTTAAAGCTATGTTTCTGTTTTAGATTTTGGAGTAAATCCATTTTGAACAGCATGTCTGTTTTAGAGACCTTGCTGTGATTACTCTTTTCTCAACTCATAGCTTCATTACTTCTCTTTTCTAACCTTTAGTCCTTCTAAGATGGGTTTTAAAAGTTTAAAATTTTTGCAAGTGTGCTATTGAAAATGAAGAGCTTGTTCAGGTATCTCAATTTCCAGACATACCCTTTTGGGTTTTTCACTTTCCTGAAATACCCTTTTTGATCTTTTACAATTTCCAAAAATACCCTTCTTGGTGCCTAGGAGTTACAGTGTTACCAGTTGCAGTTGTAATATATATATATATATATATATATATATATATATATATATATATATATATATATATATGTAGGTTGCAGGACAATGGTGAACAGTCAAGATTCGTATGCACAACCAGTTGCAGTTGCAGCCACACATGGTGTGGTGGATGTGTACCATGCATACGGTGGGGCTGCAAGCGGACAAACCCTTCCTGTTCAGGTTACTTATGCTGAAAACTATGGTACCCAGCAAGATCCCTACTCTTCTGCACACACATCATATTACACACATCATAATCAAAAAGTTTATAACATCAATTCCGATAATATACTATATTCACTATTGTTATTGTGGCCTTTCAGGTTTTGTTTAAGAATCTGAATGTTGATTTGAAGGAAGTAAGCCCATCATCCCTTCTCATGGACAAAGTGAGAGAAGTTGAAGGAAGCCCTGATTTTTCCAACAAGATGTCGGGTCAACTCAACAACCACCAATGGTTGGAGAAGTTAAAAAAACAAAGTATTATCTTATTGATTAGCGATTACTGGTGTTGAGCTTTAAGCAATTTCAGGCCCTCTATTTATTAATCTTTTATAAGCTAGATTGTTGTTTTCTTTCCTTTTTATAAGTTGAATTGTGGCTAGAAATTATAGTCATCTATTCAAAGAAGGTGTTGGAACGTGAGTTCAAAATGATGACCCTTTTACATATAAATTTGATTAACAGATTGTACAATGAAATGCAAAGAATAATTATGGGAAGGAGGTTAAGTATTAATCTCATGAATGCTGCAAACGTATTTGTTTCTCTCAATTCACCTTTTGAAGGACCTGGCACGTGTCTATATTACAGAACCTGTAAGTTTTTTTTTTCCTTTCTTTTATGGGTAAACTACAGGAAATAACCTCCTACTTTATTACTCTGTATAGGATGTATATGTAACAATTCTTTACACATGATATCAAACAGGAAAATGAGGTAGCTAACTAAACTAACTACTTTAATTTTCATATACTTCAATAAAAAATTAAAATATATTATGTTTGTTAATGATTTTGTATTGCAGGTACCTTTTCAACACTTTGCTGAGAAAATTGATGGCTATCTTTTGAATAGGAGGAGTTAGTAGGTATTTAGACATGCATACCAAAGATAACATTTTGTACAGAGAGTTCTTGGCACATAGGAAGCTAGATAATGCAATTGTATATAAATGAGTTCATTTTTTTTATAACATTTACTCACTACTGGAATAGTTATTTGTATTTGACATATTAGTGAAATGAATTATCTTTGTTATTTATGGTATTTTATTTTGTATTATGAGATTTTTAATGTATTATTTAATTTGAAAATTAGAAAAATCTATAAATAATATTTTTTTTAAACATTTAAAATTATGATACGCAAAACTGTGTGTCATCTTCATTTATGACATGGCCTTTCTTGACAGTGGCTTTCTTGATACGCATTGCGTGTCATTAACACGCGCGTCGTAAGGTTACGACACGTGAATGCGTATCGTCTTCCTTTATGACAGGGCCTTCCTTGATACACATTGCGTGTCGTAAACGCGCGTCGTAAATGCGCGTCGTAAATGAGCGTCGTAAATGCGCGTCGTCTATAGACGACGCGCAAAAGCGCGTCGTCTTTCTTTATGACAGGGCCTTCCTTGACGCGTATTTGCGCGTCGTCTGAGCCTTTTACGACGCGCAATGAGCGTCGTAAAAGGCCTTTTTTCTTGTAGTGAGCTTATGTAATCGACCCTATACCAGAAGCGTATGGGACACGATTCATGAAAAACATTATACTTTACCAGTTACTTGCTATAATATTTGTCATATATAGAATTCCCTTATGTTGAATCTTTTCAACATACCATTCATATATGTCCTTTGACTAAATTTGATTAAAAAAATTCTCGATCTAAGCTTTTAGATTTGAAACGGAGTATAATACTCTTTCCCTTAATTATAGCAAAGCAACCTTTCAACCCCAACAACTTTGCAAAGTGAAACCTTTTGTTTTCTATAATTAATATTGCTAACTTGGAACACTTAAAATAATAATCATGCTCCCACTAACATGATGATTATATCCTTGCCATCATAACACTTATGCTCCCACTAGCTTTGACATGTAATCAGAAATCGGCTGAACTTCTAGAAAACAATACTTATTGAATTTCTTAACGAAGGTTCATATTTCTGATACGAGATGCTTTGATAAGCCTTTATCTAAGCTTCTCAAACTCATACACCTTTCCTTAGACAACTCATATGTGTGTCTAAACAAGTTCAACACTTATAGCAATAAGTCTTAAATGTTTAAACTAATTGCCAAATCTCACAATTCGAACTATGAAGAGGGATCTTGTAATCATAATCAAATTTTAGAACGCAAATATCACAATTGTTGTCTCCTTAAAATCTCTCTTAGTGAAAGCGTTTCCTCACAATCATTTTCATGAAACAGAGAGAAACCTTATGATACTTAGATTTTATGGTGTATGTGCTCCTATCCATGTGAATTTGGCATAACCATAATCATAAGATAATGTTTGTGACAAATCCAAACTCTTGTGGACATAACTTGTTCATTCTTAATTTCTTGCCATCAAGGGTCCTACCATTGCTTCCAAGTTATTTAGTAGCTCACCTATACTAGTCAATGCACTTTCATGGAACAAGGTGCTTGCCTTTATGCAGTCAATTGAGAACTCATAGAACTCATATGCATAACTAACTTTACTGGAATGGCATAGAAACAAGAATGTGTCTACACGATAGGTTACAAACCTTAAGTCGTGTGCTACTGTTTAATAATAGGTATACTCTTGATTAGTTCTTGAAACTTTTGAAGATCATTTAGACTCCCACTGACCTCTTGAAATATAAGATTCTCTTGTCAAGAAACATTCCTTGACAAAAAAATATTCAAGAGTTAGTGCGAACTCTTATCAAGACAAACACTTCACACAATTGGTCTTAGTTAGTCTTTGTCCTATCCAAGACATCACAACTTACCAATTTCAAATGTGCAAGAGTAAGAAACTTTTCTACTCCACATTTGATGAGTGTTATAAACCTTCTTAAGATAATGGCACTCAAGTCACAATCTTGGAGTATTACTCTAAGACTTGATTTTGGAACGAATTATGATTCATCTTTTGATTTAACCATTTCAACAATTTTCGATTCCTCTTCTTAGCCATACTAGTGCACTAAGGTCTCCATAGAGTATCAATTGTGACACGGTTTCATAATCACTAAGTTAATCATAAAACACGATACTTAAGTACTTTCCTTTCTTTTTAGATTGGAGAAACTTTTATCTTTCTGCCTAATTGATTCTTCTTATTTGTTCTGCTTTACATTGAAACTTTTTCAATGATTCAGAATTACACTTAATCTTGTAAGCATAACCATATTTATTAAACATTTAGCAAATCATGGTGAATATTCTTATCATTCTTTGTGGTGGACTTGACCTAGCGCACAACAATGCATACTAAATCTCCTAGTCCTTCACTTGATCACATACTTATGTGAACAAGGAATTAGCCTTAATTTCCTAAATAGGAAGGTTCTCATTCATCATATAATACAAGTCACATGATTCCAAGTTTCTGTCCAATTGAAACTTGGGTGATGACAATCTTTCCTTATTTGGTAAATTTTTTGACACTACCACAAATAACATAACTAAGAATCACATCCTTTTTCAATATTTCTAACAAAAGAAACACAAAAGCGTCAATTTTCACAAATAAAATTGCAAGGAGATATAAATAAGACAAAACTCAAAATTTATTTTATTTATAAAAAGGTGCATAAAACATGTCCGTACAACGTAAATTCAAATGAAAACTATGTTATTACATATTCTTAAGCAATCTATCATAACTCTCTAAGTAGCAGCTCAAAAATCTGATCATCGAACCATGCGATCGAAATCCATTTCTCCGCGATCAGACTTAGCTCACTTTTCCTTTAAGCTTCCTTTCTTTTCTTCGATCCTACAGAACATCAAAATGTAATCTTATCAAATCATGTATTAAGAATCTCCAAATAGGAACTTAATAAAGTTAGATAGTGGATTTACCTGAAGCAGATTCATACATCTTGACTTTCCCATCCTCTTGATCCTTCAGGTAGGTACGGCAGCTTCGCAACCAATGCCCTTTCTCTTGGCAGTAGAAACATATGGACTCTTCTGGAATGGTATACGGGACTATCTTAGACTCAACCTTTCTCTTGCATAGAGAAAAGTTTTTTGGACTTCCAATGTTGCCATTTTCCATAGAAGGTTTGGATATTGACATTCCAGACAAATTTGCTTGACCAGTCCGCCAAATCATTGTTGATTCAACAACAATAAGGAAATAGGTAAGATCAATGAGGGTCACGTCTCCGTCCATCATATAGTACTCTCTAATGAACTCACTATATAAGTCAGGAAGCGATTGAAGAACCTAGTCAACAACCAACTTCCTTAAGACATCGACACCCAACATCCTTAACCTGTCAATGTATGACTTCATCTCTAAGACGTGTGCACACATAGACTTTCCATCTTCGTGTCTTTTTCCAATAAGGCTTGAGTGACCTTGAACTTTGCAAGTCTTTGAACTTGTGGGTTAGGGAGAATAATTGGAGGAGGTGGAGGAAGTGAAGTTCCACTTAACCATAAACAGGGATTGATCTTTCACCTTAATCATTACATGGACTTCCACTTTTATGAGGAAAACCTTTTCCAAAGGATTTGGTAAGACCATAGTTTTCATAAGTAGACATCTACAAGGGGAGAAAATTCAAGTTAATTGGTTGAGTCCTTAATGAAACACCTAAATGAGACATTAAGGCTAGGACCCAATACAATATTCTATAACTTGGAAGAGGGATGTCATAATCCAGTTGTAGAATATTTGAAGGTAGGTAAATGATGATTTACCAATTCCCACCATGAAAAACGAAAAAGAATTTAGGTTTTAGATGAATTGAAACTCCTAGATCTTTTGAGATTCATTGAACTTTTCAATGGCATGTTAAATCTCGATTATGCCCTTCAAGTTTGCGACTGGGATGCCGAGGATCACAAACAAGGTGTGAATAACCATGCAAATTAGCTTGGTACCCTCAATGTTACTATGGTACCCTCAATGTTAACCACACACGATCCATTGATCTATGACAAACATTGAGTCACCCTCTGTCATCCTTTTCGGTCCTAAATTAGTGTGCTGGTTAACCACACATGCTCCACTAACGTCTCGGCAAGGTGTAAAGTGTAATATCATGGGTTAGCATCAAATTCACATTTTTCCTAAGTAATTAAGAATTGGGAATTTATAAAATGTTTAGTTACTTGTATTAAATTATACTTATAATGGAAGGTTGTGTCCTATCTTACCCGTTCGGCTAACGACCCTCCACTAGTCAAGAGTGCGGTGGGTAAGAGTACATACCCATTCAATCGCCATTTTATACGCCATTTTCTTAAACAACCCTTAGAGACCAGCTTCGTGAATGAGGCCTACTAACAGTAAGACTGACTCTTTATTGATACATATATAATATTAGACTTTTAATTTTATATAGTATAAGGGTGTATTTTACACTTTAAAAATACTAGGTTGCTTAATCTAATAAATTATACTTTTAATTTAATTAAACTTAAACCGTATCATTATGGATTTATTAACTCTCTTTTAATTATACACTTAATTAATTTAATAAAGCCATAAGGGTGTAATTTGAACTTTTCAAAACACCAAGGTTCTAGAATTTAATATTTCAAAATTAATACCTTTTGATTAAATTATAAATTCCAAAACTTGAGGGAAAATTTTGAAACTTTTCAAAATATCTTTTAGATCAAATCTGAAATATAATCAAATATCATATAATTAATAATTATCACATAATTTGACCTAATCTATTTTTCTTACAAGATAATTCAAATTAAAATACAAATAATTAATCTTTATCTTATAAAAACAAATAATTATCTTAAATTGAAAATTATCCATTAATTTGATTAGGATATCAATTATCATAATTAAAAAATCTAATTTTTATTTGGAAAAACAATTTATGGTAATTATCCAAATCAAATTAGGGCAAAAATTTTGAAATCTGCTGTCAGACTGTGTTCACAAGGTGAACATACTTTGTTCACGACGTGCATCTGGTAGATTCAAAATCCGCAATTATTTTAGCTTTGAATGATCAAACATAGCGTCAAATACATTATATAAATAACCTAGTCTCCGATACCATTGATGAGTTTGAGCATTAAATCAATCCTATGGTGCACATGCAAACCCTAAAGCTTTAGATCTAGTTTATCTAGTTTTACATACAATAATCATCCAAAACTCATAAACCCTAGATCTAGCGTACTATAGTCGAAATTAACATATGAATAGGGTTAGGAATATTACCTTGATTGTTATGTAGCAATAACAATTACAAACCTTCTTGATCTTGGCTTTTGAAAGCCTAGTGCGTCAAATGTTGCACCTCTAGTGGAGTCACAATCACCACTAGCAGCAAGATGACTTAGGAGAGGGAGGAAGAGGCACAAAACTCATCCAAGGTACTCTAGATAGTGTTAGGCACGAATTTGGTGGCCTTAAGGGTTCCTTTTATAGTTAGGCTTCTAAGGTTATTAACTAGGAAACCCTAATCCAGCTGCTTATTCCTTAAGCAACCCAAAGATCCTTCCAGAAGGCCTCTTGGGCGATTTCTATATGGACTCTCATATAGAATTCATCCACTACTTTCTTATGGATCCTAAGCCCAACTTTGCAACTATCTTACAATTACAGTATCAGTCCCCTTTATTTTATTAATCTCTTTTGACCACAAAATTATTTCTAAATGAATTCTTGATCAATATTAATTAAACAATATGATTTCTCTTTTAATATATAATTCACATAATATATTAATGAATCATAGTTAATCCTCTTTCTCCTTAAATCATCCTATCAGCTTTTATGGTGAAGTCAACCTAAAAGGACCATGCTCATAACGGGTCAACTACATACTAAAATAGATATGCGCTTAGACACCTAATCCAACAGTTGTGTGTATGAGTATTTTAGGGGAACTCACTAAGCTTCAGGCTTACAGTTTCAGTTTTGGTTTCAGGTACTTCAAATGATTGCGGGAAGGCGAAGGCATGATCGTACAACTCCTCACATTTTATGATTTTGATTTCTGGGATACTCTGACATGAAACTATTTTGAAAACACTTTATAATAATTAATGGTTTTAATTTGTTGAAAAAGTTTTAAATTGGCTTGATTTTTTATGGGTGTTACATAAGGACTGAATTTTGGTTTCTAATCAGAGTTTGGCAGTTGCATTGGATGACTACCCTTTTTGATTGTTAGTGAAATATTTTGATCCTAAAAATATAGTGACTTATCTAAATGGTATATAGTATAAATAGTGTCAATGGTCATTAATAGTTTTGGTAATATTTCTAACATAAGTGGAGCCCTTTTGGGTTCGCCTTAGGTCCTAAGTAACAATAAGGAAATAGAGAAAAATAAGTTATTAGTTTTTAAGGAATTAATAAATTAATTGGAAATTATTTTGGAATTAATTAAACTGATTTAATTAATTAAAGAGCTTGAATACTAACTAATTTGTGGTAATTTAATCCTTCTGGGATTCTATCTACAACCAATAAATAGACTTCTAGGGGTAAATTGTAGAGTTATTGATTCCTTTCAAAATTTCATCGAAACTCTATCACACTCACTCTCTCTCTCTCTCTCTCTATATATATATATATATATATATATATAGATGAAATTTATAGCTACACTCCTAGGGTTAGAGAATTTCGATAAAACTCTTGCCTAGGGTTTGTTCCTATTGCTTTTGGTGTTTGTTGGTTTAACATCATTAAAGTGATCTACTTTAGACCTTCATCCATTCCAGTGTTGGCATGTATGAGATCCCAATCAAGCAATCTAGATGTTAGTATATTATTCCAATTGATTTTTAAAGTTTTTTCGCTTTAACTATTAAAATCCACATCGACGGTGCATCTATATGTATATATATATATATATATATATATATATATATATATATATATATATATATATATATATATATATTGAGGTATTTCTTCTTATTGCTCAAATTTCATAAGATAGTGTATTGATGCTAATAAAACCCACCAATTTAGTCAATCTAAAATATATAGTAAGTTATTATTGTGAGAACAATAATGAAGTAACACTAATCGGAATAGGATTTTTGACAAAGCGTTTTAACCAAGTTCATATGTACTTGCTAGAGAACAAATATTGGATATGACCTGTTTAAGGTTACTTCATGAATCATTATCGTGAATTATACTTGATAAAGGTAATATCTTTGTATCCTTAATACCAAAGATACATATTTACGACTTAGGTGTGGGGAATCATATAATTTAATTAGTCAAATGTTGTTCTTGGAGGAGATGTGTATCTAGTCGAGATAGGATTTATTCCTATTATGTGTTGAGAGTTAGACATCTAGGTTATTTTATCAAAAGTTAAACACAAAATGAGGTAGATTGTTATCCATATTTTGTGTCCAACATGACGTTTATAGTAAAAGGATAACTGATAACGTATATTACACATAAATTATAGCTTTGAGCTTTTAGGAATTGGATATTGATAAATGGAACATTGTCATGTGTTATTGGGGAAGTGAAATATGTTGGATTACATGTCTAAGGTCATAACTATTTTTGGAATGTACTTGACCCGGTTGCCATGGTCCATTTGGGTTGCATGGCATCATGACACTTGGATAGACTAAATGAGAGAAAGGACACTTATGGTTTATTAATATATTATAAGTTCTAGTATATTAATAATATTATTTAATTAGTATTGATCAAGAATTGATTTAGAATTAATTTGGTGATCAAAAGGAGACTAATTAAATATGTGAGGTTGATTGTATAAATCATCCATTCTTTTATAGTGGGCTAATGATCCATGATTTAATGAGTTGGGATAAAACCCATAGGGTGCTCCATGGATAGTCCATGGAGGTTAAAACCCATGGATCATGGAGGAAATGAAAAGCCATGTCAATTAGGGTTTACATGTGTAACCCTACTTGTGACACCACTATAAAAGGACCCCATGAGCTACCAAAATCGGCACTAAGTGAAGAACTAGAGGGCTAGCCAATTTTGAGTGTGTGTGTGTGTACTTCTCTCAAGTTCCATATGCCATGCTAGATAGGTTAAGAACCTTGGAAAAATATAATTTGCATGTATCTTAGTAAAACATAGATCCAAGGTTTCTAGGGTTGCATGTACACCTTAGGAGTATTAGAATGCTCAAAACGTTTCAGTGGTATCAGAGCCTAGGCTTGTTTTCTTGATACTTGATGCAAATTTATGAAAAAAACTCAAAATTTTGCATTCTACCTGAGTGAAATCGCCGAGTCCATGTGTTAATTCATCTTAATCGTCGAGTAGGTTCTTGCACTTGACGAGTAGGAGGCCCAAAGTGCAGTTTTTCAAGTTTTTATGCTGGAAATGGACTAGAAACATTACCCGAAACTGTTTTGGTCTTATAAAACCTGTTTTACATGGTGTAATGGTTATGCTAATCCATTTACAATGGCTATTATCAAAATTTCAAGCTTTGTATGTGTTATTTATGATTCCTGAAATTGTTGACATGAATTTTCATACCTTATGAGTTTAGAAGATCATAGGAATTATTTGCAAATAGTTTGTTAAGTTTAATTCTTGATCTTGATGTGTTTTAATGGAATCCATAATTTGTCCTCAAGTTATGGATTACCAAAAGTCTTTCTTTTAAAGTCCGTTAAATAACACATAAGTTTCATAATGTGAAGAGTCTTCATTTTAGTAAATCATTAACTCATAAGTTATGAAGTTGAAAAGTTTAGTTCCAACCCCTAGAATTTTAGAAGTTAAAATTCAACTCTTATATTTTATAATATTATAAGTTAAAAATAAAACTAATAATAATTATAATATATATATATATATATATATATATATATATATATATATATAAGAACAATTCGTTTTACTATTAGTAGGCCTCATTCACGAAGCTGGTTGATACGGGGGTATATGGCTGTTGCCTATATAATAACAGCTTAAATGGGTGTCCACTCTCACACACCGCTTCCTTGACTGGTAGAGGGTCGTTAGCCGAACGGGTAGGAAAATGACTTTAATCCTCATTAAAAGTATAATGATTATAAGGTAAATAAATTTTTTAGAAATTCCAAATCTTAGTTACTTTAGAAAAATGTGATTTTGGTGCTAATCCATAAAATTACACTTTACACTTTGCTTAGGTCGTTAGTGGAGCGTGTGTGGTTAACCGGCACACTAACCTGGATTTAAAAATGTTGGAAAAGTGTGGCTTAAGGTTTATCATAGATCGGTAGAGCGTGTGTGGTTAACCCACTACTAGAAAACATGCCTTTAATGACACACATGTTATGATACGCACGAATTTACGATACACGAAAGTAAGTGACGTAAAAGTATTGTCATCTCTCCAAATTTTTGAAGCATTTAGGACGCACATTTTTCGTGCCCTAAAATTTGTGTCAGAAAAAAATAAAAATAAAAATACGGAAGACACACATCATAAACGCGTCTCCTCTGCACCATGTCATTTTATAATTTTTAAATGCGCATTCGTATTACAAAATGGGGACCAAAATTAGGGATTTTTTCCAAGAACATCACGAGGAATACTCTATACAGTGTCTTATCTTACATTTGTTTCCATCCTTTTCTCATATCTCACATCTTTCGTCTCTGCCCCTAACCCACCACCACCACCTCTAACAATCACCATCTCTTTTGGCCTCACACAGCGGCGGTGCACCGACCCTATCGACGAACGCTTCATCCACCACCATTCTTCCAATCATACGATCCGGTATAAAGCAGATAAAAGGTTTTGAAATTCGAGAGTTATGGTATCGGGAACATCGATAGGGTTGTTGAAACCTTCATGTCTACACGTGTATCTATCTGAGAACCCCAATTTTTTGAGAGCAGATAGAAGGTTTGAAACCCTAATTTTTTTTCAAGAATGTCACGAGGACTACTCTATCACTGTTCGGATCTGGATTCACAGTCCTTGCTACGTGTGTTTTAAGGAACTCCGCAAGTTCTCCTTCAAGCTCGTTTTCTTCCTCGCTCTTTCAGTAAGTCTTTATTGAAATTCACATCGATTTGAATTAAATTTAATTTTTGAAAAATATTTGACAATTAACTGTTGTGGTGGTTGTAGTTAAGTGCTCTAGTAAAGTCCAGATTACAACACCAATTTGTTTATTTGTCTGTGTTCATTTTTTTTCTGGACCTTATGTTCTGATCCCTATAGATGATTCCAACATAGAGCATGCTAGGGTTTGGAGTTAATTGAATATCTCTTTCATGTTTGAATTTTGACATTTAGGAACTGATTGTGGTCTGATGATTTGGTTGATATTATAGCTTCATCACCCCCCCCCCCCCCCCCCCCGAACTTGGTTTCTATTAGATCAATGTACTCCATTTTACATTTAAATTGGAAGAAACCTTAAGTGGATGGTTGTGTTAACCTTTGTCTTTGTAATAGAATGTGATTTTTCTCTAGTATATGCATTTTGGTGCTATTGAACCTCTACCGGGATTTCAATTCCAAGAAATTTATCACTTTACCCTTTTACCATGCTGTATCATTGAGGCTTGTTGAGTTCTTCGCTTAGACTTCCATTTTCTTAACTTGTTGAATGAAAGGTCGCATAGTCATAATATCAAATTAGAATCCCTGGAATTGTTCATGTGTAAAAACCAACATTGTTTATGCTTGAATCAATCTCAATTCAGGGATGAAAGGTAATAACTTAAGTTGTTTTGTTGTTGGTGCAGGATATGCTTTGCAGTTTTTTCATTGTTTTTAAGACTTAGAATCTCATTCCAAAGCCCCATGAGAATTATTCTCCAACAAAAATTCTACACAGATCATTTGAAATATTATAGAATTATTATTAGATTCTATTATTTTAGTTAGAAAGGTTTCGTATTATAATTCTAGAACTCATGTATAAATCTCATCACATCTATTGAAAAAGGCATGATGTTAAGTATTAAGTTCCCCATGCAATATCTATCAATGGCACATAACCAAATCAATGTATCGATCAAAGGTTGGAATGGTTCATTAAACAAGAAAGCTGAATTTACCATTTTTTTCAAAACCCAAATCAGTTAACTATGGAATCGTTCATTGAACATGAACAAGTCCTTATATATTCTACTTGATCATATTATATACTCTACCTTCCATGCCCCAGTTCTTGAGAGTATACAGTGGTTTTTGTGCCAATGGTGTTAATTAAGTCTATACAATCATTAGGTTGTGAGTTGGAGAGATATAATGTGTGTGTATGTGTAAGACAGTCGTTAATTTGATGTAAATACGGATCTGTTTTGTCTGCAAGGTACACTGGTACATTGTTGTTCAAAAACGGGAAGCTTTCTGATGTATTGGGTGAACTTCAGGTAAAAGATGCTATCAATTTGACATACATGTCATCTCAAGTAGTTCAGTTTTTCATCTCAAGTAGTTCAGCTTTCCGAGTATTGCTTTATTCACAAGCTATTTATGTAAAATTTTAGTTTTCAATAAATCAATTACAAAAAAACAGGTTCGAAGGTTAGCAATGGAAGTTAGACAGCTAGCTTCTTGACGTCAAAATCAAATCACAGTTTTAAATGGAGGTTCTAGTGGTATGTTCTTCACACTTTTTCTTTTTGCTTAAATTCTTATTCCATTTTTTTGTAATGTAAATCTAACGTCTTACATTAAAATATAGGTAATATAACATCTATGGTGGTTCCTGTGATGAAATAATTCAGAAGTTTAGTTAGTCACTTAATTTGTTTTTAATCAAATTCAGTTTGTTAGAATTAGATGCACGTTTATTTTGATTCAATCAAAGCCATGTTGGCTAAGAGACCGAGTCTCATGCGTGTAGTGGTATTTGCAGTATTTCTTACATGTTTATGTGTTTAAATATGTTATGCATGTAATCATTGAGGCACAATCTCTTCTCTTTCAATTTATAGTGAAAAGCTTTAAGCTTGAAACAGTTTGAATTGTTCTTTCTTTCATCTTGGTATTGTAAATAGCCATTGTCTGAGTGTTACAGGTTTGTGAAAAACCAACATTTGGTATCAGAGCGAATCTGGTGCATGCCCAAGTATCAAACTCGCTGAGAAATAGCAGGAGGCAATGGTGGCAATGGTGAAAAAGACGGACTTGTAACCCTCCACTATCCGATGTTGACAAAGACGAATTATGGAACATGGGCAATCAAGATGCGGGTGTACATGTTGGCTCAAGGCATTTGGGATGCTGTAGAACCCAGAACCTCAAATACCCTTGTTGAATCAAAGAAAGATAACATGGCATTGGCCGCCATTTATCAGGGTATACCTGAAGATCTACTGATGGTTTTGGCGGAGAAGAAGACGGCCAAGGAAGCTTGGGACGCTCTCAAAACCATGTACGTAGGAGCTGACAGAGTGAAGGTTGCAAGGATTCAGACGCTGAAGGCTAAGTTCAAAGCACTGTGCATGACAGAAATGAAAACTGTCGACGACTTCACCACAAAAGTAACCAACACTGTAAGTACACTTTGCACTCTGGGAGATAAGGTCGATGAATCTCAGGTGGTGAAGAAATTGCTCAGAGCAGTGTCATACAAATTCGTTCAAATTGCTTCAACGCTCGAACAATTTGGGGATTTGGATGATATGTCCGTCGAAGAAGTGATCGGAAGACTCAAAGCATATGAAGAACAAATGAAGAGTCGTGGCGAAAACGATGAACGGAAGCTTCTTATAACACACAAAGAATGGTCTGAAACAAACAAGAAGAAAATAGAGGGTGATTCGACACAAAAATCGAATCGTGACGGTCATGGAGGATCACGGGGTGGTCGTGGCTGAGGAAGAGGTAGAAATGGTTGCCGTGGTGGCCGTGGAAGGGGAAATTCACACCATCGGAAAGAAGGAGGTCAAAGCTCATCAAATAATTGAGATAAAAGCGAGATTCAGTGTTACAACTGCCAGGAATTCGGGCATTATGCAGCCGAATGCACGAATCCCAGAAAAGAGCGAACCTACGAAAGCAATCTGGTACAAGATGACAATGAACCTGCACTTTTGTTGTCATCACTCGAAGGGAAAGAAGAAATCGGTGAAGTATTCTTAAATGAAGAAAGCGTAAGGCCAAAATTGAGAACACATGGAGGTGAATCAATCCAGTCAAACCTGTGGTACCTCGACACAGGTGCGAGTAATCACATGACTGGAAATGTGAGCAAGTTCAGTGAATTCGACAGAAAGACAAGTGGATTCGTGAAGTTTGGCAACGAATCCAAAGTGAGAATTGAAGGAAAGGGAACAATCATGTTTAAATGCAAAAATGGAGAACACAAGAAGCTTCAGAATGTGTACTACATACCCGATTTATGTAGTAACATCATAAGTCATGGGCAATTATCAGAATGTGGGGACGAAATCAGAATCAAAGAGCCATGGTTGCGGGTCAGAGATAAGGATGGAAGACTGTTGATGAAAGTTCACAAGTCACCAAACCGCCTCTACAAGATCGAATTGAAGGAGGTTAGATCAATGTGTCTATTAACTCAAGTTTCTGATCCAACTTGGTTATGGCATGCAAGGTTGGGACACATAAACTTCAATTCAATGAAGTACATGACAGACAAGAAGTTGGTAGAAGGTGTTCCAAAGGTGACAATTCCTTCACAACCCTGTGAAGGATGTCTTGTGGGAAAACAAGCAAGGAAGTCATTCCCTTTGAATGCAAGTTTCAGAGCAAAGAAAAAGTTAGAACTTGTACATGGAGACCTCTGTGGCCTAATCTCACCACCCACACCTTCTGGTAACAGGTACTTTATGCTAATTATTGATTACTTTAGCAGGGTAATGTGGGTTTATCTGATGAAATCAAAAGAGGAAGCCCTTCAAACATTTAAAAGTTTCAGAAAGAAAGTTGAGACGGAAACAGGGGAGAAAGTCAAGGTGTTCAGAACTGATCGAGGTGGTGAGTTCTTGTCAAATGAATTCACAAGATACTGCAATGAAACAGGCATGGAGAGGCATTATACATCTCCTTACTCTCCACAACAAAATGGAGTTGTAGAGAGACGTAATAGAACTGTATTGGAGATGGTTAGATGCAATTTGAAGTCAATGACAATGCCAGATGTCCTATGGGGAAAAGCAGTATCACACTCTGTTTATGTCTTAAACAGAGTACAAACTAAAGCCCTGAAGGATTCAACCCCATATGAAATATGGACTGGTAGAAAGCCTCACATTGATCATCTAAGAGTCTTTGGGTGTATTGCTCACATGAAAGTGGCAAAGGGCCATCTGAAAAAGCTGGAAGATAGGAGCATGCCACTGGTTCATCTCGAAGTTGAAAAAGGATCGAAGGCGTACAGATTGTTAAACCCATACACAGGGAAAATGTATGTAAGCCGTGATGTGGTATTTAAAGAAAATAGAGCGTGGAATTGGGAAAATGTGAGAAGATCAAAGCAACACATGGTATGAGCTTCACTGTCGAAGGCTTTGAATTCACCGATGAATACTATGACGACGAAGGAGAGTAGGTGCTAGATACGCCAGACCAAAATAGTGGGTCACCACAGTCAAATGTTAATTCGGGTTATGTTGACCAGTTGGATCACCCGAATATAACCCCCCCCCCCCAAATACCCCTATACACTCACCAGTTACGCCTAATTCCCCAATTGTTCAAACTTCTCAAAATTCTCCAATTAATCTCAGCACCGCCTCAAGTTCCACCGGTGGTGGTGCCCCAAAACGATTCAGAACACTCACTGACTTATACGAGAACACCGACGAAGTCAATTTGCCCCCTAAAGAACTGATGCTGATTCGAAATGATGAAGAGCCATCGACTTACATTCAAGCTAGTAGAAAGAAAGAATGGCGTGAAGCCATGGAAGCTGAATTAGCCTCGCTCGAGAAAAATAACACATGGAAGCTGGTTGATCTTCCTAAGGATCGAAAGGCGATAGGTTTAAAATGGGTATTCAAACTAAAAAGGGATCCAAGTGGAAAAATTAAACATAAGGCAAGGATCGTAGCGAAGGGGTATGTGCAACAACACGTAATTGATTTCGATGAGGTATTCGCGCCGGTGGCCAGAATCGAAACAATCCGATTGATTTTAGCGTTAGCAGGCTCAAATGGGTGGAAAATACATCACTTAGATGTGAAATCAGCGTTTCTAAATGGCGAATTAGATGAAGAAGTCTATGTATCCCAGCCAGATGGTTACCAAAAGAAAGGAGAAGCTCACAAAGTCTACAAGCTATCCAAAGCTCTTTACGGGCTTAAACATTGCCTGGATCGCCATCTGAAGAGCCTCGGATTCAAGAGATGCGCTTATGAATACTCAATCTACACGAAGAAGGAAGGAAAAGACACTCTAATAGTCGGAGTGTATGTAGATGACCTCTTGGTGACAGGGAGTTGCACTGAAAATATTCAGATATTCAAGAGAGACATGAACATCAAATTCGAAATGAGTGATCTCGGGCTATTATCGTACTACCTTGGGATTGAAGTAAATCAGAAAGGAGATGGGATCACATTAAAGCAAGAGGCATATGCAAGAAATCTCCTCATCAAAACAGGTATGCAAGACTGTAACCCTACACGAACTCCAATGCAACAAAAGCTCAGATTACGCAGCGATGAAGAAGGTGAGCTTGTAAACAACACTGAGTATCAAAGCATTGTGGGAGCATTAAGGTATCTAACACACACAGGGCCTGACATTTCCTTTGCTGTTTGGATTGTTAGCCGCTTTATGGAGAAACCAGCTTTGAAGCATCTTCAAGTTGTAAAAATGATACTCAGGTGCATCAAAGGCACATTGGATTTTGGCCTAAGATATTCAAGGGGGAAAGAAGACACAGATCTCGTTGGATACACTGATAGTGACCTTGGCAATGATGTAAATGACAGGAGAAGTACAGGGGGTATGGCATATTATGTGAATGAGAACTTAATTACATGGGCCTCTCAAAAACAGAGGTGTGTGGCACTCTCCTCGTGTGAAGCAGAGTTCATGGCTACAACCATGGCTACTTGCCAAGGGATATGGCTAAGGAGGTTGATTAGTGAAATAACGGGACAAAAAGTACCACCTGTGACAATGATGGTAGATAACAGGTCATCACTGGACTTGATGAAGAATCCAGTCTTCCATGGCAGGAGTAAACATCTGTGACAATGATGGCGGATCCAGCCCGGAAGTCAAGTGGGGTGCACCGTTGACCGTTGACCGTATAAATTAATACGAAAAAATTTAAATAACAAAAAGTAGAATAACATTATAACCTTAAATGTCATTTTACAATTGAAATGACACATAAGTAAAAAATCGATTGATGCTATTTTTATTCCTAACCTTGGAAAATTTTTATGTTTCAACTGTGCAAATTACACAATAATTTGAAATCGATTTAGTTAAAAAATAAAAAACCATTAAACAATAAAAATCATTAAACAAAACCATTCAACATAGAACAAAGGCACAGTCACTAAGTTAGTTCAAAACTATTAAGCAAAGAAGTTAAGTAAAAATCTGAACTTTGTAGACCCTTTTTAATCGGTTATATATCTTTCCATTGTCCCACATAACTACTAATCCAAATTAACCAAAGTATCAAACCCATTTAATCCAAATTAATCAACCGAGAGTATTAAATCAAAGCAAAATTCAGTTTAAATCTAAATTCAGTTCAAAGTATCAAAGCAAAAATCAGAAATCAAGAATCACTTAAATCAGTTCACACAAAACCACTAAGCAAGATAAATCCATTCAGTTTAGAAATGGAACACAAAATCTGATTTGAGAGTATCAAACCAAATTTGTGAAAATTGAACACAAAATCAAAAGAAATCAGTGCAACATACTTACAAACTTTTTGGCGGCGGTGTTGTGCGGCGTCATACGGTGGTGGGTCGTGTGCGGCGGAAGATGGTGTCGGTCAGCCGGTGGTGAGCGACTTCAGGCAATGGCGTCACTACGTTAGGCAGCAATGATGTGTGCCTGGATGATGCGAAGTTTTGGCGACGGTGGGCGGTGGTTGTGGAGTGCTAATTCCCGACGATTTTCATTTGTTTGTGCTATGGACCATGGTTTCCACTTGTTGGGTACTTGGTAGGCTAGGTCAAAGAACGGGAGAGAAGAATAGACGAGAAGAGAAAAATGGACGAGAGAGAAATCTAAATGAGTGGGGACCAATGTTTGCGAAGTGGGGTCCATAGTTTAAAATAAAAACGACATAAATTATTTTTCTTAGCATATTACTGGAGGGAAAAAAATTTAAGTGGGGGCCATGCACCCCACTCCTATTGAATTGAATCCGCCTCTAACGTAACCTGGCAAATGCTGTTTCAAATTTGACAAAAAATCTGGAACAAGTTACAGATGCTCTCGCTATAACTTTTAAAGCATAAAAGTATTTTTCTTTTCAATTACTTCATATTATGTCTACATTCATGGTTTTTATTTATTTATTTATTTATTTTTGTTTGTTTAATCAGGCAGCAAAGTCGCATTTAACCCAGAGGATTGAGAATTTGGATGATCAAGTTGAAATATCAAAATTAATTAAAAACTAG
This sequence comes from Lactuca serriola, assembly GCF_051521515.1. Classification (NCBI taxonomy): domain Eukaryota; kingdom Viridiplantae; phylum Streptophyta; class Magnoliopsida; order Asterales; family Asteraceae; genus Lactuca; species Lactuca serriola. The sequence goes on from NC_136411.1 coordinate 116,762,395, forward strand.
GTACATTTGTTAAACATGAATATTACATGGTTTTATATAATAATATAAATATAACTGATTTGTTGAAGTTGTAAAACAAGTGACTGATGTTGGTGCTGATGTTTCCCAGATAGGTTATGATTTGGATTCACAAAATAAAATGATTTCTGGTTTGGTGAGTTATTATTATTATTTTTTGTTAATTCACATTTTCTGTTGCTTTCTATTAAATTTGTTTTTTTATTATTATTAATTGGTTTGCAGAATGGGAAGATAATGACATTGGAAGAAAAACAAGATATGACGAATCTTGGAGTGTTGTACCTCTGCAATATGGCTGATGGAAACAAGTTATCTGGCACTGCACATGTTTGACTTCAACTTTGACTTTTTTTATTAATAATGTCTTCTTTTAATGGAATATTTGCCAGTTTTTATAAAAAAAATATTATAATTATAGAAACAGTTTAAGCTTGCTGGCAAGTCGTTTGATGGTCATCTCTCATATGGTGGAATTCTGTCTCTTGATGAACTTGCCAATGAGTTACCTAGGATAACAACATGAGTTAAGAAAATTAACCCTAGTTCTTTCTCCCCTTCTGTTTTTTGTTTTAAGATTAACTTTTTTTTGTTTGTTTACTCTTTGTGGTTGATATTCAGTAGCAGAAATGGTGGTGGAGATTCTATAGGTTTTGACAAGGCAATGAGACATAATTGGTCTCAACATGCTAAATACGTGAGCCAAGATAAGATTTTGAAATCTAACTTCCTGATCTCATTGTCAACACAAAAACTTTCCGTTGAAGAAGCAAAGGCTGCAATTGCAAGGTGTGTTTTTCAGCCATGGCTCTGTTTACTTTCTTGACTACCTACTTATGTATAGTCTCTCTCTTTTATCTAGTATTCTTTTAATTATAGTAGTTACAGTTATGATAGTAGATGCCAACTCTCTAAACCATTTTGCCAAAGTGGCTTATAAAAACTTAAAATTTGGTTATTTTAATCCTTCATCTTTGTGGATTATTTATCATGGACAGAGTATATTCCTTTTAAAGCACTTAATCACTCTATTTTTTTTTAATATCCAGCCCAAATAGGTTCTTTAAGAAGATTTTTTGTTCTCTCTAACATTCTTATAAGGTCATAACAAGTTTGAGATCCCACCATTTTTTTCTTTGTTCCAGATCATTCTCTTGTAAAGTTCAAAATGTTACAAAGGCACACAATCCACAAGTCGAAAATGTAAGACACATTTTAGTGTTGTATTATCATGTGTATTTCTGTTTGTATACTTAGAGTAACTATATGGTGATTTATAATTCCCTATTTTTAATATGGGAATCATTTAGTGTTTCTTTAATTTCCTACTTCGTTGTTCTTTTATCCTTCTTGCATCGTGTAAAGTTAAAGCTTCTCTTTACTTGCATTATATGATCTTGGACTCTTTCAAAAACCGTAGTTATTCCATTTTTTAAGTACTTACTGATAAAATGTAACTTTTTTTATTATATGAACTTCTGGCAAGCTTGGCAAGCTCTTTCCAACCTCAAGTTGTCTTCTAGAAGTTGCCTAGAAGCTGCAACCCATGTGCAAAATATGAAGGATATGCTTAATTCCATATTAAATGATCTCATTGACAATGATAGTGGATTGAACTCTGATCAATTAGAAACGCTTCGTCAAGATAGGTAATGTCCCATTTTTGTTTTAGAAAAAAAGAATAATGAAATTGTACCTTTGAGTGTCCGATATATGTTTGAATGATGTAATCATAGGCTGCAACTAAAAAAGCAAATCCAACAGGTTAAACAATATTGTTCTTCTATTTTGATTGATGATGAAGGATGCAGATAAAAATTTTCTTCATATTCAACCGTTAGAGATTTGAAGTATCAAACACCATTAGCGTTGTAAATGCGTGTCGTAATTGCAATGTACAATCCCTTAATAGCAATGTAGTATTAGGTTTTATAGTTAGAGAAAACTTCTTAATATGAGTTTGGTACATTGTTGTAAGAAACATATGCTCACCCTTTTGGTGGTTGGCCGGTCCTTAAATGGGAAAAATGAGTTAGCCTGGACACATTATTCCATTGTGTAAATTCATGTTAACACGATTAGATGCTAACTACTCAACTTTATCTTTGAATTCTTGAAAATCTCTACTATTATCAGAAAATACAAAGTGTAGATTTTTAAATATTATGCTATCTAATGTATTTTACTCCTTCACGTGATCCTTTTGATCCCAAATTCAAGAATTACATTGAATCTCGGGGAACCAAGGGTAAAATGGTCCAACTTGGACCAAAATTGAGAGGGATGGTTGAACACCAAAGATATAATCTGAAGTTCATATTTATTGTTCCTCATTATCGTATAAAGGTGAGATCAATTAATTTTTTGTAATTATAAATTTATAACCACATTTTTATAAATATATTGCAGGTTGAGTAAATTTCATGTGAGCGAATTGCCTTCACTCAATGATAAAACTGGAGAAGTTATTGGATCATCTGTTAAGAGGTATTTCTTTTTTATTTATTATAATTGGCAATCTATTCCTTCCATTGTTTTTTTGCTATTTTTCTTTTTACAGGATCATACATATTATATCACATCCGTTAGTAAATATATGCATTCTAATGTACTTCTAAGTGTTGTTGATTGTGTGATTAATTAAAGCTTTTTTGTTTTAGTTAATGTTCAAGGCATTACTTGCCATCTACACCCGGTGGACAACAACCAATTTTTTGACATGGAGGATTTTTTTGACATGATATCTGAAACAAGGTGTCCCTTAATAGCAATGTAGTATTAGGTTATATATGGAGGATTTTTTATACATGATATCTGAAACAAGGTGTCCCCTTAATAGCAATGTAGTATTAGGTTAGATAGTTAAAGAAAACCTCTTAAACACAATGTACAATCACATACCCTTAATACCAATGTTATTAGATGAAATTGATTGTTTTGGTTTATATTTGTTTCCATATTTTTGTATTATGTGTAAATGAGCATCGTAAAGAGGCATCGTAAATCTATATCGTAAAGGCTGTTGAAGTTTATGACACGCAAATGCGTGTCATCTTCATTTATGACAAGGGCTTTAATTGTATGCATTGCGTGTCATAAACACGCTCGTCGTAAGGATACGACACGCAAATGCGTGTCGTCTTCTTGTATGACAAGGCCTTTCTTGATACGCATTGCGTGTCATAACTGCTCGTCGTAAATGTGTGTCATAAATGCGCCTCGTAAATGCACGTCGTAAATAGACGACACGCAAAAGCGTGTTGTCTCTTGTTATAACAGGGCCTTCCTTGACACGCATTTGTGCGTCATCTGAGCGTTTTACGACACGCATTGCACTTCGTAAAAGGATGCTTTTATAGTAGTGACCGGCACATCGGTTAGGTGATAAACATTAAGAGTACCAAGTAATTTGCATGGTTATTCACACCTTGTTTTGTGATCCTCGGTATCCTAGTCACAAAACTTGAAGGGAACATTCGAGATTGAAACATGCCATTGCAAAGTTCAATGAATCTCAAAAGAATCTAGGAGTTTCAAAACCAATTAAAACCTAATAATACATTTCGTTTTTCATGGTGGAAATTGGTGAATTGTCATTCACCTACCTTCAAATATTGTATAGCTTGGATTAAAGCATCCCTCTTTTAAGCTATAAATATTGTGTTGGGTCCTAGCCGTAATATTACATTTGAGTGTCTTATTAAGGACTATCTTTATATCTAATCTAAACTTGTCCTTCTTTCTTTTCAGATGTCTTCTAACAATGTTGCTTCTGGCTCAAACCTTACCGGCTCCTTCTCTCTCATGAACCTTTATGGGAGAGTAATCTTCAATGGATCCAACATCAATGATTGGATCAGGAACATCAGGATGGTCACGCGCTATGAGGACAAGGAATATGTCATCGACAACGAGCTTAAGGATCTTGATGAGTCATCTGCTACTCCAGAGGAGATCGCTGAATTCCAGGCACATGAGAGAGATGCCACTAAGGTGGCAAGTATCATGTTGTCCGTAATGACAGCCGAGCTCCAAAAGTCCTATGAGGACGTTTATCTTTCTGAGATGCACCAGGATTTGATGGACAGATACCACCAGAGTGCTTATCAAGAGCGATATGAAATAATCTCCTCCATGATAACAACCCGAATGAATGATGGTGAACCCATCACGGGCCACATGCATAAAATGCAAAGATTCGTGGACCATTTGTTGAAATTGAATGTGAACTTCCCGAAGGAGTTGGCAATTGACATCATTTTGCACTCCTTACCTTCTTGTTATGATCGATTCCGAATGACATATCACATGAACAAAGAGGAAGTTACACTCAACAAATTTCAAGGACTTTTGAAGACCACTGAAACCGGTCTGAAAGGTAAATCGGTTGTTACCACTCCTACTCCTACCGTCACCCTTGTTCTGGCCATCAAGCAAGGAAAAGGAAAGAATAGGAAGAGCCATTCGAATGGTACCAAGGGAAATTCCCTTGATGGCTCCACTTCAAGTAGAACCAAAGGTGGTTCTGTCACTCCTTCTGCGAACCCTTAAGAGGTTGAATGCTTCTATTGCCATGAAAAGGCGCATTGGAAGCGAAACTGCCCAAAGTACCTGCAAGGTGTTAAGGATGGGAAAGTAAAACCTAACATGCAGGTATTTGCACTATATTGTCTAATAACTCGCCCCATTATAATTCTTGGGTCCTTGATACAAGTTGTTGTATTCACATATGTTCTGATTTGTAGGGACTAAGAAGAAGTGAGAATGTGGAGCATGGGAAGATAAACTTGATCAGGGGGAATAGGAAAGCTTCACCTGTCACCAAGATTGGATTTTATTCTTTGTTGCTAAGTAGTGGGTTAGTGTTAGATTTGAATGTTACTCGTCTGAAATGGCGAGAAATATTATTTCCTTTCATGGTTTGTACAAACAACGGTTTTTACCTTTTCGTTTGATAATGAATGTGGTGGTATTAATGCTTTCTTTAATAATGTTCTTTATTTTAAAGCATTACCTTGTGATGGTGTATATTAAACTGTGTCGGTTGTCGATAACCTAGGAAATAATATGTTGTGTATCGATTCTTCCACTAACTTGGATAAAGCATCATTATGGCATTGTCGTCTTGGACATGTAAACAAGAAACGCATATGCCAACTCCAAAAGGATGGAGTCTTGGAGTCATTTGACCTAAAGTCGAATGATAGTTGTTAATCTTGTTTGCTTGGGAAAATGACAAAGTCACCCTTCACTAGTTCCAGTGCTACGGGTGAGGGTTTGTTGGATCTCATACATACTAATGTGTGTGGACCCTTCAGAACCGCCACAAGGGATGCTAACGAATTCTATGTGACTTTTACTAATGATTATAGTATATATGGATATGTCAACTTAATCAAGAATAAGTCAGAAACCTTTGAAAAGTTCAAGGAGTTTAAACAAAAGTTGGAGAATCAGCTGGGCAAGAACATTAAGATGCTTCGATCCGATCGAGGTGGTGAGTATCTTAGTATAAATTTCCTTCACTATCTTAAAGAATGTAGGATTGTCTCACAATTGACACCTCCTAGAACACCACAGCTTAATAGTGTGGCTGAGAGGCATAATCTAACCTTGTTATACATGGTTCGTTCCATGATGAGTCGAGCTTCGCTACCAATCTCATTTTGGGGGTATGCCTTAGAGACTGCCACCCATATTCTTAATCTAGTCCTTACCAAAAAGGTTGCCAAAACACCTCACGAGATGTGGATTGGAAAAGTTCCCAATCTGGACCACATCAAGATTTTGGGTTGCGAAGCTTTTGTGAGATGCAAGACTTACAATAACCTCGAACCTCAAAGTGAGAGGTGTATTTTCATCGGCTACCTACAGAAATCCTTTGGTTACCTCTTCTACAGACCCAGTGATAATGTGGTCTTTGTAGCAAGGAAGGGAGTCTTTCACGAGAGAGAGAGAGTTCATAAGCCAAGGAAACAATGGGAGGCAAATTGACCTTGAAGAAATTCAAGAGTCAAGTGGTAAAGGAACCTCAAACCCTAGCAATCAACCAGAGGAGGAAACTCCTGTTGATCCGACAGACAAGTTTATACCTCTAAGGTGTTCCATGAGAGTTAGGAATGCACATGAGCATTACTACGGTTTCCATATTACTACAGAAGGTGATACACTTATCAGTGATAGCACACTGGTAAGTCTGGATGAACCTAACAGCTAGTCGGAAGCAATGGCAGGCCCTAAGGCTGCTAAATGGACAGAGGCTATGCATAACGAGATATAGTCCACGTATGACAATCAAGTTTGGAACTGGTTTGACAATGTACCAGGTCGTAAGACAGTCGGGTGTAAATGGATATTCAAGAAGAAGACCGACATGGATGATAATGTGCACACTTATAAGGCACAACTGGTTGCAAAGGGCTTTTCTCAAACTCTGGGAGTTGATTATGATGAGACCTCTTCACCAGTAGCGAAGATTAAGTCTATTAGGGTTATGCTAGCCATTAATGCATTTCATGATTATGGAATATGGCAAATGGATGTCAAAACCGCTTTCGTTATTTTTAAAAATATATAATAATAATAATAATAATGATAAAAGTAATAATGCTAATAATAATAATAATAATAATTGAAGTAATAATAATATCGGTATTAAATTATATATATATATATATATATATATATATATATATATAGAGAGAGAGAGAGAGAGAGAGAGGTTCATGTCTTTAAAGTAATTATTGTGTTATTGTATGCGTAAATGTGGACCAATCATTTTAAAAACCTAGATAGGGGTAAAATTGTAATATTAGCTTTTAATTAATTTTGGTTATTAGTTATTCAAATCATCAATCCTTTAATTTAGGCAAAATCGTTTATATTTACTACATTAAAACCCTAGACAGAAAACATCGACCTTTAACAATCAAGCAGCTATCGGCTGCTTCTCTCCCGGTTCCGACATTGTGTGCGAAGGGAAGAGAGGTGGGTAGTTCAATCAATGGGGTGAAGAGGCGGCAGTTGGTTCGAAAGAAGCAAGGATCATGTGCATCGCCGACATCTCTTTGGTATGGTCACCTCCTTTTAGCTTTTAATTTTATGTCAGTTGGAGCTGGTGGGGTATGTCCGTGTTCGTTAGCATTTGGGGAGGATCAAATAAACTGTAAGGATAATCCGAAAAGAGAGAGGTTATTGGAGATTTTTTTGGGTGGTATCACGCGATAGCTATTGTGGCTGTTCTTATTGGAGAGTTATCGATCGGTGCCCTACCCCTATAGTCAGATGAGTTTCTGTTATATATTCTTCTTCAATTTTGATTCCGATAAAAGCATCCCCTTCGTGGTCTCTGATTCCGATCTTTACACACTCTACCACTGTGTATTCCATTACAACAAAATCGATTAGGCAGGGACAGGCAAAATCAGCGGCGACAGTAGGCAGCTCTGCCACTTCATCCTTTTTTTTCTGGTGAGATGAGAACAAGAGACAAGGAGGTCGTTGGGTATAGGTTTCTTTCTTCCTCTTCTTCTTATTTTGACTGATTTACTGTAAACCAATGAAGTTTAATCTTCAAATGATATATATATATATATATATATATATATATATATATATATATATATTTAATTTGATTTGATTTCAATACATACAATGGATGTTTGGGTTGATTGTTTGACAGAAATCAAAGAAATTTTTGATGTGTTTAGGTTTATTGTCTAATTCTTTCAAGGTGTAATATTTTTAGTGAATTGGGAATTTGTTCTGATTGTCTAATTTTTATAAGAAGTTGAAAGTTGTTTTGATGCAAACCAAGCGCTCGTTAAAATGCTTCAACTGAATGATATTTCTTCGTTTATAGTATTCTATCAAAAAAGAATGATTTTTATGATAATCATGAACATATTATGTTAGAATGCCCCAAATTAATATAATTATTAGTAAATGAATTCCAATTCTATTAGAATGGAATCACAAATTCCGATTATGTTAAAATGGAATATGGATATTTTCTCACTAATTTATTCAATGGATTTGTTTCCACAGAAGCTGATGCTTCAAGAACAGACCACGAAATTTGAACGACGCCTCTTAGAAACATTATTCTTTTAGAATGTATTAGTGTCTTTGTTAGATTTTGATGTTTTTTTTTCGATTTGAAAGTTTTTAGTTTTATTCTTTAACAATAAATTTAGTTCTTAGCAATTGTTACATGTATTCTATAAGAAATAATGAAAATTTTGTTTTAATTCTTCAATTGTTGGTTCGAAAATTTGTTATTCTACAAGAAATTTTTAAAGTCATGATCAGAAAATATGTTCAAGAATATTTTTATTATTTTATGGTTCTAGAATATTTTTATTTTTGAACATACTCAAACATATTCTGTCAGAATGTCCGAATTAAAAAACTTATAATTCAAATAATCGGATTTTTAAAATTAATAGAATCCATGATCCCTTAAAATATGCAAATTTCCTTTATTAAATCTATATTAATTGACTAAAATACCCTTCTAGTTAAATTTGATGATATTTTTCAATTATATTTAATTCAATAATATGTGTTAATCATTTTCTTAAAATAAGTAAAATGATTGGCACATATTTATGCATACAATAACATAATAATTACTTTGAATATAATAACCTAAGCTTATATATATATATATATATATATATATATATATATATATATATATATATATATATAAGGATTTAGGAGCAATTAACCAAAAGAAGTGTCAACCTACTAGTAAGGTGGTCGCATTGGTTGCTTTAGGTCGGATATTCGAAACTCGTTGCCTTCACAATTCCCCTATGTACGTTCCTTTTTAAATAACCAACTGATATCAGTGAATAATCAACGACATTTCAGCCAAATGGGTCCAATCATCGTTGACAGGGCGGGCCACGTGTGCGGCAAACAATTAGCTAATCATGTAATTTACCAAAATGGCAAAATCGCTAAAATTTAGGCAAATTTCCGGCTTTATTGTACCTAAAAGGCACCAAGGGGTAAAACCGAATATTTCTTGAAAACTTAAGAGTTTTTATGGTACTATCCCTTCCTCTTTACCTTTTAGGGAAGTGTTTTAATCTTTTTATGTTTTGCGTGATGATGCTTTGTTTGGGAAATAAATCTAATTTTATGTTATTCTTTAAAATGCTTTTGTTGCTAAATTCGTAGCCTTTGAATATAAACCCAACAAGCATTATATTAGAGCTTTTGAGCTATGTATGTTAATGGTCAATAACTTAATGAATTAAGTTGTTTGGACGCTAACCACGACATGGTGGACAGTTTGTTGCTGCGCGAGTCGAGCAATCCAGCCATGAATGTTTTCACTTTTAGTGACCACGATACGAGAAAGGAGATAGTTGTGACACAGTGGTTAGTGCTGGTTAACCGTTGACTGATGGTTTTCTTACAAGATTGACTTTTGGTCAACCTTCGAGGATTTGTATTATAGACTGAAGTTTGACCTCTGGTCGTATTAGGTTGTGCGTGTAGCTGATTCTACGTGATTTTGAGTATTGTCCTTTCCACTATTTGATTAATGTGAGTCTTCTCACTATACTACATAGTTCACTAGGTGTCATTATATGCTTGATGCATGTATAGCTAGCTGTTATATATTTACATGCTAGTTGGGTTGGGCTCACGTGATTGAAACAAAAATGTTGCACGAAGCCTATTATTTGTATGGTGTATGATATTTTGGGAGCTCGCTAAATTTTGTGCTTATGATTTTAACTTTAAATGTTTCAGGTACTGCTTGTAGCAAAGGAAATGACGCGACGTGATTGTATTGCATCTGCTATTATGTTTTAGAGATTTTTCCGCAATCTTGATTTTATCTCTATAACTCCGATTTATGGTGTTAAAACATTTGGATACTACTTTTGAGAATGAAATTGATATGTTTACATAAGTTTTAAAAATGAAAAAAATTGTTTGAAATATGAGACTTTACATTTGGTTATAAAATATTCCCTCCGTCTCAAAATTATTGTCTACAACAAAAACACACATAGATTAAAAAAAACATTAATTATCATTAATTTTATTAAATGAAATGACAATTATACTCATATATTGCATTTAATTCTATGTTAATTGCATTTATTTTATTGTTGTTTAACTAATAATGAATAATATTTTGATAAGAATGATATTTATTTTTTTAAAGTGAACAATTATTTAGAACAAATAAAAAAAATAAAGCATAAACTATTAATTTGGGAGGAGGAAGTATACCCAAAAATTAACAGCTAGATGGACCAATATGATATAGGTGGGAGACCAGTTCTCTAAAAGAGGCCTTCTATTGATCTACTAGGTAGGGGCTCTTTAAGGCTTATTCTTTTTCATAGTTGGCACGATTTCCGACATCATACACTATGACATAATTGACATTTATCTAGGAAATTAAATGATTTACTTGACTAACAAAGATAAATATGAATATAAAATATTGAGAAAATTTTATAATCTAGGAAGTTAAAAATATAATTTCATGGTTTAAAAGTTAAGCATGTTTAAAGTAGTACCATTTTTCCATTCAAATTTCAAATAATCCGTGAATATTTGGACCAAATTTCCTCAACATGATATGATTCGCATCACAATTTCATTTTCATTATATACATGTTGCGTATACAATGATAGGTGTATGTGGTTGATATTTGGTCGTCCAAAAGTGGACTAACCTCGTCCACAAGTGAAGTACTTTTATGGTGCTAAAGAATATGAACCAAAATCCATGTCTAACCAATTTTGTAACATTTCAACAACTTAACATATTACTAATATGGTCTTTAACTTGCTTTGTATGAAACCAATAACTTATATTCAAATTATGTGCATAAGATATATACAAGAAAAATACGAAACAATAAACTTTATATATTATACGTGTGTGAATTTGAGCCTCTTCAAAGCTCTTAATAATGACAATATGGGGTTTCTTTTAATTTGGATTCTTTAGGGCGGTGGTTTTCTTGTCGGGATGCTACAGATAGTATAAGAATGTTGACCTCCCAAAGAAAACGAGTTTGACTTGTTTTGCCCAGAGACGGAAATATAAAATATTGTTTTATTTTGGAACCGCAACAATATAATAAAAATAGAAGATAGCAATACACTATTAAAATAATAATAATAATAATAATAATAATAATAATAATAATAATAATAATAATAATCTGTTAAGGAAAATTGGATTTTACATCCACATATACCAATTCTTTCTAATAGAACATAATTAGAAATTGTATTTTATAATACTTTTTATAATCTTAGGAAGGTACTTTTACAAGGCCATGTTATATCGAACACATTGAAACAATGCTAAGAGTTCAAAATAAAATCTACAATAATGAACTTCCCTGCCTAAGGTAGAGCTTTATTGGAGAGACAAGTGTTTGTTTAAATGAATCAGTTCAATTTGATCCGATAAACTAATCCAAATTGATTAGGGTTTTTAAAACATTAATTCATTGAATCCAATAATTCAAACCAAATTAAAATTCTGGTCACACCAACTTCCATTGAATCGGTTTACTATTGGTATTTTTATGTTTAAATTAAAAAAATGTTATGTTAGTTAACTCATGTAAAATATATAAAAACAAAGTGCTTATATAATATTTAATTTGTTATTTTCTCTTGATGGTTGTTTTTTTTTTTTTTTTGTTTCCGTTAGTGTTTTGCTATCACGTTCTCAATAAAAAAAAATTTATGTAAATTTCTTTTTGTTTTTTACAAATGTCGCCTATTTTTGCATTTTATTATTTTCTCAAATCCTGTTTACTCAAACTATATTAGAGAGAAACATTTTAATGGAAAATAAAACACATGTAAGAGGCCTTAAGAGCATGTATGCAAGATTGTAAGGAACTGATTTCAAATTCATACTTTCAAAATTGAAGATATTAATATTTGCCAAACTCTTCCTTAACTAATCACATGAACTTGCCTGTAAACATTCCAAACATGATTGAAAGCTACATTCAACTACATGCCCTTTACACTATAAATACTAGGCATTCTCATGGTCACATTTCCATTGCATCGATGACCATAGTCCACAATCGATACACTATATATACACTAAAAAATCTTAGTTGAATATACCTTGGAGGTTATGATATGATATGATTGATGATAAAAATACTTGGAAGTGATATAATTCATCATGTTGAGGCCTAGGAAGCTCCTGAGGATGACAAAAAAATGGCGTAGACAGGCGGTCAAGAGTGGATCAATGATGGCTGACAAGGGTCATTTTGTTGTTTACACTATGGATCACAGTCGTTTTGTGATTCCGTTGCATTATCTCAATAACAATATATTTCGTGAGCTTTTGAAGATGTCTGAGGATGAGTTTGGGTTGCCAACAAACAAACCTATCACTTTACCTTGTGACTCGAGCCTCATGAACTACTTAGTGTGTGTTTTTGAACGAGCTCTAACCAAAGAGTTTGAGGTGTTACTCATTTCAATTGCTACAAATCGATGCAATTTGTTCGATCAAGGAGGAGAAAACAGGAAACAAATGTTCCTTTGTGGTTTCTAATGAAACCCATTTGGTGCTAACTTTATGGGATTGATACTAGGTTTTTTAATAGTATCATGGATTAAATATTTTTCACTTAACAAGATATCATATTTAAGAACCTTGTTAAGTTGTATGATCGATGGTCCATAATGGATAAAACATGTTAAATATTAGTCTTTCTTTAATCTTATGTGCTACTTTCTGATATAGTTTCCAAATAAAAAACATCAAAATAATACTTTCATTAAAAGAGAGTAGATTATATCATTATATGAATAATTAAGATCTTCTTTGTCTTTAATGTATGAACTTTTACATAGCTCAATTATGGTTGTTTTTCTTTAGTTCGTTCCATCCCAAGCATCATGGACGAGACTAATCAAAAGTGAATTTTTTTCTTCATCTGGAAGGGTTGGGGATTTGTGTTAAGCATCCTGTAAGAATTTGCCCTCAGCCAAGATGGAACTCGCCATGAGATTCATAGTTTCAGTTTAAGGCCTAGCTAACTTGTTTCCATGCTCTTCATATTCGCCTCCAGCTCACTCCTATAAGTAAATCAAAAATTAAAAACTTACACATTGGTGTACGGATATACTCAGTGATACGTGTGTGTTGGGATATTTTGTGTTGTGTCAATATTGTATTGTATTGTTATAGTCCATCTTTTGTAACGGGTAGGCCTGTCCACCCGGTTTTAATGTACTAGGGTTAGACTATTTTTAGTGCATGCATGAACCGTGATTAGTATCGATTCGATTGTACTTACCCTAAACTGCCTTTCAAGCAGCATTGGATCCACTACCAAGATCCCTATTCTCTTCCCTCAAGACTATGAAGTTTGGGCTTTGCATTTTGAGGATTACGTCCTTGGTCTTGAAGATAATGGTTCCTTGATATGGGCAGCCATGACTGTGCAGACGTTCATACATATTGGTACAAAAAGAGTTATTAAAACTCAAGCCACTACAACAATCTTCTTATCCAAGTAAAAGACGTTCCACAGGACGAAAAAGAAAATTTAATCAGCAATCTCAAGGAAAGGAGGATAATTAGGTTTGCTTCGCCTCCAAACACGTTTCGTCTGGTGAGTTCCTATGATACATCGAAAGGGATATGGGACAGGTTGAAAGAACTCTACTTGAGTGATGCTGATCTTGAGCATTCTATTCGGACGCTACTTCTTTAAGAATTTGGAGCCTTTGTCCATAAGCTTGAGGAAAAACTGGAACAAACGATCAACCGATACAACCATCTCTTGAGCAGGATGGTAAAACATATGACATGAACTGATAAAACAAAAGGTCACGTTCATGAACGACTTGAAGTTAGAATGGAAAGTAGTGGTGTCACCTGTTAAAGCAAATGAACAGTTTATAAGGTACTCATTAGCAAAACTTGTGGGGATTCTTAGGTCCCACGAGGATGAAGTGGAAAAGGAAGCAAAGATAGTAACCGACATGGGTTCGTCGGCCCTAGTTGCAAAGGGCAAGAAAGCTATAGAAAAAGAAGGTTCAAAGTCTGATCTCCCCGATTGCGAACTCACAAAGGAGGAATACACACTAATGGTGTCAAACCCCAGAAAGTTTGCAAAGAAGAACTTTGGGGGTTCCAAAAATAGGAATTGGCAAGGAAGTTATAGTTCTAACAAGGAAAAGGAAGAAAGCATTAAAAACTCACCGAAGGATGAGGTGAAGAAAGAGAATTAGCTGGTAGGAGATTTTGGATATGACTTCCATTATAGTAATGAAAAGAATCATTTGGCAAAAGAGTTCATGTTGAAAAGGCTCAATGAGAAGAAGGACGAAGGAGAGAAAGATGAAGCTTACTATGTTCGGAAGATAGAGGAGCTAAAGAAAAAGAAAAGTATGGATAATGCTAAGCTTGCTTTAATTGTGCAGGAAGATGATGATGAGTTTGGAAGAGTCGAAGTTGATGGTTTTTTAGCACTATAACATCCCTAGTTGCACATACAACCCTAATGCTTCAGATCAAAGTTTTCTCAAGTTATACATGCAATTTCATTTTATCTAAAGCATATACCCTAGCTAGCATGCAATTAGAGATATAGATGCAATTTCATTTTATCCAAAGCATATATCTGGTTCTAGTCCATTTTCCCTCTTAATGCCCTAGGCATTTGGAAAATCAGAACATGCAAATATTATAACATATGCAATCGATCCTATACCCGAAGCATATGGGATACAATTCATAATAAAGATATGATATTTTACCAATCTCTCGTTATAATATTTCCATATATGGAATTTCCAATATTAAAACAGTTCAACTTATTCATATATTCTTCTAAATTTGTTCAATTAATACTTCAATCTAAACTTTTAGATTCGAAATAAGGTATAAGTATCCTCTCCCTTACTATAGCAAAACAACTTTTCAAACTCTGCAACGTTGCAAATCAAAACTTTGTTTTCTATAAACATCATTGCTAACACACAACACTTATCATAACAATTATGCTCCCACTAGCACAATAATTATGTCCTTACTAGCATAACACTTATGCTCCAACTAGCTTTGACATGTACCCAAAAATTAGTTGGACTTCTAGAAATCAATACTTATTTACTTTCTTACCAAAGTTCAAATTTCTGATACAAGATGCTTCGGTAAGACTTTATCTAGGCTTCTAAAACTCATACACCTTTCCTTAGATAGCTCATATGTGTGTCTAAACTATTTCATAACTTACAGCAGTAAGTCTTGAATGTTCAGACTATTTTCCATTTATCATAATTCGAACTATGAAGAGGGATGTCGTAATCATAATCGAATTTGAGAACACAAATAACACAATGGCTATCTCTTCAAAATCTACTTAGTGAAAGTATTTCCTCACAATCATTTTCATGAAGCGGAGAGAAACCTTGTGTCACATGGATTTTATGGTGTATGTGTTCCTATCCATGTGAATCTATCAGTTCCAACCATTATCATTAGATAAAGTCTATATCAAATTCAAACTCATATGGACTGAATTTGTTCAATCTTACTTTCTTGCCTTCTAGTAGCACAAGGGTCCTACCATTGCTTCCAAGTTATTGTGCAGCTCACCACTTTAGATTAATGTACTTTCTATTGATCAAGGTGCTTTTCCCTATGCATTCAAATGAGTTCTCTGAGAACTCACATGCATAGTAAGCTTAACTGGAATGGGCACAGAAACAATAATATGTCAACACGATAGCTTACAAACCTTAAGTTGTGTGCTAGTGATAAACGATAGATTTATTCTTGTTTAGTTCCTGAAACTATTCAAGATTATTAAGACTCCTACTGACCTCTTGATATATAAGATTCTCTTTTCAAGAAACATTCCTTGACAAACAAATTTTCAAGAGTTAGTGTGGGTTCTTATCAAGGAAAAACACTTCATATAGTTGGTCTTAGTTGGTCTTTGTCTTATCTAAGACATCACAACTACTAATTTCAAATGTGAATGAGTAAGAACCATTTCTACTCCACATTTGACGAGTGTTATAAACCTTCTTAAAATTATGTCACTCAAGGCACAATCTCGGAGTATGACTCTAAGACATGATTTTGGAACGAACTATGACTCATCCTTTTGATTTTAACCATTTTAACAATTCCCGATACCTCTCCTTAGTCATATAAATGCACTAAGGTATCCTTAGAGGATCAATTATGACATGGTTCCATAATCATAAGGATGATCATAAAACACGATACTAAAGTATTCTACTTTCCTTTCAGATTGGAGAAAACTTTTATCTTTCTGCCTAATTGGTTTTTCTTATTCGCTCTCCTATACTTTGAAACTTTTCAAAATATTAGAATTACACTTAATCTTGTAAGTATAACCATATTTACTAAACTTTTAGTAAATTATGATGAATAGTCTTTATCATTCTTTGTGGTGGACCTGACCAGTACACAACAATGTGTAAGCACAACAATGTGTACTAGACCTCCTAGTCCTTCAATTAACTCACATCTTCATGTGAACAAGGAATTAAGCTTAATTTCTCAAATACCAGGATTTTCATACATCATATAATTCAAATCACATGCTTCCAAGTCTCTATCCAATTGAAACTTGGGCGATGAGAATCTTTCCTTACTTAGAAAATCATGTCACTACCACAATCGATAGAACCAAGTCCATTTTTCAATATTGCTAAAAATATATAAACACCAATTTTCAAAAATGCCATTGGAAGGAAATATAAAATAAGACAAAAATAAAATTTTTCTTTATTTATAAAATGCGGAGAACGTGTCCTAACAATAAAAATTCAAATGAAAACTATGTTACTAAATATTCCTTAGCAATATATCATAACTAAGCAGTAGCTCAAAAATCTGATCATCGAACCATGCGATCGAAATCCATCTCTTCGCGACCAGACTCAGTTTACTCTTCCTTTAAGCTTACTTTCATTTCTTTGATCCTACAAAACATCAAAATGTAATCTTATCACATCATGTATTAAGAATCGATAAACAGGAACTTAATAGAGTTAGATAGCGTACTTACCTGAAGTAGAACCATAAAATTTGATTTTACCGTCTCTTAGATCTCTCAGGTAGTCAGGACAGCTTCGCTTCCAATGTCCCTTCAAATGGCAGTAGAAGGAGTGGATTCTTTGGCATTTGTACATGGAACTGTCCCAGAACTGTCTTTTCTCTTAACCATTTGGCCAAACGGTTTGACCTTGGTCGATCCCTTTCCATTGTGAAGAGAAAACTATTCTGGACTTCCAATGTTGCCATTGTCAATGTCCATGGAAGTTTGGGAGATTGATCTTCCAATCAAATTTGCTTGACCAATGTGCCAAATCATTGTTGATTCAGTAGCAGTTAGCAAATAGGTAAGATCGATAAGGGTCACGTCGTGATCTGTCATACAATAGTCTTTAACAAACTGACCATACGAATCGGGAAGTGACTGAAGAACCAAGTCAACAGCCACCTTTCTCTGGAAAACGACACCCAACATTCCCATCCTGTCAATATGCAACTTCATCTCCAAGACGTGAGCACATACAAACTTTCCATCTTTGTGTTTGCTTGCCAATAGGGCTTGAGTGACTTTGAACTTTTCAAGTCGACAGACACGTAGGTCAGGGCGATTAATTGGAGGAGGTGGAGGAAGTGAAGTATGATTTCTAGTTCCACCAATGCAGGACAAAGGGATTGATCTTTCACATTGATCACCACATGGAATAGCATCTTCATAAGGAAAGCTTTTTCCAAAAGGATAAGGAAGACCATAGTTGTCAAAGCTAGTCATCTACAAATGGGGAGAAATTCAAGTAAGTTGATTTAATCCTTAATATAACACCCAAATGAAATATTAAAGCTAGGATCCAGCACAATAATTCAAAATTCGGAAGAGGGATGCCATAATCCAATTGCAATTTATTTGAAGGTAGGTAAATGACGATTTACCAATTCCACCATGAAAACAAAATTTAAATGAATTAGGTTTTAAGTAAAACTCCTAGATCTTTTGAGATTCATTGAATTTTTCAATGGCATGTTTAATCTCAATTATGCCCTTCAAGTTTTTGACTGGGATACCGAGGATCACAAACAAGGTGTGAATAACCATGCAAATTAGCTTGGTACTCTCGAAGTCATTTATCACCTAATCAATGTGTCGGTTAACCACACATGCTCCATTGATCTATGATAACATACACACTAGCCATTGTTATCCCTCATTAGTCCCATATTAGTATGTCGGTTAACCATACACACTCCACTAACGACTAATAAGGTGCAATGTACAATTTCATGGGTTAGCATCAAATTCACATTTTCCCTAAAGCAACTAAGATTGGGAATTTAGGAAACATTTAGTTACTTGTATTTCATTATACTTATTAATTAATGTTTGTGTCCTATCCTACCCGTTTGGCTAACGACCCTCCACTGGTCAACGGTGCGGTGGGTAAGAGTGTATACCCAATGACGGTCATTTTATAGGGGGCTTCCTTAAACACCCCTTATAGACCAGCTTCGTGAATGAGGCCTACTAACGGTAAGACTGAGCTTTTACTTATACATATATAATATATTAAACTTTAAATTTTATATAGTATAAAGGTGTATTTTACACATTTAAAATACTAAGTGGTTTAATCTATTAATTAAACTTAGACCTTTAATTTAATTAAACTTTAATCTATTAATAAATTAGACCTTTTTCAAATTACTAGGGATTTAGAATCTAATATTTCATAATTGAAACCTTTTAAATTCCAACACTTGAGGATAAATTTTGTAACTCTTCAAAATCATTTCTTCAAAATCATTTATATCAATTTTGTGTTAAACTAATAAAATAATCATATAGTTTTATCTCTTACTAATTTGACCTAATTCAACTCATATAGCAAGACAATTCAAATCAAATAATACAAATAATCAACTTAATTATCATATAATCATATAATTATCTTAAAATTTGACAATTTATCTTTTAACAGGATGAGGATAATCACTACCATATCTAAAAAATCGAATTTCATTATTCAAAATAGTTTGTGGTAATGATCCTGTAACATCCCAAAAATTTCATTTTTGATAATACAACTCATAAAACAATTTTAAGAAATATCATCAAGTTAATTCATTTCATCAAATCCAAATATATTATGTCTCAAAAACATGTCATAGTGTAGTAACAATGTTAGAGTACAATCTCAAGAACATCAAGTGCAGAAAATAATGGTGTGATGTGTTGCTACCATGCCGACTCTTTTCCTTTTGAAGAATAAGGACCTTAAACAAAAAGTGTAAACCGTAAACACAAAGATTAGTGAGTTCCCCCATACCACATACCATAAACATATAATGCCTATCCCTCAGTATCTTTCAACCGGTAATCTGGCTAGCATAACCGGAAGCTGGACTTCCCTTCGGTATCTTTCAACCGGTAGCCGGGAGCTGACCTCCCCTTCGGTATCTTTCAACCGGTAACCGGGGACTATTTCATCCCTACCACTACCACATAATAACATAACATGAACATACTGCTAGGCATGCATGGGTACGGTCTACCCCTTTAGTATCTTTCGACTAGTAATCGGGGACTATTTCACCATACTACTACTAACACATATATCATAGCATCCTAGCACATAAAGCGTAACAGATAGTGGCATACCAGACAATTATCACAAAGACAATCATC
Organism: Lactuca serriola; assembly: GCF_051521515.1. NCBI lineage: Eukaryota > Viridiplantae > Streptophyta > Magnoliopsida > Asterales > Asteraceae > Lactuca > Lactuca serriola. Next base: position 116,782,161 of record NC_136411.1, read on the forward strand.
TAACAACAACTCCTACTCTGTGGGCCGGCATTGTGGCCTTAGACCCATTTCTACTGGAAGGTAACTCACCTCAATGTCGTGCAACTGAACTGTCCTTGGTACCAGGGTCAACTTCTCTAAAACTCCAACATATAAATAATCTTTTTCAATTACTCTTTCATACCCATAAACCCTTTAAGGGTCAAATCTGGTCAATGGTCAAGTCAAAGGTCAACACCCTGGTCAAAGTCAACCTTCTGGTCAAAGTCAACATTCTGGTTGACTCAACTCGCCGAGTTCCATAATTCAGAGAATCTCGAATTCGTGATCTGAATCGTCGAGTTACTCTATAACTCGTCGGGTTTCTCCTTATGATAGAATCGGGACTTTCTATTTGAACTCGTCGAGTCCTTCCTTGGATTCATCGAGTTCTTCTTTATACAGGTCGGGACATTTGCTCATTGAATCGCCGAGTTCATCCTTGGACTCGTCGAGTTCTTGACCTTTAAGTCCAAAACACGCCTAACTGGCTGAGTCGCCTTCTAGACTCAACAAGTTTGCTAAGTAACAGAGAAGGTTGGGGAACCAAGACCCAACTCGTCGAGTCCCCCATGATCAAAGTCTATCCAGTCGATTTCAATCGGGCTCAAAGCATCCAAAACATAGATCTGGCCTCCTAGGGTCGATATAACACGTAAAGTTACAAACTTTACGTTAATGCATGCGCCATTTAGCTCAAAAAGACCTAAAAATTGGTTCATAGGATGCATGGGACTCCCATGGCCATAAAGTTGGCACCTTTATCCCATGGAGTCCCTCAAAGACTCTGGATCTGAAGTTAATACCCCAAAACATGCTTGCCTCTATGAATGGCTCCAAAAATGGCTCCTTAAAGCCCTAAACTGCTCCAAGAAGAGATCTAATAGATGAATGAACAAGGTATAAACTTTATACCTCAAATGATCTGGAAATGGAGCACAAACTCTGGATCTACTTGCTTCCTCTTGAACCTACAAGCTTCTTCTTCCTTCTCAAGCTTCAAAATCACCAAAAGTACACTACAATGGCTCAAGAACACTCAAAATGGATTAGGGTTTTGAATTAGGGTTTTCTGGACCAAGGGAGGCGATGAGGGAGGCCGCAATGGGGGTGTTAAGGCCTTGAAATAGGGTGCAAACACTGAAAATTAGGGTTTCACTCTGGCAGACCTACTCGTCGAGTCGAGGCTCCTCGAATCGTCGAGTAGACTTCAAGTCCCGCATCCAACATATCCAATTCCTACTTGATGAGTTTGGGGCCTCCAACTCATTGAGTCCCTTATAAAATATGAATAATTCTTATTTAAATACATACCAGGAACCGGGCGTTACAGATCCTAATCCACTTCAGGAAATAAAACTCGAAAAATCTTCCAATAGGTGGTCCAACTCGTCGAGTTAGGGCATGGACTCGTCGAGTCAACACCAGATGATCCAACTCGTCGAGTTCCTACATGGGACTCGACGAGTCTAGCAGTCAGAGGAAAAAATGAAACTTTTTCAGCTTTGAAAACAATACAATTGCATCAATATAACAGAAAACACCCTAGGCTCTGATACCACTGATGGGTTTTGAGCAATATAACATCCTTATGGTGCACATACAACCCTAATGCTTTAGATCTATGTTTTCTGAAGTTATACATGCAATTTCATTTTATCCAATGCATATACCCTAGCTAGCATGCAACTAGAGATATACAACATAAAAACCAGTTCGATGAATACGTCTTAGTTGTAGCTTGTAGTTCTTGGCCTTTCTAGATCTTAGTACCTCAAGTGTGATACCTCTAATGGAGTCACAAACACCAAAAGGAAATGGAGGATTATGAGAGAGAGGTCATGAGGCACCAAAAACGGTAAGGGTTCTTCCTTGCAATACCTTAGGGACCTTTTTGGTGATGCTAGGGGTTACATTTATAGTGTAGAATTTGATGGGTTATGAGCATTCTAACACCCCTAAGTGTACATGCAACCCTAGAAAACCTTGGATATATCTTTTTCTAAAATACATGCCAAATATGATTTCCAAGTTTTATAATCCTTTCTAGCATACATGGGGAACTTTTAACATAAAAGATGGCTAGAATTACATACCTTGTAGTTGATTTGATTCCTTGAAAACCTTGAGAGCCTAGCACCCCAAGTGTGATGCCTCAAATGTTTCACACAACACCAAGTGCTTTGGAATAACTTTGAGAGAATGTATAACACTTCAAAAATCGGCCTAGCCCTCTTTTTTTATTGTGTAGCCGATTTTAGATGATATCATATTCTTTATATAGTGTGTTACATCTAGGGTTACACCATGTAAACCCTAATGTGACATGACTCTTCATTTCCATGACCCATGGGTTTGTAACTCCCATGGAGCATCCTATGGGTTTTAGCCCAACTTGATAATCCATTGAGCATTAGCCCACTATACAAGTTATGGATGATTTACATAATCAACCAATATATTTAATTAGTCATCGTTTTGTCACTTAATTAATCCTAGATTAATTCTTGATCAATACTAATTAAATAATATTATTAATATATTATAACTTATAATATATTAATAAACCATAAGTGTTATTTCTCTCAGTTTAGTTTATCCAAATGCATGATACCATGCAACCTAAATGGACCATGCAGGGTCAGGTCAAGTACATACCAGATATAGTTATGGACTTAGACACCTTATCCAACAGTCTCCCACTTGGATAAGTCTAATAACTATAAATGCAAGTATGACTTTAGGAACCGATCAGAAATCGTAGCTCTTTCAAGGTCTCTCGGAACTGAGAAAATGATGATACGCCATTTAAGATAAGTGATCATATAATCCTCTGTTCTAGATATTAGCCGGACAAATACATGGAACAATGTCTTACTTATTCTCCAGCAGTTTGTTTCCCGATTTCCGATTTGTTTGACATAGAACTAATTGAACACATCAATTCTGTTCTGACCGGGCCTTGTACATAGGTCAAAACAAAATCATTGAGGGGCCCATATATCCGCTTCTAATCTAAGAAGGAACATATAAACTTTGACTCATATGCTTGTTCTACTACTTGTTGAATCACACACAAAATTCTGTTTTATAACATCGAGTTACCAATGCGGTTTCGTACGATCAATGCATGACCAACTCATAGGAAACAAGTCATATCTATAGGTTTGAAGATTTATATGATATTACCGTCTCAAGATCACTCGAGATAAATTCCATGAAGTGATGCCAGTGAGCATGGGTTGAATCCAATGCTCAAAATTTATGAGCAATCATGATTGTTGTAGCCATGTCCAACAACTTAGACCTATGCAACCAACTCATGACAGTCTTGATTCATACCTACTTCCAACATATAACTGACCGTGGAGAATTCGAATAATATGATATACCAAACATAATTATTCTGGAAGTCAAAACATGCAAAAGAAATATAGTAAACGACTAACAAAAGATAGCAACACTTTACTCATAAATAAACACAACTTTTATTCATCATCAAATATCAATTACACTTTACAAATTTCAAAATTATCTAACTACTAAAACTAATATCATCCTTCAGCCCTATGCTCCGAGTATTTTGGAGATGCTGAACTCGACTCAGCCCTTCGTGAGGGGATCTGCTGGGTTCTCATCTGATGATACCCTCTTTGCCACGAGGAGTCCTTTTTCTATTCGATGTCTGATGAAATGGTATTTTCTATCAATGTGTCTGGATCTCCCATGATCCCTTGGTTCATTGGCTAAGGCAACAACACTTTCGCTATCATAGAAAATTTCCATTGGCTCATTTATAGCTGGTACAACTCCAAGGTCTCCAATGAATTTCTTGAGCCATATCTCCTCCTTTGCTACCTCGCTTGCTGCTATATACTCTGATTCACAAGTTGAATTGGCCACTGTCTCTTGCTTGGAACTCTTCCAAGTAATTGCTCCTCCGTTTATGGTAAAGACCCAGCTTGACTGAGAGTGGAAATTATCGCTATCAGTCTGAAAGCTAGCATCACTATATCCTACAACTCTCAAGTCATCACTCCCACCGAGGGTAAGGACCCATTCCTTAGTCCTCCGCAGGTACTTGAGGATATTCTTTACCACAGTCCAGTGAGCCTTGCCAGGGTTCCCATGATATCTACTGACCATGCTCCAGGCAAAGGCCACATCAGGATGAGTGCAGGTCATAGCATACATGATCGAGCCTACTGCAAAAGCATAAGGTACTCGACTCATTTCTGTTATCTCAGCCTCAGTACTTGGGCTCTGAGTTTTACTCAGTCTGGCGCTACTCTGGATAGGTAACTCTCCTTTCTTAGAATCCTGCATGCTGAACCTCTTTAGCACCTTATCCAAGTAGGTACTCTGACTAAGTCCAATTAGTCTTTTACTCCGGTCTCTCAGAATCCTTATCCCTATAATATAGGTAGCTTCTCCTAGGTCTTTCATAGAGAAACACTTCCCAGGCCAAGACTTCACTTCCTACAAGGTTAAGATGTCATTTCCTATGAGTAGTATGTCATCCACATACAGTACCAAAAAGCTAACTATACTCCAACGAGCCTTGACATAGACACAAGATTCATCTTCACTTCTCGAAAAGCCAAACTCTTTGACTTTCTCATCGAAGCAAAGATTCCATCTGCGAGGTACCTGTTTCAATCCATAAATGGATTTCTCGATCTTACACATTCTATTAGGGTATTCTGTACTAACAAAACCCTCTACCTGACTCATGTAAACATCCCCACCCAAACTTTCATTAAGGAAGGCGGTTTTGACATCCATTTGCCATATTTCATAATCATGAAATGCAGCGATGGCTAACAGAACCCTAATGGACTTAATCTTTGCAACAGGTGAAAAGATCTCATCAAAATCAACTCCCGGAGTTTGGGAGAAGCGCTTTGCCACCAGTCACGCCTTTATATGTGTGTACATTACCATCCATGTCGGTCTTCTTCTTAAAGATCCATTTGCACCCAACTGTCTAACGACCTGGTACATTGTCAACAAAGTTCCAAACTTGATTGTCATACATGGATTGTATCTTGCTGTCTATTGCCTCTTTCCATTTAGCAGACTTGGGGCCTGTCATGGCTTCCACATAACTGTTAGGTTCATCCAGACTTACCAATGTCTTAGCACTGATAAGTGTCTTACCTTCCACAGTAATATGGAAGCCATAATAATGCTCAGGTGCATTCCTAACCCTTGTGGAACACCTCATAGGTACAGACTCATCAATTGGCTCAACAGGAGTTTCCTCCTCAGGTTGAGTGCTAGGGTTTGAATTTCCTTCACCACTTGACTCTTGAATTTCTTCAAGGTCAATTTGCATCCCACTGTTTCCTTGGCTTACGAACTCTCTTTCTCGAAAGACACCCCTCCTTACTACAAAGACCACATTATTACTAGGTTTGTTAAAGAGGTAACCAAAGGATTTATGTGGGTAGCCGATGAAAATACACCTCTCACTTCGAGGGTCGAGCTTATCATGAGTCTCGCGTCTCACGAAAGCCTCGCAACCCCAAATCCTGATGTGATCTAGTTTGGGAACTTTACCAGTCCACATCTCATGAGGATTTTTGGCAACATTCTTTGTAGGGACGAGATTAAGGATATAGGAGACCGTCTCTAAGGTATACCCCCAAAATGAGATTGGTAGCGAAGCTCGACTCATCATGGAATGAACCATATCCAACAAGGTTTAATTATGCCTCTCAGCCACACCATTCAACTGTGGTGTCCTGGGAGGTGTCAATTGTCAGATAATCCCACATTCCTTAAGATAGTCGAGGAACTCTGTACTAAGATATTCACCACCACGATCGGATCGAAGCGTCTTAATGTTCCTACCCAATTGATTCTCAACTTCCTATTTAAACTCTTTAAACCTTTCAAAAGTCTTTCACTTATGCTTGATTAAATAGACACATCCATATCTACCATAATCATCAGTATAAGTCAAATAATAACGATTAACATCCCTTATGGCAGATTTGAAGGGTCCACATACATCTGTGTGCACTAGATCCAACAAACCTTCACCCCTAGCACAAGAACCAGTAAAGGGTGACTTTGTCATTTTTCCAAGTAAGCATGATTAACAACTATCATCTGACTTTAGGTCAAATGACTCCAAGACTCCATCCTTTTGGAGCTGGCCAATGGGTTTCTGGCTCACATGTCCAAGACGACAATGCCATAAGGATGCTTTATCTAAGTTATTATTACTAAAAGAATCAGTACACAACACATTATTCCCTAGGTTATCTACAACAGACACAACTTCATGCGCACCATCACCGGGTAATGCTTTAAAATAAAGAACACTATTAAAGAAATCATTTATTGCACCAATTTCATTATCAAAAGAAAAGATAAACCCTTGTTTGTACAAAGCATGAAAGGAAATAATATTTCTTGCAATTTCTGGAGAGTAACAACATTTATTCAAATATAAAGTAAACCCACTACTTAGCAACAAATAATAAACTCCAATCTTGGTGACAGGTGAAGCTTTCCTATTCCCCATGAAAAGTTTATCTTTCCATTCTCCATTGTCACACCGCAAAACCGAGAACGGCGGAAACGTTCTAGGGCGGAGGACGTCATGTAATGTATCACAACAATGTAAAGTAGTAAACAAGCAACAACATCGTCCATTGCAGTAATAGTAATAGTTTAATACATGTGAGTTCTTTCATAGTAATATGACATTACAACAAGTAATCAAAATAAAAGACGAGTCGTGACTACTCCGTCTTCGCAAAACTTGGCCATCGTACCTGTCTACTGGTGACCTGAGAATACAAGTTATTTTGAAAGTGTAGGTCAGCATTTAAGTTGGTGAGTTCATAATTATTTAATGTCATTGTTCTTATAAGTTTGATGATAACATTTGAAATCGTTCAATGTAATTGTTTGTATATGTTTTGAAAGCTCCTAGAAAATCCCATATTTTCTACTAGTATAAAAAGTCGTCTTCTACCAAGACCTGAATGTTTTGAAAGTAGTCTTTAACCAAAACCCGAATGGTTTTAAAGTAGTCTTTAACCAAAACCTAACTGTTTTGAAAGTAGTCTTCTACCAAGACTTGTATGTTTTGCTGTAACAAAGAAGATTTTCCCCTTTATGACTACTATTAACAATATGTATAGTCTATTTCATCGTTTACGTGAATGTATCACAAAATAAAAGTAACAGGGAAAATATAGCCATATAAGTATTATTCTTTTGTATTAGGATAAACATGACATCGCGACTGCCGAAACGTTCTCACCGTGAATATCCGTAGATGTTCATTTTCCTCTGTAGCTACCAGCAGGTGGAACGAATGGTTAGTTCCTTGAATGTCTTCCAAGTATAAGTATTAACTGTAGACATCCGTAGATGTCCATTTACCTCTGTTGCTAACAGTCGGGTTTAGGAATGGTTAGTCCCTTATTGTTTCTTACCACATAGTATCAATGTAAAAGTATCCCTATAAGTGTATCCATGTAAGAGGAATCTCTTGTAAGAGTATCTATATAAGTATATCCATGTAAGAGCAATCTCTACAAGAGTATCTATATAAGTGTATCCATGTAAGAGGAATCTCTGTAAGAGTATCCCTTCATATAGCATGTAGTTTAGACTCATGAATGAACTGAATTTGGTGTAATTTCTTGTAATAGGGATAGTGTTTTGTATCCCCTAAATTAATAGTTTACTGGAATGTAATTGATGAGTGTCCAAGTAGGTTTGTACACCCTTGCTACCCAAGAGTGTCGTAACTGAATTAACTGATGGATCATTTATGACTATATATGTACACATGATATATAAATAATATTTAAATGACCTTTGGAAGAGTACCCGATATCCCACCAGACCACATCCAAATCGAGGAAAAGGAAATAGGGTGGATAGCCTTCCTAAGTATTTTAAACATTTCTTATATAACTATACATATAGAGGCATGCAATTTATAATATAAAAGCATAAAAGAAGTTTTGTAAAACCTTTGAAAAGTTTAGTAAATAAGAATTTATGACTTGATTTCAGTTTATAAATCGGTCCAAAAGACTGTTTGACAAGACAGTTTAAGTGTGAGAAAACCTTTGTTCGAAGCACAACTATAGTAGATTCAAAAGGAAGCCTACAGTTTGTAAGACAATTTCTAGAAGTGTTTTCAACATGTAAAAACGTTTGTGAAAACTATTTGAAGTACCTATGAAAATGTTCGTTTGTTCTTGTATATGAATGTATCTCCTTGCAATAGTATTTCTAGTATGTAAAAGTTCGTGATGTTCTCGTAAAACTATACCTATTATAGTTTTCTAAAAGTGTGTCTCGTTTGTATAGTAATCCCTAGTGAAATGCTCACTTGTTATGAAAAGTATAATTTTTGTAGTGCCTAAGATGGACACATATACATACAGTATAAGCAGTGTGTTTGATTTATACATATATAACAACACTTTTCATTTCAAAAGATATGATGTTACCGTGATACATTTTGCATATGAAAGTTTCCTTATAATAGTTATAAATCACATGTGATTCTGTTGAATAAAAGTGTATAATAAAACTTAATATAACACACGATAATAATCGTGTGTTTTACTTGTATTCCACCCCTTGAAAGCATATAAAAGCATTTATAGAATATTTAAAAGGGTTAATTAAGGGGTATGAACTCACTTGATAGATTGAAGAAAGCGGGACGAAAACCGAGCAGAACTTCTACTCAAGAAAGCGGATTTCTTAGGATTCTCGGGAATCTCGGGAGTCTCGGGAGTGTAAAACTTCCTTCCCAACTTGGATATAAAAACCGGGCCTTTGGGATGACTCCGAGGGTTGAAACGCAAAACTTCGGTGCGAGAAAGTGAGGAATTGAGCAAAAATAGACGGCATCCTCGCATTCCTTTTATAGGGGCTGAAAGCCTCGCGTACGCGGGGCGTACTAACGAGGGTACGCTGGACGTACGCAACGTCATGGCTTACCGCATCCTCGGAAAAAGCATCGAAGCGACGTGGACAGATAAGGCCGAGCATCGGAGTACGCTGGGCGTACGAGGGTACGCTGGGCGTAACTTGGATTGGTCCGATTACTCTTCCTTTGGATAATACCGGATTTTTAATTTAATTTCTATTTTAATTATTTAGTATATTTCAAAAATTCATATCTTCCTCATACGAACTCCGTTTTTTACGTTCTTTATATCCACGCGTAGGTGAGACTACGATCTATAACTTTCGTTTAGACTCTGTCGACAAATCTTGACTTTATTTTTAATATAATATATTAATAGGTCGGGACAGGAAGAGTCCGTTAAAATTCCATAACTCCTTCATCTGTTGTCTATTTTCGCCAGACTTTTTACCGTTGTAATACCATCGATGAGATGATCGATTCTCGTTTAGGTCATGTTGGCAAAAATCCGCTCGATCTCGATTTCGAGTTTTTAGCTGTCTACTGCTATGTCTGAAACTTCGAAAAATCATAACTTCCTCATATGAAGTCAGATTTGGGCATTCTTTTTATGTATGCTTACGGTTTAATGATATCTAAAACTTTCATTTAAATACCTAAAGCTAGAAATTATTGTATTGAAACTTCGCGTTTTACGCCTATCAGTGTTGCCGGTTTTGCCAAGAATCTTCGGTTGGTCATAACGTCTTCGTTACAACTCGGATTTTAGGGTTCTTTATACGTACGAAAACCTTGAAACAATTCCTACCACTTTATTTAACCCAAATACGTTTTTAGGAAAGTTAAGTTTTTACCTATATTAGACTGGTGCTACATTTCATTGTCTCAAAATATCGGGTTGTCACATCATCCCCCCGTTACAGGGAATTTCGTCCCGAAATTAGAGTTTTAGCAGAATTGATACTACGCTACAGATAGAAGTTTTATTTGATCCTCACGTTCCCAAGTGAAATCAAGTCCTCGCTTGCCATTCCAGCGAACCTTTCACTATCGGGATACGACTTTGCTTCTTTCGTTTGACTTCACTGGTATGATAACTCCTCTTGGTAGAATGTATGTTGAATGTTTTTCACTTCCGGGCTCATAGTGACGATGTGTGCAAGGAATGTGTGATATTCCTTTCGTAAGCACTTTTAAGCTTGAATACGCGGAAAGATGCGAAGGTTCGTACTTGATTTGTCTCTACAAATAACAAGAGATTCTTTGAATGGGAGGTTAAGATCAACTACTTTATCAAAGCCCCCGATGTCGGCTCGATGTAGACTTAACCAACTCCTACTGATTATGTTTTCAAAACCTTGGAAGTGGATTAGATGTCACGAAGATCTAAAAGAAAGTATGATTACTCCCGAATTAAGGAAAAAGGATAGGTATTCCTAAGTTTATTCACCCGGAAGCACGATCACTCTCAGTCTTGGGCGGTCTCCGTCTTGAAGTTCATAGTAGAACCCTTACTAGGTTCATCAATCACAGTCTCGGGTATACGAGTCGTATATAAATAAGATTGAAACTGTGGGTCTTTGGATTGAACTTGACGTACTGCACGAGTGGTACTTCAGGCTGGTTTGCTGAGTTTTTCTTCGGAAAGGATAAGAAACATGAGGTGCTCTATGCACGAGTACTTTGGTGTCCTGGAATTACGGCTTCGTTAGAAAGATGATTTCGGAGTAAGAGATGTACGTATGAAGCTGTTTTTGTGAGAATCGAATTGAATCAAGTCGTATGATAATGTCGGAATCATAAGGAAATTTAAAGACATTAGATTTGGACATAAGACGTTTACAGTCAAAACACAACCGTGCAACCATCAACAGAGTTACAGTACTTTAGACTACTACAAGACTATTATTGCGAATAAGGAATACTACAAAAGGCAAGTATGCACAACATGAGCATCCCTATACCGACGACATCCCACAAAAGATAAGACCCTGGTTGCACTAGTTTTGGATGGTTTATAAGTCTGTTACAATGAAACACCTAAATTACAATTAACGTGGGTTCGGAGTAGGTTCTCCTGCAGCTGTGATCCTGAGAATCCTACCGTCTGCACCAGAGTTCTTTTTTATAGGGCAATCCTTCTTGAGGTGCCCTATCTCCCCGCATTGGTGGCATGACTGGCTAGTGCTAGCCTTGGTGGCGGGAGTGAGGTGTGTAGCCAGTGTTATACGGACACGAGTGCCTTCCTCATTACACCACCTTGTAAATTGCTTCCTAAAGCGTTCTGCAGGAGTTACCACTTGTTGCTGTGGCATGGCAAGTCTTTGGGATCTCTTGCGCTCCTTTAGGGCTTGACGATATCGTCTCTTCCTTTAGGTTTTATGGCTTCGAAAGTCTATGACTGTTGCCATTTGTTGGTTTCCTGGTTTGGTACTACCATCGGAACTCTCGATCCCTTTGTCGGTCTTGCTTGTGTTGCCTGAGTTGATGTGTGTAAGGAAAGTTGTCACAGCAGCTGCTACTACAGCTTGTAATGTAGCGGCGTCGATATAGAGGATAGGGGTTTCGTTGCTCGGCTGATTGTTTCCGGATGACGACATGATTCTGTAACACGAAAGATAAAGATTTTGTGAGCGATTCTGGTTGACTCTAGATGTACTTCGATTGTTCAAATAAAGAGTAAGACTATGTCCTCGAAAGTTTGACCTACATCCCTATGATGCAGTCCTAGTACGTATTCGAAGTATGTTTGCGGAGGTTTGACCTACATCCCTATGATGTAGTCCTAGTACTGAGTGGAAATGTGGTCATAGAATGGTCTCAAGACGCTTGTCTTCCAAGCCGAGGTATCGTTGTTTGGTCAATAACATGATCCAACCACTAAAAGAGACTTGGAAATGTTTCCGGAGCTAAATTACTATAGTCCAATGACTTGACTAAGGCGTGTTTCAGATAGACTCCAATGAGAGTATGATAAGAGTACTTGAATAAAGAATGACACAAAAGTTAGACGACTGTCAATATCTTTGATATTCATGACGTAAAAGTTCGGGAAACTCAACCTTGTAGTAGGTATTAAATCATATTTGGAGTAGAAAATCCCTTGATAGTATAAAGGCCTAACTAAAAGTACTTACAGTACACGGTAGTCACATAGAAGAGTGCTACCCAGAACATAGACAGGAGCACGATTCTTTAAAACAAAGAAGGATAGTATAGCATCTCCTACTGGCGACAGTCACCCCTATTATGAACTCTTAGTTCAGTTAGTTGACGTCCCATATCTAGCAGGTATCTTTCGTACACCCTCTAGCGTACTTGAAGTTCCATGACTTTGGCTCGGGTTTCAGCTAGTGCTTGCAGCAGTGTCTCATGGTTTCTCTCAGATCTCTCACTTGTTTTCAAGGCGATTCGTGCGAATGGTATGCATTCTTGGATTGGTATTAACCTCTTCGATACGTTGGAGAGCCGTCCTGCCCTGAATTTCGTTTCGGGCAACTCTGCGGATTAAGATTGGCAAGATTCTGTCTGTTGAGCTCCCATTGCTCAGGTCATTAAAGCTTCGGTCACCAATAAATGGCATGGGCTGATCTTGCTCTTCGCTCCACTTTTCTGAGCATTCTACCCAAGGAGACATCGGGCCATGAAAAGTCGGACGGGGGTTAGGATTTGGAATGGGAGTTATCGGGGGTAGGTTCACAACCTTGGGTTCGAAGTTATCAACATCCGAAAGGTTTTCAGCATGGTGATCATTCAAAAGGGATTGGATGATCACTCTCTGGTTCTTCTGCAAACCATCCAACATTGTCTTTGTTCGGAAGGTACAGGTTGCCATGGGGATGGAGTCCAGTTATGTTATCTATGCGAGAATTAGGGTAAGGAAATAATTATTAGACGAACTATCTAGATAATTATTAGAAAATCTTCATTATTTACATCGCCATTTGTAAAGTGCATACCAGTCATATGTAATCAACACAGGATAGGCTTTCGAATAAGTGACCTTAACTCCAAATTCACAAGGAATAAGGGTAAAGCAAAATTTCACCGATTCTAAGTCTATAACATCCCAGGTACATATAGCCTTAGTGTATCTACCTAGCAACTATCATCTTATTAATGAAGATCCTTTTTAGCTCTCAATTAAGTAATTATGGTAACACAAAACACCCCTATGGTGTTTTAGACTTAGGTTCTGTTATAATGTTCTCATTATGGTAATGTTGGTAAGTTTATAGAATTTTTGCTACATCCCAACCATTCTTGGGCATATGCTAACCACTCCTCGGACCAGCATAGTTGATCAGGCTATGCCACTCCCAAGACTGACTATACATCCCCAAGCTTACTTGTGATATTCAACAATCGTAATACTTTTGTTATTGTCGTTGTGACACCGATTTTAGTATGTATGCAGGCACGTATACTTACTTAAATATTTTATTCTTTAGAAGTATAAACTCTAAGTCAGAGTATTTTAATCCTATTGTATTTATAGTTAGCATATCTTTTATGGGTTGATATACTCTATTCACTATAAACAATGCTCTGATACCAATCTGTCACACCCCAAAACCGAGAACAGCGGAAACGTTCTGGGGCGGAGGACGTCATGTAATGTATCACAACAATGCAAACTAGTAAACAAGCAACAACATCGTCCATTGCATTAATAGTAATAGTTTAATACATATGAGTTCTTTCATAGTAATAAGACATTACAACAAGTAATCAAAATAAAAGACGAGTCGTGACTGCTCCGTCTTCGCAAAACCTGGCCATCGTACCTGTCTACTAGTGACCTGAGAATACAAGTTATTTTGAAAGTGTAGGTCAGCATTTAAGTTGGTGAGTTCATAAGTATTTAATGTCATTGTTCTTATAAGTTTGATGATAACATTTGAAATCGTTCAATGTAATTGTTTGTATATGTTTTTAAAACTCCTAGAAAATCCCATATTTTCTACTAGTATAAAAAGTCGTCTTCTACCAAGACCTGAATGTTTTGAAAGTAGTCTTTAACCAAAACCCGAATGTTTTTAAAGTAGTCTTTAACCAAAACCTAACTGTTTTGAAAGTAGTCTTCTACCAAGACTTGTATGTTTTGCTGTAACAAAGAAGATTTTCCCCTTTATGACTACTATTAACAATATGTATAGTCTATTTCATCGTTTACGTGAATGTATCACAAAATAAAAGTAATAGGGAAAATATAGCCATATAAGTATTATTATTTTGTATTAGGATAAACACGACATCGCGACTGCCGAAACGTTCTCACCGTGAATATCCGTAGATGTTCATTTTCCTCTGTAGTTACCAGCAGGTGGAAGGAATGGTTAGTTCCTTGAATGTCTTCCTAGTATAAGTATTAACCGTAGACATCCGTAGATGTCCATTTACCTCTGTTGCTAACAGCCGGGTTTAGGAATGGTTAGTCCCTTATTGTTTCTTACCACATAGTATCTATGTAAAAGTGACCCTATAAGTGTATCCATGTAAGAGGAATCTCTTGTAAGAGTATCTATATAAGTATATCCATGTAAGAGCAATCTCTGCAAGAGTATCTATATAAGTGTATCCATGTAAGAGGAATCTCTGTAAGAGTATCCCTTCATATAGCATGTAGTTTAGACTCATGAATGAACTGAATTTGGTGTAATTTCTTGCAATAGGGATAATGTTTTGTATCCCCTAAATTAATAGTTTACTAGAATGTAATTGATGAGTGTCCAAGTAGGTTTGTACACCCTTGCTACCCAAGAGTGTCGTAACTGAATTAACTGATGGATCATTTATGACTATATATGTACACATGATATATAACTAATATTTAAACGACCTTCGGAAGAGTACCCGATATCCCACCAGACCACATCCAAATCAAGGAAAAGGAAATAGGGTGGATAGCCTTCCTAAGTATTTTAAACATTTCTTATATAACTATACATATAGAGGCATGCAATTTATAATATAAAAGCATAAAAGAAGTTTTGTAAAACCTTTGAAAAGTTTAGTAAATAAGAATTTATGACTTGATTTCAGTTTATAAATCGGTCCAAAAGACTGTTTGACAAGACAGTTTAAGTGTGAGAAAACCTTTGTTCGAAGCACAACTATAGTAGATTCAAAAGGAAGCCTACAGTTTGTAAGACAATTTCTAGAAGTGTTTTCAACATGTAAAAACGTTTGTGAAAACTATTTGAAGTACCTATGAAAATGTTCGTTTGTTCTTGTATATGAATGTATCTCCTTGCAATAGTATTTCTAGTATGTAAAAGTTCGTGATGTTCTCGTAAAACTATACCTATTATAGTTTTCTAAAAGTGTGTCTCGTTTGTATAGTAATCCCTAGTGAAATGCTCACTTGTTATGAAAAGTATAATTTTTGTAGTGCCTAAGATGGACACATATACATACAGTATAAGCAGTGTGTTTGATTTATACATATATAACAACACTTTTCATTTCAAAAGATATGATGTTATCGTGACACATTTTGCATATGAAAGTTTCCTTATAATAGTTATAAATCACATGTGATTCCGTTGAATAAAAGTGTATAATAAAACTTTATATAACACATGATAATAATCGTGTGTTTTACTTGTATTCCCCCCCCCCCCCCCCCCCCCCTTGAAAGCATATAAAAGCATTTATAGAATATTTAAAAGGGTTAATTAAGGGGTATGAACTCACTTGATAGATTGAAGAAAGCGGGACGAAAACCGAACATAACTTCTACTCAATCAAGCGGATTTCTTGGGATTCTCGGGAATCTTTGGAGTCTCGGGAGCGTAAAACTTCCTTCCCAACTTGAATATAAAAACCAGGCCTTTGGGATGACTCCGAGGGTTGAAACGCAGAACTTCGGCGCGAGAAAGGGGGGAATTGAGCAAAAATGGACGACATCCTCGCATCCCTTTTATAGGGGCTGAAAGCCTCGCGTACGCGGAGCGTACTAACGAGGGTACGCTGGGCGTACGCAACGTCATGGCTTACCGTATCCTCGGAAAAAGCATCGAAGCGACATGGACGGATAAGGCCGAGCATCCGAGTACGCTGGGTGTAACTTGGATTGGTCTGATGACTCTTCCTTCGGATAATACCGGATTTTTAATTTAATTTATATTTTAATTATTTAGTAAATTTGACGTTCTTTATATCCACGCGTAGGTGAGACTACGATCTAAAACTTTGGTTTAGACTCTGTCGGCAAATCTTGACTTTATTTTTAATATAATATATTAATAGGTCAGGACAGGAAAAGTCCGTTAAATTTCCATAACTCCTTCATCCGTTGTCTGTTTTCGCCAGACTTTTTACCGTTGTAATACCATCGATGATATGATCGATTCTCGTTTAGGTCATGTTGGCAAAAATCTGCTCGATCTCGATTTCGAGTTTTTAGCTGTCTACTGCTATGTCTGAAACTTCGAAAAATCATAACTTCCTAATATGAAGTCAGATTTGGGCATTCTTTTTATGTATGCTTACGGTTTAATGATATCTAAAACTTTCATCTAAATACCTAAAGCTAGAAATTATTGTATTGAAACTTCGCGTTTTACGCCTATCAGTGTTGCCGGTTTTGCCGAGAATCTTTGGTTGGTCATAACTTCTTCGTTACAACTTGGATTTTAGGGTTCTTTATATGTACGAAAACCTTGAAACGATTCCTACCACTTTATTTAACCCAAATGCGTTTTTAGGAAAGTTAAATTTTTACCTATATTAGACTGGTGTTACATTTCATTGTCTCGAAATATCGGGTTGTCACATCCACATTCTCACTTCTTCTTAGTCGCTGTAAATCAGAACATATATGAATACCAGAACTGGTATCAAGCACCCAAGATGTAGAATAGGATGAGTTATTAGATAGAATAGTGTAAATACCTGCATGGTTGGGTTTGACTTTCCCATATTTCACATCTTGCTGGTACTTTGGGCAATTCCGCTTCCAATGCGACTTTTCATGGCAGTAGAAGTACTCAGCCTCTTTTGCGTCAGAAGAAGGAGTGACGAAAACTTTCTTGGTTCCACTTGAAGAAGAGCCATCAAGGGACTTACCCTTGGTACCCTTCAAAGGCCTCTTCCTTTTCTTCCCTCTCCTTTTCCCAATTGCTAGGACAGGGGCGGAGTTTGGAGTAGGAGTAGGAGTGTTAACAACCGACTTACCTTTATGACATGTTTCTGCGGTTTATAGAAGTCCTTGAAGTTTGCTAAGTGTGACTTCTTCCTTATTCATGTGGTTTGTCATGCGGAATTGATCATAACACCAGGGTAAGGAGTGAAAAATGATATCTATTCCTAGCTCCACGGGGAAGTTCACATTAAGCTTCAGCAAACGATCCACATACGTTTGCATTTTATGCATGTGGCTCATGACGGATTCTCCATCCTTTATCCTGGTTGTTATCATGGAGAAGATTATTTCATATCGCTCTTGGCGAGCACTCTGATGGCATTTTCCCATCATATCTTGGTGCATCTCAAAAGGGTAGTAATCCTCATAGGACTTCTGGAGTTCAACATTCATGTTGGCCATCATGATGCATGCCAGCATGCCACTTTGGTGGCATCTCTTTCATGAGTCCGGAAGTCAGCGATCTCCTGGGAGTAGCAGTGGACTCATCGATCTCCTTTAGCTCCTTATCGAGGACATATTCCTTGTCCTCGTAGCGAGTAACCATCTTGATGTTCCGGATCCAATCCATAAAGTTGGAACCATCGAAGATGACCCTCCCACATAGGTTTATGAGGGAAAAGGAGCCAGTAGGGTTTGAGCCAGAAGCAGTGTTGTTGGAAGACATCTGAAAAGAAGAAAACAAGTTTAGTTTAGATATAAAGACAGTCCTTAATAAAGCACCCAAATGTAATATTAAGGTTAGGATCCAATCACAATATATTATAACTTAGAAGAGGGATGTCGTAATTTAAGCTATAACATATTTGAAAGGTAGGTGAATGACAATTCACCAATTTCCACCAGAAACCGAAATATAAATTATTAGGTTTTAATTGGTTCTTAGAAATTTCTAGATTCTTTTGAGATTCAATGAACTTTTTCAAAGACATGTTTCAATCTCGAGTGTGCCCTCCAAGTTTTGTGGCTGGTATGCCGAGGATCACAAAATGATTTGTGAAGTAACCATGGAAATTACTTGGTACCCTTAGTGTTTATCACTCAATCGATGTACCGGTTAACCACACACGCTCCACAGACCTATAATAAACCTTCAGTCACCCTTTACCTACCTTGTTAAGTCCAAGTTAGTGTGTCAGTTAACCAAACACGCTCCACTAACGACTTAAACAAAGTGTAAAGTGCAATTTCATGGATTAGCACCTTATTCACATTTTCTAAAAGTAACTAAGATTAGGAATTTAATAAAACATTTTGTTACTCTATAATATTCATCATACTTTTAATGAGAATTTTATAACTCATTGTCCTACCCGTTTGGCTAATGACCCTCCACCGATCAAGGAAGTCGTGGGTGAGAGTAGACACCTATTAAGCTGCCATTTTATAGGCAGCAACCTTATACCCCCCTTATAGACCGACTTCATGAATGAGGCTTACTAACGGTAAGACGACTTGATCTTATATATATATATATATATATATATATATATATATATATATATATATATATATATATATATATATATATATATATATATATATATATATTAACTTATAATATTATAAAGTATAAGGCTTGATTTTTAACTTTTAAAAATCTAGGGATTGGAACTAAAGTTTATTAGATGACTTTACATGTTGCAAAACTTGAGTGCAAGTTTTGTAACTTAACAAAACTCTTCAATTTATAACTTATGAGTTATTAAAATGAAGACTCTTCATTTTTGTAACTTATGTGTTCTTTTAATAGGTTTAAAACAAAGAGGCTTTTGGTTATCCATAACTTGAGGACAACTTATGGACTCTATTAAAACACATAACGATCATGAATTAAGCGTTAAACAAGTAATTCCTATGATCTATCAAGAACTCATAAGAACATGAATATTAATATCAAAATTTCAAAAACATATGAACACATATAATCATGTAATTTTGAAATTAGCCATTGTAAATGGATTAGAACAACCATTACACCATCTAATACAAGTTTTACAACACCAAAAAGTTAGGGTAATGTTTCTAGTCCATTTCCAGCAGCAAAAATCGAAATTATGCACTCTGCCTGGCCAACTTGTCGAATGCACGAACTGACTTGCCGCGTTGGTTGATGTTTCACTTGGACTCGTCGAGTCCCCCATGGACTCGTCGAGTCCCCTGTGCAGACAGCTTAAAAAAATCGATTTTTACACTATTTTGCATCAAGTATCAACAAACAATCCTAGGCTCTGATACCACTGATGGGTTATGAGCATTTTAACACCCCTAAGTATACATGCAACCATAGAAAACCTTGGATCTATGTTTGTCTAAAATACATGCAAAATATGATTTCCAAGGTTCATAATCCTATCTAGCATACATGGGGAACTTTTAACATAAAAGATGGCTAGAATTACATACCTTGTAGTTGATTTGATTCCTTGAAAACCTTGAGAGCCTAGCACCCCAAGTGTGATGCCTCAAATGTTTCACACAACACCAAGTGCTTTGGAATAACTTTGAGAGAATGTATAACACTTCAAAAATCGGCCTAGCCCTCTTCTTTTCTTGTGTAGCCTATTTTAGATGATATCATATTCTTTATATAGTGTGTTGCATCTAGGGTTACACCATGTAAACCCTAATGTGACATGACTCTTCATTTTCATGACCCGTGGGTTTGTAACTCCCATGGAGCATCCTATGGGTTTTAGCCTAACTTGATAATCCATGGAGCATTAGCCCACTATACAAGTTATGGATGATTTACATAATCAACCCATATATTTAGTTATTCATCTTTTGATCACTTAATTAATCCTAGATTAATTCTTGATCAATACTAATTAAATAATATTATTAATATATTAGAACTTGTAATATATTAATAAACCATAAGTGTTATTTCTCTCATTTTAGCTTATCCAAATGCATGATGCCATGCAACCCAAATGGACCATGCCAGGTCGGGTCAAAGTACATACCAAATATAGTTATGGACTTAGACAGCTTATCCAACTGAATTCCTAGGGTTTCACCAATAAACCCTAATTCATTTCCTTGGGCCTTTAGTACAATAATCAATATGATAAGCCCTTTGGACTAACTCTTCATGGACTCTCACATAAAATTAGTCCATCCTAATCAACATGGACCATTAGCCCAAACTATATGTATTACCATTTTACTTAATTAGACCCCGTTAATTTAATCAGTCTCTTTTGATCACTAAATTAATTCCAAATGAATTCCTGATCAATACCAATTAAATAATATGATTTCTCAATTAATATATTATACTTATAATATATTAATAAATCACAAATAACTTCGTTGTTAAATATCCATCCTATCTAATTGATCTGGTGAAGGCAAACCAAAAGGACCATGCTACTATGAGGTTAAGTACTTACCAATTATAGTTATAGGCTTAGATACCTAATCCAACAGAAGTTTCGTCGTCAGAATCGGAGGATGAAGATGTTCACAAACCCACACATAGCTGGTGATTTGTCGTGAAGGATGAGTTCCCTAAGTACGAGGGAAAGTGTATGAGGGTTCATAGTGACGTTTTAGATCAAAGAGGCTACGCCACTGATGGTGGAAAGACTTCAGACAACTGCTTCGCTGCGAAACCTTTCTCCGAGCAGATCAACGAAGGTGAGAAAATGATCAATAAGGTACATTCTATTCTCGAATCTCTAAATATTCCTGTCTCTATGTATGAAACTGAATTAGATGATTTAAAATTTATAGTTTCTAGTTTAGAGAGAACCCGTTTAAGTAATACTAACTTAACTGATCAAATCAGCAAGGTAACATCAAAAAGTGAAGAGAGGCGGATGTGGATTGAGAAGTTAGAGTTGGAGTTATCTAGGTCTAGGGATGATTTAATTTATTCGCAACGAGACAGTTTAGTGATTTTGAAACAATGAAATATGTTTTTCTTTGATTGCTAAACGTCTTTATTGATATATAACTCAGTTGCACATTGACTGTGAAATAGTGTGACAACCCGAAATTTCCATTGTACGAACATTATCTATCCAATAGAAGCTAGTCCAGTTTCTGTGATTTTCACACTTTTCCGAACATGTTTGTGTACATTAGGGTTTATGTTTAAGGAGATATCAGGAGAATGGATGCTCCTGGTTTTGTGAAATTTGAGCATCTCAAGTTTCATAATGTTACAGTCCTATATCACGAATAAAAATATTTTCTGCCAAAATATTCCAGGACTATAAATAGTTTTCTGAATTAAATTAATTCATTATTCACAATTCCAAATAGAGAAAAGACATATTCTCTCTGACGGATCTTCGGGTTTTCATCCCAGATTGTGAGTCTACTTTACTAAATGTGTTTCAATACTTGTTAGATGCTTATTAACATCAATTACATGTTTAGATTACAAGATCCGGGAGTTTACCGCCCAAGAACGTTCTTGGGGAGTAAGCTCCAAAACGGAGCCTAAAGGCTTCCTAGTCCTGATTCCTTGTTAGACAACTTGTTTAGGGGTTAGTGTATGATCATTTGGGACTAAAAAGCAACCAAGAAACACAAGTCATTGGAGTTTACGGCCAAGGAACTTCCTTGGGCCGTAAACCCCTTTTCAAGGGCATTTAGTGCCCTAAACTTCCCCTAATGCTTAAAGACTTTAACCCTCAATTGCTTGTACCTATTTTGGACATCAAAACCCGTCAAAATCACAAGTTTGTAGGAGTTTACGGCCAAGAACCCCTCTTGGGCTGTAAACCCCTTTTTCTAGGGTAAAAAGCATTCCAAACACACCATAGGCCTTAAGACAATTTACCTTGAACACATGGGACTTGAATGGAGGGTAAAACACATCATAATCACTCCTTAAAAGGAGTTTACGGCCAAGGAACATATCTTGGGCCGTAAACTCCAAGTAATGGCACAAATGTGTGCCTCTTGTCCCCATTAGCCTTAGATAAAATCATGGAAGCCATCCTTGATGTGTAAGAGCCTCAAAACAATTAAAAGCCATCACCCCATAGGAGTTTACGGCCGTAAACTCTAGGGTGAATGGAATTTAGGCCGTAAACTCCCCTATGGAGTATTCTAGGGCCTTAAACTACTTCATGTGTTATTCCAACAAAGCTAGGAGTGTTATAGGATCAAGATAGCACCATCAAACACCCAAAACCACCATGTGAGGAGTTCACGGCCATAAACCCATGAGTTTACGGTCGTAAACTCCAAAGGGTGGGGTTTGTTGGGTGGTGAACTCTTATGCAAAGCCATTTGATGTTTCAAACCCTTTTGCCTTGTCCCGTAGCAACTTAGATGCAACCATTTGGACCTTAAACACTTATAAAAAGTGTTTACATGTTCCTAAGTGTCTTAACTTATTTATTAAGTTATTATTTGTCTAATTAGTTATATATATGCTTATTATATGATAACTAGGCTCGTGCGTGTAAACAAGTCTCCGTTTGCCACCTAGCATGGTATCCGACACTGCAATTCAAACAGCTCACCACAAGTGAGTTCATACCCCTTGAATCAACCTTTGAAATGATTTTAAATGTTTTAAATACTTTATGGGGGGGGGGGGGGGGGGAATACAATTCAAATACTTATAGTTATTGCTTCAATCACATGTGATTGCATTTAATCACATGTGATTAATAACTAGGAAAACAACGATTTTTACACTGTTCAAACTGCTTTACTTTGAAATGTTTTACAAACTCTTTTACTATTCAAAATTATTCTCAAACTGTGATTCAAACAAATGTTTCTTATACTTAAACTGTTTTATCAACTTATGCTTTCAAATTGTTTTATAGATCGACATCAAGTTGATCTTCTCTTGAAATTATATTTATGCTTCAAATGTCTTATGAAAACTTATTTATGCTTTTACATATTCAATTGCATGCCCATATATGTATAGATATATAAATAATGTTTAAAGGGCTTAGGAAGGCCATCCGCCCTATTTCCTTTTCCTCGATTTGGATGTGGTCTGGTGGGATTTCGGGTGACCATCCGAAGGTCATTTCCATATTACTTATATATTATATATACATGTATAGACATAAAAGTACTTCCATATTCATACTTATCAGTACATCAATAGCTAGTTACCATCGGGGTAACACAAGTACATATACAGCTATACTAGAAACAAGTACATATACAACTATACTAGAAACAAGTACATATACAGCTATACTAGAAACAAGTACATATACAGCTATACTAGAAACAAGTACATATACAGATATACTAGAAACAAGTGCATATACAGCTATACTAGAAACATGTACATATACAGTTATACTAGAAACATGAACATATACAACTATACAAGAACGAGAAACATTACATATACATGAATACGTTAACAATTATGATCCACTGTATCGGAGCATGCCTTAAATGTCATGGCCCGAGATGTAGCCATAATTCTCTTGGAGGGAGAGCGTGAGTTTGCGTATAGATCTATACTAGATTGACTATCCTACACCTTGCTGCTAGCTACAGCCGGACCTGCAGGTCTGTGGGTGCCAAACGTCATTTCTTTTATTACGACCATTCATTATGTCGTTGTTACCAGTCGATAGCATGGTGCAATTTATCACAATATACCTTAATATAAATCCGGTTTAAGGTAGTAGTAATTAGTACAAGAGTAGTTCTTATTATACAAAGCTACAGTACTACAATGATTTACCCATTAAATATTTTGGTGATAATCTCACTTAAGCATTAATGTACAAACTATATTTTATCAAATGATAGTTATACTTGGGTAATTACACACTTTTATATCAGACGAGTTTACAAAACAGTTAAGCCTTGGTAGAAGGTTACTTTAATAGAAAATATAGGATTTTCTGAGAGATTCAAACTTTTACAAACACTTTCAAACATTTACTTACATTTTTACAAACTTATACATTGAGACAGGTTCAAACGTTTTGACAACAAACATTGACACTAAAATACTTATGAACTCACCAGCTTAATGCTGATAAACTCTTTCAAAATAACTTGTATTCTCAGGTCATCAGTAGACAGGTACCGAGGCCAGCTTTTGAGAAGATGGAGTGCATTCAAGACTCATCTCATATTATTTTGCGTTACATTATTTTTTGGTGTCTATAACTGTACAGAACACACTTGTATTAAAACTATATATTTAATGCAATGGATGATGTTGTTTGCTTATTTACATTTACTGTGTTGTGATACTATACATGACGTCCTCCGCCCCAGAACGTTTCCGCCGTTCTTGGTTTTGGGGTGTGGCAAATTGGTATCAGAGCATTGTTTATAGTGAATTAAGTATATCAACCCATAAAAGATATACTAATCTATAAACCCAAAAGGGACTAAAACACTCTGACCAAGAGTCTATACTTTAAATAATAAAATATTTAATTAAGTATACTAGTCTGCATTCATACTAAAATCAGTGTCACAATGACAAGAACAAAAGTATTACGATTGTTAAATATCACAAGTGAGCTCGGGGATGTATGGTCAGTCCTGGGAATGGCATAGCCTGATCAACTATGCTGGTCCTAGGAGTGATTAGGATATGCCCTAGAATGGTTGTGATATGTGAACAAGTCTAAAAACTTACCAACAATACCACAAGAAGATCAGTAGAACTTAAACTTAAAATACTATAGGAGTATTTTGTGCTGCTAGTTACGCGTATACTATATTCTTATACCTCTCTTCTCGCGTAGATCTAAATGGCTGGATTCCATCATGGCGACCCGTACTTTCCCAATGAAGGCAATCCTGGGTGGATCGATGAAGAGCCTGAAGATGAGCATCCAATCCCTTTGGATGATCACCTCGCAGAAGGTTTTTCTGATGGATCTGACTCCGAGCCTGAAGTCAACAACCTACCGCTTGTAGGTCAAGCCCCGAACAACAACCCTCGACCAGCGTTTCCAGGTCCTACTCCCATGTGGGCAAACAACCTGAACCGCTGGAGTGATGAACAGGGTCAACCCTTACCATACTTTGGAGACTGAACCTTTTACAACATCAGCGATGGTGGCTCTGCTGACAGAGCTCTGCCGGTAATCATCCGCAGAATAGCTCGTAATGTCGAGCAAGGTCGAGCAGCCATCGACCGGGTCATGGAGATTGATGCCAATTCAGGCGTCAATACAGTCCGCATCCGCCGTCTTGAAGAAGACATGGAACGGACCCGGAGAACCAACGAAACTCTGTAGCAACAGCTGGCTGCCTCCCGCGCTGAAGTCTTAGAACTTCGAGCTCGTCAGAGAGCTCAAGACCGACACCTTCAAGAGGTGTTTCGCCAAGTGTCCGACCTCAGGGCTCGCCCGAGGAACTCCTATCGCCATTAGATGATGTCTAGTACATCTCTGTCTTTTGATTTAGAGATAGCCTTGAACTTATGTGCTCTAAGTAGCACTTGTCTGTAAAATATTCCTAACTTTCGATACTCTAATTAGGAATCTAGGACTGTCAGTCTTGTCCTTTTGGTATGATGTAAGACCTACTGTTAGGTCGATTTTCCTTGAACTTATTACATCAGTAATACCCGTACCATTGAAATCTATCTAATCTGTGGGAAAAATTTGTACACTTGTGTATTCCTACTAATATTTCTTATTGTGATTTCAAACACTCATTCAACTGTTGGGCTATGGTTAGTTAGTCCATGTGTCACTCTCACGTTACTTGCAAATTGATTCTTACCATCTTTCTTATCTTTATAAACTTATAGCTGAAAGATGCCTCCTCGCAAATCTCCCAGGAATAGGAATAATCCTGCACCTCCACCGCCTCCACCGCCTCCGGTCATCGATACTGCAGCCCTGAATGTTGTCGTAGCTGCAGCAGTGGCAACTGCCATGGCTCAGTATCACTCATCAGATGCTAGCAGAGGTGGAACCCCTGTGGAATCTATTCCGATCGAAATCCCTGTGCGCTCAAGGGAGTGCTCTTACAAGGATTTCACAAACTGCAAGCCGAAGCCTTTCTATGACACCGGCGGAGTCATTGCCCTCTCGCAATGGTTCGAGAAGACTGAATCAGTCTTCGAAATCTGTTCATGCCCTGCTGCGTGCAAAGTGAAATATGCCGCATGCACCTTTGAGGGTAAAGCCCTAACGTGGTGGAACGGCCACGTCAAAGCCCTAACTCTCGTCGTGGCTAACGACATGGGCTGGGAAACGATGAAGGACCTCATGACTGAGGAATACTGCCCGAGGGGCGAAGTCCAGAAGTTAGAACATGAACTCTGGAACCTGACCATGAAGGGCACCGATGTGATCGCTTACACTGCCCGATTTAGCGAACTGGTGGCCCTATGCCCCAATATGGTTCCCACTGAAGGGAAAAAGATCGAACAGTATGTATGGGGGCTAGTGCCTCCGTACCAGGGGAATGTCTTAGCATCCAACCCCTCTACCTTCGACAGTGCCAAGCGATTGGCACAAAGACTCATTGACCGTGGAGTCAAGACCCCTGCAACCACAACCACCCTAACCATCCCAGAACCCTCTAAAACCGCTGGCACCAAGCGGAAGTTCTGGGATGAGAAGAAGAAGCAGCGAGCTTCAAAGAAACAACAAATCGTGGCAGTACATGCTGCGGTAACCCCTACTGCTGTTACTGCTCCGGGGAAGTAGTATGCTGGAAGTTTGCCGAAGTGCAACAAATGCAACTTCCACCACAACGGCGCCTGCCGTGAAATGCAGTGTTCTAACTGCAACAGAAAAGGACACACTGTCCGATTCTGTAAATTCCCGGCACAACCGATCTCCCAAGTTCCTGGCTCAGGCGCGAGCCCAACTTGCTATGGATGTGGCGAAACAGGCCACTTTAAAAGGGACTGCCCCAAGGCGAGGAGTACTGGAGGAGCAGGGAGGGTACTAGCTATAGGCCACGGGGAAGCAGTTGCTGACCCGACAGTGGTAACTGGTACGTTCCTCCTTGATAACTCCTATGCATGCATTCTGTTCGATAGTGGAGCGGAGCGAAGCTTCGTAAACCACAAATTTGATCGCATGCTTAAGCAACAACCACACGCACTTAATGAACAATTCACAGTAGAAATGGCCAATGGGAAAACTGAAAGTACTAATAGCATATATTTAGGTTGTCTTCTAACCTTAGATAACCATTCATTCCCAATCGACCTTATGCCGGTCTCAATAAAAAGTTTCGACGTTATTATCGGCATGGATTGGTTAAGTCTAAATCGCGCCGACATCATGTGCTACGAGAAAGCAGTCCGACTAAACCTCCCGTCTAACGAAACTCTTATAGTCTACGGCGACAAACCTGGTGCGAGTCTTCGCATAATATCTAGTATTCAAGCACAGAAATATCTGCGTAAAGAATACCACGCATTCCTTGCTCACGTCGTCGACACGAACCTAGAACCGAAAGAACTAAAGAACCTCCCAGTAGTGAGCGACTTCCCCGACATTTTCCCAGAAGAGCTACCCGGATTACCTCCGCAACGACAAGTCGAGTTCAGAATCGACTTAGTCCCAGGAGCTACCCCAGTAGCCAAGTCGCCCTACCGTTTAGCACCAGCCGAGATGCAAGAACTCTCTGGTCAACTTAACGAACTGCTCAGCAAGGGCTTTATAAGACCAAGTTTCTCACCTTGGGGAGCACCGGTCTTGTTCGTTAAGAAGAAAGACGGACCATTCCGTATGTGTATTGACTACAGAGAACTCAACAAATTGATGATCAAGAATCGTTATCCTCTGCCACGCATAGATGATCTATTCGACCAACTGCAAGGGGCAAACTATTTTTCCAAGATTGATCTGAGATCCGGATATCACCAGTTACGAGTGCTAGAGGAGGATGTGCCGAAGACAGCCTTCCGAACTCGTTACGGACACTACGAGTTCGTGGTGATGCCATTCGGATTGACCAATGCGCCCGCAGTCTTCATGGATCTGATGAATAGAGTATGCCGACCTTACTTGGATCAGTTCGTCATCGTTTTCATCGATGACATCCTGATCTACTCCCGAAGTAACAAAGAGCATGGCGATCACCTACGACAAGTTCTAGAGACATTACGAAAAGAGAAACTTTATGCGAAGTTCTCGAAATGTGAATTTTGGATCCGAAGAGTCGAATTCTTAGGACACGTGGTAAGCGAAGAGGGAATCCACGTGGACCCATCCAAAATAAAAGCCATTGAGAACTGGTCAGCACCAAAGACGCCTACAGAAATTCGTCAATTTCTAGGTCTCGCTGGCTACTACCGCTGGTTCATTCATAACTTCTCCCGAATAGCGAAACCTCTTACGACCCTGACCCAGAAAGGCGTGGCCTTTGACTGGGAAGAGAAGCAAGAAAGAGCGTTCCAAACGCTCAAACGAGCCTTGTGCACCGCACCAATACTATCCCTTCCAGAAGGAATAGAAGACTTCGTAGTCTATTGCGATGCATCAAATCAAGGACTCGGTAGTAGTGTTTGCTCTGAAGATCTGGAGACATTACTTGTATGGAACGAAGAGCACTATCTTTACCGACCACAAGAGTTTACAACATATTTTCGATCAGAAGGAGCTCAACATGAGACAACGACGGTGGGTCGAGCTACTCAGTGAATATGAATGCGATATTCGTTATCATCCGGGTAAAGCCAACGTAGTAGCAGACGCCCTAAGTCGGAAGGAATATTCTGGTCGCAAAGTCAAGTCATTATCAATAACCATCCATTCACACCTGACTAAGCAAATTCAGGCGGCTCAACTTGAGGCCATGAAACCTGAAAAGGTGTCGAGTGAATCCCTTAGGGGAATGGACAAGAACTTCGAAGCCAAGGGTGACGGAGCTTTATATTTCATGAACCGGATCTGGACACCGGAACACGGTGGTTTCCGAGACTTGGTCATGACCGAGGCGCACAACACTCGGTATTCCGTCCACCCAGGTTCAGATAAGATGTATCTGGATCTTAAAAAGCTATACTGGTGGCCTAATATGAAAGCAGAGATTGCTACCTTCGTAAGTAAATGCCTTACTTGCGCAAAGGTTAAGGTCGAGTACCAGAAGCCCTCTGGTTTACTGCAACAACCAGAGATTCCATAGTGGAAGTGGGAGCGGATCACTATGGATTTCATAACCAAGTTGCCCAAGACAACGGGTGGACTTGACACCATATGGGTCATCGTTGATAGATTGACCAAGTCTGCACACTTCCTGCCTATCAAAGAAACCGACAAGATGGAGAAACTTACGAGAACATACATTAGGGAAATCGTACGGCTACATGGTGTACCTATTTCCATTATCTCCGATAGAGATAGTAGGTTCACCTCAAGATTTTGGCAATCACTACAACATTCCCTAGGAACAAGGCTGGACATGAGCACAGCCTACCATCCACAGACCGACGGATAGAGTGAGAGGACCATCTAAACACTGGAAGATATGTTGCGAGCCTGTGTGATTGATTTTGGGAAGGCATGGGATACTCATTTACCCCTTGTCGAGTTTTCCTATAATAACAGTTATCACACGAGCATCAAGGCTGCTCCATTCGAAGCTCTCTACGGCCGAAAGTGCAGATCCCCTCTGTGCTGGGCTGAGGTGGGTGATACCCAATTAGCAAGGGGGCAAGCTTCCGACAGTACTCTCACCGGTCCGGAAATCATTCGGGAAACGACAGAGAAAATCATTCAGATCCGTGAACGATTGAAAGCCTCTAGAGACCGATAAACGAAGAAAACCTTTGGAATTTCAGGTGGGAGACCGAGTCCTTCTCAAAGTCTCACCCTGGAAAGGCTTGATACGCTTCGGCAAGCGTGGGAAGCTTAATCCGAGGTACATAGGGCCTTTCGAGATTCTTGCCAGAGTCGGTCCCGTAGCTTACAAACTCGACCTACCCGACACACTTCATAACGTACATTCTACATTCCACGTATGTAACTTGAAAAAGTGTCTGTCTGATGAGACTCTCATTTATTCCACTCGACGAGATCGAGATCAACGAGAGCCTCAACTTCGTGGAAGAACCTGTAGAAATCATGCACCGTGAGGTCAAGCAGACAAAACAAAGCCGTATCCCTATCGTGAAGGTTCGCTGGAACGCCAAGCGAGGACCGGAATTCACTTGGGAACGCGAGGATCAGATAAAGTTGAAATACCCTCATCTTTTCGCTTAATTATTTCTAACTCTTATCTGCTTAAATTCTAATTTTGGGACGAAATTCCCTCTAACAGGGGGATGATGTGACAACCCGAAATTTCCATTGTACGAACATTATCTATCCAATAGAAGCTAGTCCAGTTTCTGTGATTTTCACACTTTTCCGAACATGTTTGTGTACATTAGGGTTTATGTTTAAGGAGATATCAGGAGAGTGGATGCTCCTGGTTTTGTGAAATTTGAGCATCTCAAGTTTCATAATGTTACAGTCCTATATCAGGAATAAAAATATTTTCTGCCAAAATATTCCAGGACTATAAATAGTTTTCTGAATTAAATTAATTCATTATTCACAATTCCAAATAGAGAAAAGGCATATTCTCTCTGACGGATCTTCGGGTTTTCATCCCAGATTGTGAGTCTACTTTACTAAATGTGTTTCAATACTTGTTAGATGCTTATTAACATCAATTACATGTTTAGATTACAAGATCCGGGAGTTTACCGCCCAAGAACGTTCTTGGGGAGTAAGCTCCAAAACGGAGCCTAAAGGCTTCCTAGTCCTGATTCCTTGTTAGACAACTTGTTTAGGGGTTAGTGTATGATCATTTGGGACTAAAAAGCAACCAAGAAACACAAGTCATTGGAGTTTACGGCCAAGGAACTTCCTTGGGCCGTAAACCCCTTT
Source organism: Lactuca serriola (assembly GCF_051521515.1). Lineage (NCBI taxonomy): Eukaryota > Viridiplantae > Streptophyta > Magnoliopsida > Asterales > Asteraceae > Lactuca > Lactuca serriola. Next base: position 116,813,065 of record NC_136411.1, read on the forward strand.
TCAAGGGCATTTAGTGCCCTAAACTTCCCCTAATGCTTAAAGACTTTAACCCTCAATTGCTTGTACCTATTTTGGACATCAAAACCCGTCAAAATCACAAGTTTGTAGGAGTTTACGGCCAAGAACCCCTCTTGGGCTGTAAACCCCTTTTTCTAGGGTAAAAAGCATTCCAAACACACCATAGGCCTTAAGACAATTTACCTTGAACACATGGGACTTGAATGGAGGGTAAAACACATCATAATCACTCCTTAAAAGGAGTTTACGGCCAAGGAACATATCTTGGGCCGTAAACTCCAAGTAATGGCACAAATGTGTGCCTCTTGTCCCCATTAGCCTTAGATAAAATCATGGAAGCCATCCTTGATGTGTAAGAGCCTCAAAACAATTAAAAGCCATCACCCCATAGGAGTTTACGGCCGTAAACTCTAGGGTGAATGGAATTTAGGCCGTAAACTCCCCTATGGAGTATTCTAGGGCCTTAAACTACTTCATGTGTTATTCCAACAAAGCTAGGAGTGTTATAGGATCAAGATAGCACCATCAAACACCCAAAACCACCATGTGAGGAGTTCACGGCCATAAACCCATGAGTTTACGGTCGTAAACTCCAAAGGGTGGGGTTTGTTGGGTGGTGAACTCTTATGCAAAGCCATTTGATGTTTCAAACCCTTTTGCCTTGTCCCGTAGCAACTTAGATGCAACCATTTGGACCTTAAACACTTATAAAAAGTGTTTACATGTTCCTAAGTGTCTTAACTTATTTATTAAGTTATTATTTGTCTAATTAGTTATATATATGCTTATTATATGATAACTAGGCTCGTGCGTGTAAACAAGTCTCCGTTTGCCACCTAGCATGGTATCCGACACTGCAATTCAAACAGCTCACCACAAGTGAGTTCATACCCCTTGAATCAACCTTTGAAATGATTTTAAATGTTTTAAATACTTTATGGGGGGGGGGGGAATACAATTCAAATACTTATAGTTATTGCTTCAATCACATGTGATTGCATTTAATCACATGTGATTAATAACTAGGAAAACAACGATTTTTACACTGTTCAAACTTCTTTACTTTGAAATGTTTTACAAACTCTTTTACTATCCAAAATTATTCTCAAACTGTGATTCAAACAAATGTTTCTTATACTTAAACTGTTTTATCAACTTATGCTTTCAAATTGTTTTATAGATCGACATCAAGTCGATCTTCTCTTGAAATTATATTTATGCTTCAAATGTCTTATGAAAACTTATTTATGCTTTTACATATTCAATTGCATGCCCATATATGTATAGATATATAAATAATGTTTAAAGGGCTTAGGAAGGCCATCCGCCCTATTTCCTTTTCCTCGATTTGGATGTGGTCTGGTGGGATTTCGGGTGACCATCCGAAGGTCGTTTCCATATTACTTATATATCATATATACATGTATAGACATAAAAGTACTTCCATATTCATACTTATCAGTACATCAATAGCTAGTTACCATCGGGGTAACACAAGTACATATACAGCTATACTAGAAACAAGTACATATACAGCTATACTAGAAACAAGTACATATACAGCTATACTAGAAACAAGTACATATACAGCTATACTAGAAACAAGTACATATACAGATATACTAGAAACAAGTGCATATACAGCTATACTAGAAACATGTACATATACAGTTATACTAGAAACATCAACATATACAACTATACAAGAACGAGAAACATTACATATACATGAATACGTTAACAATTGTGATCCACTGTATCGGAGCATGCCTTAAAATTTCATGGCCCGAGTTGTAGCCAGAATTCTCTTGGAGGGAGAGCGTGAGTTTGCGTATAGATCTATACTGGATTGACTATCCTACACCTTGCTGCTAGCTACAGCCGGACCTGCAGGTCTGCGGGTGCCAAACGTCATTTCTTTTATTACGACCATTCATTATGTCGTTGTTACCAGTCGATAGCATGGTGCAATTTATCACAATATACCTTAATATAAATCCGGTTTAAGGTAGTAGTAATTAGTATAAGAGTAGTTCTTATTATACAAAGCTACAGTACTACAATGATTTACCCATTACATATTTTGGTGATAATCTCACTTAAACATTAATGTACAAACTATATTTTATCAAATGATAGTTATACTTGGGTAATTACACACTTTTACATCAGACGAGTTTACAAAACAGTTAAGCCTTGGTAGAAGGTTACTTTAATAGAAAATATAGGATTTTCTGAGAGATTCAAACTTTTACAAACACTTTCAAACATTTACTTACATTTTTACAAACTTATACATTGAGACAGGTTCAAACGTTTTGACAACAAACATTGACACTAAAATACTTATGAACTCACCAGCTTAATGCTGATAAACTCTTTCAAAATAACTTGTATTCTCAAGTCATCAGTAGACAGGTACCGAGGCCAGCTTTTGAGAAGATGGAGTGCATTCAAGACTCATCTCATATTATTTTGCGTTACATTATTTTTTGGTGTCTATAACTGTACAGAACACACTTGTATTAAAACTATATATTTAATGCAATGGATGATGTTGTTTGCTTATTTACATTTACTGTGTTGTGATACTATACATGATGTCCTCCGCCCCAGAACGTTTCCGCCGTTCTTGGTTTTGGGGTGTGACAAATAGGGAAGAAAATCCATAAAATGATTTTGCCATTTCTAGAAATGAAAGAGGACGAAATTGATGCAGACTGTTTCAAATGCGAATCCATTGTGTCATCTGACGAAGTATCTGATGCTTACAAAATTGGATTGGACAAAATTGAATCTTATATACAGTCCAAAGATCATAAGAACATGTTAAAATAAATTTTGAGCGATAAAGATAAAGAGCAAATTAAATATGATACTTTACATAAATTTGATTCATTATGCACTAAATTGAGTTCAGAAAATACACTTGACATTGAAAATGTATCTGAATTTGATGATGATAGTGACATGAGTGAGATTTTTGTGTAGGATGAGGTTGATTGTTCAGAATTTGTAAAAAGTGAACCTGAATCTGTGAAAATTTTGATTTCTGAAAATTCAGTTGAGTACATTCGCATTTCTGAAAATGGTTCAAAAGTTTTAAAATAAAAGGCAACTGTTTTTCCAAAGGTTCAAACTGTTCCGAACTAGGTTTTTGCAACTTCTAGACTTAAAAAAAATCAGATCAAAGAACTATCGTCCCTTGTAGAAGAACACAATGCTATTGGATGCAACAAATACTTTTTGTCTGCCCTTATTGTCTATTGACAACGCAGGTGAAACCAAAGGTCTCTCATAAATGACCTCTTGGAAGACGAAGGGAAGGTATGTCGCAGAACCTTTGAACAAGGTCAACTCAATCTACGATAAAGGAAGTCCGAGTGGAACCAAAAATGTTCCAAGTGATACGTTGTCAGAACAGGCTAAAACACCTATTAGAAAGTCAAAACCTAGGTGTAACACCCCAAAAATTTTGACTAAAACTTTTTGTTTTTAATTATAATACTTGTCAAACTGTTTGAGTAAAACATTACTGATATCACATCAAACCACAAAAACATAGTTACATCTTTCAAAACCCATAATGTCAAACAGTATAATGTCAGAGTACAATCCCAAGGTTCTCAAATGCGGAATCATGTGTGTGCGATTTGCTGCTACCCTGCCAGCTCCTTCCCCTTAGATGAAGAGGTACCTGAAATCAAAACCGAAAACCGTCAGCACGAAACATAGTGAGTTCCCCATCATACCACATACCATACAACCATACATACTGATGGGCAGTTCTGGGGTGCCCGACCTACCCATGTCAAGCCAGTCTGGGGAGCTGACCTACCCGTGTCAGGCCATTCTGGGGTGCCTGCCTACCCCCCGGTCTATCTCACCCGGTTACGGGGACTATTTCACCCCTACTACTATCACAGAATAATACATCATAATCATGCTGTCAGACATGTCTAGGGTGTCCGACCTACCCTTCGGTCCTAACGACCGAATCGAGGACTATTCCCCCTCCTACTACCACTGTCACATAAAACATATCATACTGGCACATAGAACAAATCAACTGATAGCAAACCAGACAATTATCACATAGACAATCATCTCAACTATAATCAACTAATAGTTCATCAACCTTGGTGTCTGAGACCCACTTCTACTGGAAGGTAACTCACTTTAATGTCGTGTAATGTCTGCACTATCCTCGGTATGGAAATCAACTCTTCTCGACCCCTCGATCCCTACACACCATCCTTTCTAAGTTACCATTTCATACTCAAAACCCCTACCAGGGTCAACTTAAGTCCAAGTCAAAGTCAAGGTCAAAACCTTGGTCAAAGCCAACTTTGGTCAAAGTCAACATCTGGTTGCCTCGACTCGCTGAGTTAGTCCACCAACTCGCTGAGTCCACACATCCACAAAAGGCTACAATCTCGTCCCTACTCATCGAGTCTAGAAAGTGCTCGACGAGTTCTCCTTTAACAAACATCGGGACCTTATTCAACTGAATCGTCCAGTTCGTCCTTGAACTCGTCGAGTTTATCTTCATCTGTATGAAGGTATTTAGTCTATGACTCGCCGAGATCTCCTTGAACTCGTTGAGTCTGTCTTCATGTGGATGGGACATTGCCTTGAAATCTCCGAGTTAGCTCATCCACTCACCGAGTTCTATGATTTCCAGGTCCCTAATGAGCCTAGATAACTAAGTGATCTTCAATCTTATCATCTGGTCCTTTAACAGAAAGGATTTGATGGAAAATACATCCCGACTCGCCGAGTCCCTCTTTGCCCAAACTATATAGTCACTTTTACTTGGTCTAAATGCATCCAAACCATAGATCTGATCTCCTAGGGTCCATATTGTACGTAAAGCTACGAACTTGATGTCCATGTATGGGGTCTTTGGCTCAAAAATCCATAAAAGGGGGGTTTACATATTGCATATGCCTCCCATGGCCATAAAGTTGGCACTTTTATGCCATGGGAACCCTCAATGGTTCCCGATCTGAAGTACAACTCCAAATATGCACACAAATCCGAGTATAGCTTCTCTAAAGCTTAGAAAAGGTAGAAAATAGCCCTAAACCAAGATCTAAGTGTTAAATAGCCAAGGTATCAGCTTTATACCTGAAATAAGCAGGAAATGTCCCACGACTTCTGGATCTACTTGCTCTCTGTTGATCTCCCAAGCTTCCTTCTCCTTTTCCAACTTCAAATACACACAAAAGGCACCAAAAAGCTCAAGAACACTCAAATAAGGCTTAGGGTTTCGAGTTAGGGTTTTCTCTGGGTTGGGAGGGATGATGAGAGTTGGTTGAGGCAGAATAATTCGTTTAAATAGGGTGCAAACCCTAAATATTGGGGTTTTATCCAGACATCTTCTACTTGTCGAGTCGGTCTCCCGACTCATCGAGTAGATCATTAAACTTCCCGGTTAAAAATTGAGTCTACTCGACGAGCTAGGTCTCCAACTCGCCGAGTCCCAGAGAAAAACATGAACTTACTTGAATTTAAATACATAGCAGGAACTGGGTGTTACATTAGGGCTAGTTGTCATAAGTCTGCTGAGCAATTTACGTCTCAGAAACGTCAGAGAAGTGCTAGATATAATAGAAACCTAAAAGAAAGAAAGCATTTCTTATGATCTAGAAATCCTATGTTTGTTTATCAAGAAAGATCAGCAAATCTGAGTGGGAAAGTCTCTTCAAATCTGAATCCTAAAAGTTTTTCAAAACCTCAGTCTACTTCTTCACCGATTTCAAAAACAAAAGTTTTTCAACCCCCCCCCCCCCTTTCTCAAAACAAGCGAAATATTTTGAGCAAACAAAGCCTAATTTCTCTAAAAAATCTAATGTTTCCCAATATGCCAAAATATCGAAAGATATAAAGGGAAAAGGAAAGGTTGTTTCAGAGTCAAAAGTTCCTTTCAAAAACTTCAAATCAAACTTGAAAAAGAAAGAAAAGAATGTTGAGAAAATGATTGCTAAGCAACAAATTAAAGATAAGCAAAGAAAAGCAACTTTTCAAAGGAATCCCAAAGATGATAGGATCATTGTTTTTAAAATAACTAAGAGAGATAATTCCACATTCATTAAACGATCTTACTTGGTTGATGAAGAAATAACATTTCCTGTTTCCGTGAAAGCCTCACGTGGCTCCAAACAACTTTGGGTTCCTAAATCTCTTAAAAATTTGTATATGATTCGTGACGAGCAGTTTGACTCCGAATGGTACATTAATAGTGGCTGCTCATGTCACATGACGGGAAGGAAAGGAGAGTTGAGAGAGTTCAGATCGTTGAAGGATGGAGGGAGAGTCAAATATGGAAATAACTCACTCGGTGAAATCAAAGGATGTGGAATGATCACAAATGGGGAATACATCGAAGGCCTAAACACAACCTAATTAGTGTTTCACAATTAGTTGTAGGTACAAGGTTGAAAGTATCGTTCGATGATAAGGGATCTGAAATTATCGAAAATGAGACCAAACTGTTGGATTAGTGTTTAAGTCCATAACTATTTTGGTATGTACTTGACCCGATTGTGCATGGTCCTTTTGGGTTGCCTTCACCAAAGCAACTTGATAGGATGAATTATGGAGAAAGATGATTAATTATGATTTATTAATATATTATGAGAATAATATATTAAATGGGAAATCATATTGTTTAACTAATATTAGTCAAGAATTAATAAGAATTAATTTTGTGGCTAAAAGATATTAATTAAATAAAGGGGACTAGAACTGTCAATTGTGTAATAGTTGAATATTGGGCTAATTGACTCCATAAAGGATGGAGTGGACGAATTCTATGGGGAAACTCATTAGAAATAGTCCAAGGCCTCTAAGGAGGGAGTCAATGGGTTGCTTAGGGCCTAAGCAGTCAAATTAGGGTTTCTTTGTTAGATAACCCTAATAGCCTCACTATTTAAGGACCCCTAGGGCACCAAAAACGTGGCCAACTAATTCCTTAGGGTTTCTACACGTTTTTGGGTGTCTCCTCTCTTCTCATTCTTCATCCTCTTGCTCTTGGTCTTTGTGAGCCATTAGAGGAGTGACACTTGTGACTCTAAGCTTTCTGAAGCCATTACAAGGAGGATTTGAGATTGGTATTGCTACATAACAATCAAGGTAAGATCGAAATCCCATTCTTATGTTAATATGATTAATTGTATGCTAGATCTAGGGTTTATAGCTTTGGATATTCAATTGCATGTTCATTAGACAAACTAGATTTGAAAGCTATTAGGGTTTGCATGTACACTATAGGAATGATGTTTTGCTCTAAACCCATCAGTGGTATCAGAGACATTGCTGTTTGTTTGATGTATTTAATGCTATTGTGAATTATCCTTGCTTAAAGATCGAAATTCAGGGTTTCTGGGGGCTGAACTCGCCGAGTCCATGCCTGACTCGACGAGTTAGCTGGTCAGCAAGAGGGAGAATCAGGATTTTGTGCTCTTTTGGCTGTGGGATAGTTACCAAAACATTTTTTTATTGATATAAATCAGATTTTAATGATATTGGGTGATTATCTTTGCCAAAATTAAAGATAAATTCATATTAGTTGGATAATTATTTCCTTATATGATTAGATTTAATTATTTGAATTATTTGGTGATTTATCTTTCAAGAATTTGGACTAGGTCAAATTAGATAACCACCAATTAATTGTTAATTGCCTTATTTGAATTTTGTGATCTAGAATATTCTTGATAAAGTTTGGAAAAGTTTCAAATTAATCCTTTTAGGTTTTATAGTTTAAATTTGAACTTAAAAGTTTTGTTTTTGAAATTTAAATAAGTTAAACCCTAATGTTTTGAAATGTTTCAAAAACTTGCCCTCAAGTTTTGGAATTTAAAAGTTGATTAAAAGTTTAATATAGAAATGTTAAATTCTAAAACCCTAGTATTGTTTTTAAAAGTTCAAATTACACCGTTATGGTTTTATTAATTAATTAAACTGTATAATTAAAGGAGATTTAATAAACTCATAAAGTTTTGGTTTACATTTAATTAAATTAAAAGTATAATTTATTAAATTAGACCGCCTAGTATTTTAAAAGTGTAAAATACACCATATACTATATATATATATATATATATATATATATATATATATATATATATATATATATATAACATTAAAAGTCTAGTATTATATATGTATGAGTAAACAGTCAGTCTTACCGTTAGTAGGCCTCATTCACGAAGCTGGTCTATAAGGGGTGTTTAAGGAATATGCCTATAAAATGGCGATTGAATAGGTATCCACTCTTACCCACTACACTCTTGACTAGTGGAGGGTCGTTAGCCGAACGGGTAGGATTGGAAAGAAACCTTCCATTATAAGTATAATGAAGTACAAAAGTAACTAAATGCTTTTACAAAATTCCCAATCTTAGTTACTTTAGGCAAAAGTGAATTGATGCAATTCCATGAAATTACACTTTGTACCCTTACGAAGACGTTAGTGGAGCGTGTGTGGTTAACCGGCACACTAAATGGTTCTAAGCAAAGGTAACAAAGGGTGACTTCATGTTTGTCATAGTTCGGTGGAGCGTGTGTGGTTAACCGACACATCGAATAGGTGACTGTAACATTGGGGGCACCGTGTAAGTTTGCATGGTTATTTACACCCTGTTTTGTGATCCTCGGCATCCCAGTCACAAATCGAGTGGCATATCGAGATTTAAACATGCCATTGTGTTGGGCTGAAGATTATTTTGAAGTGTTGCGTCGTTGGGCTCGATAGTTTATTTATTTTGTATTCCGGTTTGGGCCTGTCCAACCGAGAGCCCATTATGTTTAATATAAAAGTATATGCTTGCATGCATATTAGGTTAACGATTTTAGCGATTCATCTAGAGCATAACGATAGCATTTACAGGTTTCTTTAATCGTTCTTGTAACCTACGAATCCTCTACAGTTGATGTTCTTAATCGAGCTTTTCTGAGGATTTTGTTTAATCATTCGACACGTTTGATTCACTCTTGTCTCGTTCTTATTTTCGTGTTCTTACAGTTTTATATTTACTTACTTGTTCAAGATCTAATCAATCTTCATAGTTTAAAGGTTATTAAATCTCTTCAATTGGTATCAGAGCAGGAGGCTGTGTAATCAATACACATCTTTTCTGTGAAAAGGTTTCAATTAGGGTTTTTCCGCAACTACCGATATTTATTGAGCTGTCATCTCATTATTGACGTATCTTGATATTTATTGTTTTGCCCTAATCTGCTTTATTACAAGTTTGATCTCTGAACAGGTTTTTACGATCATAATGGACGAGTCACAATCAAATCCAATCAATATTTCTAACAGCATCGGTTCAACCACGAAGATTCCAATTCTATACACCCATGACTATGAAGTATGGGCGCATCACTTCGAAGACTACGTGATTGGATCTGAGGATAATGGGTACCTCATATGGGAAGCTATCATTAATGGACCGTTTTCTCACTCTGCAACATCTAGGACTATTAAGACACAAAAGGAATACAATGATCTGCTAAAGGATGTGAAGGATATTGCACAAGATGAAAAGGACAAATTTCAGTGCAATATCAAGGCGTTAAGGTTGATCAGATTCGCCCTTCAGTCCGACACCTTCAGGTTGGTTAGCTCATGCACGACGGCAAAGGAAGTTTGGGATAGACTTCGCGAACTGTATTCTACAGACGAGGATCTTGAACATTCTATCCAAACTTTGCTCTTATCTGAGTTTGGAGAATTTAGGCAAGGAGCTGAAGAAACAGTGACCCGGACGTTCGATCGCTTCAATCATCTTCTCAGCAAGATGATCAAACATGACATAGAAAGGAAGCTTATCGAGCAGAAGGTTACTTTCTTAAATGGTCTGAGGTCTGAATGGAGAGTAGTGGTGTCTACAGTCAAAGCCCATGAGCAGTTTAAATCATACTCTTTGGCAAAACTGGTGGGTATTCTTAAATCCCAAGAGAAGATTGTGCTGCAGGAGAAGAATGTTGTGTCAAGCCTTGGTTCGTTGGCCCTCCTATCAAAGAGTAAAGCTGTGATGGAGGATGAAGACCTCAACTTGGAGGAGTATGACCTCACGTCTGAGGATTATGCTATGATGGTGTCTAATCCCAAAAGGTTCATAAAGAAGAGATTCCCCAACAATAAAAACCGAAACTGGCAAGGGAGTTACAGTTCAGAAAAGGTGAACAATGAACCGAAGGTTGAGGAGCCCAAGAAGGAACCGAAGGTGGATGGCGATTCCGGAGTAAGCTGTTACTACTGTGGTGGGAAAAACCACTATGCTAAGGATTGTGTCCTTAAGAAGATGGCTGAAAAGGATGATGGAAAGGATGAGGAAGCTGTGTTGCAGAAAAGGCTGGATGAGTTGAGAAAGAAGAAGTCTACCGCTAACCCTTCTATTAATGCTCTTATTGTGCAGGGTTCGGTTAATGATGACGAGTTCGTTAGCACGGAAGTTTGGTCTACCGACTCAGAAGACGATGAAGTGAGGAAGCCTACTCATGGAAAGGCTTATGTAGCAAGGGAGGAGAGCAGTGGAGGAAGATGCTTCATGGTGTCTGATGTATCTCAAATGAGGGGATACAACACCGATAGTGGAAGCAATGAACCGAAGGTTCAGGAGGACATGTGCTTTACGGCCAAACCACTCAGCCAGCAGTTTAATGAGCTTGATGAACTGATAAAGAAGGTACAATCGGTTTTTGTTTCATTTAAAGTGCCACAATCCTCATATGAGAAAGAACTTAAAAATGTTAATACAAGAATTTCTCATCTAGATAGTAGCTTAACTCAAACTCGAGTCACCAATTCTAACCTAACTGATCAATTAAGCAGGGTGTCGTCGAAGAGTGAGGAGCGGCGGATGTGGATCGAGTTGAAGGAGTCTGAATTAGTTAAAATAAAAGACGAAAACATTTATTTACAAAGAGACAATTTGAAGTTGTTAAAACAGCGAAATGTTTTTTGCCTAATTGCAAAACGTCTATATTCTAATATTACTCAGCTTCACTTGGACTGTGAAATAGGCCAAAAGATCCATCACATGATTTTGCCCTTCCTTGAGTTTAAGGAGGATGAAATCGATGTTGAAGCCTATAATTGTGAGAGTGTGATATCTTCTGATGATGTCAATCCAACCTACATGTATGGACTGGACAAAATTGAATCCTTCATTAAATCCAAGGACCACAAAGACATGCTTAAAAATCTTTTGGATGAAAATGATAGACTTAAACTGAGAACCGAAACCATACAAAAATTTGACTCTTTAAACGCCAACGTAAGCTTAGAAAACAAAATTGATGTTGAAAATGCATCTGAACTTAACGAAGACAACAACATGAGTGAAATTTCTGTAGAGGACACGGTTGACTGCTCAGAATTTGTTACAAGCGAACCTGAAAACCACAAGAATCTTATTTCTAAAAATTCAGTGGAGTTCGCCCGATTGTCTCAACAAAAGTCCCCGATATTAACAGAAAAAGTAGTTGTGTATCAGAAGGTCAGGACCACTCCAAACCAAGTATACAAGGTCACTGGAGTAACCGAACATCAGACGGCCGAACTCACAGCTATCGTAAACGAAGACAATGCTGATGGTTGTGATGAGTACTTTTGGTCTACTCCTATAGATAATGCAAACGAAACAGTGGGCTTATCTGAAAGAACCTCCTGGATGAGTAAAGGCAGATACATACCTGAACCCTTGAATAAGCCGGATAATTTCGATGAGCCAAGCACCAGTGGTACGAAAGACATTCCACAGGAGGATGAAAGTTCGGCAAAAGAAGACGTTCCCTCTACTCCCTCAGCTCTAAGTGAAACTCCTTCAGACATTCCCTCTACTCCCTCAGCTCAAAGTAAAACTCCTTCGGTTCAAAAGGAACCAGCCAAGGAAAAACCGAAAATGAAGGCAAATATTCATCATCAACCAAAGCAGATGAGGAATAAGAAGCGTGAGAGGAACCAAAGATACAGGAAGAATCTCTCTGAAAGGAGACAATTCTGGCAATCCCAGAATGCATACTTCTCACATCAAGACAAGAATCTGAAGTATGAAAACAATCATGTAGGAAAGCCTGAGAGCAACAATAACCGAAAGCCAAGGTTCGGTCCACAAGAGAATTCCAACCGAAACCAAAGGTTCGGTTCTGAAAATGACTTCAACCAAAAGCAAAGGTTCGGTTCAAAGAACGATTCCAACCGAACGCAAAGGTTCGGTTCTGAAGTTAAAAGAGAACAAAACTCTAAGGTCAGTCCCTCCAATGATCAAAAGCAAAAGGGTCACCTAGAGTCTCCAGCCAAGAAGTCCTCTCAATCCAAACCCACTCCTTCTAGTTCTTCTAATTCTTCTACTTCCACTAATTCATCTCCATCTTGCTCTAAAGCTAGATCTGTTCGTTCTCTAACATCTCATTCATCAGCTGAACAAAAGGGCAAACAGAAGGTCAATGAATCCAAACCAGAGTCCAAGCCGAACGCACCCAATCCTAATAAGATAAAAGTTTTTACCATTAAAAAGAAAGATGAAACAACTCTCATAAAACGAACATATCTTGTTGACATCTCTCTTACTGTTCCTGTTCCCATGAAAAGCTCACGTGGACCCAAGAAACTTTGGGTTCCTAAATCTGCTTAATTTTTGCAGGTTATAAGTGACGAGCAGTTTGACGAAGAATGGTACATCGATAGTGGCTGTTCGCGTCACATGACAGGGAGGAAAGAGGAGCTCAAGGAATACCGATCTCTTGCAAATGGTGGCAATGTCAAGTTTGGCAATAACTCTTTCGGCACCATAAAGGGATACGGGATGATAACAAATGGTGACTTTACTATAAGGAAGGTGGCTTATGTGGAAGGACTCCAACACAACCTCATTAGTGTATCCCAGCTTGTTGGAGGTACAGGGCTCAAAGTCTCATTCGATGATGAAGGTTCTGAAATTATTGAGAAGAAAACAAAGAAGGTGATTCTCAAGTCGGAGCGAAAGGGTGAAATGTTTCCTCTAAACATGAAATCCATCAAAGGAAACCCAACTATATGCTTATTATCAAAAGCTCAATCTGACGAAAGCTGGTTGTGGCACCGAAGACTCTCTCATCTCAACTTTAAAGATATCAACCGACTTGTCACAGGAGGTCATGTTAGGGGCCTTCCATTGCTCAAGTTCGACAGAGATCATTTGTGTGCTGCATGCGAAATGGGGAAGCAGAGTCGTCAAAGTCATCCATCTGTAATCAACACAAAAGTTGTTGAACCACTCGAATTACTTCATATCGATTTGTGTGGTCCTTCATCTATCGAAAGCATCGGTGGTAGCAAGTATATTCTTGTTATTGTTGATGACTCTTCACGATTTACATGGGTGTTCTTTCTACAGCTCAAATCTGAAGCGACTCATAAGCTGAAAATGTTCATCAAGCAGATTGAAGTAAAGCTGAAGAAGGTCGTTCGCAACATTAGGAGCGACAATGGTCTGGAATTCAAGAACAAGGAGTTTGAAGAGTTTCTAGCAGAAAAGGGAATAAGTCACAACTTATCAGCTCCCTACACACCTCAACAGAACGGAATAGTCGAAAGACGAAACCGATCTTTGTGTGAAGCTGCCCGAACTATGCTAAGTTTCGCTTCCTTACCTCTTTATTTTTGGGCTGATGCTATTTCTGCTGCTTGTTTTACACAGAACAGGTCTTATCTCAACAAGCGATTCACGCTCACACCTTATGAGATACTAAACAACAGAAAGCCCAATGTGAAATTTTTCCATGTGTTCGGCTCATGGTGTTTCATCTTTAACTCTAAAGAACACCGCAACAAGTTCGATGTCAAAGCCGACGAGGGAATCTTTCTAGGTTACTCGCTCACATCCAAGGCATACAGGGTCCTAAACAAGCGTTCGAAAAAAATTGAAGAGACATACTATGTGACCTTTGACGATAGCTATGTCAAAAAGCTACAGGTCAAAGAAGACACCGCTGGGGAAATTTTTCCTCAAACTGGCCAAGTCACAGTCTCGATCGCTAACCTATACGATAAATTTCTGGAGCTCTTTGATGAACCAGAGAAAGCTTCTCTCTCAGAAGCAGGTGCAGCAGACAACAAGGTTGACCACATGAAGCAGATTGTCGAAGAAGCTGCAAGGAGAATGCATGAAGGAGGATCGACTACTGATGACCCTCCATCCAATAATACTTCAGTCGAGGGGGAGCCACGCTCAAACGTCGAGAGGGAGCCAAACTCTCATGTCGAGGGGGAGCCAAGTTCTACAACTCCAACCGAAGGTGCTTCTCCAACCGAAGGTGCTTCAACGCCTGAAAGCTCAGCACCACAAGAAACCCCTGAACCTCAAGTTTCTCAGAGCTCATCAATCGAGGGGGAGCATGATGATATGACGCTTGATTATGATAGCCAATCTGAGCCAGAAGAAATGATCAATGCTGAACTAGACCCAACCTTTGATCCGAATTACCCTCCTCTTACCAAATGGACCAGAGATCATCCTATCTCTCAAATAGTTGGTGATGTATCTGAAAAGGTTCTGACCCGATCACAACTGAAGGCAAAACAAATATCCTTATTTTCAAAGGTTGAGTTTTGTATGTTTAACTCATTCGTATCAAAAGTTGAACCGAAGACAGTTAACACTGCCCTCGATCACTCTGATTGGGTTCAAGCAATGCAAGACGAACTGAACGAATTTGAAAGGAACAAAGTCTGGCGCCTCATTCCAACTCCTCCAGATGCTTCGGTTGTTGGTCTCAAATGGGTTTTTAGGAACAAAATGGACAAGGAAGGTAACGTTATAAGGAACAAGAGGAAGGGATAGACTATGAAGAGACTTTTGCTCCGGTAGCTAGGCTAGAATCTGTTAGAATATTTCTGGCTTATGCTGCTCACAAAAACTTTGAAGTTTTCCAAATGGACGTCAAGTGTGCATTTCTCAATGGAGAACTCAAAGAAACTGTATATGTGGAGCAACCTCCTGGGTTCGTGAACGAAAAGTATCCAAACCATTGCTATATTCTGGATAAAGCTGTGTACGGCCTCAAACAAGCTCCGAGAGCCTGGTATGAAACGCTAACTAAATTTTTAAAGATGTCTAAATTCAAACAGGGTTCGGTTGACCCAACCTTCTTTCGCAAAAAGGAAGGTAACCACCTTATGATAGTTCAAATTTATGTCGATGACATCATCTTTGGCTCCACGAATCCCAGCTTAACAGCTGAATTCAGAAAGCTGATGGAGACTAAATTTGAAATGAGCTCAATGGGTCCTATTAACTTTTTACTTGGTTTAAATATTAGACAGGGACCCGAAGGCATCTTTATCAATCAGGAAGCTTACACGAAGACTCTCCTAGCAAAGTTTGGCATGATGGGAGACTCAAAAGTCAAAGTCCCAATGGCATTCAGCACCAAGCTTACCCCATCTCTAGACAAACCGGCTGTCGATATCACGCTCTATCGTCAAATGATAGGCTCACTAATGTATCTTACTGCTAGCAGGCCTGATATCATGTTTTCTGTGTGTTATTGTGCTCGATTTCAGGCAAACCCACGCGAACCTCACATGCTTGCAGTGAAGAACATCTTACGCTATCTCAAGCGAACCACCTCCTTAGGTCTATGGTATCCATCCAACTCAGGCTTCTTCGTTCAAGCCTATTCTGATGCTGACCTTGGAGGATGTGGACTCGACAGAAAAAGCACAACCGGTGGCTGTCAATTCCTTGACGGGAAGTTGGTCAGCTGGCAATCCAAGAAACAAACGTGTGTGTCGTTGTCTACTGCCGAAGCGGAATACAT
The DNA here is from genome assembly GCF_051521515.1 of Lactuca serriola. Lineage (NCBI taxonomy): Eukaryota > Viridiplantae > Streptophyta > Magnoliopsida > Asterales > Asteraceae > Lactuca > Lactuca serriola. The sequence continues at coordinate 116,828,898 of NC_136411.1, forward strand.
TGCCGCTGCATCCTGCACATCACAAGTGATTTGGATCCAAAGTCAACTTCGAGACTATGGACTCAATATGAAGAAGATCGCACTATACTGTAACTCTGAAAGTGCAATTAGGATCTGTCATAACCCAGTGCAACACTCTAAAACCAAACACATAGCACTGAGGTATCACTTCATCAAAGATCATGTGGAAGATGGAAACGTCGAAGTTCACTTCGTAAGAACCACTGATCAACTGGCTGACGTCTTTACCAAAGCTCTTCCTGAAGCATCATTCAATAAATTCTTGCAAGGGCTAGGTATGATGGAATCAGAGTCAGTACCTCACACTACCTCTCCACCTCAAACGTAAGAAGCGAAAACAACCGAACGTTCGAGTTCGATTAAACCATCTAACTCGCTCATCACTTCAAAGGTAGTTTTTCTCTGGTGTATATTTCTTGTACAATTTTGTTTTTCTTTGTGTTAAAAGTATATTCCAATTGCATGTCTAAATTCCTTGGTTTCTCAAAATTTTCCAAAACCGAAACCTACTGAAGGTTCGGGTTCGGTTTTTCAAAATTTTGTTGAACCGAAACCAACCGAAGGTTCGGGTTCGGTTTTTCAAAATTTTCCTGAACCGAAACCAACCGAAGGTTCGGGTTCGGTTTTTCAAAATTTTCCTGAACCGAAACCAACCGAAGGTTCGGGTTTGGTTTTTCAAAATTTTCTGGAACCGAAACCAACCGAACGCTCGGGTTCGGTTTTTCAAAATTTTCTGGAACCGAAACCAACCGAACGCTCGGGTTCGGTTTTTCAACTTTTTCCCAACCGAAATCAACCGAACGTTCGAGTTCAGTTTTTCATATTTTTTCCAAAGTTTTTTTTTTAAGTCTTATTTTTTTTCTTACTTATTTTTTTTTATTCTTTTTATTTTTTTTTTATTTTTTTATTTCTTTAATAAATCTCAAAAACTCCAAAAATATTTTATTTTTTATTTTTTTTGTTCATTCGTTTATGGGGGTATAATTGATGAATTACTTAAGTGTCCCTAGAAGCATGCTGCTGTATGTGTCCCAAGCCTCATAAGATTTTGAATAATAGCCTTCATGACCTGGTATACACAAACCTTGTCTTCCCAATAAGGCTAACACATTTATTCTAATCGTGAGCTACCTCACTCTCTTCTCATATGAGTTAAAAGTTTCCTGCTTGGTCCTTATTCTCGCAGCAGAGGTACTATGTTTTCTTACACCATCTCCATTTTACTTCTCCATTACATTCGTGTCATCATCGTAACCCTTGAGACTCTCAGAAATTACCACTGAGGTTTATGGTTACACAACATCTGTGTATATGATCTAAGTTTCGTGTCACTACGAGCTGAGTGAAACCCCAAATTCAACACCTAATGGATTGACGGTGAACAATTAATTTGCTCAAGTTTTCACCAAAGGATTGACGAATGTACCCTAATGAAATCTCAAATTTTCTTTTGTGTGATTCCTATGAAATTGTTAAACACCATAACATTTCTTCCCTTGGGATCCAGTTTTTATTTTTTTTTCTCTGAGATTTTATAATTTTCCAAGCCAATTTAAAATAAATTTCTACCTACTTGTTCAACAGGCTACACCGGTCTCACGAGTACTTTGTTCACTTTCTTTCTTACTTCAAGAATAGAATTGCTGAATCAAAGCGAAAGCCACCCTTATTTAGCCTAATTAAAAGAAGCCTTTCAACATTTATTAATAAGTGTTTGATCGTAATTCAACGGGAATCCACACTAACACTTTAAGGTCTCTCTTGACCTTGAAGGAAGAGATTCGTGCCCGGGATCGTCAGTTTCGTGTCATTATTGACATCACAGAATATCCTTAAAAGAGTTGCTTTATTTCTTTTTTCTTTTACACTCTTTGCACGAAAATCTTTGATTTTCCAAAATTCCGTTACTAAATTTTACAGGCTGTATTATTACTTGGTGGTTAATTATGGAGCTGTGGTCAAAAACGATCCACGTGGGCATTTAATTCAAAAGATGCCGTTTAAAAGGATAAGACGAAAGGTTGCTGACTCGGCGGAAGTTAAAAGGATTGAAATTCAAACGACGGTAAAAAGGGGGCGCGTGTGAATTTGAAACGGCCATGCTTTTACTGACATTGTGGACGCGTGTGCGAAATCCAAGCGTCATCACTCTGGCAATTAAAGGCGCGTGAGGAATTGAAATGGTTCTCTCTCTGAAACCGCGCTTGTTGGGCGGCGTGATCCTAGGAATCTGACATTCTCTCTCCTACGTGATCATCGCACGCCTCAACTGTCATCCATCTGTCCCTCAGGAAACCTTTTCGTATTTCCATAGAAGATTTGAAACGATTTTTCTCTCTCCTATCACCCACTATAAAAGGCCGTCTACACCACCTTTTACCTCTTTACTGCCTCCGAAATTTCCAAAGAACACATACTCCCAAACTGCTTCACTGTTCATCATCTTCTTCATACCTTCAACAATGGCTGAATCCTCTTCCGTCCATGCTACTTCACAAATCCTCCCCATCCGTCCACAACAATGTCTGGTGATTGACCTCAACCCTTTGGCGTACGATTCTTACATGTCGCCGATTATTGAGTGCTTGAAGTACTCCTAACTCGCTCCAGCTCTCTCAAGAATCGAATCTGTGCCAATGGTAGCCCTATCGCAGGTTTACGCGACTGCTTATTACGACAAGGCAGTCGAACGGGTGTTCTTCGAAATTGCAGACCACAAGACATCAGTTTCTCGCCAACGTTTCTACACCATGCTTGGGTTTGCTGTTGACCCATCAAGACTTAATCCGGAGACGATTCCGGTTGGGCATCTATATAACATGTTTTACAACATGGGGTACACGGAGGTCCTCACCTCCGTCGCTAAGTTCAAAAAGTCCTGCCTGCCGCCACAGTGGAACGGCTTATTTACAGTCCTCTTCAAGGGCTTGTCGGAACGGAGCTCAGGATCCGACGGTGCCAGTCGCCTCTTCCTGTCGATCATGTACGCGATCTACAACGGGATTAACCTGGACTATGGGTTGGTCCTATGGCAACAGCTCATCCAGAGCCTTTCTTCATCATCACGACATTCTGAGGTGTCGTTGGCCCAGTTCTGGATTTTGATTACAAAGTGGGCGATGGACAAGTTTGACATTCCCACTGCTGCCGGTGCATCGATGTCTTATGTTGGTACGTTTCATACCAAGAAGATCATCGTCTCAGATGCATCTAAATTCTCTTTCATTGGATCCATTCCGGAAACAATGTATGGAGATGTGCCCTCTGAAAGCAGGTTGATTCGGACGATCAAGGAATTCAGGCCAACTGGTCCTAGGGAGCTTACACCGGATATGCTCAGGTCTATTCACGATGCAGACAAACCGGTGAACAGGGGCAAAAAGGCTGAAAAAGGGAAGCAAGCACCCAAAGCTCCTAAGGGTCCTTCTCCCAAGAAGAGGAAACAGACAAAGGCGGCACAATCCCCACAGCCGAAGAGGAGGAAGACACAACCGAAGCGCAAGCTTGTTATTCCCTCTTCTTCAAGTGATTCTGAGGGCGAGAGTTTGGGTTCTGACGGCTCTCAAGGAGACGAATCCCCTCAACGAGGCAACACAGCACCTCAATCACCTACCCCAGAGATGGAACTTCACAATTCACCAGTTCCTTCACCTCCTCCAACCATTCATACTTCCATTCCGACCATAAACCCCACTATACCACCAACATCTTTCCCTATACCACCACCCATTTTTACAACTGCCACCGAAACACCACCAGTAACCGAAATCCCTCCCGTAACCGAACCACCACAAACCGAAACCCATACGACCGAACCTACCCATACTCAACCACCACCCAAATTTAACCCCACACCCACTCAACCTGAATCTACCAAAACCACAACACCCCCAGCTTCACCACCCCCTCCATCTCCAGAAAATGCCTCTGATGGAGACAACCCTTACCTTGGCGGTGAACACATGAACTTTGATTCAGTCTACTATAGTCCGTTTCAGCTTCTGAGTGACGAGGAGGATGATGCTCCAGTGACAAAGAAGCATCTAAAGGAGCTCCACGAGAAGGTTGACCTACTTCTCGCCTCCTCTTCCAACCAGCAGTCCTCTCTCTCTAAAGCTGCACTTCAGAAAATTGTTGATGCCTTCTCCCGGGCTCAACATGATTCGGTGGCCTCAGCAACTACTGCTATTGACGCCTCAACCAGAGCCTGTGAGGCAGCGACCAAAAAAGTCGATAAACTATTCTCCAACGCTTCCATCCTGTTGAAGTCCTTACAGGAAAGCGCCGACGCCACAAAGACAACTTTGGAACCGATTGTTCAGCAATTGGCCAAGTTCTTCTCCACGGAGTTGACTTCGTTCGCTACCCTTCGCCAAAACATAAGCGATGACAACTCGACTCTTCGTGCCTCCATCGATGCGCGCCTCGCTAAGCTACAGGAGGATCTCGCAGCCGGGAATTCTTTAATGGACGTTCTGGCGAGCAAAACAACCGCCCTAAAGGTCAAGAGCACTCAGCTATCCAACTCTCAACAACAGCTGGAAGCTCTTCGATCCGAAAGGGAGGTCATCAAGACATGTGTTTCGGATGTACACGCTGCCTTATCCAACATTCTAGAAGCACATGATCCGATCCTAAACCACCCAGTGAGGCGAACCCTTGCTGAAAAGCTCTCTCCGGCCATGGACCTTCTCAGCAAAATAGAAGGCCTTCCTAGTTTCGTGTCCATTCTGAAACAAGGGGGAGATGAGAAGAAGAACGGATCGAAACCACCTCCTTCCTCCAAAGCTACTCACACAACCGAACCACCTCCGACTGGTCAAGCTTCGGCTTCGGGTGTGAAGAACAAAGGCAAAAACATAGCTGAGGAAGAAGATGAAGATGAAGACAAGGAGACCATTGTTGACATGTTGAAACGAAAGAACAGTCGCAATGCTAACGATGATGCTAGTCGTGTGGCGCGAGAGGCTGAAGAAGCCGAACGCAAGCAAAAGGAAGCCCACGATCTCCTTGAGAGCAGGAAGACTCTCTTCCCTGCCTGGACCAGGGAGCGCTTGATTAAAGAGGCCATAGATACTCCCAGCATCTTATGGCTCGAGCCGGTTATCTTGTTCAACTGCAATAATACTGTCGACTCGCAGTTCGACATGCCGCTGACTCGAAAGGCGTTTATCTTCCACGCCTTCTCAAACATCTTTGAAGTCCCTCATCCGAACGCTGAGCTTGACAGGGAGCTCATTGACTTCTATCTGGCGGCTGCTCGTCCTCAATACCTTACTTGGAGCGCCCAGAAGATTGTGAACGTTCGGGTGCTGAAACCTTACACCGAAGGTCGTTTTATAAACGTTCGGTTCAAGTTGATTCGGGGATCTGCAAGAACTGCTCATCTTATCTCCCTGGCAGATCTACCGAACTTAAATCCTCATGATTGGATTGTCCTGCATAATATCCTTTTGACTGATGAAGCCGAATATAGTCCTATCATAGACCATATCAAAAGGATGTTAGTCTGTTACATCATGGAGGTTGCCCTTATGGATCAGGAGGTCGCCACAGTCTTCAAGAAGAAACCGAAGATTGCTCCTGTGGGATCGGCCAGTGATCTCAACCAAATGCAAATGGGTAAGATCAACCCGAGACGCAACTCGGTTATGTTCACTAGAGCAGAAGGACAGAAATGTCTCTTTGCTTTAGCTGACAAACACCTTTACACCACTACTTGTCTGGAGCATGTGTTATCAATCATCAAAAGGTGTAAAGAGAATTCGGCTGATGACATCAAGTACTTCAACGACATGATCCAATGGTACATTCGGTTTAGACAGACAATTCTCTCTCTCACCAAATGTCTGTTTAGCACCGTGAAGAAGAAGGTACCTGCTTCAGCTGCTGGCCTAAGTAACAAGTGAAGGTCTCGCTCCAATTGACGCAAAGGGGGAGATTGTTGGGCTGAAGATTATTTTGAAGTGTTGCGTCGTTGGGCTCGATAGTTTATTTATTTTGTATTCCGGTTTGGGCATGTCCAACCGAGAGCCCATTATGTTTAATATAAAAGTATATGCTTGCATGCATATTAGGTTAACGATTTTAGCGATTCATCTAGAGCATAACGATAGCATTTACAGGTTTCTTTAATCGTTCTTGTAACCTACCAATCCTCTACAGTTGATGTTCTTAATCGAGCTCTTCTGAGGATTTTGTTTAATCATTCGACACGTTTGATTCACTCTTGTCTCGTTCTTATTTTCGTGTTCTTACAGTTTTATATTTACTTACTTGTTCAAGATCTAATCGATCTTCATAGTTTAAAGGTTATTAAATCTCTTCACATTGAAATGTTCAATGAATCTCAAAAGATCTAGGAATTTTCAATAGATTTAAAACTTAAATTTCTTTTTCGTTTTTCATGGTGGAAATTGGTAAATCGTCATTTACCTACCTTCAAAGATTCTGCAACTAGATTATGGCATCCCTCTTCTAGGTTGTAGAGTATTGTGTTGGATCCTAGCCTCGATGTTTTATTTGGGTGTCACATCGAGGATTCTAATCAACTTAACTTGAATTTTCTCCCGTTTTGTAGATGTCAAAGTATGACAACTATGGTCTTCCCAAATCCCGTGGAACAAGCTTTCCACATGAAGATGTTATTCCACGATTTGATCGGCGGATAAGAGATCATGCTTCACTTCCTCCACCTCCTCCAATTATTCTCCCTAACCCACAAGTTCGATGGCTTGAAAAGTTCAAGCTTACTCAAGCCCTTTTGGCAAGTAAACATGGAAAACCTGTGTGTATACGTCTTAGAGATAAACTCATAGATTGATAGGTTAAGGATGTTGGGTGTCGAGATTTTAGGTAAATTGGTTGTCGATTGGGCTCTTCAGTCGCTTCCTGAATCATATGGTGAGTTCGTTAGAGAGTACTATATGATGGATCATGACGTGACCCTCATTGATTTGACCTATATGCTTATAGCTGCTGAGTCAACAATGATTTGCCGAGCTCGTCGAGCAAATTTGTCTGATGAATCAAACTCCCAAACTTCAATGGTTATTGAAAATGGTGACATTGGAGATCCAGAAAAGGTTGATTCTGAGATAGTTCCATGTACCATTCCAAAGGAATCCATTTGCTTTTATTGCCAAGAGAAGGGTGTGACAACCCAAAATTTCCACTCTGAACAAACCACACCAAGCCAATAGAAGTAGAACAGTTACAGTGAAAACTCAGATTTCGAGTATAAGTTTGGTAGTTTTCAGGATCTTACATCTATGGAGATATTAGGAGAGTGGATGCACTAGGATTTTGTGCAACACTGTAATTCCATTTCTCTCGATCATTAGAATCCATTCCGAGAATAGAAATATTTTCTGCCAAAAATCTCAGGACTATAAATAGAATTCTGAACCAAATTGGTTCATTAGTTGAATTCCAATTAGAGAAAAGCCAATTTCTCTCTCACAGATCTTCGGGTTTTCACCCCAGATTGTGAGTCTACTTTCCTAGATGTGTTTTAATACTTGTTATATGCTTAATAACATTATTTACGTGTCCAAAGTACAAGATCCGGGAGTTTACCGCCCAAGAACGTTCTTGGGGAGTAAACTCCAAAATGGAGCTTTAAGGCTACCTAGTCCCGTTTCCTCGTTAGACAACTAGTTAGGGACTTTATGTATGAACATTAGAGGCTAGAAATCAATCAACATCATATAGTTATTAGGAGTTTACGGCCAAGGATATGCTCTTGGGCCGTAAACCCCTTTTTCAAGGGCTAAGAGTGCCCTAATCACCCCCAAGGGCTTGGAATCTATTTTAGACAAATACCCTAATGTGTTTAGGACCTAGGAAACATAAGAAAAGCACAAGTATTGAAGATTTTACGGCCAAGAGTGGTTCTTGGGCCGTAAACGCCCATAAAGGGGTTAAAGGACACCCTAAACCCTTCCTTAAGCCAAGAGACAATTTGGGCATGTACCTAAATGTGTTATGGACTAGCTAAAACATTTATAACCCTATGTGTGAGAGAGTTTATGGCCCAAAAGGTTCCAAGGCCGTAAACTCCATAAAATGGTGCCAAATGTGCCATAAACTCTTCTTAAGCCATGTGCCAAATGTGCCATAAACTCTTGTTAAGCCAAATGTGCCAAATGTTGGATTAGTGTCTAAGTCCATAACTATTTTGGTATGTACTTGACCCGATTGTGCATGGTCCTTTTGGGTTGCCTTCACCAAAGCAACTTGATAGGATGAATTATGGAGAGAGATGATTAATTATGATTTATTAATATATTATGAGAATAATATATTAAAGGAGAAATCATATTGTTTAATTAATATTAGTCAAGAATTAATAAGAACTAATTTTGTGGCTAAAAGATATTAATTAAATAAAGGGGACTAGAACTGTCAATTGTGTGATAGTTGAATATTGGGCTAATATGCTCCATCAAGGATGGAGTGGACGAATTCTATGGGGAAACCCATTAGAAATAGTCCAAGGCCTCTAAGGAGGGAGTCCATGGGTTGCTTAGGGCCTAAGCAGTCAAATTAGGGTTTCTTTGTTAGATAACCCTAATAGCCTCACTATTTAAGGACCCCTAGGGCACCAAAAACGTGGCCAACTAATTCCTTAGGGTTTCTACATGTTTTTGGGTGTCTCCTCTCTTCTCATTCTTCATCCTCTTGCTCTTGGTGTTTGTGAGCCATTAGAGGAGTGACACTTGTGACTCTAAGCTTTCTGAAGCCATTACAAGGAGGATTTGAGATTGTTATTGCTACATAACAATCAAGGTAAGATCTAAATCCCATTCTTATGTTAATATGATTAATTTTATGCTATATCTAGTGTTTATAGCTTTGGATATTCAATTGCATGTTCATTAGACAAACTAGATCCAAAAGCTATTAGGGTTTGCATGTACACCATAGGAATGATGTTTTGCTCAAAACCCATCACAAAACAGTTCTTCGAAAGTCCAAGCGAAAAGGCGAGATGTATCCATTAAATCTGAATCCTATCAAAGGAAATCCAGCCATATGCCTTCTTATGAAAGCACCTTCGGATGATAGTTGGCTTTGGCGCCGAAGGCTCTCGCACTTGAACTTAAAGGATATCAACAAACTCGTGCTAGGTGATCATGTGCGAGGCTTGCCACTTATAAAGTTTTGAGAAAGATCATATCTACGCGGCCTGCGAACTAGGAAAGCAAAGTAGGAAGAGTCATCCAACAAAAGTGAACACCAAAGTGATAGAGCCTCTTGAGCTACTACATATAGATCTTTGTGGTTCATCATCTATAGAAAGCGTTGGTGGTTACAAACCTATTTTTGTAATTGTTGATGATTTTTCCAGATTTACCTGGGTATATTTTCTTAAACAGAAATTAGAAGCCACACCTCAGCTCAAGGACTTTATAAAGCAGATTGAGCTTCAACTATGAAAGTTGGTTTGCAACATTCGCAGTGACAATAGTTTGAAGTTCAAAAACCAAGTGTTTGAAGAATTCCTGACTGAAAAAGGAGTAGCTCACAACTTTTCATCTCCTTACACTCCTCAACAGAACGGGGCTGTTGAAAAGCGAAACCAGTCTCTTTGAGAAGCTGTGAGAAAATCTTTTGATCCCATCTATGTCTATATCTATATCTATATCTATAACTATATTGATATCTATATTTATCTATATCTATATCATTATATACTTATAATAGAAGCATTTTTCCTTTCACTGCATTCATTTGAAACTCCCATGAATTTTTTCTTTCACCACATTCATTTGAAACTCCCATGACTTTTAAATTTCTTTCTAATAATGATTATAGGCTGGTTAATAAGGTTAAACAAATATCAAACCTAAAATATAATCATATATAAACTAAATTTAAATATTAAAAGAATATATTTTCTCCTACTTATAAAGTTATGTTTTCAACTTTTAACATATTATACTTAATTTATTAGGTCTAATATGTTGTTGTATGTAAAACCGTTATCATTTTAAAGCTACAACTTTTGAATAATTTGTATAAAATACTTAAATTGTTAATTTAAATAACCTTCCAAGATCAACTTAAATATAAATTTTAGTTCAACTTAAACAACCCAAAGAATATTTTGTAAATAGTTAAAAGTGATAAATTGTAGTGTCATTCTAATAATGATTATAAGTTGGTTAATAAGGTTGAATAAGTATCAAACCTAAAGTGTAATCATAAATAAACTAATAATAATTTTACTTCTACTTGTAAAGTTATGTCTTTAACTTTTAACATATTATACTTAATTTATTAGATTTAAGATGTTGTATGTAAACCATTATTAGTTTAAAGCTACAAATTTTGAATATTTTGGACAAAATACTTAAACTGTTAATTTAAATATAACATTACAGGGTCAACTTCAATATAAATTTTAGTTCCACTTAAAAAATCCAAATAATATTTTGTGAATAGTTAAAAGTGATAAATTGTAGTGCTAAATGCAAAAACTAAATTGTAATATCAATTTAACTAAAATATTTCCTTAAGATATTTTTATAATCGATAAAAATTCTCAAATAAGTAGCTTAAAATATCTTATAATAAAAATAATTAAAATAACTCTATATAAATGATTATATTGCTAACTTTAAAATAAAGAAAAATTGTTTGACGTATTAAGTAATTAAAATGATAGAAATTAAAATGTTAATCAAATAAATTTTAAAAAATTAATTAACAATAATAACAAATATAAATAACATTAAACAATATATTATATTTAATTTTATACATGAGTAACCCGCGAGAAGAGAAGATTAAGATTATGCAGTTTTAACAGATGTATATATTATCATAAAATTCAAAATAATCAATATACTATATCAACTTAGTATCGGAATTATTATATCAAATTTAACAACAACATTATTGTTATTTAAAAAAAACATATATTTGTAAAAAATTTAGCTATATAGATGCTTCTGCGCAACGTGCGGACATTCGAGTAGTATATTATAATAGAATCATTTTTCTATTCACCACATTGATTTGAAACTTCTTTTTCTTTTCATATTCTTAAATGACTATATTTATAAGTACCACATTAATTTGAAACTCCTTTGTCTTTTCATATTTTCCAATGACTTTTCAAATGTCTTCTAAGTAATTGATTTAGCATTAAACACCAAATATGCTATATAAACTCTTACATGTAAGAAGGATGTCATAAGAAAATGAAAAGAAAAAATTTCAATAGACACAATTCTTTAAGAAAATATTGGTAGTGATGGAGTCCTTAAAAGAGCTTTACAAGTTAAGGTTGTGGAAAAATGTATCATTTTTTACTCATTGTTTGATCGTGTTATATTTTCTTTTCTAGTAGTGATGTGCAATTCGATTTGTGGTTTGCAAAATCCGAAGTTATATGTGAGAACATCATCATTAGCCTATTTGTTTTTATCTCTTTGTTTTTGTTATGAATATTTTAATATGCTTTGTTTTTTCTTAGATTTTTGTTTCCTTTTATATTTTTTGAACCACAAATTGTAATTGAATAAAACAATACATGTTAAGTGTATTGATATGCTCCATAATTTGTATCATAAAAGGTTAATTTCAAGTTCATCGTTATAGCAAGTTGTACAATTCTTATATGAAGTGGCCTAAAATGAGAAGTTTACAAGATTAACAAAGTTTCTTTCATAATTAGTTTAATGTTATTAATAATTTTTTGGTGTATGCCATATATATATATATATATATATATATATATATATATATATATATATATATATATATATATATATATATATATATATATATATATATATATAATTCTATTATGCACCATGCGGGAAATTTACTTAAATCAAATTCATTTGCATTTTTCACAACAAAAAAAGAGTTTTCTAATTTATGTATACTTATGATTTCAAATTTAAAGTTAGTAATCACTAAAACTTAAAAGTTTTTGTAACTTTTGGTTAGTAATTGGTAGTGACTTTTTATTTTTCTCTCAAATATATATATATATATATATATATATATATATATATATATATATATATATATATATATATATATATATATATATATATATTGTAGTCGTATTAGTAATATATAAGTTAGCTTTCTCACAAACAATCACGTGTGTTAAGATATTTTTAATTAAAATATGAAAAGTTGAAAAAAAGAGTGTTTTGCCGCATCATGGTTATTAATATACGGATTTTTATTATAACAATAAGTATACTTTCATAATTATTTTAATGTTATTAATAATTTTTTTTTTGGATGCCTTAAAGACATCAAACATGCTATAATGAGTTTTTATATCAACTTCGTATAAATCTAATTATTTCAAAGTTAATAATAGTCATATGATTATTTTAATAGTGTGTATGTATATATGTGTCTGTACGTCTGTATGTCTCTCTCTCTCTCTCTCTCTCTCTCTCTCTCTTTATATATATATATATATATATATATATATATATATATATATGTATCTTTTATTTATTTTTTTATGATTTATCAGTGTTTAATAGTGTTTTATGTTATTAAAAATTGTATTTGTGTTTTTGATATATTTGGTATTCATTAAATACATAAATTAAGATACAATATATATATATATATATATATATATATATATATATATATATATATATATATATATATATATATATGTATGTAATTTTACAAACCATAAAATGGTCAATAGACGTGACAACCCAACGTTTATTCCGTTATATAATTCTGTTTTCACTAACGGAATATGTCACTTTATAAAAAGTTCCGTAAATTGGGGTCGTCAACTAAATAAATATTCATTTATTTATTTATATTTCATGTGATTATTGTTTTAGTAAAATGAAATATAATTCGTTAATGTTAGTTCCATTTAGCGAACTAAAGTTATATTATTTTTCAACCACTTAACCTGGGTAAAAAGTTTAACCCCGTTAGACTTTAGCATCGGGTAGTCGTATACCGGGTGCAACACCTCTCTCTCACTACTCTCTCTCTCTAGCTCGTTTTCGGCTCCAAAACCGCAATTTTCCGGCTCCTAAACGTAAGATCTTCAACCCTATCTTGGTCTAAACGTGCATTATTGTTATTATAGCTCAAAAATCACATGATTGGGACATGAAAAAGGAGTTTACGGCCTAAGAACCTCCTGGGGCCGTAAACACCCAAAAAGTGGCCGAAAGTCCCGATGTTCCTTCTATTAAGCTTAGATACTAGTTAAGGGATTTACCTAGGGGTGTTTAATCATTAAAACACAAAGTTGTAGGGTGTAAAAGAGGGTTTACGGCCCAAGCACATGATTAGGCCGTAAACACCCCTTATCCATGCAAAAATGCCCCAAAAACCCTTCGAAGGCATGTTAGGCTTGAGATGTGATTTATGGAAATTCCAATTTGAGTTTTGGACATTAAAGCTTCAAGATTTTAGGGGTAATTTAGATTTTACGGCCCAAGCATAAGCTTAGACCGTAAACTCCCCCAAACCTCATCAAATGAGGGTTTAAAACCCCTAAAAAGCCCTACACCTTCACTAGAAAATTATTGGGATGAAATAAGGACCTTAACATCAAAGATTGGGGAGTAAACAAGAGTTCACGGCCAAGCCATGAGGCTTATGGCTGTAAACTCCCAAGGAGTGGCCTTTGGGTCGTAAATTCCAAGGGAGTAAACTCTTGGACTCCCTAGTACCCCCTTTTGGTCTTGTACAATCCCCGAGAACCACTTCTAATCCATAAGACCTCGAATCAATTTCAGGATATGTAAATGTATTAATAAAAAGTATAAGTGACTAATTTCTTGTAAAACACATATCTCATATGTTAATAGGGTCTTAAAAGGTGTACAAGTCCTTAATTGACACCAAACGCTCAACCGACACTTTCACCCGATTTACCCGATTTACTCGATTTCAGGTGAGTTCATACCCCTTAATGAACCTTTCTAATGTTTTCATATGTTTTAGGGGGGAGGGATACAAGTCAAATATAAATTTTTATGTAAATCAATCACATGTGATTTACTATCCGTAGTTCAAATCACATGTGATTTATCACTATGCTTTATAAAAGAACCTTACATTTTCAAAACTACTTTGGAAAAATAAACTATTTTCTAAATGCTTTCTTTCGTTAAGATTTTTATTAAATTACTTTCCTTATAAAAGGTATCTACACAAATATATTTATATAAGTAAGACCTGAAGGACTTAGGACCGATAGCTCGCCTTATTTCCTGTTCTTGTTTGATGTGAGCTTAGGGTATTAGTTATCCGTCCGACTGTCGTTGATTTTTTAGTTATATATCATGTATATTGGTGTTAGATACGAATATTTTCATCTCATTCGATGTGTCTATCATTCATTTACCAAGAACAATACACACTAAATTAACTGTAATAGGTATAGTTAAGGTCACTACTACTCGTTACTACTATTACGATACACTCTATAATTCATACTACTACAAGATGGTACATGAATAGAAGAACACTCTATGAACTATACAAAAGACAACTACACTATATTACAAGAAAAAGCACTAACCTAGAGTATAATACACTAATCCTCTACAAGACACTCTACGCGCTACATACTGTGACCAGGGCTTTCCGAAAGGAAGGCGACGCTACATGTATAGATCTATACGGGGCAGACACTATTATATCCCGACTGTTAACCTCAGTCCAAGCCGAGCAGGCCCAGGGATGGCACTACTTCACTACACTATGTATGACCGGGAAGGTCATGGGATCCTCTATTGTTCACACTATTGGTCACATAAAAAGGAATACACTGTATCCACACTAAAATACTAAGACTAAAGTCTAAGTTAATATCCCAAAGTAAATAAGTAACTATTACTAATGGGAGTTTGCACCACTATTACTGACGACAGGCATAACTTTTCTTATTTACATCACGTACTGGAGATTTACTAATATACTTTTACAACAAACAGTTTTCAATGATGAAACTTACATGCAACTTAAAGGTTTTCACTTACAATGTACTTTCTGGAAAATATAGGATTTTCTAGGATTTTCCTACTACTTATAAATGCAAATTGCAGCTTTTCACACTATATTTTCTGATACATTTTATACAAAATCCACACTAAATTCTTATGAACTCACCAGCTTTATGCTGATACTCGTTTTCAAAATAACTTGTATCCTCAGGTCAACGATAGACATGTACAGGTGCAGCATTTTGGAGAAGATGGAGCGTACAAGATCCATCTCTTATTTTTGCATTACTTTTGGTGTCTATTAAAACTTTACAGAACACACTTGTAATTAAACTCACTATGTTAATGAAATGGTTGTATGTTTCTTGTTTTTACTATTATGCAATTATGATGATACTGTACATGACGTCCTCCACCCCGAAACGTATTCCGCCGTTATCGGTTTTGGGGTGTGACAGATTGGTATCAGGGTATTGTTAATAGTGAATCAAGTATATCAACCTATAAAAGATATACGAACTATAAACACTTCGGGACTAAAACACTCTGACCAAGAATATATACTGTTAAGTACTAAAATATTTAACTAAGTATATATACACATCTCTATAAATTACAGAACTCAGTATCACACTAGAATAGAACAAAAGTATTAAGATTGTTGGACAACACAATTGAGCTTAGAGACATATAGTCACATTTGGGGGGATGTAGCTGTTGGATTAGATGTCTAAGCCCATAACTATTATTGGTATGTACTTGACCCGAGAGTAGCAAGGTCCATTTGGGTTGCATATCATCAGGACAATTTGTTAGGATGGACTTTTGAGAGAATGTTATTTATGGTTTATTAATATATTACAAGTTACAATATATTAATATGAAATCATATGTTTTAATTAGTATCGATCAAGAATTAATTTGGAATTAATTTAGTGATCAAAAGAGCCTAATTAAATCTATGGGGACTAATTATGATAATTAGTTATATTTATATGTGTTGGGCTTATGATCCATGTTGGACCAAGTTTATGTATGGATACATAAAGAGTTAGGCCACATGAACCATGGATCATAAAACCCATGGGTATGGATTATGGGTTATACCCATGACCCTTGGAATCCTACATATAAATAGGTTACTCCATAGCCAAAATCACTACTTCTTTTCTTAGAGAAATATGGAGGTATTTTGGTGCATGGAATTCTCTCTCAAGAGCCACCTTTGTCCTAGGTGTGTTGTGATTCCATTTGAGGCATTTCATACTATTGGTGCTAAGCTCTTAAGGCCAAATACATCAAGACTTCAATCCACATAAAAGGTATGTTTCCCTAACTAGTATATTATATGGTTTATGTCAAATACATGCTAGTTATAGGTTTAATGCCTTGGAAACCATTTGCATGTATAATTAGTGAAAACACAGATCCAAGGTATTTAGGGTTGTATGTGCACCATAGGATGTTGTATTATACCAAAACCCAACAGTGGTATCAGAGCCATGGGTTGTTTTCTACTATATTTGATGCAAATGTATTTTTTTTTTCAAGTTGATGGAAAAAAAAAAGAAAAAAAAAACATGAACTTTGTCAAATTTTATGATAATTAGTTGATTTTATGAAAAACTAATTATTTGTAAAATTTGAGTCACTTTACTGCAAGAGTTGAATTAGGTCAATTTATTAAAAGATAGAATGATATGATTATTTTATTTGTTTTAAAAATTTGATCTAAGTGGTTTTAAGAGTTACAAATTTTGTCATAAAATTTTGGAACTCAAAAGTTTTTTTAAAGTTATGATCTTAAGAATTTTGAAACTTCCATAAGTTATGGATGTGAAATGTCTCATTTATTAACTCTTTAGGTTATGAAGTCCAAGAGTCTTCAAAGGATAATTGTCAAAGTTTCAAGATGTGTATTAGTTTATATGATTATCTAATTTCTTGAAAATTGTTGATGCGAGTTATCTTTACTTATAAGTTTAATCTAGATCATAGAAAAATTATTTGATTATTGTGTTAATTGGAATATTTGATCTTAATGGTTCTTATGAACTCCATAACTTGTCCTCAAGTTATTGAAAGTGATGAGTTTTTCTTTTTAGTCTCATAGGTTATGAAAATAGAAGAGTCTCTATTTTTAATGCCATCATTAAATGATTTAATGTCTTCCATAACTTGTCCTCAAGTTATGGAACTTGAATTTTTTTTTTTTCATTAAACCTTAATTAAACTCATAAGTTATGAAAAAGCCAAGAGTTTTGAAATGTTTCAAAACTTGTCCTCAAGTTTTGGAATTTGTAAAGTTACCCCCCATGTATACTTTAATTCCAAACTAGACCTTAGAATTTTAAAAGTTAAAATTCAACCCTTATACTTTATAATATTATAAGTTAATAATATTTATATATATGTATAAGAGTAAAGTCAGTCTTACCGTTAGTAGGCCTCATTCACGAAGTCGGTCTATAAGGGGGGTATAAGGTTATTGCCTATAAGATGGCAGTTTAATGGGTGTCCACTCTCACCCACCGCTTCCTTGACCGGTGAAGGGTCGTTAGTCGAACGGGTAAGACAAGGACTATAAGTCTCCCTTCATTAAAAGTATTAATGATAAATACTAAGTAACTAAACCTTTTATGAATACCCAATCTTAGTTACTTAGGAAAATGTGAATAAGGTGCTAATCCATGAAATTACACTTTGCACTTTGTTTAAGTCGGTTAGTGGAGCGTGTGTGTTTAACCGGCACACTAACTCGTATTTAACAAGGTAGGCAAAGGGTAACTTAATGTTTATCATAGTATCGATGGAGCGTGTGTGGTTAACCGACACATCGATTGAGGGGTAAACACTTAAGGGTACCAAGTAATTTGCACAGTTACTTCACACCTTGTTTGTGACAACCCGATATTTCGAGACAACGAAATGTAACACCCGTCTAATATAGGTAAAAATTTAACTTTCCTAAAAACATATTTGGGTTAAATAAAGTGGTAGGAATCGTTTCAAGGTTTTCGTACATATAAAGAACCCTAAAATCCGAGTTGTAACGAAGAAGTTATGACCAACCGAAGATTCTCGGCAAAACCGGCAACACTGATAGGCGTAAAACGCGAAGTTTCAATACAATAATTTCTAGCTTTAGGTATTTAAATGAAAGTTTTAGATATCATTAAACCGTAAGCATACATAAAAAGAATGCCCAAATCTGACTTCATATGAGGAAGTTATGATTTTTCGATGTTTCAGACATAGCAGTAGACAGCTAAAAACTCGAAATCGAGATCGAGCGGATATTTGCCAACATGACCTAAACGAGAATCGATCATCTCATCGATGGTATTACAACGGTAAAAAGTCTGGCGAAAACAGACAACGGATGAAGGAGTTATGGAATTTTAACGGACTTTTACTGTCCCGACCTATTAATATATTATATTAAAAATAAATTCAAGATTTGCCGACGGAGTCTAAACAAAAGTTGTAGATCGTAGTCTCACCTACGCGTGGATATAAAGAACGTCAAAAACGGAGTTTGTATGAGGAATATATGAATTTTTGAAGTTTACTAAATAATTAAAATATAAATTAAATTAAAAATCTGGTATTATCCGAAGGAAGAGTCATCGGACTAATCCAAGTTACGCCCACCGTACCCTCGTACGCCCAGCGTACTCGGATACTCGGCCTTATCCGTCCACGTCGCTTCGATGCTTTGTCCGAGGATGCGGTAAGCCATGACGTTGCGTACGCCCAGCATACCCTCGTTAGTACGCCTCGCGTACGCGAGGCTTTCAGCCCCTATAAAAGGGATGTGAGGATGCCGTCCAGTTTTGCTCAATTCTTCCCTTTCTCGCGTTGAATTACTGCGTTTCAACCCTCGGAGTCATCCCAAAGGCCCGGTTTTTATATCCAAGTTGGAAAGGAAGTTTTACGCTCCCGAGACTCCCGAGATTCCCGAGAATCCCGAGAAATCCGCTTGCTTGAGTAGAAGTTCTGCTCGGTTTTCATCCCGCTTTCTTCAAGATATCAAGTGAGTTCATACCCCTTAATTAACCCTTTTAAATATTCTATAAATGCATTTATATGCTTTCAAGGGGGGGGGGGGGGGAATACAAGTAAAACACACGATTATTATCGTGTGTTATATAAAGTTTTATTATACGCTTTTATTCAACGGAATCACATGTGATTTATAACTATTATAAGGAAACTTTCATATGCAAAATGTATCACGATAACATCATATCTTTTGAAATGAAAAGTGTTGTTATATATGTATAAATCAAACACACTGCTTATACTATATGTATATGTGTCCATCTTAGGCACTACAAAAATTATACTTTTCATAACAAGTGAGCATTTCACTAGGGATTACTATACAAACGAGACACACTTTTAGAAAACTATAATAGGTATAGTTTTATGAGAACATCACGGACTTTTACATACTAGAAATACTATTGCAAGGAGATACATTCATATACAAGCACAAACGAACATTTTCATAGGTACTTCAAATAGTTTTCACAAACGTTTTTACATGTTGAAAACACTTCTAGAAATTGTCTTACAAACTGTAGGTTTCCTTTTGAATCTATTATAGTTGTGCTTCGAACAAAGGTTTTCTCACACTTAAACTGTCTTGTCAAACGGTCTTTTGGACCGATTTATAAACTGACATCAAGTCATAAATTCTTATTTACTAAACTTTTCAAAGGTTTTACAAAACTTCTTTTATGTTTTTATATTATAAATTGCATGCCTTTATATGTATAGTTATATAAGAAATGTTTAAAATACTTAGGAAGGCTATCCACCCTGTTTCCTTTTCCTCGATTTGGATGTGGTCTGGTGGGATATCGGGTACTCTTCCGAAGGTCGTTTAAATATTAGTTATATATCATGTGTACATATATAGTCATAAATGATCCATCAGTTAATTCAGTTACGACACTATTGGGTAGCAAGGGTGTACAAACCTACTTGGACATTCATCAATTACATTCTAGTAAACTATTATAGGAATAATTTAGGGGATACAAAACATTATCCCTATTGCAAGAAATTACACCAAAGTCAGTTCATTCATTAGTCTAAACTACATGCTATATGAAGGGATACTCTTACAGAGATTCCTCTTACATGGATACACTTATATAGATACTCTTGCAGAGATTCCTCTTACATGGATATACTTATATAGATACTCTTACAGTGATTCCTCTTACATGGATACACTTATAGGGATACTTTTACATAGATACTATGTGGTAAGAAACAATAAGGGACTAACCATTCCTAAACCTGGCTGTTAGCAATAGAGGTAAATGGACATCTACGGATGTCTACGGTTAATACTTATACTAGGAAGACATTCAAGGAACTAACCATTCCTTCCACCTGCTGGTAGCTACAGAGGAAAATGAACATCTACGGATATTCACGGTGAGAACGTTTTGGCAGTCGCGATGTCGTGTTTATCCTAATACAAAAGAATAATACTTATATGGCTATATTTTCCCTATTACTTTTATTTGGCGATACATTCACGTAAACGATGAAGTAGACTATACATATTGTTAATAGTAGTCATAAAGGGGAAAATCATCTTTGTTACAGCAAAACATACAGGACTTGGTAGAAGACTACTTTCAAAACAGTTAGGTTTTGGTTAAAGACTTCTTTCAAAATAGTCAGGTTTTGGTTAAAGACTACTTTCAAAACATTCAGGTCTTGGTAGAAGACGACTTTTTATACTAGTAGAAAATATGGGATTTTCTAGGAGTTTTCAAAACATATACAAACAATTACATTGAACGATTTCAAATGTTATCATCAAACTTACACGAACAATGGCATTAAATACTTATGAACTCACCAACTTAAATGCTGACCTACACTTTCAAAATAACTTGTATTCTCAGGTCACCAGTAGACAGGTACGATGGCCTGGTTTTGCGAAGACGGAGCAGTCACGACTTGTCTTTTATTTTGATTACTTGTTGTAATGTCTTATTACTATGAAAGAACTCACATGTATTAAACTATTACTATTAATACAATGGACAATGTTGTTGCTTGTTTACTACTTTGCATTGTTGTGATACATTACATGACGTCCTCCGCCCCAGAACGTTTCCGCCGTTCTCGGTTTAGGGGTGTGACATTGTTTTGTGATCGTCGGCATCCCAGTCACAAAACCTGAAGGGCACACTTGAGATTGAAACATGCCATTGAAAAGTTCAATGAATCTCAAATGATCTAGGAGTTTCAAATCCAATTAAAACCTAATAAATTATTTCGTTTTTCATGGTGGAAATTGGTGAATCATCATTCACCTACCTTCAAATATTTTATTGCTTGGATTACGGCATCCCTCTTGCAAGTTATAAAATAGTTTGTTGGGTCCTAGCCTTAATATTTCATATTGGGTGTTATATTAAGGACTTTAAATCAACTATCTTGAATATCTCCCAAAAGATGTCTAGTTTAGACATCTATGATCTTCCCAAATATCTTGGAACTTCACTTCCTCCACCTCCTCCAATTATTCTCCCTAACCTACAAGTTCAAGGTCACTCAAGCCCTATTGGCAAGGCAAGGTCTAGGTGTGATCACATCTTGGAGATGCAGTCACATACTGACAAGCCGGGAGAGTTAGGTGTCAAAGTCTTAAGAAAGTTAGTGGTTCAATCACTTTCTAAGTCACATAGTGAGTTCCTTGGGACTCCTATGAAACATACTATGACAAGACCCTTAATGATCTTATCTATTTGCTTGGTGCTGCTAAATCAGAAATGATTTAGTGTACTAGTAAAACAAATTTGATTAGGAGATCAACTTCCCAAAACTTTATGAACAAGGACAGTAGTGACACAGGAAATCCAGAAAAGCATTCTCTTCCCAATGGAAAGGGATCGACCATAGTCAACTCGGTTGACCGAAGGGTAAAGAGAAAGGCTAAGTCTGAGATAGTCCCATGTACTATTACCTAAGGGTCCATATGGTCCTATTGCCAAAAGGAAACGGCATTGGTTGCGAAGCTGTCAATTTTACCTGAAAGATCATAAGGCTAGTAAAGTCAATAATTTTGACTCTATTTCAGGTAAGGTCCACTATCTAACTCGGTTAAGTTTCTATTCTGAGATTCTTATTACAAGATGTGACTACGTCACATGTTGATGTTTAAGAATGAAAGGAAAAGTGAATTTGATTCGTTCATTTGTGGTAGTGTCTAAATTTACCAAATAAGGAAAGATCCTCATCACCCAAGTTTCAATTGGACCAAAACTTGGAATCATGCAATTTGTATAGTATGATGAATGAGAACTTTCGAGCATTGGAAAAATTAAGACTAACTACTTGTTCACATGGATGTGTGAGTCAAGAGAAGGACTAAGGGATCAAGTACACTTTCTTGTGCACTTGTCAAAGTCCACCACAAAAGATGGATAAGACTATTCGTCATGATTTACTAAGGTTTAGTAAATATGATTATACTTACAAGCTTAAGTATAATTCTGAAACATTGGAAAATTTTCAATGTATGACAGAACGAATAAGAAGAATCAAATTAGGCAGAAGGATAAAAGTTTCTCAAATCTAAAAAGATGGGAGAGTACTTTAGTATCATGTTTTAAGGTCATCTTAATGATTTTGAGACCTTATCACAATTCATCCTCTAAGTACATTCTGATAGTTAAGAAGAGGAGTTATGAATTGTTGAAGTGGTTAAATAAAGAAGATGATTCATACTCTAAAAGAGGTGTATGATATTGATAAAGTCTTATCAAGGCAATCTAGTATCAGAAATCTGAACTTTGGTAAGAAAGTCAATAAAGGATTGATTTCTAGAAGTTCAATTGATTTCTGGGTACTTGTCAAAGCTAGTGGGAGCATAAGTGTTATGCTAATAATCATCATATTAGTGGGAGCATGATAATTAAGATAAGTATTGCAAGTTAGCAATGTTAATTATAGAAAACAAAAGTTTCAATTCGTGAGGTTGCAGGGGTTGAAAAAGTTGTTTTGCTATAATTAAGGGAGAGGAAATTATACTTCATCTCAAATATAAAAGCATAGATTGAGGTCTTAATCGTATTTAGTCAAGAATATATATGAATTTCATGTTGGGATGGCTCAACATAAGGAAATTCTATATATGGGTTCATTATTTGCATTCTAAAATTCGATTATGATTACGGCATCCCTTTTCATAATCTGAATTAGGAGAACTTGGCAAATAGAAATGGAAATATTATAGCAAAAGACTGGTTTAGTCTTTATGTGAGACATCATGGATCGTGTCCCATATGCTTCAGATATAGGATCGATTACATGTGGTATATTCACTCTTTCTAAGTTTTTCCAAATGCCTGGGGCATGAAGAAGGGAAAAAGGTCTAGAAATTGATATGACTAAAATGATTAAGCAATTGTTGAGGACAATCTAAGGTTTACCAAAGATTGGTTGCTCAAGGACAGTTGGAAGTATAGTATTAATTCTGGAAGGACCATATTGACATAATATGTAAGGAGGCAACTCTTGTTCAGAAGTGATAGTCAAATTGGAATATGGAAATGTTTCAAAGTTAGAAATCATTCAATCTGTGAAAGATTAGGAAACTTAATGCAAGAAGGATGTTTCCAAGGAGCTGATCTCCTTTGGAATACTCTGTAATGATTGTTTCCAAGTCATTGTGAATTTGTGCATAATCATTACAAGTGGATTAATGCATATAAGTTAAGAATCTAACAGATTTCAGTAAATGGCATGAATTTGGAATTCTTGCATTTGTAGTAAGATTTGGGACCATGAAATGAGAATCATTGGATTTATGTTCAATTGATCTAGTTCACAAAGTAAAGATCATAGACAAACATAGTATGCATACTTGGTGTGTGGCATGACTAGTGTTTAGGAAAACATAGTGTACATGCTTGGAGCATGAGACAACTATTGATTTAATTCAAGAATAAAGTTGATAGTTGAAACAGTATACAATGAATAATGTGTAGTCATATGGTGATAAATAAAAGGTGTTTTATTTATATTCATAAGTTCTGAGACCATATTGGACTCGATTATTATTGTGTTTCACTTTGCATGTTTTGACTTCCAAATAAGTAGGTCATTGTTCTGATTGACTACGTTATTCAAACCATCCACAGTTGGTCATATGTTGGAAGTAGATATGAATCAAGACTGTCATGGGTTGGGTTTGTAGAGGTCTAAGATGTTGGACAAGGTGGTGCTACAACACTCATGAGTGCTCATAAGTTCTGAGTATTAGATTCAACCCGCGCTCATTGGAATCACTTCATGGATTTTATCACGAGTGATCATGAGACGATAATATCTTATATTCTTCAAACCTAGAGATATGAGTTGTTACTATGAGTTGGTTATACTATGATTGCACGAAAACACATTGGTAACTCGATGTTATAAAACGTGCCTTTGTGTATGATTCAACAAGTAGTAGAACAAGCCATATGAGTCAAATTTTATCCATTCCTTTTACCTTCAGGATAAAAGCGATATCTGTGGGCCCCTCGATGATTTGATGATGACAAATGGAAGTGCTCGGCCGGGCTAGGACTGATTTGATTTGTTCAATTAGTCAGTCGTCATAAATCGGAAATCGGGAAACAACAAATGGACAGAGAGAATGATTATAATCCATGTCTCAGTCCATATGATATCTAGAATGGAGGAATATATGATCCCTTATCTAATGGACGCGTCATTGATTTGTTCAGAGTTCGATAGCGGCTTTAAGAGCTACGATTGCTAGTCGGGTTATGAAGTCGTACTTGCAACAATAGTTTTAGACTTATCCAAGTGGGAGACTGTTGGATTAGATGTCTAAGCCCATAACTATTATTGGTATGTACTTGACCCGAGAGTAGCATGGTCCATTTGGGTTGCATATCATCAGGACAATTTGTTAGGATGGACTTTTGAGAGAATGTTATTTATGGTTTATTAATATATTACAAGTTACAATATATTAATATGAAATCATATGTTTTAATTAGTATCGATCAAGAATTAATTTGGAATTAATTTAGTGATCAAAAGAGACTAATTAAATCTATGGGGACTAATTATCATAATTAGTTATATTTTATATGTGTTGGGCTTATGATCCATGTTGGACCAAGTTTATGTATGGATACATAAAGAGTTGGGCCACATGAACCATGGATCATAAAACCCATGGGTATGGATTATGGGTTATACCCATGACCCTTGGAATCCTACATATAAATAGGTTACTCCATAGCCAAAATCACCACTTCTTTTCTTAGAGAAATATGGAGGTATTTTGGTGCATGGAATTCTCTCTCAAGAGCCATCTTTGTCCTAGGTGTGTTGTGATTCCATTTGAGGCATTTCATACTATTGGTGCTAAGCTCTTAAGGCCAAATACATCAAGACTTCAATCCACATAAAAGGTATGTTTCCCTAACTAGTATATTATATGGTTTATGTCAAATACATGCTAGTTATAGGTTTAATGCCTTGGAAACCATTTGCATGTATAATTAGTGAAAACATAGATCCAAGGTATTTAGGGTTGTATGTGCACCATAGGATGTTGTATTATACCAAAACCTAACAGTAGCCAGATCAACTACATTTTCCTAGGAGTGACTAGCATGTGCCTAAGTTTGGTTGTGGTGTTGCAACAAGTCTAAAACTTACCAACACTACCACAATAACGTTAGCATAAGAATACTATAGGAGTATTCTGTACCTCTAAAATATACATATGTGAGAACTAAAAAGGGTCGTTACTAGTGGAGCAATAGTTGCTAAATGGATACTTTCTGGTTACCTGTGATTAGGGCGTTATAGACTTAGAATCTGTGATCTTTGCTTTACTTCCTGTTCCTTGTTTGGTTGTGGACATAGAGTTAGGGTCACTTATTCGACGGACTATCCTGCCCCGATCACATGTAATTAGTATGCATTATGCAAGTATTGGTCTAACTCGTGACGATCATCTTATAAGTATTTTAGGTTAATACGTCTATTAATCTTCCTTTCCCCTTTTCTCGCGTAGTTATGATGGATGGCTTCCACCTTCCCGGTGATTCGTACTACCCAAACCAGGGGAATGGAGGATGGCTCGACGAAGAGTCGGACGATGATCACCAGATCCCTCTGGATGACCACCGAGCAGAAGGCTTTTCGGATAGCTCCGACTCTGAGCCAGAAGTTAACAACCTACCTCCTGGAGCTCCGAACCCCAACTTCCGTCCGGCATTTCAGGGTCCCACTCCCACGTGGGCAATATCCTTGAACCGATGGAGTGAGGATCAGGGCCAGCCTTTACCTTTCAATGGAGACCGAAGCTTCTACAACATAAGCGAAGGAGGAATAGCGGATCGGGTTCTGCCCATCATGGTCCGAAGGATTGCCAGGAATGTCGAGCAGGGTAAAGCAGCCATTGGTCAAGTTGTAGAAGTGGATGCCAACTCGAATCTCAACACTATTCGCATCCGCCAACTTGAAGAAGCCATGGACAGCACAAGGAGGACCAACGAGGCTCTGCAGCAACAGCTAGCTGCATCCCGAGCCGAAGTTAGGGAACTCCGAGCACGCCAAAGGACTCATAAACGACACCTTCAGGAAGTTATGCATCAACTAGCGGATCTGAGGGTTCGCCCAACAAGTAACCGTCGTCCGTAAAAGACGTCTAATTATCTCACTCTTTTGTTTAAAGGACTAGCCTTCCCTCTCTATGTTTCATAGATCACTTGTCTGTAAACATTTCCTAGCTTAAAAGTACTCTAACTAGACCACTAGACTGCCAGCATTTTCCTTATGGTTTGATGTAAGACCTACTGTCAGGTCATTTTTCATGAACTTGTATTACATCATTAATACCAGTAAATTGGCAGTTAACTACTCTATTGCTATGACTCTCATTCTGATATTTGGATTATGTTGATTTAATCCATGAAACACTCTATTCATAATCGTAATAGACTCTTACTATTGCTATCATTTCTTTGATCTTCCAGTGAAGGATGCCTCCACGAAAGCGTCCAAATAGAGGGAAACCAGCAACTCAAACCCCTCCTCCACCACCTCTTCCTCCGCAGTTCGATCCAGTGCTGTTCCAAACGGCTGTGACCGCAGCTGTGACAGCAGCCATGGCCCAAATGAACTCGGGTGATGCGAGCGGTGGAAATTATAGATTTGGTGAAGTCCATCAAAGAGTGCAGGGATGCACTTATAAGGACTTCATGAACTGCAAACCTACCTTTTTAGATGGTACCGGAGGAATTCTAGCATTGTCTCATTGGTTCGAAAGAACCGAAGCTGTCTTTGAAATGTGCTCTTGCCCCGAAGAGAGCAAAATCAAGTTCGCTACTGCCACTCTCACTAACAGGGCCTTGGCATGGTGGAACGGCCATGTCAGTGCACTCTCCTTGGTAACAGCCAATGCCATGGGCTGGGACACTCTAAAAGACCTTATGAGGAGGGAGTACTACCCTAGGGGCGAGATCCAGAAACTTAAAGAGGAACTTTGGAACCTCAAGATGAAAGGGACTGACATAACAGCTTACACGGCCAGGTTCTGCGACTTGGCAGTTATGTGTCCTAACATGATCCCTTCTGAAAGCAAAAAGATCGAACGATACACCTGGGGTTTAATGCCCCCATATCGAGGAAATGTTCTAGCCTCACGCCCTACCACCTTCGACAGCGCCAAGGAATTGGCCCAGAGTCTAATCAATCACGAAGTCTCTTCCACTCCAGCAATAGCAACCACAACTGCCACTGCACCACCCGATTCAGCTGACAGAAAGAGAAAGTGTTGGGATAAGAAGAAAAGCAAGAAAACTCAAGCCCCATCCAAGGACCAGCAAATTGTGGCGGTCCATGCTGCCACCACTCCAGCCACTCCTGCACCGACAAAAGCTTATGTTGGGAATCTGCCCAAATGTCCCAAGTGCCCTTACCACCACAACGGCCCCTGCAGTGAATTGTAGTGTTCCAACTACGGCCGGAAGGGCCATACTGTCCGATTTTGCAGGGCCCCACCCAAACCTATCTCGCAAGTTCCCGGTTCGAGAGTGACCCAGACTTGTTATGGCTGCGGTGAAGCTGGTCATTTCAAGAAAAACTGTCCGAAGGTTGGGAATGCTGGGGGAACTGGAAGACTACTCGCTATTGGTCATAATGAAGCAGTGGTGGATCCCATAGTAGTCACGGGTACGTTTCTTCTCAACAACTCTTATGCATGTGTCTTATTTGATTGTGGTGCAGAAAGAAGCTTCATAAACCAAAACTTTAAACACTTACTCAAACAATCCCCGCAACCACTAAAAGAAACATTCGTCGTAGAAATGGCTAACGGGAAGACCGAAAGCTCTAACGAAATCTACATAGGTTGTACCCTCACGTTAGACAATCACTCATCTCCAATCGACCTTATACCAGTCTCAATCAAGAATTTCGATGTCATTGTTGGTATGGACTGGTTGAGTCTTCATCGTGCCGATATCCTATGCTACGACAAAGCCATTCGCCTAAATATTCCGAATCACGAAACTCTATTGATTTATGGAGACAAACCCGGTACGAGCCTTCGTATCATCTCCAGTATTCAGGCCTAGAAATATTTGCGTCAGGAATATCGCGCCTTTCTTGCTCACGTCGTCGACACAAGCCAGAAAGCGAAAAATCCAAAAGACATCCCCGTTGTATGCGATTTCCCTGATGTCTTCCCAGAGGATCTTCCAGGTCTACCTCCCAAACGTCAGGTTGAGTTCAGAATCGACCTAGTCCCAGGGGCTACCCCCGTAGCTAAGTCGCCCTATCGTTTAGCGCCTGCCGAGATGCAAGAACTATCCGGTCAACTTAACGAGCTGCTCAGCAAGGGCTTTATAAGGCCGAGCTTCTCACCTTGGGGAGCTCCGGTCTTATTCGTAAAGAAGAAAGATGGATCGTTCCGTATGTGCATCGATTATAGGGAACTCAACAAACTCACGGTCAAAAATCGCTACCCTCTCCCTCGTATCGACGACCTATTCGACCAACTACAAGAGGCGAGTTATTTTTCCAAGATCGATCTTAGGTCCGGGTACCACCTGTTATGAGTGCTTGAGGAGGATGCTCCAAAGACAGGTTTCCGAACCCGTTACGGGCACTTCGAGTTCGTGGTGATGCCTTTTGGACTGACTAACGCACCCGTAGTGTTCATGGACTTGATGAATAGGGTGTGTAGTCCATACTTGGATCAATTCATCATCGTCTTTATTGACGATATACTCGTCTACTCTCGGAGCGAGGAAGAACAGAAGGATCATCTACAACGAGTCCTGGAAACACTACGATCAGAGAAGTTATATGCGAAGTTCTCTAAGTGCGAGTTTTGGATCCGAAGAGTTGAATTCTTTGGACACGTTGTTAGTGAAGAAGGAATCCACGTGGATCCCTCCAAAATTAAAGCTATTAAGAACTGGTCAGCACCGAAGACGCCTACAAAGATTCGTCAATTTCTAGGCCTCGCTGGCTACTACCGTAGATTCATCCAAAACTTCTCTCAGATTGCGAAACCTCTCACCATGTTGACACAGAAGGGCATAACATTCGACTGGGAAGAGAAATAGGAGAAGGCATTCCAGACCCTGAAGCGAGCCCTATGCACCACACCAGTATTATCCCTTCCCGAAGGAACAAAAGATTTCATTTTATACTACGATGCATCGAATCAGGGGCTCGGTTGTGTCTTGATGCAACGAGGTAAGGTCATCGCCTATGCCTCAAGACAGCTACAGGACACATGAGGTAAACTACACTACTCATGATCTCGAGTTAGGAGCAGTCGTCTTCGCTCTGAAAATATGGAGACACTACTTGTATGGAACGAAGAGCATAGTATACACTGACCATAAAAGCCTCCAATACATACTGAACCAGAAAGAGCTCAACATGAGACAATGCCGGTGGGTCGAACTACTCAACGATTACGACTTTGAAATTCGTTACCACCCGGGAAAAGCCAATGTGGTAGCTGACGCCCTAAGTAGGAAGGAGTATTCTGGTCGAAGAACCAAGTCGTTAACAATGACTATCCATTCGCATCTATCCGCACAGATTAGGGAGGCTCAGCGGGAAGCCTTAAAGCCTGAGAATGTTACGGGAGAATCACTACATGGAATGGATAAGAGTTTGGAGGTCAAGGGTGATGGAGCCTACTATCTCATGGACCGAATCTGGACTCCGCGCCACGGAGGTTTCAGAGACTTGGTCATGAAGGAAGCACACAACACTCGATACTCCGTCCACCCAGGTTCGGATAAGATGTATATGGATCTCAAAAAGCTATACTGGTGGCCTAACATGAAAGCAGAGATTGCTACCTTCGTGAGTAAGTGCCTTACTTGCGCGAAGGTCAAGGTCGAATACCAGAAGCCATCGGGACTCCTCCAACAACCGGAGATACTGGAATGGAAGTGGGAGCGGATCACAATGGACTTCATAACCAAGCTGTCCAAGACAACGGGTGGGTTGGATACCATTTGGGTCATCGTCGACAGATTGACCAAGTCTGCACACTTCCTACCCATCAAGGAAACAGACAAGATGGAGAAACTCACAAGAACATACATTAAGGAAATAGTACGGCTGCATGGCGTCCCTATATCTATTATCTCAGATAGAGATAATAGGTTTACCTCAAGATTTTGGCAATCACTACAAAAGGCACTAGGGACGAGGCTGGATATGAGTACCACCTACCATCCGCAGACTGACGGACAAAGTGAGAGGACGATCCAAACCTTAGAAGATATGCTGCGAGCTTGTGTGATTGACTTCGGTAAATCGTGGGATACACACTTACCTCTTGTAGAGTTTTCCTACAACAATAGTTATCATACGAGCATCAAGGCAGCTCCATTTGAAGCCCTCTATGGCTGGAAGTGCAGATCTCCTCTATGTTGGGCTGAGGTGGTGACACTCAGTTAGCTAAAGGACGAGTTCCTGACAGCGCTCTCACTGGTCTGGAGATCATTCGAGAAATGACCGAGAAGATTGTACAGATTCACGAACGATTAAAAGTTGCTAGGGATCGACAGAAAAGCTACACGGACAAGCGAAGAAAACCCTTGGAATTCTAGGTAGGAGACCGAGTCCTTTTGAAGGTCTCGCCCTAGAAGGGCACGATACGCTTCGGAAAGCATGGAAAGCTGAGCCCAAGGTACAAAGGGCCTTTTCAGATTCTCACTAGAATCGGCCACGTAGCTTACAAACTCAACCTACCCCACAAGCTAAGTAACATACATCCTACCTTCCACGTCTCAAACTTGAAGAAATGCATGTCCGATGAGACTCTCGTGATTCCGCTTGACGAGATTGAGGTCAACGAGAGCCTCAACTTCGTGGAAGAGCCTGCGGAGATTATCGATCGAGAAGTAAAACGAACAAAGCAAAGCCGCATCCCAATTGTGAAGGTTCGGTGGAACGCCAAGCGGGGACCGAAATTCACTTGGGAGCGCGAGGATCAAATGAAACTCAAATATCCCCATCTCTTCGCTTAGTAGTACTGTAATAACTTAACTGTTTGAGTTCTAAATTTCGGGACGAAATTCCCCTAACGGGGGGATGATGTGACAACCCAACGTTTATTCCGTTATATAATTTCGTTTTCACTAACGGAATATGTCACTTTATAAAAAGTTCCGTAAATTGGGGTCGTCAACTAAATAAATATTCATTTATTTATTTATATTTCATGTGATTATTGTTTTAGTAAAAATAAATATAACTCATTAATGTTAGTTCCATTTAACGAAATAAAGTTTTATTATTTTTCAACCACTTAACCCGGGTAAAAAGTTTAACCCCGTTAGACTTTAGCATCGGGTAGTCGTATACCGGGTGCAACACCCGAGACCTATATAAAAGAAGTGTAACTCCACTTAGAAGCTTTTTACCACTCAAACACCTCTCTCTCACTACTCTCTCTCTAGCTCGTTTTCGGCTCCAAAACCGCAATTTCTGGCTCCTAAACATAAGATCTTCAACCCTACCTTGTTCTAAACGTGCATTATTGTTATTATAGCTCAAAAATCACATGATTGGGACATGAAAAAGGAGTTTTCGGCCTAAGAACCGCCTTCGGCCGTAAACACCCAATAAGTGGCCAAAAGTCCCGATTTTCCTTCTATTAAGCTTAGATACTAGTTAAGGGATTTACCTAGGGGTGTTTAATCATCAAAACACAAAGTTGTTGGTCATAAAAGAGGGTTTACAGCCCAAGCACATACTTAGGCCGTAAAATCCCTTATCCATGCAAAAATGCCCCAAAAACCCTTCCAAGGCATGTTAGGCTTGAGATATGATTTAAGGAAATTCCAATTCGAGTTTTGGACATTAAAACTTCATGATTTGAGGGGTAATTTAGAGTTTACGGCCCAAGCATAAGCTTAGACTGTAAACTCCCCCAAACCTCATCAAATGAGGGTTTAAACCCCCTAAAAAGCCCTAAACCTTCACTAGAAAATTATTGGGATGAAATAAGGACCTTAACATCAAAGATTGGGGAGTAAACAAGAGTTCACGGCCAAGCCATGAGGCTTACGCCCGTAAACTCCCAAGGAGTGGCCTTTGGGCCGTAAACTCCAAGGGAGTAAACTCTTGGACTCCCTAGTACCCCCTTTTGGTCTTGTATAATCCCTGAGAACCACTTCTAATCCATAAGACCTCGAATCAATTTCAAGATATGTAAATGTTTTAATAAAAAGTATAAGTGACTAATTTCTTGTAAAAAACATATCTCATATGTTAATAGGGTCTTAAAAGGTGTACAAGTCCTTAATTGACACCAAACGCTCAACCGACACTTTAACCCGATTTACTCGATTTCAGGTGAGTTCATACCTCTTAATGAACCATTCTAATGTTTTCATATGTTTTAGGGGGGGATACAAGTCAAATATACATTTTTATGTAAATCAATCACATGTGATTTACTATCCGTAGTTCAAATCACATGTGATTTATCACTATGTTTTATAAAGAACTTTACGTTTTCAAAACTACTTTGGAAAAATAAACTATTTTCTAAATGCTTTCTTTCGTTAATATTTTTATTAAATTACTTTCCTTATAAAAGGTATCTACACTAATATATTTATATAAGTAAGACTTGAAGGACTTAGGACCGATAGCTCGCCTTATTTCCTGTTCTTGTTTGATGTGGGCTTAGGGTATTAGTTATCCGTCTGACTGTCATTGATTTTTTAGTTATATATCATGTATATTGGTGTTAGATACGAATATTGTCATCTCATTCGATGTCTCTATCATTCATTTACCAAGAACAATACACACTAAATTAACTGTAATAGGTATAGTTAAGGTCACTACTACTCGTTACTACTATTATGATACACTCTATAATTCATACTACTACAAGATGATACATGAATAGAAGAACACTCTATGAACTATACAAAAGACTACTACACTATATTAAAAGAGAAAGCACTAACCTATAGTATAATACACTAATCCTCTACAAGACACTCTACGCACTACATACTGTGACCAGGGCTTTCCGGAAGGAAGGCGACGCTACATGTATAGATCTATATGAGGCAGACACTATTATATCCCGACTGTTAACCTTAGTCCGAGCCGAGCAGGCCCAGGGATGGCACTACTTCACTACACTATTTATAACCGGGAAGGTCATGGGATCCTCTATTGTTCATACTATTGGTCACATAAAAAGGAATACACTCTATCCACACTAAAATACTAAGACTAAAGTCTAAGTTAATATCCCTAAGTAAATAAGTAACTATTACTAATGGGAGTTTGCACCATTATTACTGACGACAGGCATAGCTTTTCTTATTTACATCACGTACTGGAGATTTACTAATATACTTTTACAACAAACAGTTTTCAATGATGAAACTTACATGCAACTTAAAGGTTTTCACTTGCAATGTACTTTCTGGAAAATATAGGATTTTCTAGGATTTTTCTACTACTTATAAATGCAAATTGCAGCTTTTCACACTATATGTTCTGATACATTTTATACAAAATCCACACTAAATTCTTATGAACTCACCAGCTTTATGCTGATACTCGTTTTCAAAATAACTTGTATCCTCAGGTCAAAGATAGACAGGTACAGGTGCAGCATTTTTGAGAAGATGGAGCGTACAAAATCCATCTCTTATTTTTGTATTACTTTTGGTGTCTATTAAAACTTTACAGAACACACTTGTAATTAAACTCACTATGTTAATGAAATGGTTGTATGTTTCTTGTTTTTACTATTATGCAATTGTGATGATACTGTACATGACGTCCTCCACCCCGAAACATATTCCGCCGTTATTGGTTTTGGGGTGTGACAATAAAATCATCAAATATTTATTTTTTATACTATTTGTTTTTCGTTATATAGAGAAATCAATATATGTTTTATATACATTTATTTTCTTTTTTCATTCATAAATATTATCACCATTTATAGAATTAGGAGATCTAATGATTAAATCATTATGTGGATGTGTGTTTGGTGCTATTAAAAAAATATATAAATATATTATTGCGCAACGCGCAGGGATTCGTCTAGTATACTTATACAGGAAACATTTTTCCTTTCACCACATTCATTTAAAATTCTCATGCATTTTTTTTCTTTCACCACATTCATTTGAAAATCTCATGACTTTTCAATTTCTTTCTAATAATAATTATAAGTTGGTTAACAAGGTTAAATAAATATCAAACCTAAAGTGTAATCATATATAAACAAAATTTCAGTATTAAAATAATATATTTACTATACTTATAAAGTTATGTTTTTTAACTTTTAACATATTATACTTAATTTATTAGTATTAGTATATTGTTGGATGTAAACCGTTATCATTTTAAAGATACAATTTTGGAAAAATTTGTATAAAATACTTAAATTAATAATTTAAATATAAAATTACAAGCTCAACTGAAATATAAATTTTAGTTTAACTTAAACAACCCAAAAAATATTTTGTAAATAGTTAAAAGTGATAAATTGTAGTGTCTTTCTAATAATGATTATAATTTGGTTAATATGGTTAAACAAATATCCAACCTAAAGTGTAATCATAAATAAATACATTTCAATTTTAAAATAATATTTCTACTTCTACTTATAAAGTTATATCTTTAACTTTTAACATATTATACTTACTTTATTAGATTTAAAATGTTGTTGTATGTAAACCATTATCAGTTTAAAGCTACAACTTTTGAATAGTTTGGACAAAATACTTAAATTGTTAATAAAAATATAACATTACATGGCCAACTTAAATATAAATTTCAGTTCCACTTAAAAAATCAAAGAATATTTTATAAATAGTTAAAAATGATAAATTGTAATGATAAATGCAAAAACTAAATTGTAATCTCAATTTAATTAAAATATTTCCTAAAGATATTTTTAAAATCGTTAAAAGTGTTAAAATAAGTAGCTTAAAATAACTTACATGAACAATAGTTAAAAATAACTCTATATAAATAATTATATTGATACCTTTAAAATAAAATAAAAAACAAAGTTTGATGTTTTAAATAATTATAATGATAGAAATTAAAACATTAAACAAAGAAATTTTAAAAAATTAATTAACAATAACAACTATAAATAAGATTAAACCAATACTATATTTAATTTTATGCATGTGTAACTCGGGTAGAAGTTATTCAAACAATTGAGATTTTACAGTTATAATAAATGCATATATTATCATATAATTCAAAAATAATCATTATATTATCTTAATTTAGTATACAATTTATTATATCAAATTTAACAACAAAGTTATTGTTATATTTTAAAAATATACATATTTGTAAAGATTTCAACTATACAAGTGTTTCTACTATATTATAAAAGAAGGATTTTTCCTTTCACAACATCAATTTGAAACTCCCAACTCTTCATATTTCCACATAATATTCTTAATACATTGACTTAAATATGTTGTTAATTATAAATATTGTCATAAATGAAAGTCTTCTTTAATTATCAATATGATATACTAAATTTGTTGACTTCAATATAATGTTAAATGCATAACATATATTAATATATAAAATAAACTTCAAATATAGTGTAAAATTTAAAATGTAAAGTAAAATATCAAATAAAGTTTTAGAAAATCAATGTATATTTTGTAAAATAGTTAAAAGAAAAATATTAAATGTGATTAATGTAAAAGAAGCTAAATCTAAAAGTCGAATTAACTAAAACTTGTCCAAAAACTATTTTTTATAACAAATAAAATTCAATTTAAGTTGTATCCAATTTAATTAATTAATTAATTAATTAATAATAATAATAATAATAATAATAGTAATAATAATAATAATAATAATAATAATAATAGTATTATTATTATTATTATTATTATTATTAGTTAAAAATAACATAATATTATAAATTAAATTACATTATATTACAAATAGTGGTTGATAATTTAAATAATCATCATGATAAAATTAAAATATTGTCAAAATATGGAAATTAATAAATTTTAACACTAGTTAATTAAAATAGTTGATAAATAATTAATTTTATACACACATAAAGTTTGAATTGAGACCTTAATTGATTTGATTTTAATAAATTTTATTCTATCTATTATTCAAATTAGTTATAATATTACATCAATTAAATGTAACAATTGTTATCTTATAACGAGTTATCATTATGATATATAATTTGTTGACTTTAATATAGTAAATAAACTTAAAAAATAATGTAAAATTTAAAACCTAAAGTAAGATATCAAATAAACTTTTAAAATAATTCAATATATATTTTGCAAAATAGTTAAAAGAAAAATATTAAATAAGATAAATTCAAAAGAACCTAAATGTAAAAGTTGTATTAAGTAAGAGATTTCCAAAAACTAATTTTTCTAATAACTAAAATTCAATTAAGTTGTTTTCAATTTAACTTATAATAATAATAATAATAATAATAATAATAATAATAATAATAATAATAATAAGAAGAAGAATAAGAAAAAACATCATAAATGGTCCCTGTGGTTTTCCAAAATCTAAAGTTTAGTCCCTGTGGTTTAAAAGACTCATAGATGGTCCCTGTGCTTTCAAAACTTTTGACAGTTAGTCCTTATTGCTAACTCTGTTAGTTTTATCCGTTAACTGAAGGGAATTTTTGTCTTTTCACTACCACAAGGACTATTTATGATGTTTTCTCTTATTTTATTTTTTTATATTAAAAATATTATTTAATATGTAAAAGGTCCCACCTCTCTCTCTCTCTCTCTCTCTCTCTCTCCAACAGGTGACACATGTACACTTTCAAGAATCATTTCCTTCAACTCCTCTCACCTGTAAATGTTATTGGAAATAAGATCTAGAAGTTAAATAAATCTAAGGTACTATATATTTAGTTTCTTCCCCAAAATTACATTAATCGGAGAGTTTAAAACGGAATGGGGAAGGGACACCCACACCGGGTTTTTTTTCCCTAAGAGATTTAGGGTTGTGTCATCGGTTACCGGTAAACTCGATGAACCCTAAATCACGAAGGCTTGAACTCGGTGAACCCTAAATCTGAAAGGTTTGGACTCGATGGACAAATCTAGAACTGGAGGTGCCGATTGACACATATACTAGCTGTGTTTTTTCATATTCACAGTACTGAGATAAAAGTGGTGTTTTTCTTCATCCTAACTTCCAAGATGAAGAATGGTGTTGGGAGGTATACAATCTACATGTTGTCGCCCCCAAATTCAGTATATAATCTACGCGTTCATCTTGGGTCGATGCGCATAAACAATTTCATCTTAATTTCTACAAATGATTTTTGAAAATTTCGGTGCTCTCTTACGGTGATGACATATCTGATCAAAGAATTAACACCTTCCGGACCACCTTGACTCCCTCTGTTTCTCTTTGTCACACCACTACCTGTCAAAGTCGGATGTAGAAAGTGAATATATTATTGATTTACCTGAAATGAAAAATTCAAGAAAGGTTCGATTTCAGATGATGAAAGTGAGACACATCGATCTAGTCTTAAAAAGAAATGGGGGAGGTGATATCGAATGAGAAAAAAAAAGGATGATGGGGTAGCCTAGGGTGGTATTTAATCCATTTTTTCTTCACTAGATTTCGTATGATGCATTTGCAATTGTTGGGTTTTATGCATCTGTTTTAAGATGTATTTGCAAATAGGAGTTTTTTAATTTCAAGAAGAGAGAGAGAGAGAGAGAGAGAGAGAGAGAGAGAGAGGTGGGACCTTTTACATATTACATAATTATTTTTAATATAAAAAATAAAATAAGAGAAAACATCATAAATGGTCCTTGTAGTAGTGAAAAGACGAAAATGTCCTTCAGCTAACGGACAAAACTAACGGAGTTAGCAATAAGGACCAACTGTCAAAAGTTTTGAAAGCACAGGGACCATCTATGAGGTTTTTAAACCACAGGGACTAAACTTCAGATTTTGGAAAACCACAGGAACCATTTATGATGTTTTTTCTAATAATAATAATAATAATAATAATAATAATAATAATAAGAAGAATAATAATAACAATAATAATAATAACAATAATAATAATAGATAGATAGATAGATAGATAGATAGACAGACAGACAGACAGAATAACATAAAGTTATAAATTAAATTATGTTATATTACAAACAATGGTTGATAGTTTAAACAATCATCATGATAAAATTAAAACATCATCAAAAAAAATTGAAATTTGATAAATCATCACAATAGTTAATTAAAATAGTTGAGAAATAATTAATATTATACACACATAAAGTTTCAACTGAGTCCATTACATGATTTCATTTTAATAAATGTTATTTTATCTATTGTTCAAATTAATTATAATATTACATCGGTTAAATATAATAATTGTTATCTTATAACTATTAAAAATAACAAAAATATATTCAATATCTTATAATTACCAAGAGTTTAACTTCATAATTTTATTCCGCGCAACATGCGAATATGCGCCTAGAATACTTATAAAGGAGGTATTTTTACTTGCACCACACTCATTTGAAACTCCCATGCATTTTTCCTTTCACCACATTCATTTGAAACTCCAATGACGTTTCAATTTCTTTCTTATAATAATTATAAGTTGGTTAATAAGGTTAAATAAATATCAAACCTAAAGTGTAATTATCTATAAACAAAATTTCAATATTAAAATAATATCTTTACTTCTACTTATAAAGTTATGTTTTTTAACTTTTAGCATATTATACTTAATTTATTAGTTTTTTTTTGGATGTAAAACATTATTATTTTAAAGATACCATTTTGGAACAATTTGTATAAAATACTTAAATTATTAATTTAAATATAACATTACATGGTCAACTAAAGTATAAATTTTATTTAACATTAACAACCCAAATCATATTTTGTAAATAGTTAAAAGTAATAAATTGTAGTGTCATTCTAATAATGAGTATAAGTTGGTTAATAAGGTTAAATAAATATCAACCTAAAGTAAACTAAATTTCAATTTTAAAATAATATCTTACTTCTACTTATAGAGTTATATCTTTTACTTTTAACGTATTATATACTTAATTTATTAGATTTAAAATGTCATTGTATGTAAACCATTATCTGTTTAAAGCTACAATTTATAAATAGTTTGGAAAAAAATAATTAAATTGTTAATTTACATATAACATTACAATGTCAACTTAAATATAAATTTCAGTTCCACTTTAAAACCAAAGAATATTTTGTAAATAGTTTAAGATAATAAATTATAGTAATAAATGCAAAAACTAAATTGTAATCTCAATTCACTAACATATTTCCTAAAGATATTTTTATAATTGTTAAAAGTTTTCAAATAAGTAGCTTAAAATAACTTAGAACAACAATAGTTAAAAATAACTCGATATAAATGATTATATTGTTACCTTGAAAATCAAAAAACAGTGTTTGATGTTTTAAATAATTATGATGATAGAAATTAAAACATTAAGCAAATTAATTTTAAAAATTTAATTAACAATAACAACAACTATAAATAACATTAAACCGTATATTGTATTTAATTTTAATCATGTGTAACTCACGAGTAGAAGTCATTCAACGATTGAGATTATGCACTTATAATAGATGTTTATATAATCATATAATTCAAAATAATCAATGTATTATATCAATTTAGTATATGGATTTTATATCAAAATTAACAACTTTATTGTTATATTAAAAAACATATATTTGTAAGGACTTCAACTATATAGGTGTTTCTGCGCAACACGCGGGCATTCGCCTAGTTCTACATAAAACCATCGTCTACATTTCTTCTTCGACAAATGCCATCCCCCCACCCCAAACATCCTTGACTTCAGTTCTCTACACAAACCTTCATGGAATCTTTGTGATTGATTAGTATTGTATTAGATTATGTACCTACAATATTGTAAATGATCGAAAAGAGCCTATGTACAATATAATATATAATAAACAAATATAAGATAAAGGACTTAACACCCCCACTCTAAGATATAGGATCATGAATGCTTAGAAATGACCTAAACTTAGAAACAATTATCATGCTAAGCCTTTCAACAAAATGTCAACATAATGATGAGAAACTTCATAGAACAAGAATATGACTATTAGTAACACACTCGCTTACATAGTGTAAATCTATTTTAACATGTTTCTTTGTTGATGTTGCAAGTCATGAGAAACTAAGTAGAATACATTAGAAATATAATAAAAGGCAATTATGACACGTGAGATACATATTGTTTAAACAATAAAGAGATGAGATTGTCATTCAAGAAAGATACAATAACTTGAAGTGGATCAATGAGTCTAAGGATTTCTCTCCCAATCAACATCATTGTAAGATACCAAACTATCAACTAAAAGGCATGTAAAGGTGAAGACCATGAGTGATAGTCCCCTAAAGGTAGCTAAGTGTGTATTATAAGTTATTCAGATGGGGTTTCAAAGAATTATGCATAAAGAGGAAGACTTATGGGACCATATAGGCAATTTGGGTCGAGTAAAATTGAGATATCTAATATCTTTTATAAGGATATGACAAATATTCAGGAAACTTACAGGTTTTCCTACAAAAGATAATTTGGATTTGTGTTGGTAGGAATGATATATGGATTATACATGAGCATACTAACTTGTTTACGAGTTTCATCTATAAGACAATTTAATATAAGAAAAGACAAGAAAAAAATTATAAAGGCGGTAATGATAATGAAAAAAAAGGGATTTCATAAACTGGTTATAGAAAACACAGTAGATAAATGATAGATAACAAATCAAATAAGAGTCAGGAAGACGTAGTAAGGATACTATCATCAATATAGTTAAAAACATAATGTTATCCTTTCCTCGATGAAATATAAACATGGAAGTATCATATATGCCAATTCACAATGCCAAAGAGGATATATAGATGCAAAATCATCGATACTAACCTTAGAGGGATTTTTAAGGTTATAAGGAGTCTTTTTTTGAGACATCCCCTATTTTTCATAACCAATTATAATATTTTTCTTTACGCTTTATAAAATTGAGATGCAAAAATTCCCAGTTAAAAAAAACATTTTGAGATAAAAAAAAGTTATTTCATTTTATTAAATACCTCGAGGATGTCATCGTTTATATCCAAACATACATTACAGCGTAAATACTAAAAGGTATTGAAACTACTAGGCACATCTCTTTATTCCACTTAGCATCCTAACTAGACAAAGTTAACCTTGGTTCCACTACATGCGACACATAAAAGTGAGTGGGTCTGGTTTGAGAAAAATTGGGTGATATATGTAGTGTTTTCAAGTTCATAACAATTTAATGATAATAATTAATATAAT
The DNA here is from genome assembly GCF_051521515.1 of Lactuca serriola. NCBI lineage: Eukaryota > Viridiplantae > Streptophyta > Magnoliopsida > Asterales > Asteraceae > Lactuca > Lactuca serriola. The sequence goes on from NC_136411.1 coordinate 116,870,824, forward strand.
CCCGCAAACAACGTTATCAGATAATTTCTATATAATGTGACCTAAGACAAACTACCCAACCCAACCGATGAGTCATTTGAGCAACTCTTTGACTACATAGCTAGGGGTGTCCTTGGCCAGTGAAATTTATATAAGGCAACCAATGTTTAGAAATTTAATAAATAGTGTATCCTATTTTATCTACGTCCATGGGTTATAAGTCCATGTTAGCAATGTAATTCACTAGACTGCCTAGATTAGTCAAGTGTTGTCATCTACTTTGGTCAATGACCCAAACATACTTGCCAGTTGTTTGATCTGGACCCACCATTTCTAGTTATTCAAGAAAGAGGAAAAACACTTCGATCTAATCTCACACACCCTACCCTAGTCATGAGACTTAATCGATATCTAACTTAATTTCAACTAAGTGTCCTTTAAAAATTTTTACTCTTAAACCTAAGGCAAGAATTATAACTAAAGGCAATTGATTCCCAATACAAATTTTAATCCAATAGTATTATCCTAATTATACAAATAACATGTAGCACAGAGAATGCATGCAAGCATTTAATGTCTCATATAAATAATACTTTTATTTTAAATTAAGATCTTGATAGAAACTACGCACTTACCTGACAAAAGTGTCTGGTGATTGGTGGATCGGGCAGAGCTTCGCCTTACAGCTTTTCCAAAAGACCTAGATGTGCATAGCACTAAGTATTAGTCTATTACCCTAAGGTTTTAGATTCCTCAATACACCCAAAGTCTACTTCAAGATATAGTTAAGTTATAACCAGGTAGGAACACATCGGAGGTAGGGTCCGTTTAGTATACAGAGTATACTGTTTGGAAATCTCACTATAAACGCCTCACTAAATCCAGCCTAGGCATTACTCCCCAAAGTAGATCAAGCAGTATATTGACTTAAAATCATTGATAAATTTCACTTATAAGTTCCTAGTAATGACTTATAACTATGATTATAAAGCACAAGGAAGTAGAGTAAGTGTAGCTCACTTAACGAGTACTATAGATGAGAACCGAGAACTAGTCGAGCATAATGTTGTCTTGGGATCTCCTACTTCTACTCAGATGAGTACTCAGGTGCGTCATAGGGCTTCTCCGCATAGCAGAAACGAAGGAAAAATAGGCTAAATAATGAATGTTTTAGAGAGAATTCGAATGAATGGTGTGAGGAGAAATGAAGGAATGAGCTGCTATTTATAGGATGAATTGTTGGGATATGTGCCATGCATCTTGGCGGCATGCCGTGATCCTAGTCAGGACATAATGAAGTGGCGAATTGCTGGCCTGACATGTGTCACAATGTGGGTGGGGCTTCATATTCTTGTCGACCACCCTGTGCGCCTGACGTGGATGCATACCATTTTTTGATTTACAAAATTGTGTATCTCCTTCATACAAACTCCGTTTTGATATTCTTTATATCCCCAGAAATCTATCGACGAGATCTATAACTTTCATTTAGAGTCCGTATGCTAATTTTAAATTTATATTTTTCGCACAGGCTTCGAGTGATAAAGCCAATATAAAAACCATATCTCTCTCATCTGCTGTCCGTTTTTGACAATCATTTTATCCTTGAATTCCTATTCATGAGATCTGCAACTCTTGTTTAGATAATTTTGGATAAAAGTCGGCCGATCCAACATTTGATTTTTTAGCAGAATATTGCTATGTCGAGTCTTAGAAAAATCATAACTTCCTCTCATGAAGTCAGATTTTGATGATCTCACACTCTTGGTTTAATGAGTAGTACGACTCTCATTTATATTACTAAGTCTAAAAAGTAATTTAACGAAAATCTACTTTTTACGATACACAACTTCGTACTAATTTAATTGTGAAACATCAAAGAAGCATAACTTCTTCATATGAAGTCGGATTTGAACGCTTCTTATATCTCCGGAATCCTTATCACCTATATTAGAACTAGGTTAAGATTACTTGTCCTATGTAATCTTTTATCTTTGATGCATAATGTAAATTTAATTTATTTTATTATTAAATATACCTAATATCATATAGAACACATAAGCACATAAATATATGAATAATCGTTTCTTATTCATTCATATAAAGATTACAGTGGTTGACTAAAGCGATTAAAGACTACGACTTAATCTAGCAGGAAACACAGGCGTTATATTTTTAGCCGATACACTTGACATGTGTTAAAACATGGACATAATAGGAAGGTTAATTTATAAAAAAACATCCTTAGTAAGGGCACCATTCATAAATGTATTTTTCACATCCATTTGATGTATACGATAGTCATAAGAGACAACAATGTTATGAACTGTATGAATCGTGACATGGTCAACCACAGGGATAAAAGTTTCATTCAAGTTCAAACATGACTGTTAATGTTAAGGAACATATTTTCCCATGATTTAATATACAATACACAATGGTATAAATACAAGGTTGCCTTATTGGGCCAAATACATACAATATAAGTATAGTGCTAATGGGCCTAACAATACAATACAAATAATACATTGTATAATTGTAGCCCACTAATATCCCCCCGTAGTTTGATCAGGAGGAGACTTTCGTATGTTCAAACTGGATTTAAAATTGTTGAAGAGTTGTAATGGTAGGCTTTTGGTGAAGATGTCGACGTACTGACCGGAAGACGGAACATTTAAAATTCGAATAAAGCCATGTGCATCCAAGTCACACATGAAATGAATGCCAATCTCAATGTGTTTTGTGCGTTGGTGCTGAACTGGGTTCACAGTGATGTACACCAAACTGATATTAAGAGAAGGATTAGGCCACTAAGTGGGCCTTATAGTTGTTATGATTGTAGTAATTGTCTTATTTATTACAAAAAGACATTCACAATGACCAACATTGTTACGAAATGAGTCAAGGAACAAGATTTCGTGTGCCATTTATAAAGTGTGGTGTACATTTCAAAGTACATGGTATTGTTCCACTAAGATTCATATCTGGCCTGAGTGGGTGACTTTAGAATGGGTGGATACAAAGTAAGGGCTCTAAGGGAGTTAGGAATTCATATGAGGTTAAAATGATATTTTCATAATGGTTCTCAATAATTGTTGAATAGAATGTTGATTTTTTTTTGAAACCGGTGAATAATTTTAAATAAGACCCAATATTGGCAAGAAGTTAGCTGGACCAAAAAGCAATGTACAATTACATATTACCACAAATAAAAGGAGAGCAATGCCAGTTACTCCATTTAGAATTTTTTAATTTACCCCTATATTTGTGCCAATAGTACGTAATTGAAATCACATCATTGCAACTACAGTGGGGGATTGAATCGGATGGTTGTATAATCTATTATTCCTCGCCTTCCAAATTTACCAAATAAGTCCATAAAGAATTATGGATAATGTCTTCCATTTCTTAGGACAGTTACCCCATCTTGAACCAAATTCTAAGATATATGTTACTCCTAAGAATCGTTCATAGGGAATACCACACCATTTAAAGATCCACTCTATAACCGATGAAGCGAAAAAGCAACTAATAAGTGTATGGTTAACTTTTTCATCACTTGTGTCACAAAGCCTGCACTGAATTGAATTGATTTGAAAACTTCTTTTTATAAGAGCATCAACTACATAATTTTACCCAATTTCACCCTCCATACAAAGCATGCCACTTTTAGTGAGATAGATTTTAACCAAATGATTGTGTGACTGTCTCTAGCTGTGATCTTGGAGTCTACTAGATTACTAATCGCCTCCACAATGAAGTTTCCATCTGAAATAAGTGGACAACTAAAGATAGTATCGCTCTGCATGAAATAATGCTTACATAAAATAGATTTAAGTTCTTTTAATTCCGATTGGGCTTGAGTAGAAGTAGGTGCAAATTTCCACGCCCATTTAAAGTCATTTTCAACTCTCCTTTCAGTAATGTAACAGGATTTTAATGATTCAAGTGAATAGAGCCTTTGGAATAGAGATTAGAAATTGTGAGAGTCGATCCATTCCTCCTTCCAAAGGAGTGTAATGTTCCCCGATCTTACCTGTAGTTGAAAGATGTCTTATGGAACAATTCCTAAGCTCCTAAGATCAGAAAGGGAGTTGGTAATGTTCTACCAGGTGATGTTTTTTTTGTAGCATCACTCCATGACTTTGTTTTCAGTCTATGCAACCCGTGAATGACTTTACACCATAAATTGTTGTTCTTGTTACATAGGCACCACAACCATTTGATTAGTAGTGATATGTTTTGGGTTTTTAGGGACCCCATACCCAAATGTCTTTTACTTTTAGGAGCTAAGATCTTCTCCGATGTGATCCAATTAATTTTCTTTACCGTATTTGAACCTCCTTATAAGAATTCCTTCTTATTTTCTCGATATCAACAATAATAGAGGATGGTGCCATAAAGAGCGACAAATAATACATATGAAGGCTCCAAAGAACTACTTTAACCAATGTGACCCAGTCTCAAAATAAAAGGGATTTGACTTTCCAATTTGATTATTTGATTGAAATTTATCGATCATAGGTTTCCAATGTTTCCTCCTCTTCATATAGTCCCCAACCGGAACACCAAAATAAACAAAAGGAAGAGTGTCAACCATACAACCAAGAACACTATCCTTTAGTTTAGTTTCATTTTCATCCACGCAAACAACAATAACTCTATGCTTATGAAAGTTGATCTTTAGGCCTGAAGAGATTTGGAAGCATCTCAAAATCCGAGCCAAAATTTTTATGTTATTGTGTGTCCATTCGCCCACGGAAATTGCATAATCCGCATAGAGTAGATGATAAATCATAGGTCTGTTGGTTGGAATTTTAATTCCACAAAAAATAGATTTACTGCATGCAGTCTTCATCGCAATATTTAAGCCATCCATGACAATGATGCATTAAAATGGTGAGAGACAGCCTCCTTCTCTAACACCTTTGGTGATTGGAAATTCGAAGGCCGGGGATCTATTTATTAAGAATCGAGGCCCGGGCTAAAGTGAGACACCCTAAATCCAGGATCTCCATCTAACACCAAACTCATTTGCTCCCTTATTAAATCAAAAAAACATAGTTGATAGAGTTGAAGGCTTTCTCAAAGTCGACTTTGAAGATGAACATCTTTTTTTCACCTTTTTTGCCCAATAACACATCTCATTTATAATAAAGGGGCCATCTAGTATATTTCTACCTTCAACATACGCAGTCTGAACATCATCCACTACTGTCCTAATGACTTCAATTTTGATGCAAAAGCTTTCATTTTGATTTATATATACAACCGGTGAAACAAATTGGTTTATAGTGACCAAGTGTGGTTGGGTTTTTAATCTTCGGAATGAGTTTGATAAAGGATGACTTACATTCTCTAGATATCTTACTTTTTGCTTCAAAGTGTTTAACACACTTAATCACATTAATCTTAATTATATCTCACTTTGACTTGAGTAGCTTAAAAGTGAAACCATCCAGTCATGGAGATATTTTGCTACCACAATTAAAGACAACTAATTTTTTTCTTCTTCGGTAAAGCTTCTTTCCAACTGCATGCATACAGTCAAAGAGATCTAACTGTTTGAACATACTATTTAGGAGCTTTGGTTGATCCGACCATTTTTGAAGGAATTTTGACCCAAAAAAATCAATGATCTTTATTTTTTAAGGGTGTTGCTAATAAGACATGCATTGGACACCCCATTGATTATTTTTTAAAAAGTCAAGCTATAGTTAACTACATATAATCAATTTTTTCCGAAAGCAATACAATTTCAACCAATAAAAATATTTTAAAATTAAATTAAGGTGTATATATAATAAAATACAATTTCTTTTTAGTCAACGTTTATTAATCATCCCCTAATAGCACCACATTGCATCGTTACAACCGCCTAGGAAAACCAACATCCTTTGTTATGGTTCTTTTGAGTTGTAATAATTCCTCCCAAAGACTTTTGAGTTGGAATTTGGGCCTGAAAATCATTCAACAAGAATGAGACATTGGGGTTGGGCCGTTAGGTGAACTGGGCACATTAGGGATCCGAACAGGCCTAGGGGTACTAGGGACGTGAACTGCGACTGGGTCTTTGACTGTATCATCAACATATGACTTTCCAGTTAGAGCTCTGGGAATTACCTCATCAATAAACGAAGTTGTTTCGATTGTCGAGGGTTTTTGGAGGAGACACCGATAACGTTTTCCAGCATCGACTCACCAGGATCTCCGGCGGCCAGAACATTATACCCATTCTCAGGTGAAATTTCACCTTCTTCGAACTCAACATCTTCATTATCCTTCTTCATCCAGGTATTGGAGATATCATCCTCGTCATCAGATTCATCCGAATCTTATACGATGTCCTTACGGGAGATTTGAAACGGGTGTCAATCCTAATAGTATTCCACGATCCCTACCTTGCATGAATTAACACCAGGGAAAATGGTAACCTCTTCATTGATTCTTTTCCTAGATGTAGTCAAGATAAAAGTTTTGATGCAAGATCTATCGTCGGACTCCCATAACTTTGTCAGTGTTTCCAGGGTCTTGAAGTGGTTGCCAATAATGGTAAAGTTATCTGAGGACAACATATACAATGGGAAACCAATGATTTTGATCCAGACCAGCCTCTCGAATCTTAGCTTGTCAAATCCATCTGCCTTTAGCCATTTGAACCACTTTACCCACAGATTTTTTTTTTTTCAGATAGGAAATCATTTGCACGAACAGAAGATTCACAATTTAACATAACTAACATACCTCCAAGGTAGAAAATCTTCATCCCTAGTACACCATCGACTTTAAAGATTCTTGTTAGATTACGAAGGTTCTCCAAACTTTGAACTTCCCCCATAAGTGCTTCTTTGGCGAAGAATTCATTTTTCTCAACCCACTCTCTAATATGAATGACATTTTCACAGGGAGGAGCATGATGAGTGAGAGATGGGTTGAAACCTTTAAATACATCTACGAAGGATCTCTGGTTGGAAGTGAATCTGTCCATGAGTGGTTTATTGTTGTTTGGAAATCCTGCTGACAGTCTATGAGAGGTGGTGAATCCTCTACCCAGATTTGATTTCCGGAGAAATCTGGCGACATAGCATGATATTATACTATCACCGTATTTCACTCTCCCAATCACTTCGTTTCCAGATCAGCCACCAGAGCAACCACGAACCACCCCACCACAACCAGAGAGAGAAAGAAGAGAGGGACAGAAAAAGGCTGAGAGAGAAGAAATCGGTCAAGAAGCCCTGGGCGTTGCGTCTGGTCGTCGGCACCACGATCCATCACGAAAATGACGAACCACGACCGACCGGGGTGGTGTGTACGGCCGTTGTTCATGGCCACATAGACCACGATCGGGTTCATGGTCCGTATACCTTACGACCTAACTTCAAGCACATGTTTCAAGTGCGATTAGAAAAGTATTTGATTATCGGGGATGTGTGGGTCATGTAATACATATGTTAAGGGTCAACTACTAAAGGGTCAATTTTTCAACCAATTATATAAATATTCAACATCCAACAGATATTCCATTAAATAAGGACGACCTACAGACAATAAAACCATTTCAAAAGGATCACCTTGAGGGGAACGTTTGAGTTTAGGAAATGGTATGTTACATTTATAAGTAGTCTTTCGTGTAGCTATTTCACTTGTGGTTATAGAATTTGTAAAGGAATTAATGCCATTTTCCTATCAGATTTAGTTGAGCATAAATATAATTTGGTGTTAGTCGTTTAGTACGCTTGAAATAGCTCAAATAAAAGTCAATTTATGAGAGAGTTTACGGTCTCTGAATGCAATGATTACGTTTCTTGTCTTTCTATTCTATGATACCAGGGACTCTCCCCCACCCGAGAACATAAGAAAACCAAGGAATATGTGTCTCCAACCATGACGCTAGCTAGCTAGAATGATGGTTGATACCCCTAAGAATCCACATGCATGACCCACAAATAGTCGCTATCAGGGGCTCCCCCAACCCGAGAACATATATAAGAAAATCTAGGAAGTTGTGTCTCAGACCATGACGCTAAATGGCTAGTGGAATGGGTGATACCCCCATGGATCCACATATCAATGACCCAAAAGCAGTTGCACAATGATACCATGGGCTCCCCCAGACCCGAGAACATAAGAAAACTAGGGAAGCCATGTCTTGGACCATGACACTAGCTAGCTAGCATGATGGCCAATACCCCTAAGGATCCACATATCCATGACCCACAAATAGCCACACACTGATACCATGGCCTCCCCCATCCTAAGAACATAAGAAAACCATGGAGTTTGTGTCACAGACCATGAAACTCATGTAGACTTTCCTTCGATAAAACCAAATGACATTCTTGTCATTACAGCTCACCTCGGAGATCGTCAATCAAATGATTCAAGCATCGGAGCCTATAACTCAACTATCTGCTTCCTAAAGGACCACATCGTTGAATTTTCTCATCAGATGTAGAGTTTGCTCATTTTTTTTGGAGCAGAAAAGTCATTGGCCAAAATCACCACCGAACTTCCTGAAGCTCATATTTTAGTTGAAGGATCCATCGAGGAACCAGAACGTGGTTATATCTACCCCAAGATGAAGAACAATCAAAATGAATTTTTCCAAGTGCTAGAAAAACATCTTGTTCCTACCACGATTCTCCAAAAGTTCATCTCGAATGCGGTCAAGAGTGATTCTTCGGAACATGTGAAAAACAAATTTACTGAGCATCTCTGATACATCGACGTCTGAAGCTGGCTTCAAAGTGCTTATCTATTTGTGTTTGATGAAGCGAAGTGTTGAGTCAAAAGATTGCTAAGGTCACTTAGGGGGAGATTTTTGATACATGAAAAGTGACTCCTTAGCAATCTGAATTGGAGCCTATTCTGAGGTAAAAGAAATCTAAGATGATACCTATTCTGAATAGAAGATCTGTTCGAGGTACATCTTTCGTTACTTGCTATCTGATTCTGTATAGTGCATTAATCGTTCATAGTATTAGTTTGTCTTTTAGTAGTTGTTTTATTGTAAAACACATGGGACAAGATCAACAGATACGACTTTAACAGTCTGTTGATATGTAGTTGTCTTCTAGTCCATACACTTTATGGGATTTGTATTTTTTCTCACTCCTTGCCTATTTAACGAGATGTAAGTTTGATTGTCTACACAAGACTGAGTACAACGTTCTCTATCATATCAATACCAAGAATCATTCAGTTATATCACTCTCTCATACATTCTTATTGTTATTAGGTTACTTTACATTGTTCATACTTATTAATCATTTTATATCTTGAACACTTTGTTCACATCTCTATTCCGAGACAAGAATGGTTTACCAGACTTGACTAGATCTTCATTAGTAGCAAGCATTGATCTTAAGTTAATTCAAGGTTTGAGTTTTCAAACCTTTTCCACGCAGATCGTTTTTGCTGTTTCAATTTCCAATTAATCTGTTAATCATATAATATATTAATAAATTATCCTCTCTCTATTCAATAACTAGTTATGAAGGTAAACCAAAAAGGACTTTGATTTTAATTACAAGTATATACCAATTTAGATATGAGCTTAGACACCTCAATCCAATAGTCTCGTACTTGGAGAAGTCTATAACTGCAATTTCAAGTATACACTTGACCCAAACAACAAAGTATGCTCTGGGAAGCAAATGTCGAACTCTGAATTAAATCAAACATTGGACCTAAGATAAGTGATTAGCTATTCCTTCATTCTTCAAGATGTCATATGGGCACGAGACTTAGAATCCAATCAATTTCATTATCCAAAATTTTGTTTCCTGATTTCCCGATATTTTACGATGTCATTAGACTAATTAATTGAAGACATCAATTTAGTCTTAACTGGGCCCAACACTATAATGTCAACACCAAATCACCAAGGGGACCAAATATATCTATTTTCCCGTTAGGGCGAAAGGAATGATTAAACTTAACTACATAACTGTGAACTTTACTCACCAAATCATACATGATACTACATTTTATAACCTTATAATACTGATGCGTTTTCGCAATACCAATGCAAAACCGACTTCTAAATCATAAATTGTGTATCTCCGTTTGATGAATAGAAGCTATTAACGTCTTACAATTACTTAAAGCTAGTTTCGTCTAAGGTTCCTTCCTTGGATGACCTTGAAATTTCTTCAAGAACAATAGTACTCCCTCCCACTGTCCTCTTTGATTATGAGCGCTCTCTCATGAAAGACTACACTTCAAGCCACAAAGATCACGTTTTGACTAGGTCTTTAGAACAAGTATGCAAAGGAATTTTGTGGGTAGCCAATCAAAATAAATTTATCGGCTATGGGATCAAGTTTTTCATGAGTTTCTGGTCTTACGAGAGCTTCACAACACTAGATCATCATATGTGCAAGAGAGGGTACTTTCCTTGATTAACATATCTGAAAGCTTTTTAGCAATTAACTTTGAACATCTTACAACTAAGCTTGAAGATTATCACATGAGTGTTGGTTTGAAGGCCATTCATGAGTCTGCAATGTTCAAAAGTTGTTTTTAACAGAAAACTTAGGGTGCATGTGGTGATTTTCAATCAAAACTTATAGAAAAGTGAATTACCTTGATATTGACATAAGTTTAGGTCATAAGACTTCACCATCTTGCCATGCATGATGTTCGTGGGTGAATTCCTACCACCATCATCATCAAAACCGTAGGTGGGTATGTTTTTGTTCATGATTTTCATAAGAATGTTCTAGGAGGAGAAGAACATGCAAGAAAACTTTGCAAAACTTTAAAAGAAAGTGAAGGAAGAATGAAAGATTTCGTGATTACCTCAAGAACAACACTTGATAATGAAAGTTTTTAGTGTCTTGAGCCTTATTTGATTGGAAAATTTTGTGGGTAAGGAAGAGTGAAGAGAAAGAATAAAGATTGTGATGGATGAAGAGCGTGAGAGAGAATGAGAGAGATGAGGAGTGTGTAAAAGGATAAAATGATGGATGATTTAGGGAAGAGTGATCTTGGGGAAGGGTAAAGAGAGCTGAAATTTGAATGAGTGAGGGCTCCCCCCCTCTTTTCCTGATGAGATTAGTGCGCAATTAGATCGACATATTCAAAACAGATAAACAAGAATGAAGTAATCAAAGAACATAAGAATCGATCAAATGATGTCGAATGATTAAACTTCAACCCCTCAGAAGAGTTCGATTAAGAACTTCGACTATAGAGGTGTGTATAGGGTTACAATGCGAAAGCAATTAATTCGATCAAAAAACACGCAGAGACTATACATGCATGCACTATAAATAATCTAACCCTAACTTTAAATCACGGATGAACATGCCCAATCCGGATAAACAAAACAAAACATTTATGCCCAATAAGACGTAACTCTAAAACCCAACAATCTCCCCCTTTGCATCAATTGAGGCGAGAATTCAGTGTTGGACCCAATAAGACGACTACCCTTATATAATTTTTGAAGGCCTAAACTGACGGCTACCCTTATATAATTTTGCAATTGAAAAAATCATATAAGTTGTTAAATCAACATCATAACATCATGATACCCTTTCTCCAATTCTTAATCTGTTAACCAATTCCATATTCCCATTTTCTTTTAGTCTCCATTCCAAGACTCTCAAATTTCATTTCAAGCATACTTTATCATGTTAACTCCATTCCAAGTTATGATAAAGTTTTCCTCATAACTCTATCACCATCATATACCAAAAACCTTGATATATTCAAAAACTTGTAAGTAAAATGAACTTTTACTCACCTTTCTCCTACGGCTTGTGTGGATGATAACCTGAAATTGAGACTTCTTTGCTTGTACCTTCCTCTTGTTTCCTTATTCAACGATTATTCTATAATCATTGTTAACACAATTAATCACACATTTATGCTCATTAAGATCACCCTTTATTAATAAGGTTAAGATATCTTTGATGATTAATAAGAAATATTTACATATACAACTTGAATTTATTCATCAAATCCCTTATCAAGTTCATTGTAACTGTGTTATATTCGTAAACATCACAATTTATCAATTAAGGAATTAACTCATTAAGTCACTTTTTCCTTAATCTATGAGCTCAATTCCTTAGAAATTCCAAATAGCGTATAAAGCTCATAAATAATGTTTAAAGCTATATTCAACTATGTAATATCAATTAAAGAGAAAAGTTTCATCCACTGAAAAAAAAATTCCCATCTAGGGTTTCAGTGGAAAACACCATATCAAGTCCTAATTTCAAAGAAATTGATGTTAGAAACGTATAAGCATTACCTTAATCTAACAAATTGAAGTTCAAACACTTCAATCCTTTGAAAATAATACTTGGGGAGTCTAAGTGTGTGTAACGTCCCAAAAATAAGACCCAAAAATTTCATTTTTAAATTTATAAAACTAGTATTCCAGAAAAATCATCATAAAAATCCAAATAAAATAAATGTATCACTCGTCACATCATATTAGAGTAAATCAAGAAAATGTGGACGAGGTGGTGTGTGCTCTGCAATCATCCTGGTCTCTTCTAATTGAAAACCGAAGTACCTGAAACATAAACTGAAAACCGTAAGCACAAAGTTTAGTGAGTTCCCCAGAAATATCACGTACCATACACACATAAACGGCCCCGCCCTGTCATCAGGCTCTGTCCAACATCAAGCCCTGCTGGGTATACAGATCTATAACTCATCGGGCCCCGCCTAGTAAACATATATACTCATATAAACATGCAAACATATGCAAAAATCACAACGACAATAACATACCATACAATCATCAGGCCCCGCCCACTGAGTATAACGAGCCCCGCCCGAACTCGCGTAACGGGCCCCACCCACATACAAATCATATATGCCTAACTAGATACTAACATATAGAATAACCATCGGGTCCCGCCCATTAAGCATACAAGCACATACACATGCAAGAGTCACGCAAACATCTAGCACCCTACATAACAAACCATGGGCCGTCATTGGTGCCTTCGAACCGCTAAACACAGTGAGGAAACTTACTTCGCACTACCAAAACATACAGAAAACCCCTGGCTGTTGGCTGACAGATCCTTTAACTATGAATATCAAAACAACACCCGATTAACATTTGGGTTCCAATACATAACCATAAATCCATACTTAGGGTAAAAAGACCATTTAACCCCTAACCTAGGTTGGTCTAAGACTAAGGCCTAAACTCACAATCTGAATGGACTAAAAGCCAAATAATCAACCAAGGCCCAAATATAACCTAATTTTCCAAATTGGGACCAAACCTCGTACATGGGCCTTACTCTAAAACCCAACCATTTTTTTCCAAGTCTAAAACATTTATGCTCAGATGGACCATTAAGAACTCAAACAACTAGGCCAAAAGAAAGCCTAAACTCGAAGCCCAAAATGCAAAATCCCACCTGACTGAGTACGTGAGGCGTACTCAGCTGTATGTTACACATACACGTTATTTGGCTTGTATGGCGGGTGTACAGAATTGTATGCTCAACGTACTCATCCATTAAGCCATAATCTCCATTAAGTTCTTAATTCTTAAGTCTAGAAGCCCAAACCACAGATCTAAGTCCAAACAAGTGTGTAGAACCATAAAGTCACTGACTTGGTGACTTTGCATGCCTTAAAAGAACCCAACTTCAGGATATAGCAATATGTTTTAACCAACGGACACAATCTCATACATGGGGCATTCCAAACCCTAAAGGAGACAACTTTATGAATCTAGTGATGGGTTTGAGCCATAAGAACATTCCTATGTGCACATGCAAACCCTAATGCTTGGATCTAGGCTTCTCTAATGAACATGCTTTTCATCCAAGACTTGAAAACCTTAGATCTAGAGTAAACAATTCGAAATTGACATAACAAAATAGATCTAGATGATTACCTCTTCTTGAAAGATTGAATCTTGTTATCCTTGGAGCATAGAGTCACAAATGTCACTCCTCTAATGGCTTACAAACACCAAGAGGCAAGAGGATGATTTGGAGAGAGGTTGTAGGCACAAAATCGGCTCTAGGAACTCCTTAGGGTTTCTGGTAATCGATTTCTGTAGCCCTTGGGGTCTTTAAATACTTGAGCTGCTAGGGTTACAACTTGAAACCCTAATTAGATAACTTAGGCCTTAAGCAGCCCAAGGATCCTTCTAGAATAAGGCATGGACGAATTCAAGGAGTCCATACACCTTAATTTCGTCCACCCTATGATCCATAAGGATCCACAGCCCAATAACCAACTATCACACAATTGACAGTTATAGCCCCCTTTATTTAATTAAACTCTTTTAGCCACAAAACTAATTCTTAATTAATTCTTGTCTAATATTAATTAAATTATATGATTTCTCCTTTAATATATTAATCATATAATATATTAATAAATCATAACAACCTCTTTATTTATAAATCATCTTATCATGTTGCTTTGGTGAAGGCAACCCAAAAGGACCATGCACAACCGGGTCAAGTAATTACCAAATATAGTTACGGGCTTAGACACTAATGCAACAGTCTCCCACTTGGATAAGTTTAGTAACTATAAATATAAGCACAATCTAGTAACTATAAATGTAAGCATAATCCGATTAGCAATCATAGCTCTCAAAGACGGTGTTGAAGTCTGATCTTATCAGCAACCTATCCTTTAAGATAAGGGATCGTATAGTCCTCTGTTCTAGATATCATGTGAAGAATTACATGGAACATAGTCATACTTATTGTCCAACAATTTATTTCTCAATTTCTAATTAGTTTGACATACAACTTAATTGAACACATCAATTCAGTCTTGACCAGGCTTGACACATAAGTCAAACCAAATTATCGAGGGGCCCTGATATCGCTTTTACCGACTTAGGATAAAAGGAACAGATAAATTTTGACTTATATGCATTTATTATTCACTAACCAAATCATACACAACAATGCATTTTATAACATCATGTTACTGATGCGTTTTCACATTATCAATGCATAACCAATTACCAAACAATAAACATATATCTAGGCTTCAAGACCATATGATATTATTGTCTTGCGATCACTCGAGATAATTCCATGAAGTGATTCCAGCAAGTGTGGGTTTATTCCAATGCTCAAATCAAACTCATAAGCACTCATGAACGTTGTAGCAAACTTTTGCTATGTCTAATACATTTTAGACAATGTACCCACCAATTCATGACAGTCTTCATTCATACCTACTTCCAACATATGAACAACTGTGGACGGTTCAAATAATTCTTTTTATTCCGGAAGTCAAAACATGCAAAGAAATGAAACAATAGGTAAAAAATTAACATAGGACAATAAGATTACTAATAAATAATACTCTTTTATTTCATCATCAAATGTTAATTACAATTTATCTATTACATGTTTCTAAACTATCTAATCTAAACTAATATCGTCCTTCAGCCCGATGCTCCTAGCGTGCTGCAAGTGCTTAACCCTGGTCAGTCCCTTCGTAAGTGGATATGTTGTGTTATCCTCTAACGATACCCTCTTTACTACGAGGAGTCCTTCTTCCACCCGATGTCAAATAAAATGGTATTTTCTGTCGATATGTCAAGATCTACCGTGATCCCTCTGTTCCTTGGTCAAGGCAACCGCTCCTTCATTATCACAGAAAATTTCCATGGGCTCCTTTATGGCTGGCACAACTCCAAGGTCTCTAATGAAGTTCTTCAACCATATCGCCTCCTTTGACGCTTCGCTCGCTGCAATATACTCTGATTCGCATATTGAATCAACTGCTGTCTCTTGCTTGGAACTTTTCCAAGTCATTGCTCCTCCATTAAGGGTAAAGACCCAGCTCGACTGTGAACGGTATTTGTTCCTGTCGGTCTAAAAACTAGCATCACTGTAGCCTCGCACCTTTAAGTCATCACCCCCTCCGAGGACTAGAAACCATTCCTTGGTCGAGGCAAAGGCCACATCAGGGCGAGTACAAGTCATAGCATACATAATCGATCCAAATGCGGAAGCGTATGGTACTTGGCTCATTTATGCTATATCGACTTTGGTACTCGGGCATTGAGTCTTACTCAACTTGGCATTACTTTGGATCGGTAACTTCCCCCTTCTTTGAATTCTCCATACTAAAACGTTTTAGTACCTTGTCCAAGTAAGTATTCTGACTAAGTCATATTAGTCTCTTACTTCTATCTCTCACTATCCTTATTCCTAAAATATAGGAATCCTCTCCGAGGTCCTTCATAGCGAAGCACTTCCCGAGCAACGACTTAACCTCCTTGCTTCATAGAAATCCAAACTCTTTGACTTTCTCATCGAAGCAAAGATTCCATCTGCGAGACGCTTGCTTAAGTCCATAAATGGGCTTCTCAAGCTTGCACACCCTATTGGGATGCTTCGCATTGACAAATCCCTCTAGCTGAGCCATGTAAACATCCTCAGCCAACTTCCCATTAAGGAAAGCGGTTTTGACTTCCATTTTCCATATTTCATAATCTTGAAATGAAGCAATCGCCAACATCACCCTAATAGATTTTATCTTGACAACCGGTGAGAAGGTTCATCATAGTCAACTCCGAGAGTTTGAGTGAAATCCTTCGCGACCAACCGCGCCTTATATGTGTACACATTCCCATCCATGTCGATCTTCTTCTTGAAGATCCACTTGCACCCGACCGTCTTACGTCCGGGCACATGGTCAACCAAATTCCAAACTTGGTTGTCGTATATGGAATAAATCTCGCTATCCATCGCCTCTTTCTATTTTGCAGACTCTGTGCTTGCCATGACTTCCTTATAGTTGTTAGGTTCGTCCAAATTTATTAGTGTATTATCACTAATATACGTGTCCCCTTCTGTATTAATATGGAAACCATATAACTGGGGTTGAACTCTAACTCTTTCGGAACCTCTAAGAGGTAAGGACTCGTAAATCGGTTCAACTGGAGTTTCTTCCTCGGGTTGAGCGCCAACGTTAGAGGTTCCTTTATCGCTCGACTCTTGAATCTCTTCAAGATCGATTTGCCTCCCAATTTCCCCCTGGCTTATGAGTTCTCACTCTCAGAAAACCCCTATCCTCGCAACAAAGACAACATTGTCACTCGGTCTATAGAAGAGATATCCAAAGGATTTCTGTGGGTAGCCTATGAAAATATACTGCTCACCATCAGGTTTGAGCTTGTCCTGAGTCTCTTGTCTTACAAAAGCCTCACAACCCCAAACCCTTATATATGACAACGAGGGAGCCTTCCCTGTCCACATCTCGTGAGGTTTTTTGGCAACCTTCTTCGTAGGGATTAAGTTAAGGATATGGGCAGAAGTCTCTAAGGCATACCCCCAAAATGAGATAGACAGTGAAGCACGACTGATCATGGAACGAACCATGTCCAACATGGTTCGATTACGCCTCTCAGCCACACCGTTCAACTGCGGTGTCCTAGGTGGCGTCAATTGCGCAACAATTCCACATTCCTTAAGATAGTCGTGGAATTCAAGACTTAGGTAGTCTCCTCCTCGATCGGATCGAAGCGTCTTGATTTTCCTGCCCAACTGATTCTCCACTTCTTGTTTAAACTCTTTGAACTTTTCATAGGTTTCTAACTTGTGCTTGATTAAGTAGATATACCCATATCTATTATAATCATCGGTAAAAGTCACGTAGAAGTGGCTCGCATCCCTTGTTGTTGATCTCAAGGGCCTACATACATCGGTGTGTATGAGATCCAATAGACCCTCACCCCTCTCACAAGTGCCAGTGAGGGTGAATTTGTCATCTTTCCAAGTAAACAAGACTCGCACACATCATCGTCCCTAAGGTCGAATGACTCCAACACTCCATCCTTTTGGAGTTGGGCTATGCGTTTCTTGTTGACATGTCCAAGACGACAATGCCACAAGCATGCTCTATCCAAACCATTGGATGAATCGACACACAACACATCATTTCCTAAGTTATCTACAACCATCAAAGTTTCATATATCCCATTACAAGGCAATGCTTCAAAATAAAATACACCATTAAGATAATCATTAGTAGAAACCTTTTCATTATTAAATGAATATCTAAAACCTTGTCTATATAAACCATGAAATGAAATGATGTTGCTTGCCATATCTGGAGAATAGCAACAATTGTTTAAATCTAGTCCTAATTCACTAATAAGAATTAAAGAGTAAATTCCGATCTTGATTACAGGCGACAGTCTTCTGTTCCCCATGATCAAATTTATCTTCCCATGCTCCACATCCTTATATCTTGTTAGTCCCTGCAAATAAGAAGAAATGTGAAAACCACATCCAGTATCAAGTACCCAAGAAATGGAATGTGATGAATCATTAGATTTAATTGTGTAAATACCTGTGTAAGATGGCTTGATCTTTCCATCCTTGATGGCCTGCGAATATTCTGGGCAGCTTATCTTCTAATGCCCTATTTTCTGGCAGTGGTGGTACTCTGCCGCCTTTGGGTTAGAGTTGGGTTTAGCATAACCAACTTTGGTTCCACTAGAAGAGGTACCATCTTGGGGTTTACCCTTGTGGTTGCTCTTTGAGGGATCCTTCCTCTTCTTACCCCTCCCTTGCCCAATGGCCATACAGGGGAAGCGGTTGGAGCGGGAGTTAATGTAACAGACCTATCCTTGAGATTGCTCTCAAGAGTCCAAATCAAGCCTTGAAGCTTGCTTAAGGTGAACTCTTCCTTATTCATATGGTAGGTCATGCGGAACTGGTTGTAGCAGGGAGGCAGGGTGTGAAGGATAATGTCAATCGCCAGCTCTTCATCAAAGTTAACATTCAACTTGAGAAGACGGTCAACATATCTCGGCATCTTTTGCAGATGAGCGGTAAGGGACTCTCCACTACCCATTCAGGTAGTGATCATTGAAGTGATGATCTCATACCTCTCTCTCCTTGCACTTTGATGGTACCGTTCCAGCAAGTCTTGATGCATCTCATAGGGATACATGTCCTCATAGGACTTTTGGAGTTCGGAAGTCATTGTCGCCAGCATGATGCAATAGACTTTCGTGGCATCACGCTCGTGGGCCTCAATGGCAGCGATCTCTTCAAGAGTAGCAGTGTTCATATCGTTCTCCGTCAGCTCCTTATCTAGGACATAGTCTTTGTCCTCATAACGGGTGACCATTCTAATGTTACGGATCCAATCGTTGAAACTGTTTCCGTCGAATATCACCCTCCCACACAAGTTCATGAGTGAGAAAGAGTCGGAGGAACTCAAGCTAGAAGTGCTGTTGTTCATGTTCGACATCTGAAAAGAAAAAGAACAAAGTTTGATTAGAAATGAATCCCCAATTAAACAACTAATTGAGAAATTAGGGCTAGGATCCAACAACATTAGTTACAAATTAGAAAAAGGATGCCATAATCTAACAAGTAAATAATTTGAAGGTAAGTGAATGATGATTCACTAATTCTCCATTATGAAAAACGAAAACAAGATTAAGTTTTAAATATATTGAAAACTCCTAGATTCTTTTGAGATTCATTGAACCTTTCAATGACATGTTTAAATCTCGATATTCCCCTCAAGTTTGTGACTGGGATGCCGCCGATCACAAAGCAGGTGTCAATAACCATGCAAATGTACATGGTGCCCTCATTGTTACAGTCACCTGTTCGATGTGCCGGTTAACCGCACACGCTCTATCGAACTATGACAAACAATGAGACACCCTTTGCCATCTTTGCTTAGAAACCAATTAGTGTGTCGGTTAACCACACACGCTCCACTAACTTCTTAGTAAGGGTACAAAGTGTAATTTCATGGAATTGCATCAATTCACTTTGCCTAAAGTAATTAAGATTGGGAATTTTGTAAAAGCTTTTAGTTACTTTAATAATTCATTGTACTTATAAATGAGAAAGGGTTTCCCTATCCTAACCGTTCGACTAACGACCCTCCAACAATCAAGGAAGTGGTGGGTGAGAATGGACACCCATTAAATGGCTATTTTATAGGCTATAACGTTATACCCTCCTTATAGATCGGCTTCGTGAATGAGACTTACTAACGGTAAGACTAACATTTTAAGTTATATATATATATATATATATATATATATATATATATATATATATATATATATATGTTACTCTTATAATATTATAAAGTATAAGGTCGAATTTTAATCTTATAAAATTCTAGGGTTTGAAATTTAAATAGTTCAAATTAAACATTTTAATCACAAAATTTAAATTTCAAAACTTGAGGGAAAGTTTTTAACTTTTCAAAACACAAGGATCAAATAGCAAATAATTTTAAATTTAACAAATAATTTTATGATTATCTAAATTTTACCTAATCAAGATTAAGATAATTCACCAAATAAATTCAAATAATCAAATATTATCAAATAAGGAATTTATCATCTAAATAATTGGTAATTATCTTTTGTTTTGTTAAGGATATTGACAAAAAGGTAATAAAATTCGGATTTTATTAGACTAAAACAATTTAGGTAATTATCCTTAAACAAAACAGCAAGAAATCCCGAAATTCCCTCTATCTGATACTCCGACTCGCCGAGTTCATCAGGCAGAGAGCAAAAAAAAAAAAAAAAAAAACGAATTTTTCAAGCAAGAATCAAACACAAATCATCAAATTCAAGAGATGCCAATCAAGGCTCTAATACCACTGATGAGTTTGAGCCATAAGAATATTCCTATGTGCACATGCAAACCCTAATTCTTGGATCTAGTTTTCTCTAATGAACATGCTTTTCATCCAAGACTTGCAAACCCTAGATCTAGATGATTACCTCTTCTTGAAAGCATGAATCTTGTTATCCTTGAAGCTTAGAGTCACAAATGTCACTCCTCTAATGGCTTACAAACACCAAGAGGCAAGAGGATGATTTGGAGAGAGGTTGTAGGCACAAAATCGGCTTTAGGAACTCCTTAGGATTTTTGATAGCCGATTTCTGTAGCCCTTGGGGTCTTTAAATACTTGAGCTGCTAGGGTTACAACTTGAAACCCTAATTGGATAACTTATGCCTTAAGCAGCCCAAGGATCCTTCAAGAATAAGGCTTAGACGAATTCAAGGAGTCCATAAACCTTAATTTCGTCCACCCTATGATCCATATGGATCCACAGCCCAATAACCAAGTATCACACAACTGACAGTTACAGCCCCCTTTATTTAATTAATCTCTTTTAGCCACAAAACTAATTCTTAATTAATTCTTGTCTAATATTAATTAAACTATATGATTTATCCTTTAATATATTAATCATATAATATATTAATAAATCATAATAACCTCTTTATTTATAAATCATCCTATCATGTTGCTTTGGTTAAGGCAACCCAAGAGGACCATGCACAACCAGGTCAAGTACTTACCAAATATAGTTATAGGCTTAGACACTAATCCAACATCTAGAACCTCAGAAACACCAAGAGTGGCAACTCATAGCTCCTGGAGTGCTATCAAACCACTAGATCTCATTCTTAGGGCCAAAAATAAACCAAAACTCATACATTATAGATCTAAGCCATTAATGAACAAGCTCATAGCTTTTTACCTCAAACAAGTTGGAAATGAAGTAGAGAATCAGGATCCATAAGCTCTTCCTTAATCCACAACCTTTCACCAAAGTGAATCTTCTTGAATATGAACCAAAACACACCAATATGCACACGACGAGCTCAAAAACACCATCATGGAGATTAAGGGACGAGTTCTATGGTTTTGGGAACTTGGAGGTTGGTAGAGAGGCAAGCCCTAAAGACTTAATGTGCTTAAATAGTGCACCTCACCCTAAATTAGGGTTTTCACTTGCCCCTCGTACCCCACGCATACTCCTCGTATGCCCAACATACGAGGTATTGCACCCCCGATCAAACCTTCATAGTACATTAAGCATACACCAAATTTCCCCTCGCATACTTCCCTTCGCATTAGTACGCCCCGCATACGCCCTAGGTACACCTCGCGTACTAGGGTTTCCTATTAAGCCCTAAAGCACTCTAAAGGCCATAACTTCTTTGTTATAAATCTGATTCCCATGATCTATATATACATGAAAAGGTAACGAGAAGCTCTTCGATTAATCAACTCATACTTGCCTTACCATTTCCCAAACTAGCTTCCAATTTCCATAAAAGCCGAAGCTCACATATTACCAAAATACCATTTGGCTCCAAAACACAAACCAGAGACCCGGATCATCCAAATTACATCATCCACCTCCAAATGATCCTAAATCTCAATTCTTCAAGGGTCCTAAGTCTGTTAATATCCACTCTTTGATCACCTCCCAAAAATGGGAAATGATTCAAAACAAGACATTATAGTGTGTAAATGACACCTTAGGGTTAGTGTTTTGGGTTGTTTTATCCATAATGTTCTGTTCTTAATCGGAATGAATATAATCTGCTGACTCGTGCTCATGTCATGAACCTATTATGCTCATGTCATGAGCAACTTTTCGTGACACCTTACTCGCATGATGAAAATAGGTTTCGTCACTAATAATATTTAACACGCGTCGTGAGCCTATCATGCTCAGGTCTTGAGGTACTTTTCATGACACTTTCCTCGCATGACGAATACAGGGTTCGACACTAATAATATATAACAATCTACTTTCTAACGTCATGAGGAATCAAAGTATAATGTTGTCACTGCTCACTTGCGTAACTTCAAGCTCGTTCTTGCATACTCACGTTGTGATACATTGTGTTCCCGTCGTGAGCCTCAAATTTTGGTATATTTCTTTCATTCTATCCTTAAATCTTGAACGACCTGTACCACTCTATCTTTATTATCTAAATACCTGAATTATACATTGCTTTATCATAAATAATTTACTTCATAAATTAGTTAAAGTCATAATACATACGTGAATACATGATTATACAAACATACATATACATACATATATTGTAACTTCAATATCCTTCATTTTTTCTGAAATCGGTCGTTACACTTTGGGACCCACTTTAAGAAGAAGTGCAAAGTTACAATTCTTTTCACTTTGTAGGATCCTAGGGTTCATTCATGGAAGGATCCTTGGCCATCAAGGAGGATCCTTGAGTGTCTTTAATTTAATGAACTTTAAGGAGTCGACTGGAAATGTCTCTAATGTCGAAAATGTCTGAAAGTACTTTTGCAACATTTCAACACTACAATTTTTACATATTTTCTGGGGAGTATCCCATCTTCAAGCAATACATTGGTATCGTAAATCTTGAAAAACCTTGGGAAAATTCCAAATTTAGTAAATTTCTAGGGAGGATCCTAAATCATATGATAACATAAAAATTTTATTTATCTTATGGGGAAAATCCCAACATGAAAATGTTATGAACCTCAAGCATTTTCTGGGGAAAACCCCAACTTGAGATAACATGAAAATTTTATAAACTTTGTGTATTGTCTGCGGAGGATCCCAACTTAAGATAACATGAAATGTTATAAACCTTGTGTATGATCTACGGAGGATCCCAACTTAAGATAACATGTCAATGTTATAAACCTTAAATTTCAACTTTACGATCTTAACTTATGTTCATAAATAAGAGGGGTTTCCAAGTCACTACAATGCAAAATGATCGCCTTCTTCACATCCCGTAGTTAGATAACGTGCATCAAAGCGAGGTGTATAAACCTTAACTCGTGTTCAAGAGGTAATTAACTCTTTAAACCTTAGAGGGGGTTAAGTACCCTTATTCGTAAGAGAGATGATTAGTCTCTATTTTTGTTATGAATCATAAGGCATTTTTAGCTATACAACTCTTTGGTGCCAGGGTCTTCAAACGTCAAGATCAGTCTTTATCAGGATCCTTGAATTTTCATCAGTCAAGATCCTTGTACGTCAAGATCCGTATGTGTCATGATCCTTGAGTGTTAGGATCATGCAGTTCCTGTGCACATCAAACATTAGGTAGGGGTGGGCGTTAGTCTTGCTAATGCCCCTCTGATGCTTAAACCAGAAAGGGTATTTGAATAGACTAAATAGTAATAAAAATAGAGGGTAAAGGTAAATAGAATGTGCACCGTTAGTGTGTTGGAAAATGACTAATATTACATACATGAAATAAGTTTTAAGATGTATAACTAATGCCCATTTTCCTGCTTCGACATCTATGCGATATGGTCCTTCCCATTTTTGTGCCAGTTTACCTGCATTAGGATCCTTGGTATTTTGGAAAGTTTTCCTTAGCACAAAGTATCATGTTTGGAAGCTTCTGACTCTTATATTTTTTGTATGCCTTGGTGATCCACTATTGATGAGTAGCGATGCAGATCTTGGCAAGATCCATGAGTTCATCTATAGTATTGAGATCATGGGCCAGGATCCTATCGTTGTTCTCTTGGTTTTGAAGTAGGTATTTTGTTGTTGGATCACTACATCAGTGGGATCATTTCTTCCATTCTAAACACTAAGTAGTATGGGGATTGGCCTGTAACTACCATGGAACTGGTCCTATCTACCCACAATACGAAAGGAAGTTCTTCTGCCTATCTTCCTTTCTTCTCATCTAGCCTTTTATTCAAGTTGTTGACTATGAGTTTTTTGTTGGACTTTGCTTGACCATTGGCTTGAGGGTGAACAGGAATGGACATCACCATCTTGATTCCCCAACTTGTAAAAAAAATTCTTATCATTTTTGTTATGAATTGGGATCCATTTTCGCATATAATTTCGGAAGGGATCCCGAACCTGGTCAAAATATTACGTTCAATGATGGAAACTACCTCTTGCCTCTTACCTGGATGAAATCTTCGACTTCTATCCATTTTAAGAAGCAATCACTCATCACTAGTATGAAGACCTTTCCTCCAAGAGCTACTAGCAATTTGCTGACTACATCTATTCCCTATTTGATTAATGGCCAAGGGGAACTGATAGGATGTAGATGTTTCGCTGCTTGATGCAGGATGTTGCTCTGTCTTTAACAATCATCACATTTCTAAGCATGAAGGAGGTAATCTTTCTTTATGGTTGGCCGGTAGTATCTTGTCCTCAACACTTTGTAGCATAAGGATCTACCCCAGCGTGGTTGTCATAGTCTCCTTCATGTATGTCTCTTAGGACTTCTACAGCTTCAAGATCTTCTTAACATCTAAGGTATGGATCTGTCAGATTTTTGGTATAAGTTACCTCAGATTATAAAAGACCTTGAGATCATTATTCTGAATGCCCTTTCACTTTTTTATTATCTAGGGATGGTACCATTCTGAAGATATTCCATAACGGGTTGGATCCAGGATCCTAAGGTTGGAGAGGGATCCTTGATTTTAGGATCTTGATATGGAAGTGTTGAATTGGGATCTTCGATTGTAGTGACGTTAGTAGTTTCCTCATGATCGTCGGGATCCTTCATTGTCTTGGCATGATCCTTCGATCCTTGATTGCTGCGATCAACAGGGGAGTGATCGGGATCCTGGTTTCTGGTGGGATCCTTGGAGAGGATCCTATATTGGCTAAAGCATTTGTTTCAACATTGTCTTCTATAGGAACCTGGTTCAGGCTGAATGTTTTGAATTATGAGTCCATGTTTTTAAGGATATAGATGTATAGTGCTAACTTCTCTCCTTTTACTTCACATGATCCGTTAAAATGGTTAGTTAATAATAATCGGTGAATACCTAAAGATCCTTGATTTCAAGGCCTTTGGCTAGCTATAATCCCATGATTTGTGCCTCATATTCTGCTTCGTTGTTGGTTGCATCGAACATACAACTAATTTCTTGGGTCGGATGTCCCCCTGTGGCAATTTTAGTATGATCTCCAAGCCATTTGCTCTTTGGTTTGATGCTCCATCTGTGAATAGCATCCATATTCCCATGTTTTCTTCTTGTAGAAATTGTTTGGCTTCTATTTCAACTTCAGCTCTTAGATGATTACTAAAGTCAGCCACAAAGTCTGCCAATGCTTGAGACTTTATCATGGATCTTGGCTCATACTTTATGTCATATGCGCTTAACTTCACAAACCACTTTGCCATCCTTCCTGAAATTTTTGGTTTTCTCATAAAATTTTTAATGGGATAGTTAGTTTTTATAGTTATAGAGCTTGTTTGAAAATATTGTCTTAATTTAGTAGAAGCGGTTACCGCGTCTGAGGATACTGGGATGTAGAAAAGAAACTTTTACTTACATAGTAGATGGGATGTTGGTCCCCATTAACACCCTTAGCTATACCGCACTCACCGTATTTGCGGATACTAAGAGGTAGAGAAGGAGTGGTTCCCCATTTAATGGTTTTACCAATAGGGGTAGTGAATTTAATTATCTTTTAACTTCCTGAAAAGCATCTTCATGTTCCTAATTCCATTCTAATCTTTTGTTTTTCTTCAGGATTCCGTAGAAGGGCTTGCATCTTTCTAAGGATCTTGAGATGAACCTGTTTAGGGCTGCCACACTTCGTGTTAGTCTCATAATATATTTTGTCTAGGATGGTGATCTTAGATCAAGTATGACCTTTATTTGTTCCAGGCTTGCTTCGATTCCTCTTTTGGTTACCATGTATCCTAGGAACCTACCTGATCTCCTCCTAAAGTGGCATTTGTAGGGATTCGACTTCATGTCAAAGTGATCTAGTATTTCGAAGGCTTCTTCAAGATCCTTGAGGTGATCCTCAACTTTTTTGGACTTGACCACCATGTAATCTTTGTAGACTTACATGGTGTCACCCAATTTCTCTTTGAACATCTTGTTGACCAGTCTTTGGTATGTTGCACCTGCATTTTTAAGACTAAATGGCATGGCAGTATAACAATACATACCTATTGGAGTTATAAATGTCATGTCCCCTTGATCAGAGGGTTCCATCTGGATCTGTTGGAAACTTGCTGATGCATCCATGTATGTTAGTAATTCATGACCCATTGTTGCGTCTATCATGGAGTCTATGTTTGGTAGAGGGAAAGGATCCTTGGGACAATCCTTGTTAAGATCAGTGTAATCTACACACAATATCCATTTACCGTTCTTCTTTTCTACCAAGACTACATTAGCTAGCCATTATTCGAATTTCGCCTCCAAGATCATCCCAGTTTTGAGAACTTTTTCTACTTCTTCTTGTATAACTTGGTTTCTTTCCAGTGCAAATTTCCTTCTCTTTTGGTGTACCGATCTGAAAGATGGATCAATGTTAAGTTTATGGGTTATTATGCTTTTTTCAATACCTGTCATGTCCGCATGCTTCCATGAAATCTTCTTGCTTCTAGCTTTGAGGAACTTTATAAAATCATGTTTGACTTGTTCAGGCATTGAGGATCCTATGAGAACTTTGGTTTCAGGATCATCAAGGTTCATGGGAACTTCTTTTATATCTTGCTCTCTTGCTTCCAGAGCATCTCGTGCCTCCTGGTTTGATTTTTATGCTTGTGGTGGTATTGTTGAAGATTTCATCGAAGTCTTGTAGCATTCTTCGATTCTTGTTGGTCTCCTACAATCTTCACTTTCCCCCATGGGGTGGACATCTTTATGCATTGATGATATGTCGATGGAACGGCCTTAATTTCATGGATCCATAGTCTACCTAGTATGATATTATAAGAGGATGACGTATCAATTACGAAAAAATGTTGTACAAAGTTTATCCCCTTTATGTAGATAGGTAGCTTTATGCTTGGTTTCTCTGCTGAATCCAATTAGCACCTAGGATCTTGCAAGTATTTCACACTCCGAGATGTTCATTTTTTTCAACGTGTCCAAGAGTATGATTTTCACCGATGATCCTCCATCAATGAGAATCCTTCTGATGAAATGGTTGTTGATGTAGAGAGTAATCACCAATTCGCCGTGGTGAGGATCTAGGACGTCTTGTTGTCACACCCCCAAACCAAGGATGGAGGAAACATCCGGGGGTGGAGGACTTCATGTATAGTATCACAACAATGAGTATAATAGTGCTCAAAGTAACTAAAACCATCATAAATTTAATTGAAAAAGTTACACCAAAGTATATGTTTACATGTTTCAAATCAATTACATTATGATGACAAAATGAACGGTTTGACGATTTAACGTCCCATCCTCAAAATGCTGTTGATTTCCTGTTTCACTGATTTTCTGAGAATACAAGTAGTTTTGAAAAAGTATCAATAATTAAGTTGGTGAGTTCATAAGAGTTTTATTTTAGAAAGAAACCATTTTCTTTGTAAAAACGACAAAGTATGTCTCCAGAAAACCCAATATTTTATTTATTAAGTGTGGAATGAATGCTTCTATGTTATGCGATAATGAACCCTAGAAGGTCCCATAGATTCCTTCTATAATCGCCCAGCGTATATAAATTATATAAGATTCAAGTTAAATAAACCGTTGAAAATAATGGGTCTGTCCTAGGCCCACAACCAAACAAGGAACAGGAGATGAGGCGGGCCCACAAATTCTAAGTCGATTGTGACTAGATTCTTATATAACCCTAGCATATACACTTAGCGATTATAGTTGAAGTCTAATAATTCTAGCTTTATGTAGTTTTAATAGAAATATGTTCCAAAGAAAATCCAATATTTCCCTTATAAAAGTTAGGTAGTCCTAAATCCCAGGACTGAAAATAATCAAGTATTTTTCCATACTTAAATATATATAAGTGATTTTAAGTCGGCATAAAACCCTTTTTGATATAAAAGTGTACAAGTATTTTTCTATACTTAAAGTAATTCATGTGAGTTAAATCAACATAACTCGCTAATTTAAAAGTAGAACCCGTAAATCTTTTGATTTGTTAATACCACATGTGAGCTATTATAACCATGCTAAGACTCAGACGGCCTCGTAATACGACGTTCTTCAGGCGTCGCAAGTTAAATGACCTGCTGGTCTAGCTGTTGCAAGTAGCTCAGGTGCGGGCTTGTCAGACCCAATATAGATCTATACACAACTATCACGCTCTTCCTACAAAAGACTCTGGTAACAATTTACAGGACTTTTGACTTTGTTACCATGAAGGTAACACGAAGGGAATGTCTAACAAATTTATTCATTAACAGATTTATGTGAACTGAACTGAAAACCTTTGGTAAATAAGTTTGAAATATAAATGATACATAAACTATACCTATTATAGTTTATCCAAAACTTTTGTAATGTAAAAGAACTCTTATGAAAATACATTAGTGCTATGAATCCATAAACTATGCTTATTATAGCTTATTATATATGTTCTAAATGAATGAAGAATCTTATCATGAATGGCTAAATTTTAGTTTATGATGATACTAACAAGAAAACACATTTAATATTTAGAACTTATTGTTATACACTTTGCTCAACATAATACAAAGTGTTAGGAAAGTTATAAGCTGTTAACTAGTTTTTAACCTTTCTGCACTGTTTTAGAAAAATCATAGAAAAATCATACGAAGTCAAAAACTGAATCCGTAAATTCTGAGAGTTCAAAAAATATGTCTAGTTTATTCATAATTTTTATTATGATTTTTGGAGGTCTTTAACTTGTGTTAAAATGTTCATACTCACAGACTGGTCCGAATTCGTTTCTGAAATGATAGACAATTTTGTAAAAATCACCATAAATCGTAGAAAAATCGTATGGAGATGTGCAAGTAGTCATTTTAAAGGTATGAACCTGAGATATTTTTGTATTAAACAGTTTTCAAATATATTAAGTTTAAGATAGTCAAAACAGTCCATGAATAAGACTCAACTTTTCTGATGAAAGCTGTTGTTTGAGTTTAGTTGTGTTCTTTGTGTTTTAACTTGTATCCCCCCCTATAACTTGAAGAAAACATGAAAATATAGGGATATGAACTCAACTTGAGTGATTTCAGTAGATGGATGATGAAGTAAAGAAGTGTTCAACTCAAGAACACTTAGATGATACTTGAAGATTTCGAAGATCTAACAACAAACATGATGATATTTACGTAAGGAACTCATGATTTGAGTGAAGAAGTGTAATAATCATATGAAAGAGGATGATACTTACCAAATGAAGAAGAAAAGTATTGGAAATCTCGGAATTGAAAGAGAGAAGTTGAGAGAAAAGTGCTTACTCTTTGGGTGGAAATGAGAGAAATGAGTAAGAATGAGGATAGAGGGTGAGTCTTCCAGCTCTTAGGATGTGGGAATGGCTGGAGATTGATGTAAAAGTACAAGGAAGTGACTAGGTATGGTGAGGACGGGTGTGGGTTGGTCATAGAGTGAGTATGGGTGGTTGCTTGTGTCATAAATCAAAGAAAAGTAACACTCCACCCCCTTGTACTTTAACCACTAAATCTTGGATATGATTGGCACTAAAAACGTGGGGATTAATGAAATTTGAGGCT
The DNA here is from genome assembly GCF_051521515.1 of Lactuca serriola. Taxonomy (NCBI): domain Eukaryota; kingdom Viridiplantae; phylum Streptophyta; class Magnoliopsida; order Asterales; family Asteraceae; genus Lactuca; species Lactuca serriola. The sequence goes on from NC_136411.1 coordinate 116,901,042, forward strand.
TTAATTGTTAAAATAAAGTTTTGGGTGAAAATCCCGCGTTAAAATGATGAAAAACGGGCTTAAAATGCAAAACTAGTCGAAAACTAGGTGGAAAAAGGCTTCCTGCAAAGCTTCTCGGGTAGGGGCCGAAGTTCGGTCCTCAATAGCTTGTACCAAAGGTGAAATGGGCCGAAGGAGAAGGTCTCGAGCGAAGGCGAGGTTCGGGTTCGGTTCAGAAGGGTTCGGGTTCGGGTCAGCAGGCTTCGTTTCTTAGTAGAGTTCGGTCCCTATAGGGGACCTTCGGTCCTAAGAGGCTTCGCTCCTTAAAGAGGGGTTTCGGGTCCTTAAGACTATTTTACCCGTTTTTACCCCGTTTCAAGCGGTTTTTGACCTGGTTAAGGGTCGGGATGACCCGAAAGACTAAAAAAAGTTAAAGGAACTTTTGAGAGAGATTTGGGAGAGATTTTAAATAGAGAGAGATAGAGTGAAAGAGATTGGGTGAGGCTTCTTTTGTGACCTTCTTGAATGTTAGGCTTTGCAACGCAAGGTTCGTAAACCCCGTTAAGCCATGTTTAAGGATCTTATACACTCCCGATGAGTATGCAACATTGTTTTATCGGTTTGGTTCATTACTTACCACAATTTTTGGTTAAGGAAATCTAGATATATGAAGTTTTCAATTGATGATTTCTCATTAGAATAGCGAGTTGTATAGTACTTACCTAATGTAAGACCTAGTACACAAGGGTTAATTGAGTTGACTGGTTTGACTTGTTGACTTTAGTTGACTTTGACTTGACTAGAAATTGACGGTTGTCACAATTGTCTATCTACTTCGTCGAATGTGATCTACTTTTCTTTTCTGATTGGTGTGTTCTTTCGTGGTCCTTTTCCCTCTTCGTTTTAGATACCTTGACATGCCTCTTCGCTGCAGAATAAGAGGTACTACAAATGTCACATCCTCCAGTGATCACATTGAATACTTTGGCATCAGCAGCGGGATCCTGGTATGTCGAGGATCTTCTGAGGATCCTGATCTTTTTCTTTGGATTTCTCCATTTTTATCCAAGTATTTATTTCAGGTATCCTTTGCCTAGTATACATATGATCTCCTTCCTGAGAGTTATGAAATCCTCTGTGATGTGAATGAAGTCTTCATGGTATGCACACCATTTTGGCTTGTGTTTCCAAGCAGTGGATTTTTGTCCTTTTCTGGGCGATCTTGCTTTGTCTCTATGATCCTGCATAGCAAATATTAGACTTGAAATATCCACTAAAACAATAATCAGTAATTTGAGGAAAATCTTCTTCCTCTCCCTCATCTTCAAAGGCATTAACCCTATGACGGTAAGCCTTGTAGGATCTTTAGGCTGAGGAATCGGCCTTTCTATTGGGTAATCATAAGAGCTTGTTGGGATGCTCCTTTTATGGATCCCCTTGTCTTCTTCGAGCTCGATGAACCTTAATGCTCTGCTTCTGATTTTTTATGTCCACCTGCAGGGACTCATTACGAGGTCTTCATAGAAAGGTGAATCTTTATTTAAGTAAAATTTAAAAGCTTCGACTGTAGTTTCCATGTCAATGTTGGGGATTCTTAGGGCTTCCCTGCCAAACGTGTTCACAAAAGTCCTACGGGATTCCTTAGGATCCTGGACAACCTAATAGAGATCACTAGTGATCTTTTTGAATGTTCTGCTGCAAGAAAATTGGTTATTAAATAAATTAATCAAATGAAGAAACGATGTAATAGAATAGGGAGGAACATTAACGAGCCATTTTAAAGCTGATCCCGTGAGGGTTGAACCAAAACCCTTGCACACACAAGTGATATTGCCATATTTATACACATATTAAGGCGATATTTTTATACATTTTGATTAGTATTTTTGTTATTTGCAAAGATATATGGTACTAATGAGATTAAATTATATTTTGCAACCAAATGGAACATTCTTGAAGATAAAGGGTCAAAAGCGACAAAAACAGAACTTTGGAGGATTGAAGAATTTAAAGAAGAAAATCCCTACGAAAAGCCCATATCAATACGTGGCCATGACTTACACGATGTGGAGTGAGCGTTCTAGAAGATAAGTGCACTGGAAGTCAGAATCCTTGCCCGATAAAGATTCATCTTAAAACACGATGTGAAATCCTTGTTCACGACGTGAATTACAATAATTCCCATAATTATATATATTTATTCACTTTCATGATTCAGGGAGACTTAGGGGGTTTAAAGAATGATTTCTGGCAGAAGTTTAATTAGAAAAACCATGTACAAGCACTCAAGGAAGGAGAATTTATTGAGGAATTAGAGATTGAAGATTATAATCATCACTTTAGTTTGGTATATTTGATTATTTCTTTATTCATTGAATTTGAGTGTGTGATTTCAACCATGAGTAGCTAAATCTAGCAGCTTCTGTTTAGCTAGTTGAAACTTCAAATTTATGAAATAGTTTAATTAATTATGGATTTTTAATGGTTTGTTATGTGCTTGTGTTCGATTGTTAAAACCTAGATGCTAATATTTGATACTTATTTGTTTGAATTCATGCTTTGTGTAGCATAGTGACAATTAAATTACATGAACTTGACACCTAGTGATTTAGTCACTATTAAATTGCTAAATCTAGGATCGACCCAATCTTAGATAAGTAATTGGAGTAATCAAATTTAGCTATTTTGGAGAACACTGATTATGACCATAATTGTGTTTGCTAAATAAATCATACACAACTCATTTATAATCCATAGCTGATTTTGTGTTTGATTGTGTGTGAACATGCATATTTTTACATGAATTAGTGAAACATTGGTAAATTTGGACTCAAATTACTAATAATCTAATATTTTGTAACCAACCTTAATAATCCATAATTAGTAGCTAACCATAGAGGAGAAGTGGATTTGAAGTAAACAGAAGTGTTTTTTGTAATTGATTGAATTTGATAGTTAAGTGATTAAGTTTGTCTGAACTTGCAAAGTCAGATAAAAAAACCCAATTAACTTGTTCTTGTTTGTAGATTAATTTTTAGTGGTTAAATTAGTTAATTAAATCCTTTCCCTGTGTGTGAAAAGGTACACTGCCTTAAGTGGTAATAGTAAAGTAGATAGTTGGTAAAAACAGTAGGTTTAGCAATATTACACATCAAGTTTTTAGCGTCGTCGACGAACGAACAGTTTAGTTTTGATTTAATTGTTTTAGTTTAATCGATACTTTTTGTGGGGTTAAACCTGAAAAAGTTAATTTGTAGTATTAGTTGATTTTTTTGAATAACCAAACTCATGACATGAGATTTAAGCCTCATGACGTGAGCTTACTAATTACGTATTTTACTTTCGTTTTTTGTTGCAACAACACGAGGTGGTACTCCTTACAACGTCGTAGTTTTCATTCAGTAGGCATTTTTATATAGTTTTTTGTTCAATTTTACATTTTTATTTTTGTTTTTGTTGCAGTAGTACATGACCAGTGGATCCAACACCACCTTTGATACCACCGCTTGAAGATCTAGAGTCAGCGCTTCGTAAAAAGACGGACAAGAATGTAGGAGAAACCCAATAACCAAATAAATCACCTTTCAAGCATCTTAAATCAATTTTTGGATAGACGAAAGGAAAGAACATAGGTGAATTGAGCAATTTCTCGAAAGACGAAAGGAAAGTTGAAAGCTTTGAGAAAAATCCTAAGCCTCAAGAATCCGATTCCGAATAAAAAACTGACGAAAGTAGCAAACCCGAAGACGAGCCAAAAAACGAGATGGAAAACATTTCCAACATGTCCATGGAGGCATACAAGAAAAGAATCCGAGAGGACACCGATCCCGGTCTAGTGCAACTTCCCGATACCACAACATTCAAGCTTAATGGACATATTCTTTCTACGCTTAAGGAAGTTCCATTTTCCAGGAAAGATCATGAGGATGCTTACAAACACCTTGATGAAGTCAAAGACATAGCTGATTACTTCAACATCCAGAATGTTTCACGTGAGACTGTGTTATTACGAATGCTTCCAGTCACTTTCATGGGAGCTAGTAAGGATTGGTTGAGGGCGCTTCCACCCGGTTCAATTACTACTTGGGCGCAAATGCGTGATCAATTCTTAGAACATTTTTGCCCACCTTCTAAAGTTGCTAAACTCAAGAAGGCCATAGAAAACTTCGAGCAACAACTGGGTGAGTCACTGTACAAGGCATGAGAGATATACAAGGGATTAATAAGGAATTTTCCCTAAAACGATTTGAATGAGAAACAAGTATCAATCTTCTGTGGTGTGGTAAACGTGTTGACAAGGAAACTACTTGATTTTCAAGGACCTTTAACAAAGGAAAATCCCGTGTAGATTAAGGAGTTGATTAAAGAGTTTTCTAAGCATTCACGTGAATACCACAATCCTCAAAATAATGGAGCGAAAGGAATTAGGAGTGGCACTTCTGAGGAAATGGCAGCTATTTTGTTTATGCTAAATACTATGGATCAAAGAATGAACAAGATGGACAAATCCATACATGTTATTCGTGTCGTTTGTGAAAGATGCAAAGTTCCACATTTGACTAAATATTGCCACTTTGACGAGAACGATAATAAGAAGGCTCAAGTATGCTACTCTACTAGAGACAAATATGATGAAGATTGGAGGAAGCCAAAGAAAGAGTGGTTGCCATATGAAGAATATACAAAACAAAAAAGAAGAAAATTTTAGGCAAACTCGTTGAGGCTTTAAAAAAAGAGTAATCACCACCTTACAAGAATGTCAATTTAGAATCCATGCTAACTATGTTCATGGAGGCTTCGGAAAAGTGACATGATGAGACCGATGCGGTGATAAGAGACCAACAAAATCTCATGAGAGACCTACAAGATTTGTTGAGAAATCATCAAGCATCGATACAAAACATCGAAGCTCAACTTGGTCAATTAACAACCTTGGTTAATGAGCGACTTTCTCCACATATTCTCGATAAGAAGCCACAACCACGTGTCATGGTCATCGATACTAAAAAAGATACCATCTATGAGTTTCTAGAAGCCCTAAAAGTAGAGCCACATTATCCCGGGCCATAGCCGAAGAAGTCAAGGATTGAAGAAAAAATGGTTGTTAAAACATCGAGCTCGCATCGTGAGGATCTCATTCTCATGACGTGGTGCCAGTCTGAATAGAAAATTTTGGTTGATGTTCATGCTTATCGCCCTCCTTTGTCGTTTCCTTCTCAAGCTAAGGTTGGTCCACTGGAGCAAGAACAATTAAAATCCGTGAAGCAAGTCAATGGTATTCCTATAAATACTCATTTTATTGAATGTTTGGCACAAGTACCTGAGTATGCGAAGTTTCTTCAAGTCATACTCGACACTGACCAACAACTAGAAAAGACTTCTAAAGTAATCCTTAGTGATCAGAGTTCGAGGGTGATATTGGGAGAATTTCTAAAGAAGATGGGAGATCCTGGACGCCTTACACTTCCTTTTGAATTTGGGAATAATACGAAGACTTATGTTTTAGCTGATTCTAGAGAAAGCATGAATATAATGCTTTATTCGTTCTATCAGAAGCTAAGTCTTCCAGACATGGAGGGTAAAAGAACATGACGATTCACATGGCGAATCATTTAGTGACTCATCCTCGTGGAATAGTGGAGGACATATTGGTGAAATATGGGAAATCTGTTTTTCCAAATGATTTTTTCGTATTGGATACGAAAGAAGATAGAAATATCCTGATTATTCCTGGGTGTCCTTTACTTAATACTGCTCGAGCTTTTGTGGATATACGTGAGTCAAAACTTACATTGCGAGTGGGAGATAAAGAAATTACATTTTGAGTGGATGATGGATTTAAGGAAGTCTATGCTCCAATTGAAGTGTTCAACATGGATGACAGAAACGAGCTTGAGGAATTGGAGAAATTAATGGATGAAGAGATTCAAGCCATTAAAGAAGTCAAGCGTACAAAGCCTAGAGCATCGATTCCTATGGTTTTCAAAGTGTTTTCTTACAAAACTCCAAGTTCTTTTGTTAGCGGGGGAAAGTGATGAAGATTTGGTGTCAAGTGATGAGGAAGAAATCTTGGAACCACCAACCTTTGTCAACGATAATGTTGCCACTATGGAACTAAAAAGTGAAAAAAAGAAGATAACAAACATGAGCTTTTCGTGATAAATAAAGGGGTGAAAAGGAAGCTTGAAGAAGGTGATGCTAAGGTTAAAAAAGAGAATTCTAAAAAGGCATATCTTAAACATGTTCAAGCGTACAAAAGAAAATGGAGAGAGCAGAAGGTGCAGTTGGTGATTGAGACTCCGATTGATTCAACATGAAGCAGCATGGAGTCCAGCTCATGACTCCTATAAAAAGAAGCGCTTCTCTGGAGGCAATCCGAGCTCAGTTTGTGTTTTCCTTTTAATTTTCATTTTTATTTTTGCATTTCTAGTTTAGTTGTAGGATAATTAATCATCCAAGTCATCTTGAGTTTTAGATTACGGCAGAAATCGAGTGTTGGGGTTTAGAATTGATTGAGTGGTAAAATATCTAGAACAAAAATGAGTTTTTAAGCAAAGCAATAAAATCTTCGATATCACGTCGTTGTTTTATGCACCACGTCGTGGTCTTAAATTATATCGCGATATATATCAAGGAGTTTTAAAATTCACGACGTGAATTGATAAATTCACAGCGTCGAATAAAGTTCAGGGGGGGGGGCATGTTAATCCATATGACTTCATTTTCTTTGACTATCCTTTTCAAACACCACTCACGCACAAAACGTCATCAACCCAATATTTTGATTTTCTGTCGGATTTCTCAAATTTATTTCTTGATTGGTGCTTAATATCCTGCTTTGGTAAGTTCTGTCTGCTTTAGTTGTACTAATATCATCTAGATTTAATCATTTGAGTAGGGTTTGCTCTTGGAGTTACATTGCTAAAACTGAGTCAATTAGTTACAAAATATTGGTTGCATGTGTGTTATAAGGCCTTAGAATAACAATTTCTACAAACCCCAAGTGTTAATTTCAGTTCGTATTGAACCTAAGATGATCGATTGAAAATCATGACACGAATAGGGGTCACGACGTGGACTTCAAGACCACGACGTGAAAACTAGGCACACAATTTTCTGTTTCGCTTAATGATTCAATTTCTTGGTGTTTTGTTGTTTTCCTTGCTGTTTATTATTGTTCAGGTAATGTGGGGCGTCGACATGTTATTCTAGAGGAGCATGAGTACATAGATGTATCAAGTATCCATCCGCTCTACCGGTTTCTACAAAACAATTCCCATGCAATGCTCAATAACTATATGAACAAATTAGGGTGGTTGTACAATCGTGAATTTGCAATTGTTCCATTGGTCAGTTGGGCATTGTTTTGTGGGGTTGGCATGGTTGCGGAAGTGGAGAGACATTGGATGAAGTTATTTATTGGAGAGGGGTTTACATTTTCATGCAACGGGTGGAGGAATATTTTCTCTATTCAAGAACCCGTTTCTCGGGAATTGTCAGTCAAGTTATATATATATATATTGTAGAATTCCATGAGTCATATGTAACCATAATTCATACACTTAGGCTTATGATCCAATAATCCATATGGGCTAGCTCTTCATGGACTCTCACATAAACTTAGTCCATCATGGATCAATAGCCCAAACCATATGTATCACTAATTTACATAATTAGTCCCCGTTAGTTTAATTAGTCTCTTTTGATCACCAAATTATTTCCAAATTAACTTTTGATCAATACTAATTAACTAATATGATTTCTCTATTAATATATTATACTTATAATATGTTGATAAATCACAAATAACCTTTTTCTGAAATATCCATCCTATTAGATTGTTCTGGTGAAGGCAACCCAAAAGGATCATGCTAGTATCACATTAAGTACATACTTATTATAGTTATTTTCACACCCCCAAAGTAGAACGGAGGAAACGTTTGTGGGTGGAGGACGTCATATTCAGTATCATAACAGTTCATAGTATGGAAAGTACACACCACCATACATATAAAGGTTTCAAAATGTTTACATAATTGTATTTGTTACATGTTCAAAGGATAAATACATAAACATCTTTCAAAAGAAGTAATTAACGTCAGAGCATTAATCCCCAAAAGTTGGTTTCCAAATCTGCTTAGCGGTTACATGAGAATACAAATTATTTCAAATAAAAAGTGTCAACAATAAAGTTGGTGAGTTCATAAGCGGTTTTGAGTAAATGTATACCATTCCAAAGTTCGTGCGTTTTCCAAGAAAATCCCTTATTTTCTTATAAAAGTATGAAATGCATATGAATGTTCGTGTTGTGAATTGTAAATAGTTGTACCAGGAAAATCCTTTATTTTCCTATTAGTTAATTGTTTTGGATACATGAAAATCCATTATTTTCCTAAAGTAACAGGCAGTCTCTAATGTCCAAGACCGAAAATTTGCAAGCAACTGCCATGCTTAAAGGTTGAGGTATAGTTTTATATAATAAAACTATAAGAAGATCACACTCATTATATGAACAATAGTTTTAATAGCTACCTATTCATAAAAGCAGAATACCATAACAATTGTCTATCCGGTAAGTTTTATAACCATACTAAACATAATATGCCTGTGGCGACGGTCTTCAGGCATTGAAACATTATGACAAACTGTCACCCAAAGGACTATAGCTAAGAATCAGGGCGCGGGATCATGACTTCCCATATAGATCTATACACATTTCACATGCTCTCCAAATGGGAGACTCTGGTTATAATAGACAAAACTTTAGGTAGTACCTCTTAAAAAAAGGTAGCATTGAAGATGTAATCGTCTCATGGATTCTCAACTAAGTCTGTATTAAAATAATAGTTTTGTATGAAATGTTTATTCGCTTTCACAATGTTTGACAAAGCATAAATCATAAAATGGTTTAACAAGGATGGCTACCCTGGATACTATGCATTTTGTATAAATCTAATGCATGCAAAGTATAACAAGAATTTTCACGTTTTCACTCAGGATTAACCGGGTGTTTACTTGTATTCTCCCCCGAAATGTATTAAAAGTACATTATAAAGTATTTGAAGGTGTATAAACGGGGGTATGAACTCACTTGATAGAGTGAAGATGGTGAGATGAAAACCGAGCAGAACTTCGACAGGAGAAAACGGGTTTCTCGAGATTCTCGGGAACCTCGGGAGTGCAAAACTGCCTTCGGGACTTGGGTATGAAAACTGGGGCTTCAGGATATTTCTTGCACGCAAAACGGAGTAAAAACGCATGAGAAAGAGAGGAAATGAGCAATTTTCCCCCGAACCGTCACATCCCTTTTATAGGGAGGCTGAACCGCCTCAGTATGCTGGGCGTACGGGGTTATGCGGGGCGTAATGGGATGTCATTGCTTACGCACTTCGGATGGGAGGGCTTCTGTCTGATCGGAGAGCCTGTGGCCGATGAGACGAGGCTCTTTTCCTCTGGTATGCTGGGCGTAATCCTTTACGCGGGGCGTAAATGGATTTTCCAACTTCTAACTTGCATAACTTTTGCGTACGCGCTCCGTTTTTTGCGTTGCTTATATCCACGCGTGGGTGAGACTGTACTCTACAACTCTCATTTAGACTCCGTCGGCTAGTTTTGATTTTATAGTTATTATATTATTTTTAGTAGGGTGGGTCAGGAAAAGTTTGTTTAAATTCCATAATATCTTCATCTGATGTCCATTTTCATCAGTCTTTTTACCGTTGTATTCCTAGTGTCGAGATCTTCAACTTTCATTTAGGTTGTGTTAGCTGAAAATCGCTCGATCTCTTATTTGAGTTTTTAGCCGTCTACTGCTAGGTCTGAAACTTCGAAAAATCATAACTTTCTCATACGAAGTCAGATTTGGGCGTTCTTTTTATGTATGTTCGTGGTTTAACGATATCTACGACTTTAATTTAGATACCTAAGGCTAAAAAGTATTTTATTGAAATTTCTCGCTTTATGTTTAACAACGCTTTACCGGTAGTGTTACGAATCTTTGATTGGTCATAACTCCTTCATTATAACTCGGATTTTAGTGTTCTTTATATTTTTGGAAACCTTATCACGATATCTACCACATAGTGTGCTCAAACGAATCTTTTTGAACATTTCATTTTCGATGATATTCTTATTACTTCACAAAGAGATTACAAGACTCGTCCTTTAGACATTACATTGACCTGAAATAATGGATTGTTACATCATCCCTCCGTTAGAGGAAATTTCATCATGAAATTAGTTACGAAATAAGTGCCAATGGACTAGGGAAGAGATGCGGGTACTTTTGTTGTATCAGATCTTCTCGCTCCCAAGTGAATTCAGGTCCTCTCTTAGTGTTCCGGTGAACCTTCACTATTGGTATGCGACTCTGTTTAGTTCGTTTGATTTCCCTATCCATGATCTCGACGGGTTCTTCCACAAAGTTAAGATTTTCGTTAAGTTCGATTTCGTCAAGTGGAATCACAAGAGTTTCGTCGGACAAACACTTTTTCAGGTTCGATACGTGGAACAATGGATGTACTTTATTAAGCTCGATTGGAAGTTGAAGTCTGTAAGCCACTGGACCAATCCTTGAAGTAATTTTGAGGGGTCCAATGTACCTTGGATTTAGTTTTCCATGCTTCCCAAAGCGTACCATGCCCTTCCAGGGTGAGACCTTCAGTAGAACTCGGTTACCAACCTGAATTTGGAAGATGTTTTTAGTTGTTTCCCTAATGATCTCCGGACTGGTGAGAGTGCTATCAGGGACTAGACCTTTTGCCAACTGTGTGTCGCCCATTTCTGTCCAACACGTAGGTGATCTGCACTTACGACCGTAAAGGGCTTCAAATGGAGCAGTCTTGATACTAGTATGATAACTGTTGTTGTAAGAGAACTCAACTAATGGTAAGTGAACATCCCACACATTACCAAAGTCGATCACACGTGCTCGTAACATGTCTTCTAGAGTTTGGATCGTTCTCTCACTCTGTCCGTTAGTTTGTGGGTGATAGGTTGTACTCATATCCAACCTTGTTCCCATGGATTTTTGCAACGATTGCCAAAATCTGGAAGTGAATCTACTGTCTTTGTCCGAGATGATAGACATCGAGACTCCATGAAGTTTCACGATCTCTCGGATGTAGGTTCTCGTTAGCTTTTCCATCTTACCAGTTTCCTTGATCGGTAAGAAATAAGCAGACTTGGTTAGTTTGTCGACGATCACCCAAATGGTATCGTGACCACCCTGAGTCTTGGGTAGTTTTGTTATGAAGTCCATGGAAATCTGTTCCCATTTCCACTCAGGTATTTCGGGTTTATGGAGTAGACCTGAGTGCTTATGGTGTTCTACTTTTATCTTGGCACAAGTCAAGCACTTGCTCACATAGGTAGCAATTTCTGCTTTCATGTTTGGCCACCAGTAGAGTTGTTTGAGATACATATACATCTTATCTGAACCTAGGTGTACGGAGTATGGAGTCTTGTGTGCTTCGTTCATAACTATCTCTCTGAACCCACTAAACATTGGTGTCTAGATTCGGTTCATGAGGTAGTGTACTCCGTCACTCTTGATCTCTAGATTCTTGTCCATCCCTCTAATGGTTTCACCTGTCACGTTTTCGGGTTTCAAGGCTTCTATTTGAGCTTCCTTGATTTGTGTCGGCAGATGTGAATGGATCGACATGGTTAATGACTTCACTCTTCGACCAGAGTACGCCTTACGACTAAGGGCATCAGCCACCACATTCGCCTTTCCCGGATAGTAATGAATCTCACATTCGTAGTTGTTGAGAAATTTGAGCCAACATCGTTGTCTCATATTTAACTCCTTCTGGTCGAATATGTGTTAAAGGCTCTTGTGGTCTGCGAAGATTGTGCACTTGGTACTGTATAGGTAGTGCCTCCAGATTTTTAGAGCGAAGACCACAGGTCCAAGTTCTAAGTCATGAGTGGTGTAGTTGACTTCATGTGTTTTCAGTTGTCGTGAGGCATACACAATAACCTTTCCTCGCTGCATGAGCACACAACCTAACCCTTGATTCGAAGCATCGCAATACACCACAAAATCTTCGATCCCCTCTAGAAGAGAAAGAATGGGTGTGCTGCATAGGGCCAATTTCAGAGTCTGAAATGCAACATTTTTCTTTTCTCCCCAGTTGTAGGTCACACCTTTCTGAGTTAGGGAGGTAAGAGGCTTTGCGGCGCTGGAGAAGTTCTGAATGAACCTTCGATAATAACCAGCAAGGCCTAGAAATTAGCGAATCTCTGTTGGTGTAGTTGGTGCAGACTAATTTTCGATAGCCTTGATTTTAGATGGGTCCACGTGGATTCCTTCTTCGCTGACCACGTGACCTAGGAAGTCCACCTTCCTAATCCAAAACTCACATTTTGAGAACTTCTCATAAAGTCTCTCAGCTGTTAATGTCTCTAAGACTTGTCTCAGATGTTGACCATGCTCTTCTTTAGTCTTTGAATAAATGAGTATGTTGTCTATGAATAGTATCACAAATTTATCCAAGAATGGATGACATACCCAATTCATTAAGTCCATGAACACGACAGGGGCATTGGTTAGTCCGAACGACATCACTACAAACTCGTAATGCCCTCATCTTGTTAGGAAGGCCGTCTTGGGAATATCACTCTCCAGGACTCGCAGCTGGTGATATCCCAATCTCAGATCGATCTTGGAGAAGTAGTTGGCTCCTTGGAGTTGGTCGAATAAGTCGTCGATTCGTGGTAGGGGTTATCGGTTCTTGATGGTAAGTTTGTTGAGCTCTCGGTAGTTGATGCACATCCTAAATGATCCATCCTTCTTTTTCACAAACAACACTGTTGCTCCCCATGGCGAGAAGCTCGGCCTGATAAATCCTTTGCTGAGTAGCTCATTCAGTTGGTTGGATAGCTCTTGCATCTCCGCTGGGGCTAATCGATAGGGCGCTTTGGCTATCGGGGTAGCTCCGGGAATCAGATCGATTCTGAATTCGACTTGTCTTGCGGGTGGTATTCCTAGAAGATCTTCAGGAAAAACATCAGGAAACTCGCATACATCAGGCACGCTCTTGATGTCCTGGACTTCGCGTTTCACATCCACGACATGTGCTAAAAACGCATGGCATTCTGTGTGTAGGCACTTCTGAGCTTGGATACACAAGATAATACGAAGAGTGGTACTGGGTTTGTCACCGTAGATAATGAAGGTTTCACCGGTTGGTAGATTAAGGCGAACGGCCTTATCGTAACATAAAATGTCCGCATAATGAGAAATCAGCCAGTCCATGCCTATGATGACATTGAAACTCTTAATCGAGACTGGCATGAGGCTGATTGGAAATGGATTATTGTTTAGAGTTAGGGTACAGTTTAACTATATCTCCTTAGTGCCTTCTGTTTTACCGTTGGCCATTTGTACTATAAACGGTTCACTTAATGATTGGGGTGTTTGTTTCAACAGGCCCTTAAAATTATGACTCACAAAACTCCTCTCCGCTCCACTATCAAACAAAATGCATGCATACGATTTATCGAGAAGAAACATACTCGTAACAACAGTGGGGTCTGCAATGGCTTCATCCTATCCCATTGCGAACACTCGGCACCTTCCGCCGGTATTCTTGTAGTTTGCCTTCGGGCAGTCCCTCCGGTAGTGCCCTGTGGCTCTACACTCAAAGCAGGCGCGACTTACTCCGGCATTAGCAGTGGGGGCGGCTTGTTGGGCTGGCTCCTTACAGAAGCGAACTGTATGCCCCTTCTTATTGCACCTAGTGCATTGGAAGTCACTGCAAGGACCGTGATGGTGGAAGTTGCATTGGTTGCACTTCGGAAATCTCCCACTGTATGAACTTGTGGGTGCAGTGGTGGTAGGAACAGTAACAGCGTGAGCCCCTACCACTTGTTGTTTCTTAGGGTTCCCCTATTGGGTTTGCCCCCTTTTCTTGTTCCAAGGCCTTCCCTGGCCCTGTACCTCCTTTGATGGATCGACAATAGTTGCAACAATACCCTGTTTGACCCCATGGTCGATGACTCGCTGATCCAGGCGCTTAGCGCTGTTGAAAGTGATATGGTCAGAGGCCAACACGTGACCTTGAATCTAGGGTGACAACCCCCAAATGTACCTCTCAACCTTTTTCAGTTCTGGGTTGACCATGGTAGGGCACAAGGCAGTAAGGTCACTGAACCTGGCCGTGTAGGCTACTAGGTCAGACCCAGTCATCTTCAGATTCCAGAGCTCCTGCTCTAGCTTTTGTATCTCGCCCGTTGGGCTGTATTACTCCAGTAGTAGGACCTTCAAGTCCACCCAACTTATGGCATTGGCGACGGTGAGAGTCACGGACTTCACATGGCTTTTCGACTAGGTGAGAGCTCGATCAGTGAGGGTGCAAGTGGCGAACTTTACTTTGCTCGCTTCTTGGCAAGAGCAGATCTCAAAGACCGTTTTGGTCTTTTCGAACCATTGCATCAGTGCAATAACTCCTCCTATGCCATTAAAAGTTTTTTGGCTTTGAGTTGGAGAACTCCTTGTAAGTACATTCCCTTACGCGACCATGACGAGTGCCATGGTCGGAATGATTCGTGCTGCTTCCTGCCCCTCCATTTCTATTGGAGTTTATTTGCGAGAGGGCGGTGGTTATTGCTGCTGTGATAGCAGCCTGGACCATGGTCAAATCATAAGCTGGTGGTGGAGGTGGTGTTGGTCTCGTGCCCGGTCTAGGTCTTAGGTTTGGACAAGGAGGTATTGCGCTGCCAAGAATTAAAAATGAAAGATTATTAGTTTTGGTGGTTGCGGGTTGAATGATAATGAGTTAACTATCTTTAATAGTTCAAGAATTTGGTTTGACCTACACAGGGCTTTGAGTTTGATTCACAAATGGAGTTTGAATAGCAATAGATAAACTGACGAACTCGAATGAAATGCACAGAATTGACACATGAAAGAGATATGCCCTATATATATATATATATATATATATATATATATATATATATATATATTAAACATATGGTTGCGTTACATCCGAAGTTAGAAAAAAAAATGACCTATCTAAAGGTCTCCGATTACATAAAGTTAAAGAATGTAAGACTTTTAGGCAATGGTCCTATTCTATATCAAAATTTGGGAGTTAGGTGAGCACTACTTGCGGTGCGGATTGCGCTTGGAGCTTGACTCCACATCCAATTGCTTGGCTCCCATTAGACACCTATCAAAGGCAACTTGTTGCTCTCTCAAATCCCTCATTTCGGAGAGCGCTGCAGTCATTTGCTCCTCGAGGGAGTTGGTGTGGAGTTGAGCATTCCCTTGTAGCATGTCTAGACGACGGATATCAACTACATTATCCTCCATCCTTATGTCAAACTCATGAATCCGGTTTACTTGGACTCCGGGTTGATAAGCCTGATTGGCATGTTTGCCTTCCATAACTGGGAGTGCTCGATCAGCTGAACTTCCCACGCTGACATCGTAGAAGTCGTGACACATACCATAAGGAGGACGCAACCCTTGCTGCTGGCTCCAATGATGGATGTGGCTTCCCCAGACGGGAGTTGGTCCTTGAAATCCCATCCTGAAAGGAGGTCGAACGAATGGAGGTCGGAAGGCTGGCGGATTGATTACCTCAGGCTCTGAGGCTGAGCTATCTGAATCTTCCTCCTCATCGTCTTCCATGGGTTCCTCCTCGGGGTCATCTTCAATCCATCCCCCATTACCTTGGTTGGGGTAGTAGTGGTCGTCGGGGTGATGGAATCCAACCATTGAGTCTATACGAGAATAGGGTTAAGAATTGACTATAAGCTAATGCATGTAAAATTTACCCTTAAGTTTGACGGTTGAAGATACCCAAATACTCCCATAGTATTCTTAATGATATGCTCTTGGTAAGTTTTAAATTTGTTGTCCACTGCAGACACTCCCTGGCATATGTTAGTTGGCTCTCGGACAAATATAGTTGATCAGGCTATATTCATCCCAGTTCCGATTACATGTCCCAAGGTACACCTGCAATGCACAATTTATTTATAATACTTCTATACTGATCTATTTATGACACTGTTATTAATATGAAATGAATGCATGCCTACTTTACAAAAATTAAATAAATTTAATTTTTAAAAGTATGACTCGTACTCAGAGTGTTTTTTTCCAGTTGTGTTTATAGTTGTATACCAAAAATGGTTTTGATATATACTTAATTCGCTATAAACAATGCTCTGATACCAATCTGTCACACCCCCAAACCAAAACGACGGAAACGTTCGGGGGCGGAGGAAGTCATATTCAGTATCATAACAGTTCATAGTAAGTAAAGTACACACCACCATACATATAAAGGTTTCAAAATGTTTACATAATTGTATTTGTTACATGTTCAAAAGATAAATACATAAACATCTTTCAAAAGAAGTAATTAACGTCAGAGCGTTAATCCCTAAAAGTTGGTTTCCAAACCTGCTTAGCGGTTCCCTGAGAATACAAGTTATTTCAAAGAAAAAGTGTCAACAATTAAGTTGGTGAGTTCATAAGCGGTTTTGAGAAAATGTATACCATTCCAATGTTCGTGTGTTTTCCAAGAAAATCCCTTATTTTCTTATAAAAGTATGAAATGCAGATGAATGTTCGTGTTGTGAATTGTAAATAGTTGTACCAGGAAAATCCCTTATTTTCCTATTAGTTGATTGTTTTGGATACAGGAAAATCCCTTATTTTCCTAAAGTAACAGGCAGTCTCTAATGTCCAAGACCGAAAATTTGCAAGCAACTGACATGCTTAAAGGTTGAGGCATAGTTTTATATAATAAAGCTATAAAAAGATCGCACTCGTTAGATGAAGAATAGTTTTAACAGCTACTCATTCATAAAAGCAGAATACCATAATAATTGTCTGTATGGTGAGTTTTATAACCATACTAAACATAATATTCCTGTGGCGACGGTCTTCAGGTGTCGAAACGTTATGACAAACTGTCACCCAAAGGACTGTAGCTAACAGTCAGGGCACGGGATCATGACTTCCCGTATAGATCTATATACATTTGACACACTCTCCAAACGGGAGACTCTGGTTATAATAGACAGGACTTTAGGTAGTACCTCTTAACAAATAGGTAGCATTGAGGATGTAATCGTCTCACGGATTCTCAACTAAGTCTGTATTAAAATAATAGTTTTTATGAAATGTTTATCCCCTTTCATAATGTTTGACAAATCATAAATCATAAATGGTTTAACAAGGATGGCTACCTTGGATACTATGCATTTTGTATAAATCTAATGCATGCAAAGTATAGCAAGAGTTTTCACGTTTTCACTCGGGATTAACTGGGTGTTTACTTGTATTCTCCCCCGAAATGTATTAAAGTTACATTATAAAGTATTTGAAGGCATATAAAAGGGGGTATGAACTCACTTAATAGATTGAAGATGGTGAGATGAAAACCGAGCAGAACTTCGACAATAGAAAACGGGTTTATCGGGATTCTTAGGAACCTCGGGAGCATAAAACTTCCTTCGGGACTTGGGTATGAAAACTGGGGCTTCGGGATATTTCTTGTACGCAAAACGAAGTAAAAGCACAGGAGAAAGAGAGGAAATGAACAATTTTTCTTGAAACCCTTGTATCCTGTTTATAGGAAGGCTGAACCGCCTCGATACGCTGGGCGTACGGGGTTACACGGGGCGCAATGGGACGTCATTGCTTACGCACTTCTGATGGAAGGGCTTCTGTCCGATCGGAGAGCCTGTGGCCGATGCGTATGAGCTCCGTTTTTCGCGTTCTTTATATCCACGCGTAGGTGAGACTGTACTCTACAACTCTCATTTAGACTCCGTTGGCTAGTTTTGACTTTATATTTATTATATTATTTTTAGTAGGTCGGGGCAGGAAAAGTTCGTTTAAATTCCATAATTTCTTCATCCGTTGTCCATTTTCGTCAGTCTTTTTACCGTTGTATTCCTAGTGTCGAGGTCTTCAACTTTCGTTTAGGTTGTGTTAGCTGAAAATCGCTCAATCTATAATACAAGTTTTTAGCTGTCTACTATTAGGTCTGAAAATTCAAAAAATCATAACTTCCTCATACGAAGTCAGATTTGGGCGTTCTTTTTATGTATGTTCGCGGTTTAATGATATCTAGGAATTTCATTTAGATACCTAAGGCTAAAAAGTATTTCATTGAAATTTCTCGCTTTATGTTTAACAACGCTTTACCGGTAGTGTTACAAATCATTGATTGGTCATAACTCCTTCGTTATACCTAGGATTTTAGTGTTCTTTATATTTTTGGAAACCTTATCATGATATCTACCACATAGTGTGCTCAAACGGAGCTTTTTGAACATTTCATTTTCGATGATATTCTTATTACTTCACAAAGAGACTACAAGACTCGACCTTTAGACATTACATTGACCTGAAATAACGAGTTGTTACAGTTATGGGTATAGACACCTAATCCAATAGTCTTCCACTTGGATAAGTCTAATAACTATAACTCTAAGTAAAATCGATTAGCAATCGTAGCTCTCAAAAGCCGTTGTCGAACTCTGATGCGTACTTTAGATAAGGGATCATATAATCCTCTGTTCTTCAAGATATCATGGGGACAAATACATGGAACGTAGTCATATATTGTCCAACAGTTTGTTTGTCAATTTCTGATTTGTTTAACATAGAACATAATTGAACACATCAATTGAGTCCTGACCGGTATCGACACATAGGTCAAAACAAAATCATTGAGAGGCCCAAGATATCGCTTTCAATCCTCCGAGGATTAAAAGGAACAGATAAACTTTGACTTATATGCTTGTACTAACCACTCATTAAATCATATACAACATCACGTTTTAAAACATCAAGTTACGAATGCATTTTCGTACTATCAATGCACAACCAACATGTAGTCAACAACTCATATATCTTGATTTGCAGACTTATACGATATTAATGTCTCACAATCACTCGTGATACATTCCATGAAGTGATTCATGTGAGTGTGGGTTTAATCCAATACTCAAATCTTATTTCAAGAGAACTCATGAATGTGTAGCAAACTTTTGCTATGTCTAAACACTTTAGAAATTGTACAAGCCAAATTCATGACAATCTTGCCTCAATACCTATTTTCAAAGTATGATCGACTGTGGATAGTTTGAATAATCTTATTATTCTGGAAGTCAAAACATGCAAATTGAAACAATAGTAAACAATTGACACAAGATAGTAACTTTAATCACAAATAAAACTCCTTTTATTTTAATCATCCAATGTTAATTAAATTTTATCTATTACAAGTTTCTAAACAGCTATCTACTCATTAAAACTAAAATTGTGCTTCAGCCCAGTGTTCCTCGCATTTTGCAAGTGTTTAACCCTACTCAGTCCCTTTGTAAGGGGATCTGCTGGGTTCTCCTCTGATGATACCCTCTTTACTACGAGGAGTCCTTTTTCTACCCGATGTCTTATGAAGTGATATTTTCTGTCGATGTGCCTGGATCTACCATGATCCCTTAGTTCCTTGGTTAAGGCGACCGCAACCTCGTTGTCACAGAAAATCTCCAAAGGCTCCTTTATAGCTGGTACAACTCCAAGGTCTCCGATGAAGTTCTTCACCCATATCGCCTCCTTCAACGCTTCGCTTGCTGCTATGTACTTTGATTCACACGTTGAATCAACTATAGTCTCCTGTTTGGAACTTTTCAATGTTATTGCTCCTCCATTCAGGGTAATTACCCAGCCCGACTGAGAGCAAAAATTATCTCTGTCGGTCTGAAATCTGGCATCACTATACACTATCACTCTTAAGTCATCACTCCCACCGAGGGTAAGGACCCAGTCCTTAGTTCTCCGCAGGTACTTAAGAATGTTCGTTACCACAGTCCAATGAGCTTTACCAAGATTTCCTTGATATTTGCTGACCATGCTCAAAGCAAAGGCCACATCAGGGCGAGTACAAGTCATAGCATACATGATCGAGCCAACTGTGGAAGCATATGGTACTCGACTCATCTTTGTTATCTCAACCTCTATACTCAGACTTTAAGTCTTACTCAGTTTGGTATATCCTTGGATAGGTAAGTCACCTTTCTTGGAATTCTCCATGTTAAAACGCTTCATCACCTTGTCCAAGTACGTACTTTGACTAAGTCCTATTAGTGTTTTACTCATTTTTCTCAATATCCTTATCCCTATAATATAAGCAGCTTCCTCGAGGTCCTTCATAGGGAAACACTTCCTAAGCCAGAACGTAACCTCCTGCAAGGGTGGGATGTCATTTCCTATGAGAAGTATGTCATCCACATACAACACCAGAAAGTTAACTATACTCCCACTAGCATTGACATATACACATGACTCATCCTCACTTCTCGAAAATCCAAACTCTTTGACTTTCTCAACAAAACAATGATTCCATCTGCGAGATGCTTGTTTCAATCCATAAATGGATTTCTCAAGCTTACAAAAACTATTAGGGTACTTTGCGTTAAAAAAACCCTCTAACTGACTCATATAAACATATTCAGCGAACTTTCCATTAAGTAAAACGATTTTGACATCCATTTTTCATATTTCATAATCATGAAATGTGGCTACGACTAGCGTAACCCTTATAGATTTAATCTTTGCTACTGGTATGAAGGTTTCATCATAGTCAACTCCATGATTTTGAGTCAAGCCCTTAGCAACCATTCGCTCCTTATATGTGTGTACTTTCCTATCCATGTCGGTCTTTTTCTTAAAGATCCATTTGCACCCGTCCATCTTACGACCTGGTACATTGTCAACCAAGTTCCAAACTTGATTTTCATACATGGACTAAATCTCATTGTCCATAGACTCTTTCCATTTTATAGAGTCAGGGCCTGTCATGGCTTCCTTGTAGTTATTAGGTTCATCCAAATTTATTAATGTACTATCTCTGATAAACGTATCACCTTCAGTTGTTATATGAAAACAATATAACACATGTGGAACACTAACTCTACTGGAACGTCTCAGAGGTACAGACTCATCAATCGGTTCAACATGAGTTTCCTCCTCGGGTTGAGCGTTAGTGGTTGAGGTTCCTTCATCACTTAATTCTTGAAGCTCTTCAAGGTCAATTTGCCTCCCACTGTCCTCTTGGCATATGAGTTCGCTTTCGCGGAAAACTCCTCTCCTTGAAACAAAGACAACATTGTCACTCGGTGTATAGAAGAGATATCCAAAGGACATCTATGGGTAGATCATAAAAATACATCGCTCACTACGAGATTTGAGCTTGTCCTGAGTCTCTCGTCTTACGAAATCCTCGCAACCCCAAACCTTGATATGTTCTAATCTATGGTGTCCTAGGCGGCGTCAATTGTGAAACAATTACTCATTCCTTAAGATAGTCGTGGAACTCGATACTAAGATACTCTCCTCCTTGATCAGATAACAACATCTTTATCTTCCTGCCTAATTGATTCTCTACTTCTTGCTTAAACTCTTTGAACTTTTCAAAAGTTTCTGACTTATTCTTGATTAAGTAAACATAGCCATATCTGCTGTAATCATTAGTAAAAGTCACATAGAAGCGATTAGCATCCCTTGTGGCGGATCTCAAGGGTCCACACACATCGGTGTGTATGAGATCCAATAGACCCTCACCCCTTTCACAAGTACCAGTGAAAGGTGACTTGGTCATCTCTCCAAGCAAACAAGATTCGCAAGTGCCATCCGACCTTAAGTCGAATGAGTCCAAAACTCCATCCTTTTGGAGTTAGGCTATGCGCTCTTGTTGACATGTCCAAGACGAGAATGCCATAAGCATGCCTTGTCCAAACCTTTGGACTAATCGATGTGCAATACATTATTTCCTAAGTTATCTACAACGATCATAGTTTCATATATACCATTACAAGGAAATGCTTTAAAATAAAATATACCATTATAAAAAGCATTAATACAAACAATTTCATTATCAAATGAAAATGTAAAACCGTGTTTATACAAACCACGAAAGTAAATAATGTTTCTCGCCATATCGGACGAGTAGCAACAATTATTCAAATCTAATTCTAACCCACTACTAAGAAATAAAGAGTAAAATCCAATCTTGGTGACAGGCGACACTTTCCTATTCCTCATGATTAAGTTTATCTTCCTGTGCTCCATATCCCTACATCTTTTTAGTCCCTGCAAAGTTGTACAAATGTGAAAACCACAACATGTATCAAGGACCCAAGAATTAGCATGTGACGAGTTATTAGACATAATAGTGTAAATATTTGCACGGGTGGGATTTATCTTCCCATCCTTGATGTCTTGCAAGTATTTGGGGCAACTTCCCTTGCAGTGCCCTTTTTCATGACAGTGGAAACACTCTGCTTCGTTTTGGTTGGTAGAGGGAGTAGTAGAACCACCTATGGTTCCACTAGAAGAGGATCCATAATGGGACTTTCCTATGTGGCTCTTAGTAAGAGCCTTCCTCTTATTCCCCTTCACATATCCAATTGCCAGAATAGGGGCAACATCAATAGAGTAGGAGTAGGAACAACATATTTGTCTTTCAAACTACTCTCAACAGTTCTAAGTAGGCCATGAAGCTTGCTTAGAGTGATCTCCTCCTTGTTCATATGATAAGTCATACGAAACTGGTCATAACAAGGAGGCAAAAAGTGTAGGATAATATCAATGGACAACTCTTCATTGAAGTTAACATTCAACTTCAACAAGTGGTCTACAAACCTTTGCATCTTTTGCAAGTGGACCGTGATGGACTCTCCATCCTTCATTTTTGTTGTAATCATGGAGGCTAAGGTTTCGTACATTTCCTGTTGAGAACTTTGATGGTACCTTTCCATCAAGTCTTGGTGCATCTCAGTTGTCATTGTGGCTAACATGATACATGACACCTTTGTGGTGTCCTTCTCATGAGTCCTATGTTCAACAACTTCTTCAGGAGTAGCATTTGCTTTATCAATATCCATAAGCTCTTTATCGAGGACATATTCCTTGTCCTCGTAACGAGTGACCATCCTAATGTTCTGAATGTAATCATTGAAATTCGAACAATCAAAGATGACCTCCCACACAAGTTCACGAGGGAGAAGAAGCCAGAAGGGTTTGAGCCAGAAGCGGTGTTGGAAGACATCAGCAAATAGAAATAACAAATTTTAGATTAGATAAGATTCCTTAATATAAGACTGAATTGAAACATTAAGGCTAGGACCCAACACAATATTTTACAATTTAGAGGAGGGATGCGATAATCCAATTGCAAATTATTTGAAGTTAGGTAAATGACGATTTACCAATTTCCACCATGAAAAACAAAATTTATTATTAATTTTTAAATGAATTTGAAATTCCTTGATTCTTTTGAGATTCATTGAACTTTTCAATGGCAAGTTTAAATCTCGATTATGCCCTTCAAGTTTGTGACTAGGATACCGAGGATCACAAACAAGTTGTGGATAACCATGTAAATAAATTTTGTACTCTCAATGTCATTTATCATGTAATCAATGTGCAAGTTAACCACATACGCTCCATTGATTTATGACAAAGATCAAGCTACCCTTTTCCACCCTTGTTAGTCCAAGTTAGTGTGTCAGTTAACCACACAGGATCCACTAACAACTTGGCAATGTGCAAATTACAAGGTCATGGAATAACATCATTTTCACGTTTCTCCTAAAGTAACTAAGATTGGGAATTTTATAAAACATTTAGTTACTTTATAATTATCATTATACTTTTAATGAGAATTAATGTCATATCCTACCTGTTCGGCTAATGACCCTCCACCAGTCAAGGAAGCAGTGGTTGAGAGTGGACACTCATTTAATCTCCATTTTATAGGCAATTTCCTTATACCCCCTTATAAACTGGCTTCGTGAATGAGGCCTACTAATGGTAAGATTGACTTGTCTTATACATATATAAGTATTAACTTTTAATATTATAATAGTATAAGGGTTGAATTTTAAACTATTAAAATTCTAAGGTTTGGAATTAAATGTTTCATAAGTGATACTTTACAAATTCCAAAACTTGAGTGCAAGTTTTGTAACACTTCAAAAAATTTGGTTTCCATAACTTATGAGTTTAATGTTCATGAATGAGACTTTTCATATTTCATAACTTGAGGACAAGTTATGAAACTGTCTTCAAGAACCATTTAGATCAATTATAACTTATTCAATTAACATATAATTTATTATTTACCAAGTTGATCTAATCTAACTCACATAGTAAGGCAATTCAAATCAAATAATACAAATAATCACCTTATTATCTTAAAATTTGATAATTGTCCTTTAATTGGATATGGATAATCACTACCATATAAAAAACGATTTTTAATAGTCAAAACAGTTTGTGGTAATGATTCTCATCCAAAACTTGGCCAAAAACAAAAAAAGCTTCCACTAAACAGTCACCACGTCATGGTCACATTGACCACATCGTGGTCATCAGTCAGATTCCAAAGAAAACGATTTTCTTGCTTTGAACAATTACCAATGGATTAATATTAGATAAAACACCCTAGGCTCTGATACCACTGATGGGTTTTGAGCACTATAACACTCATATGGTGCACATACAATCCTAGATGCTTTGGATCTAATTTTTCTCTAATTATACATGCAATATTGTTTTTCCAAAGCATGGGGTCTAACTAGCATACAAAGGTGATATATGAATCATTAAAACTAGTTAGAAGATTACCTCTTGTTGTAGCTTGTTGGATTTGGCCTTTCAAGAGCTTAGCACCTCAAGTGTGATGCCTCTAATAAGTCACAAACACCACCAAGAATTGGAGGACTTAAGAGAGGGGTTCTAGGAACCTAAAATCGGCTATACTCTTGCTGAGAATGCATGCGTGTTCGATTTTAGCCAAGGGGTTACATATATATAATGTAGAATTCCAAGAGTCATATGTAACCCTAATTCTTACACTTAGGCTTATGATCCAATAACCCATATGGACTAACTCTTCAAAGACACTCACATAAAATTACTCCATCATGGATCAATAGCCCAAACCATATATATCAATAATTTACATAATTACTCCCCGTTAGTTTAATTAGTCTCTTTTGATCACTTAATTAATTCCAAATTAATTCTTGATCAATACTAATTAACTAACATGATTTCTCCATTAATATTTTATACTTATAATATATTAACAAATCACAAATAACCCCTTTCTCAAATATCCATCCTATCAGATTGTTCTGGTGAAGGCAACCCAAAAGGACCATGGTACTATCAGGTTAAGTACATGCCTATTATAGTTATGGGCTTAGACACTTAATCCAACAGACATTTGGTCACTCATCTTGCTCAATCTTATGGTATTTTGATTCCTAATTTTATTAGGAACCTTACGTGATTCAAGGATAATGAATTGTCAATTCAATTCTTTAGTGTTATGCAGGTAGTGGTGAATACGGGTGGGGGATTTGTAATACCACCGGAAGACATTGCGCAACTTATTGGTCAACAAGAAGAATAACGACGACAAAGGGGTAGGCAGAATATCAGAGCCCATGGGGGAAAGGGTCTAACCGCAACAACCACATTAAACATTTGAGGGTGGGGTACCAACCGACCCATTTGAAAGTCGGGTTGGTACATATTTAGAAAATCTCCGCCGGGATGTCAATTACCACAATAGAGCTATTGATGTCTTGTTTACGCATCTTAATGTGGAGTGACCTCCCATAATGCCGCCTCATTACCCATACATTCCAACTTGGGAGGAGTTTTGGACAACGCAAGGAGATGGAGTGCCAGAGGCCGAGGATGGTTATTAGTCTTTTATTTAGTTTTTATTGTTTTTAAGTTTGTTTTGTTTTACTTTTTAAGTTTTTATATGGTTTGTTTTGAACTTATAACTAACTATGGGATGGATTTTTTCTTCTTTCCACAATCTGTTTACTATGTTTCAGATTTGGTGACCTGTCGTAAGCGGGATATTGAGAGAAAAGAGAAAGGAGCATTCAAGTAAAGGCGTTTATATCGAAATTATGAGTCAAAACCCATAATCTTTAATAAGTGTGGTTTTAGTCTTGTCAGAAAATAGAGATGAAGGAAGATCCAAGAAACTAATAGAGTCTTACAGGGTCTCGAAATGTTTCAATTGCACTTCACTTAAATTCAAGAATTAACTCCATGTCGTGACTTTGGAAGCCAACGAAATTTCAAAAATGATTAACTTTGACACCATGACGTGGATTACCATACCACGACCTGATCAACATAATTGCCTTTTTTACCTTTCTCTTTCAAAAATGAAATGTGGCGTATGCTTTACCACAATGATGCACTATACTTTGAAGACCATAAACACCACATTTGTTGAAGATGTAAGTTTCGGATTCATATCTTGACCGGCACATTTATTCATCTCAAAAGATCAAAGTTCTAGTTTCATATGCAAGATGTTCAAGTTCAAGATACCCACGCTTTCCAAAACGATCTCGTCACTACTACCCTAGGGGAGTCTCTTCCTTTTTCTCCCTTTTATTGCTTTTAAATTATTTTATGCATACAATAAGGGAATTGTATGTAATAAGTGCGGGGTACGGGGTCGAAAAAGTAAATTGCTAGAATATTTTAAAATTTTAAATTTAGAAAAATTTAGAAATTGTTGATACATAAAAGTGACGCTTTTGAAAGTTATCTACCGCAACGGTTCAGTACCTGCAGCCAATTCAGCACCGGAGTCAATCTCTACAAGTGTGACCGCAACCATTCTCCATCAGCTACCATATCAGCATCTGGAGTATTCAAGTCTTTCCTATCCGCAGCCTTAGTTATTTCTTTTATGTAATTCACTCTATTGTCCAGCATGCCTTGCACGGCTGCTCATAGAGTCGTTCTTTTCTAAACTCTATAAATAGAGACTCTTTCTTATATATTATGTACTTGTGATATATGTGAGTGTGAAAACTCTTAACTTCTCAATACACAAGATTTCTCATTCAATTATCTTTCTTATCTTCATCTGTTATCAATCTTATTACTCTTCACACTCAAACTGCTACTGGAACATAACCTCTCTTCGGAGCAAGTCTTCTAGACTTAATCACTAAACTTGATCTCACTTACTAACTTGGAGTGATTGCATTCCTTGATATGGATCAGTTTAAGTGTATTCTTGATATAACTTTTGTTATTTATCTTTCTTTACTTTCCGCAACTAACTATCTAACTATATTACTATCTAACTTTATTATTGTTGAGCTTTTAGATCCTTAGAGATTAACTATTCCACAACTTACTTGTTCTAACGTTTGTTCAAGTGTGTCTCCAAGTTTTTCTCTCAACAATTGGTAACAGAGCCAAAGTGGTTGCTTTTTTGATATCGGAACTCTGATTTTATCATTAAGCTTTCTATGCCACTAAAGCTCATTTCTCAAAAAAAAAAAAAAAAAAAAAACACAAAATGGCACAATCGTTATCTCTAAATGTTTCCAATAGTGTTGGTGGTTCTAACCGAGCCCCAATATTAGGAGCAAATGAATATCATCACTGGTCACAAAGAATGGAGAGGTACTTAAGAAGATTGGGTAGAGATGTATGGAGATCCATGGAAGAAGGACCAAATGTTCCAGTCCTCACGCCAATCCAAACTGACGGTGCTGCAACCAGACTAGGAGGAGGTCAACCAACTATGAGCCGTCCTACCAAATATGATCTCGATAAAATGGAAAATGATGCTGCTTTTATGAAATCTCATGTGGTGTTGCTCCTGACAACTTTGATGTTATCATAAACTGCAAGTCAGCAAAAGAGATCTAGGATGTACTCAAAAACTTGTACGAAGGCTCAGAACAAGCACAAGATAAGAAGCTCACAACCACACTCAACGACTTCAAAAACTTCAAAGCTCATGCTGGTGAAAGTTTGGAAGACTCCTTCAAAAGATTCAACCTAATAGTCACGAAGTTATCAAATGCTGGTACCATCCGCAGCAACCATGAAACCAATCTCTAGTTTCTTAATGGTCTAGGAAGACATTGGACTATGGCCAAAATGATAGTCCAAGGTGACAGAAAGATTCACTCTTTATCACTCTACAAACTTTATGGAGAACTTCAAGCACAAGAATCCACTGTACTCAAAGACTGTGCTGACTTCGAAGGACCGCTTGCTCTCATAGCACAAGTTCCACCGCAGTCACCTTACTCTTCATCGTATGACACCCCACCTCAGTCATATGAAGCAGATTCTGAGTATGATGATGAAGAAGATTTTTAGAAGGCTATTGCTCTAGTTAGCCAACAGTTCAACCGCATACCACCTTCATCTTTTCGCAAGAATCAACAATTCAACAAACCACCATTCAACCGTAACTTCGGTCCTCAGAACAACAACTCTCGGTATCCTAAAGTCTCTCAGAACAATCAACCCAAGGAGGTACCGCAGTCTCCTCAGAACAAAGACTCTGGTACTCAATCAGAAGACAAGACTGATGTTGTAATTTGTCACAAATGCAACAAAGAAAATCACTTCGCAAAAGACTGTAAGGCCAACATAGTCAAGGACAGAGCATTCTATCTCAGAATGGCTCAAGAGTTAGAAGAAAAAGAAAAGGCAAGGGCATATGTGGCTCAAGTTAAACGAGACCAACAAGTTTGGTCATCAGGAGATGAAGAAGAGACCATCAGCAGTGTTACAAGAAAAGGGAAAATCTGCATGCTGGCCACTGCGGATGATGATAGGTCAGCAATGTTGAATAAAAACTACTGCTACATGGCGAAAGATGGGACTCTAAGCATCGTTGAATAGGTAAAACTCATGATCCAAACTTTAAATTATAACATGCATGATTGTCAACTCTACATAGATGAACTTAATGACACTTGTGCTGTCGTCCTTTCAGACTATAAGCCTTAGATAAGAAGAACATAGTGTCCCAAGAGATGTTCCACGTGAGGGGAAGACTGGATAACAAGAGACTTAAGATGGCAATGCTAGAAAGAAATCTAGAGTTAGAGAAAGATGCTAGAATGTTAAGTGAAACTAAATTAGAAATAGCCTTGAATCAAAAAGATTTAGCTCAGAAAGAAATTGTACGCTTGAATCTTTTAATTGAAAAACTGTTTAATGAAAGTGAGGCTATTGAAAATTTGGTAAAAAATGGAACCGTAGACAATACATATAATTGGGGTTGGTCAAATGGATATCCTACCGCAATGGATTCCTCACCTCGGTTCAACAAAGACCGAGTGTATGTCCCTCCTGATAGAGAATTTCATTTCCCTGTCAATGACAAGACTTTTCCCGAAGATATTAAAAACTCACTTTGGTAGATTACACAATTTGAGCAATAATTGTGTCATTGAGGAAATTTTGCCGAAGATATTAAAAACTCACAACTCACGCCAATTCTGAAACTTCATCCGAAGTTGATGAAGAAATTGTTGTTGAAAGCCCCGAAGTCTCAGAGGACTTTCCATCTTTGTCCTCGGACTATAATCAACTGTCCCAAAAATGTCCCACCGTATTCTCATCTAAAACCTACTCTGCAATAGTCAAGTCATCTTCACCGCAGTTAAAAAACATTGACTGCAACTCCTTAGTTCAAGGAACTACAACTCTTCAACCTATTTTCACGAATTGCCTATAGAAAATATCAAGGTAGGCCAATGCTCTCAAATTCCAGAATCTTCTAGTTCTGATGATTCTAGCCCACGTTTTCAAAATAATCCAAAAGGTTCCAAGAAACCGCAGTTGAATAACAATGACTACGGTTCACCAAATTTTTTGGCAAAAAGAGCTTTCAAAGAAGAAATTAGATCTCGAAACAAAAGTAGGCCAAATTTTTCAAAAAATAAGAAAATTCCAAAATCCAAGAGTTCAGAAAATTCTTCTTTCACGAAAACAAACAAAAAGGAAAGTTCAGTTTCACAAGCCACTTCTCCTACTTCTGACAAAACCCAAAAAGGTGTCAAACTTTTTAGAAACTATGTTTTTCTGATCTACTCTTCAACTGACCCAAAATGGAAAGCAATTTTACCCACCTCAACACTCTTAGAATCAAATCAAAACAAATGGAAAGGAATTTTATGAAATCCACCTAGAGCAAATCAAAGATTTACACGTGCGAAACCTCGTTCAAAACAAACTTTTCAGAACTCAAACGTCAAATCTTTCAAAAGTTACCCACCTTAGACTAATATCAAGTCCAACACACCCCATAAACTGCTGACCAAGCACAATGTCAGATTCAATGACAAACCCTCTTTTTGCAAATGTCAGTGTAGCTGTCAAAGGTTTTTATCTCATGTCAAGTCTAATCAAAGTCAAAAATCATGTACTTTTCAGAAAACTCGTAACAATCCAAATCTAAACAAACACCCAGGACTCGGTCTAAAAGATGACAAAAGACCTGTCCATGCAACCTCGGACCATGCATCATTTAAGAATACATTAATCGTTCCTGGCTCCAAACTTGTTTGGATGCATAAAGTAACCGTTTAAATCTTAGGCTTTGTGCAAGGAGGAACAAGAAGAAGAATGGTTAATTGACAGTGCCTGCTCCTTGCACATGACCGGAAGGTTAGAGTACCTTCGGAATTTCAGGCCTATATGCAATAGTGGAAATGTCACGTTTGGCAACAATGCAAACCGTGTCATCCGAGGTTACGGTGTTATCACTACGCGGAACTTTTCTATTCAGAAGGTTGCTTATGTAGAAGGTCTTAAACACAATCTCATCAGTGTCGGCCAACTATGTAAGGCAAGACATCGAGTTGAATTTGACAATCAATTCTGTTACATAATGACAAGTGATCGCAACACCTGTTTAATCAAGTCACGCTGCGAAGGAACGATGTATCCTCTTGGTGTTTCTTTTATCATTGGCAAACCGCAACTGTGTTTTTTGTCCAAAGCTGTATCCGAAGTCTGCTGGCTATGGCACCGCAAGCTCGCTCATCTCAATTTTCGCTACATCAACAATCTCGTTATAGGAGAACTAGTCCGCGGTCTCCCCATTCTCAAATTCAGCAACGATACTCTTTGTCCAGCGTGCGAATGCGGTAAGCAATCCAAAGCAAGTCACCCTCTGATAATGGATTCTTCTATCTCTGAACCACTGGAGCTATTCCACATTGACCTCTACGGTCCCTCAACTGTAGCCAGTCTTCACCACAAAAAGTATATATTGGTTATTGTTGATGACTATACACGCTTTACTTGGGTCTTCTTTCTTAGACTCAAATCAGAGACACCTCAGATCTTCATTAACTTCATCAAAGAAATCGAACTTCAAATCAAGCTTCCAGTCAGACGCATCCGTAGTGATAATGGAACTGAATTCACTAATCATCTTCTGACCAGTTTTCTAGTTTCCAAAGGCATCTCTCACAATTTTTCAGCACCCTATACACCGCAACAAAATGGTGTAGTAGAGAGAAGAAATCGCACACTCGTTGAAGCAGCCAGATCCATGCTTAACTTCGCCCAACTTCCTCTCTATTTCTGGGCCGAAGCAGTAGCAACCGCATGCTTTATTCAAAACCAAAGTATTATGTGCAAGCGTCTCAATAAAACGTCATATGAAGTGCTCAACAATCGCAAACCCAATGTTCGTTTCTTTCATATCTTTGGATGTAGATGCTTTGTGATCAACAATAGAGATCAACTCAATAAGTTTGCACCGAAGTCTGACGAAGGTATCTTCCTTGGTTATTCCACTAACAAGGTTGCATATTGAGTGCTCATCAGAAGAACAAGGTTGATCATTGAAAGCTTTGATGTGAAATTTGATGACTCTTACATCCACAGTGCACCTCCGGCTACCGCAACAACTGCCATCATGGAAAGTGACATTCCATTCAATTCTAGACCTCTAAATCTAGTTGAAATCAACTATGATGATCTGTTTGATCCCATTGAAACGACGAAACTATCCGAAGTCCTAGTGTCATCCGCAGCTCAACAACAACATGCCGATGTATCTGGGCCTTCTCTATCTGAAGTAGTATCGCTCAATACTTCCACCTCTCCGGTTGAGGGGGAACGCTCTACTCCAGATATTGCTTCAACCGTTGAGGTTCCAGTACCTGATGTTGCTTACATTCCTGCCCAAAGTGAAGTCTCACCACCAATCGAACCTTTGGACGACTCAGATGACGAACTCATAGAGAATACTGACACTAGATCCGATCCTAGAATTGTCACTCTTTCATCTGCATTCCAGGGGGAACCTTCTCAAGTTCCAGAGGAACTCCCATCCGCAATCCAGGGGGAACCTTAACCTCTACCAATCCCTCAAGTAAACTCTGCTTCAATAGATCAAGATGATTCAGCAGGATGTTCTCAATTCTAGGGGGAACTGCATTCCCCAACCGCAGATTCCTCTGATATCCAAGACATTCCTTCTACCGCAGCTGCTGATCATCTAATGCCACGTCTTCATTTATGGACAAAAGACCATCCACCAGGTCAAATTATCGGCAACCCATCAGTAGGTATCCAGACTCGATCTTCCAAAGATTTATCTGACCACTGCCATTATGCAGCATTTATGTCTTCGGTTGAACCTCGAACGATCAAAGAAGCTCTGCTTGAACCAGACTGGATAGCTGCAATGCAAGAAGAATTAGAAGAATTTGAAAGAAAAAAAGTATGGCAACTTGCTCCTCTTCCACAAGGTCATACTATTGTTCGTACAAGATGGGTTTTCAAGAACAAGCTAGACGAATCTGGCTCAGTCATCCGAAACAAGGCATGACTTGTTGCCAAGGGCTATAGTCAACTAGAAGGCATTGACTACGATGAAACGTATGCTCCGGTAGCACGAATGGAAGCCATCCGGATCTTTCTAGCATACACAGCCCACAAAAATGTCAAGGTACACCAAATGGACGTTAAGAGTGCTTTCCTCAATAGTGAACTAAAAGAAGAAGTTTACCTTCAGCAACCTCCAAGATTTGAAAATGATGAATTTTCCAGACCACTGCTATAAGCTCGAAAAAGCAATCTATGGCCTGAAACAAGCTCCAAGAGCTTGGTATGAGACACTCTCTGAATTTCTTGTCTCATCCGGTTACAAAAGAGGAGTGATTGATCCCACATTATTCAGAAAAGCAAATGGTGACTATCTTATGATGGTACAAATATATGTGGATGATATCATTTTTGGGTCTACTGATCAAGATATGGTAGATGAATTTGCAAAGCTCATGACCAACAAATTCAAAATGAGCATGAATAGAGAAATCAACTTTTTTCTAGGTCTTCAAGTCAAACAAAGTCAACAAGGAATTTTCATTCATCAAGAAAAATACACCACAGAACTTCTGAAGAAATACTCAATGGATAACTGCTCTTCTGCCAAAGTCCCTATGGCCTTCGGATATAAGATCTCTGTTGATCCCTCTGGTGAATTTGTGGATCACAAGACTTATAGAGGCATCATTGGTTCACTAATGTAGCTCACCGCAAGCAGACCTGACATTGTCTTTGCAACTGGTGTATGTGCAAGATACCAGGCTGATCCAAAAGTGTCTCACATGACCGCAACCAAACAAATTCTTCGGTATCTTAAAGGAAGCAAACCTATGGGTTTAAGGTATCCTGCAGGCAACGACTTCAGTCTTCAAGCCTTCACCGATGCGGATCATGCAGGTTGTAAGCTCGATAGAAAAAGTACTTCAGGTGGATGTCAATTTCTAGGAGCAAGACTTGTAAGCTGGTCTTCAAGAAAATAAACATGTGTATCTGTATCTACCGCAGAAGCAGAATATGTAGCCGCAGCCAGCTACTGTTCCCAAATTCTCTGGATGAAGACACAATTACTAGACTACAGGTACAGAATGCTACGGATACCAATTTACTGTGACTCGGAAAGTGCTATAGATATCTCTCATAATCCTATTCAACACTCCAAGACGAAACACATTGAGTTACGGTATCATTTCATCAAATATCATATTCTGAAAGGTAATATTGAACTCATCTTTGTTCCTACTCATGAAGAGATTGCTGATGTTTTTACAAAATCTCTTGACTCTTCAAAACTAAATACATTCTTACAAATGTTGGGAATGATGAATCCGGACCCGCAGTTCTTTTTGAAGTGTTAGCAACCGCAGACCATCCTTGGTCTCCATTGCGGTTCTAACTGAGAATTACATATGATAAATGGTTTTGATACCGCAATCTAGGTACCGCAACCATATGTCATACGTACCTTTCATGGGTCTTAATGTTCCTTTATTTCTAATTTTCGAACAAGTGTTTTTCTCACATATTCTCTGAAATTTCTCTTTCTCATCCGCGATGGAGTTTCTCTACGGCATTGATGATTTCATCCGCAACCACCTCAAATAAATTCCAACAGATTCATTAACTCTTGAATCCTTGTGTGCTATTTAATGATCCTTCATTAAATAAAGTACAAACATTCCCTTTAGAAACTGTCACTTTACCTTTCTTAATAAACCCTGTATCAGACCTATTTTAGGGATGATGCCAAAAAAATGATTCCCAAATCAATCCTTTTTCAACTTGTCCTTTCCTCTCCCAAACACGTCCAATCAGTTTCAACATTCTCTCTCATCAACCCATGATTACCAGACATATTACCATGCGTCCACCCCACCATTAATGCAAAACCTCCTTTTAAGATTTCTCAAATCTCTTCAAAACTCGTTTCATATTCGTGTGGTTGAGATTCAATCCCAGAATCATTGATTCTCCCCAAAACCCAATTCAACTTCTTACCCCCCGTTTATCTTTTACCTATGGTTAAAATCCTTTTACCCCCTTTATAAACCTTTCTTCTTCTTTATAATCGTTTACGCTCTCTGTTAATCGATTACTCTCTCAACTCTCCAAGAACTCACAAAAGCTCTCAAGAACTTAAATCTCACAACTCTCAATGGCGAAATTTGGTGCATCTAAGAAGTAATCCAAGGCTTCAAGCTCGATGAATCAAACCGGTTCCACATCACCAACAATCGCTTCAAGCAACTTCAGGGCTGTGTTTGATGATCATCCTTCTTACAATGCTCCAACAAAATTGATGATCAAGCATCTCAAGAACCACATCCTATTTGGCCCGTTCGACGCATTCACCGATGCTATTCCCGTTTCTACACTTTTTAAATGTGCTCTGTCTACATACAAACCAATGGAAAACCCCCAAGAAGTGCATCTGAACCTCATCAACGATTCCTTGGTCATCTTGACCAAAGAAAAATTCTTAACCTCCATTAACGTGTTAATGCATCCCTCCATCAAAATCTTCACTCCATCCTTATCCGATATCACTACCGCACAATACCAAATGGGTTACCAGAAACCAATCTGAGGTATTGGTGAGTTTAAGAAGAATCAGCTGCCTGCGGTTTGGCAGTTTGTATGCCACTTTGTCATCCGCTGTCTATCTGGCAGAACCGGAGGCATCGACAACATGGGACTCAAGCTCCTTGAACTTGTATGGAGCATCTTCACCGGCCGTGATTTCAACTACGGTCAAATTCTTTGGGATGATTTCCTTCAGTACATTCCCAAAGAACAACCAAAGGAAAACCCAACCGAGCTCACTTTTGCTCGCTTTTGGTCTCTGTGTATTTCTGATCTGTATGCGGATGTTGGTCTCGACATGGGAAGTGACATAAATTTCTTTGTCACTAAGGATCTCAAAAGGTATACTCCTTCCTCTGATCAAACTATCTTTGGACCTATCCGCAGGTTCCCCACACACATTCTTTCACTACTTGGTCTTGAGACTGCTGATGACTCAGATCATATTGAGGCCACGGAGGGTATTATCCCATACCCTTCTACCCCACCTCTTCCTTCTTCAACTATTCTTCCTGAGGGTACCGCATCCCCCTCTCCCACTACACTCTCTAACATTTCTCAAAGAAGAAAATATGTAGCTTCTAAAAAGAAAGCTACAACATCCAAAAATAAAGCCCCCAAAAAAGCTGCACTCTCCAAGAAACGCAAAACCAAAACCACCACTGTATCGAGCAGTGACTCTGAGGAAGATAGATTACCCATATCTATCCTCAAGAAAAGAAAGACAACCAAAACCACTAGCCATATGCGTGACCGGACTGATACTGAAGCCTCTCAACAGGCTCCGATAGTCCTTGGGATGGCCGCACATCCATTCAATGCCACTCTCGAATACCACTCAAACTCATCTTATGAGATTGTTTCACTATCATCTTCTTTTGAACATGGAGACAGCCCCCCAGTTGTATCTCAAGTAGATAGAATTGGTAATCACCCTAAGGTCTCCAGGGCTTCCCGGCTGCACATCTTTTCTTCTGAGGAGTTAGACTCCATCCTCATGCAAGTATCCCAAACACTACAAACACCACTCCATCCGCAGGGCTTCTCTTTCGCCCACGCCAGAACTGGGCCGAGGCCAAACTTGACCACGGGTCAAGGAGACCAAGGAAGCCCAGGAAATCCTACTCTTCTTACATCTGTATTAGGTGGTTTAGGCACGGTGAACACTAATGTGCAAGGATCCGTGAACCCAAGGGACAACAAGGAATTGACGATGAAGACTCAAATAACTCTTGGAGTCGGTATCAAACAACCACTGATGTTGAAATTAAGAAGTATGTTGCATTCAAAAGGGCATTCCAAGCCTACAAGGAGCAGAAAGTCAAGCAACAACTACAGAAGGAACAAGAAATTCTGTCAGTGGCCAGATACTGGGCAAATGCCATCAGCAACGCTCACACTGCTGCCACAATCCTTAAGGTTCAGACCTGAATGGACGAAATGGCTGAAACTATACTGAAAGCTCAAGCCTCAACCGCAGCCGCAGGTACATCTAATGTTCCTCCTACTTCAACTCCTGTTCCACCTACCATAGTCAACGCATCACAAGACGAAGAGCCAACTATTGAACTCAACTCGGCCCCAACCTTCGGTTTTGACGATGAAGACATCCAAGAGGTAAAAAAACCAAATCCCTTAGATGACAACCTCATGATGTTTGAGGAAGAAGAAGAATCCAACGGTTCTCAGCACTCCACTTCAAAGCCCAAAGAAAAGAAGAAGAAAAAGAAGAAAGATGCTGTCACTCGCAAAGAATTCCTCAACCTTTAAGCCAAAGTTGATCAAATTTTGGTTGCGGTTAAGCCTACCCAACCTCCACCAGAAGATCTCCCAGGCCCGCAATCCTTAATTGAGTGCATCGAACGACTCGAAACGAGAGAGCTTATGGCCGCTGAGCGCATCTCTCTCATAGTCGAGATGGGGATTCGATCTCTCGACAACAACCGCAGGGCCAACCATCAAGATTTCATGGCCGCAGCAGAACGCCTCATCACTGAGGTAACCACAATCAAACAAGGCTTACAAACAGCCGTTGCGGATCAAGCTGCCCAGTCCCAAAAGGCAATGGAGGAAACTCACACTGCCTATGAGTCCACGATTTCTTTTCTTCATGCAACAATCGCCCACATGCAGAAATCCCTCATATCAAACTTTCATGGCCTAGAGATACTCCAGCTCATAAAGGATATTCACAAGCTGCTCTTCAACTCTACAGTTCCAAACAACTCCCAACTGGCCGAATCAATGAAAGCACACTTTGCTGAGGTTTGTGCCAAAGTTGATGGACTGCAACAATGGCTTGAGGAAGCACCATGGTTGAATTCCTCGAGAGGGGGAAGTGATAAAGAAGGCGATCGATCAAATACATCCATCCGTCAGAGCCCCCCAATCACCACAAATAAAATTCCTACTCCGCAGCCTTCTCCTCCACCATCTCAAAATATTCCATCTCCCCACTCATCACCCAGAAACAACCTAAACCGTCCTCTGACGCCTCCTCACTTAAAGAATCTTCAGGAACATATGTCCTCAGAAAGCTCTACAGATTCTCCTGCTACTGCTCAAAGGAAACATGACTGGAAAGCAGCCAAGTTAGCCGAAATAATATGGAGAGAATGCGGTTTTGACACTATGATTGATGAATCGCTGATAAATTCGTGGGTCAATCCTCCCTACAGGCTACTTGATGAAGACTACACTCCCCACCTCACATATGTTGAACCACCATCAGATGGTTATTGGGATATTCCAATTTCTCCCAATGCCAAGTACTTTGATGTGTTTGACTCCTTCGACCACAGTCTTCCTGATCACAAGCGTCTGCCAATGGAGTTCGAAAAACTGACTCGCTTTTATGCGAAGCATGGCTCCTCAGTTGAAAATATTTGGTCTAACGATAGAGCATCCGCAGTGAAGAACTGCAAGATGCGGAAGTTTATGAAAGCAGACTTTGCTCAATTCACCCTGACCAGAAGACAACATGATTACATCCGCACCCAGACAGGTTTCCCCTGCATGAACCCTGAAGAAATATTTCTCATTGCCAGAGTTTTTCATAACAAGGCAGAGAAACATCCTAAGATGCAAATAGCTCTCGACAAAGCCAAATCCTTCCTCAAGGAAACTGTCTGTGACTTTGCGAAGATTGATGTGGACATCCACCCCACCATTATCAATAAATTTGACCTTCCACCACTTGAACAAGTGTCAATACTTACAGAAGGTTTTGAAGAAAGATCTCTAGGCGCAACCAACTTTCCAGAACTTGGCATCATATTCAAACGGAAGACGGACAATATCAAATATTTCATTCCGATGAATGCCATGCATCGCCTGCCCAAGAAGCAACCTGACATATGCAAGACTACAGTAGAAAGATCAAAGCACACTACTGTTGAAGTCAAGTTTGAGATCTCCAGAAGAATCTTGTGGCTGGAAAATGTTAGAAATTTTTGGTGGATTTTGATCAAGTTTCTCAAACTTGATAACTGAACCAAAGTTAAAAAGTTCACTTAGGGGGGAATTTTTGATACATAAAATTGACACTTTTGAACTTTTCTACTGCAACGGTTCAGTACCTGCAGCCAATTCAGCACCGGATTCAATCTCTACAACTGTGACCGCAACCATTCTCCATCAGCAACCATATCAACATCCGGAGTATTCAAGTCTTTCCTATCCGCGACCTTAGTTATTTATTTTATGTAATTCACTTTATTGTCCAGCATGCCTTGCACGGCTGCTCATAGAGTTGTTCTTTTCTAAACTCTATAAATAGAGACTCTTTCTTATATATTATGTACTTCTGATATATGTGAGTGTGAAAACTCTTAACTTCTCAATACATAAGATTTCTCATTCAATTATCTTTCTTATCGTCATCTGTTATCAATCTTATTACTCTTCACACTCAAACTGCTACTGGAACATAACCTCTCTTCGGAGCAAGTCTTCTAGACTTAATCACTAAACTTGATCTCGCTTACTAACTTGGAGTGACTGCATTCCTTGTTATGAATCAGTTTAAGTGTATTCTTGATATAACTTTTGTCATTTACCTTTCTTTACTTTCCGCAACTAACTATCTAACTATCTAACTATCTAACTATCTAACTTTATTATTGTTGAGCTTTTAGATCCTTAGAGATTAACTATTCCGCAGCTTACTTGTTCTAACGTTTGTTCAAGTGTGTCTCCAAGTTTTTCTCTCAACAGAAATAGATATGAAATAATAATCTAAAAAATTGAATCTAGTGATAATTTAAACTTAAGTTGCGAGTGTTACGTGGGATGATCCAATGCGAGCTCAAAAGTTTAATTGAGCCAACATATGTTATAGTATATTTGTCGCTTCCCGACTCTTAGTGAAAAGCCATGAGATATGAAAGGAAATTTGGTAGTTTATATGATATAAAAGTTTTTATAGCCTGTACTTGAAATCTATACAGGAGAGCTTATGTAGTCATTGCACTTAGACCAATACCTCTAACCAGTAATGGTTGAAATTAAGCTCCCTTTCTTAAGAATGTAGGATTTGAGCGAAAAAAGAAGAGTTATTTTTTTTAAAAAAGAAAAAATTACCAAAAAGTTGTATGAATTTTGGACTGTCAAAATATGAAGATCAAAAGATCAAAATTCTGAAGAATAAAAAAAAAAGAGTTGAAGATACCAACAATCAAACAAAAGGGTGTTGAAATCAAAGAATAAATATCAAGGAAGTGAAGAATTCCAAGAGCTCCATTGTGGTATACAAATTGTATTTTTTCTAGATTATGTATGCTAGGGTAGCTTAACCAAAAATACCTTAAGGTTAAGAAAGATATCTAAGGATGGATTCGACGAGTTGCCAAAATGAGTGTCATATAAAAAAAGAGGTGAATGTTCATAAGGATTGTGAGTATTTGGGATTGGGGAAGTTGTTAGGAACTTTAGACACAAATATTCGCATTGAGGTCTTGGTATAGTGGTTGAGTTCAAAATAGATTGTCTTATGTGATTTTGGCGATGGAAGTTTGATTTAAAATAAAATAGTTTTGCTTAAGGGCCAGCAAATGATTAGTGTGGGTATTTGATATTGCCATATTTATACACATTTTAGGCAACATTTTAATACATTTTTATTAGTAATTTGGTTATTTACAAACATATATGGTACTTATGAGATTAAATTATATTTTGCAGCCAAAAGGAACATTCTTGAAGATAAAGGGCCAAAAGCGACAAAAACAAAACTTTGGAGGATTGAAAAATTAAAAGAAGAAAATCCCTACGAAAAGCCCAAATCACGTCATGGTCATGACTTACATGATGTAGAGCGAGTGTTCTAGATGATAAGTGCATGGGAAGTCAGAGTCCTTCCCAATAAGGATTCATCTTAAAACACAACGTGAAATCCTTATCCACGACGTGAGTTACAATAATTCCCAAAACTATATATATTCATTCACTTTCATGATTTAACGAGACTTGGGGGTTTAGAGAAAGATTTCTGGCGGAAGTTTAATCTGAAAAACCTAGTCCAAGCACTCAAGGAAGGAGAATTTATTGAAGAATTAGAGATTGAAGATTATAATCATCACTTTAGTTTGGTACATTTAATTATGTCTTATTCATTGAATTTGAGTGTGTGATTTCAACAATGTGTAGCTGAATCTAGCTGCTTCTGTTTAGGTAGATGAAGCTTCACCTTTATGGATTAGTTTAATTAATTTTGGATTTTTAATGATTGGTTATGTGCTTGTCTTCGATTGTTAATACCTAGCATGCTAATATTTGATACTTTAATTGCTTGAATTCATGTTCTGTGTAGCTTAGTGACAATTAAATTACATGAAATTGACACCTAGTGATTTAGTGACCATTAGATTGCTAGAGCTAGCATCGATCCAATCTCAGATAAGTAATTAGAGTAATTAAATTTAGTTGTGCTGGACAACATAGATTATAACAATAATTATGTTTGCTAAATAAATCTTACATAGCCGATTCATAATCCATATATGATTTTGTGTTTGATTGTGTGTGACCATGCATAGTTTTACATGAATTAGTGAAACATTGGTAAATTGCGACTCAAATTACTAATAACATAATATTTGATAACCAACCTTAATAATCCATAATTAGTAGCTAACCATAGAGGAGAAGGGGATTCGAGTAAACAAAAGTGTTTTTAGTAATTGATTGAATTTGATAGTTAAGTGATTAAGTTTGTCTGAACTTGCAAAATCATATAAAAAACATGCAATTAAACTTTTGCTTGTTTTTAGATTAAATTTTAGTAGTTAAATTAGTTAATTAAATTTGTTCGATGTCTTCGATATACGACTGTTAGTGCTATATTATTTGCAAAAAGGTACACTGCCTTAAGTCGTAATATTACGAATCAGCAAGCTTCTTTCAAGTGAGTGAGGATGGGAATGATCTCTATCCTTTCCCTATATTGTGCCACGTGCTCCTCAGGATCTGTAGTCCCGTCATAAGGCTTCATGTTGGGGGTCTGAAAGCGCTCTGGGACTTCAGTATCAGCTATTGCTGGAATGAATCTGGGGATCTTGTGGTTTGTTGGGGATACTTTTGATACAGGCTGAACTACTCCGAGTATGATTGAGATCATTTATCTTAGTTGCTAGAGCTGGTTAGGCATGATCAGGCTTAAAATTGTTTCAAGACCCATTGAGTTAGTAGTAAAGATATTATTATTAACGGGGTTACCAGGATCCTTGTTATTTGGTATATCAAAGGTTTCATTGGGATCCTCAGTCATATGGGCTTGTTCCCTCGGATTCATGCCCCAGGCGGGAATAGAGGCCGGTGTTGATGATCCTATGTCATGGAGAATCATTGAGGATCCCGTGTTGTCAAAGTTTAGGATCTTGGGCTACAAGATCGAGGGTGCTTCTTCCTGAGGTTTGTGGATTTTTGTCATCATTCTATCTACTTCCTTGAGAAGTACCTGTTATCCTCCTGATGTTGGGATACTTGTCGTTCCAGTCTGTTTATCGTAGCGAAG
Organism: Lactuca serriola; assembly: GCF_051521515.1. Taxonomy (NCBI): domain Eukaryota; kingdom Viridiplantae; phylum Streptophyta; class Magnoliopsida; order Asterales; family Asteraceae; genus Lactuca; species Lactuca serriola. The sequence continues at coordinate 116,943,305 of NC_136411.1, forward strand.
ATTTCATTATTGGAAATCAGCACAGGAGGATCCTGGAGTCCAGGGGTAACGACCAGAGAAGTGTTTTTCTTCGGTGCTTCCAAGGCTTTCTTAGGAGCTCCTTCAGGAGGTGATGGAGGGTTTTTGGAGGAAATGGGAGGAATTGAGGAAGTGGACATGTTTGATTGTGTAGACATGATTTTTCGAAGGATTTTGAACACCATGGCCCCACGGTGGGTGGCAAATTGTTTTAGTCACAAAATGAACAGACAAGGATCGACCAAAGTTCATGAAAGGTTATGATGATCAGAACAATGCAAGTATAAAATGATGATCAAAGTGACACAAGTTGTTAACAAGGAAATCGCTAGATCCTTCTTAGGATCTTCGACATAAAAGCTTGGGAGGTGATAATGATCACCTGAATCGATAACTTTATTGATTGAAAAGGTCGATTATAGCGAAAATGTAAGGAATATAAGTACACGCGTTGTTGTTCTACTAGGTTTCGTGTGTAGTGTGATGAATACAAGTGTTATTTATAGTCTAAAGCTAATTACAAGAACTCCGATAATTTCGGGATCCATCGAGATCAACTTATAGATGTTAATTGAATTGGTCTTCAGGGTCTTTTGCATGGTCACAATGATTATTTGTTAAGAATAAGTCTTTGGCTGATTATGTGTGCACATGTGACAAAAAATAATAAAGCATATTACTGGCATAAACGTTAGGAGAATGAATTATGATAGTTAGGATCCTGAAGTATTCTTGAGGATCCTGAATTTAATTAAAGGATCTTGGCCCTAACATAAATGTTGTTGTAGATATCTTCAGATATCCCTGATTCTCATAGTTGTCTATTATTTCATTTCCATATTCTCTTGTAAGAAATATTTTGTAAGAATGTGTATTTGATTATGGCATGCTTTCTCTGGTTTATAAGAATATGCATTTTAGTATTATCAAATGATATGGTTATTAGTCTTTAAACATCTAAAATGTTGGATTTGTCTGTTTTCTAGGTCTCTATTGTTCTAATTACAAGTAAATTGGCTCACTTTGACACGATTCTTGAAGAAGATAAGGCGATGTGAGGTTTTTTTACAATTGGAATCAAGTGAGCTTGCAAAAAAGAATTATCTCAAGTGAAATGGATTCTTGTGGAACATTAAGTACATTCAGGTAGGTAGAGGATGAAGTTTATTATATTGGAATGCATTCTGAAAAAGTACATTCTGAAATCATTTTGATAGTATTCAAATTTTTAGGTTTTTTTTTTCAATCCATTCTGAATCATTATATGGTAGATTCATATGTATCATAATTGTAAAAATTGGAATCACATGTAGCAGATGCGTATGTAGGAAAATCGTATATATTCTTAAAGAATGTTATTGTAAAAATCATTATTTTGTGTTATTCTAAAAGAACGATATTGTAGATCGGTATTGTTGACTATTTCCAACCAAACTACAAGCCTCTTTATTAATTTATGGTTTGCATTCTCATAGAATATTATTCTGAAAGATTGTCATTCTGACAGAATAAAATCGGTTATGATTTAATGATATAATTGAAATTAAATTAATTAAAAAAATTAGATTTATAAAATACAAAGAAATAGTTATCCTTTAAAATAAAATAAAGAAAAACTCATTTTTATAGATATAATTAAACTGACTAAAATATCTTTCAAAGAAATTTAAGTGATTATATAGTACATGTTATTCCATTGTAATATCATAGATATTTAAACCATAACCATTTATTATTGATGAGAATTGTTATCGAGATTTGAGAAAGCAAAATTTGATTTTAGTAAATGAAAATTTAGAACACGAAGAGTAAATATTAATCAAATCTCATATTGACAAAGACTGATTACAACATAAGTAGAAAAGAGATATCTGTTACAAAAGGTCTCTCTCTACTTCTAACCTCAGTCCCTATTTATAGGGAACATGAGTGTACAAAAAATATACTAAGTCTAGACATTTCACTTCGCATAAAGATGACTTAGTAAAATAACATAAAATGCGAAACTATACAAAACACTATATTCGACTTTTACAATTTTTACATCTACATTCTCCCCCTTTGTAAACAGTCGAAGCTATTCATCCCATAAGATTTTGAACAGCTGAGTGGATTGTCTTTCGGACTTCTCCATACCAGGAGATCACCTTCTTGAGATCTTTCTTGTCTCCTTCATTGTTCTTCTTGCAATTGTTCATACGAACAATAAAGTGCGTATATTGCGAAGAATTATATCTTTCCACTTCTGAGACTTTGAACAAGAACTTCTTAGGTTTCCCTTTTGTATCTCTTCCTGAAAACACCATGCCGAAAGGTTTCAGGCATATTTCCCCAACAACATATTTCGATAATGCTGATTGAGATAAAGTTTCTTCCCAAGGAACTTTCACTTCTCTTCCCAACATGACGTTCTTTTGCAACAACTTTCAAATCCTTGACCTCTGAAGAAAAATTGTTCCCTTGTGCTTGAATACGAAGGTCATTATTCTTGTCGGAATGATCAACCTTCTCCATAATACGCTTCTCAGCACCTTTGATCATTACATCAACCTCCATAGCTGATATAGAAGACATCCTGCCAGAATCAGCTTGCAACTGAATGATAGCATTCAACTTCTGATTTAGGATTTTAAATTGATTTCCTGTCATAAGCATATGATCAGGAATATCCTACTCCTCTGAATCAAAATGAATTTCTTCAATTATCCCTCCAAAGGCTCCTCTTTCAGTTTCATTATCAGATAAAGGTTGCAAAGGTTGAGGATTTTCGGGTGATTGAGATGGAAAAAGTGTGGTAAATGGGTTTTGAAGAGCATGAGCAAAAATTGATGAGGTGGTGGATAAAGTTGTAAATGGAATTGAAACAATTGTTAAAGAAATAGGTAAGGAGATTGGGATTGTGGTTGCAACACTTAGGATAGGTGCCCCCGTTTCAAATACGTTGACAACCGTATCAGAAATAGGTACCTCCTCAGAAACTGATTTGGTAGTGACTATTTCGAGTGGTTTGGTGAGTGGTAAGGTGGTAGAGATTTGCGAAGTATTGATGAGAGGTAATGAAACATTTACCGTAGATGTCACTGGTGGAGTTTCTGGTACTATTTCCTCATCAGATGATTCATTGCGAATCACCATCTTTCTTCTTTTGATGAGAGTACGTTGCATGTTCTTGGCAACATCTTCAGCTCTTTTTCTTTTCTTCCCTGGAGAAACCGGAGCTGGAATACTACGAATAGTAATGCCTTTACTGCTCACCTCAGCCTTGCGAATTTTCTTCAATACCCCAGACTTAGAAGGTATTATTTCTTTCTTTGACGTAGATGAAGTTTCTTCAATCTGAATATCTCACTACTAGAAAACAACCCTTTAATGACGCGCAAACAATGACACGCAGTGATTTACGATATGCAAAATCGTGCGCCCTAAAAATAATGTCATCTCTTTTAAAATTTGAAGGATAGAGGACACGCATTTATGCGTGCCCTAAAATTAGCGTTAGAAAAGAAAAAAAAGAAATACGGAGGGCACCTATTATAATAAGTGTGTCGTGTAAAGGTGTCGCTTTATATTTTTTTAAGAAGGCGCGTTTTCCGTATTTTTTTGGGAAATGACATCCCACAAAAATTAAACAGCCCGCCTGATCCTCCTTCTAAAATCCTCTGCTAAAAGCCTAAATCATTCATAACCATTTTCCATTCCCAAAAAAATTAAATATCCCGCCTACTACGACTCCCCAAATCACCCTAAATCATAAATCCCTAAATATTAAGAACCCTAATTTGTTCTTGAGAAACGGTGCCTTAGATCAAAAACTGTGAATTCAACTTCGAATTAGTTCAGGTTCTCTCAATCAAGAACCTCCCCATTGCCGGAGTCAGCCGTTCGTTATCCCATATGGTCATCATCACAGCCTCGAGATTTATCAACTCCTTCCGCAAGATCTTTCTCGTAAATTCTATCAATCCTAAGCTTTCTCTCAATTAAGAATCCCTAACCTTTCTCTCTATTCACGTGCCAATAATCCCAGCAAAGAAGATCAACAAAAAAGACATCAACAACAAAGACCAACTGGTTCGATTTCTCCCTAAAACTGGTACAACTTCTCCTAAATCCGACTTCACTCCACTCTCTGAGTTTGTTTTCTCCTTAATCGATGCATCCACCTTCTCATCTCTCCCCCTCCACTGGGTTTTCTCTCATCTCTCTCCTCCATAGATGAAGATTGTCAGAGATGTAAAGGGAGTAACCGAAGGAAACCCTAAAACTACTCTGATTGCACAAACACTTCTTCTCCTGTGACTTTAGGTAAGTCTCTCCTCCATAGAGTATAATTTCTTCTTTCATGTATATAATCTTTCAAAGCCATTTCTTGTTTTTCTTTCAGTGTTAGACTTTATGTGGATTTAGCTCTTTGATTTTATAAGATTTTCATAAACTGTTTGGTTTTCTTGATTCTTGGAACCTGCATGTTTATTTTCCTTCCCAATCTGGGCATTTTTATATATGATTAGTAAACAAGGGTTATGATTCTTACACATCTAATCCCTTTTCCTGTGTTTTTGTTCTTAATGTTTTTCTTTTTTAGAAAATTCCATCGTCTTTAGTTCTTGATCTTGACTTTGAAGACACCCATGTCTTGTTTAGTTCTTAATCATTCTTTAAACATTCTTGTTCTTAATGTTTTTCTTTTGCCAGGGTTTGCTTGATTCTGCTAACCGGTGTCTATGTTGCATGATAAAATGGAACCAGAGGCTGTTGTAAATGAAAACAGACTACTTGGTTGTTTAGATGCATTGGCACTCAAGTTTTCAACTGAGGAAGTAGAATTCAGTTTTAATGAGTTTGGGCCAGATGATGAAGCATATGACTACTCAAGAAACACTCCTGATGCTTTTCATGAAGATTATGTAGGTAAGTTGTTCGATGAAATGCCAGGAGACGAGTTTCGGTCTGAACTAAAAGCCATCAGATGGTGTCCTATTTCTGTTCACCCACCTTTGACCGGACTTCCATGGTTAGTGCCAGCTCAGCAAATTGCAGCACCGGATACTGTCAGGCCTAAATCACAGATGTGGCTCGCTTCATCCATGATTGTCAATCAGAGAGATCAATGTTTGAATCTTCCAACACTCCATTTTTGGTGCCTGATTCTCGAGGGGTTCTCATGGCTGCAAAGGATGTGATGAATAATGATGCACCTTGGTTGGACAATAATACCCCTCTGGGAAAACATATCATACACTCGAGTATCATTCATGATCTGGCTAACAGGCTAGGGATTCAATCCCTTCGTTCCATCTCTTTAGTCAGTGAGGAAATGACAAAAGATTTACCCTGTATGGACTATGCAAAGATCCATGAGCTTCTTGAATTATATGGAGAGAAATATTTCTTGTTATATGATCTTATTGAGCTTGCAGACTGCTGTAAAGCCAAAAAGCTTCATATAATTTTTGACAAATGCCAACATCCATTACAATCATTGCTGATACAAAATTAAGGTATAAAGTTATCATACTATTTAGTTTTACTTTATAGCCAATTAAATTTAAAAAATTTAAAATAATTTTTTTACAGGAGATTTTTAAGGGCCTGCCATTGTTGCTGTACTGGAAGGAGCAAGTTTGAGTAGAGAGGAAATATCTAGCCTCAAGTTTCTTCCTCCATGGGGTTTAAGGGGTGACATGCTTAATTATAGATTAGGGTTAACGAGTTGTTATTCTATAACTGACTTTCCTTTAGTTGTCTCTGGTGGTTTTTTATATATGTTTGATCCTTGTGGTAAAGCTTTTACTCTACCTTCATCAAGTCATTCTCCAGTTGCAAAGATGTTTACTTTGACAGGTATATATTAGTAATAATTCTGTTATCTTTCGGTTAATCAGGTTAGTATTCTGTTATGATTTTGTTAATTACAGGTACCAATTTGACCGAGCGATTCCTTGATCAGTTTAGTCCCATGTTTATTGGTCAAAAAGTTCTATGGTCACTAGACTCTACAGTTATACGAATGCCTATTTGATCAAAGTTCATTGAATATGGAAGACAGAAATAAAACTGATATTTGAAAATTTCATTAAGCATGCCTCTAGAACACTTGTATTTTTGAAGTCTGTTTATGAGGTAACAAGAACTTATGTTTCAGACATCTAGTTATTGGTTATAAAATTTAACAATTTCTTTGAATCAGGTGTCTTTATCAACATGGGAAGAAAAAGAGCCACAATCTTCACCAGATTTTTTAATCTATGTGGAGTCATCACATGCAACACTAAGGAATCCATTTTTAGAAAAGGAATGGAAGAAGTTTCAGCTATCAGAAAAAGAAATTACATACATACTGTTAAAGTTAAACAAAGCACATGAAAGTAAGTAAACTAACTAGAAATGGTGGGTGGGTTTTGTTTGTAGGTCTAGCTAGTCGTCTTCCTCAACCAGAAGATCTTGTGGCATATGCATGCAGTAGTCATGAGAATCCTAGTTTCTTTTAATATGAAAACAGAGATAACAGGTTAAATCTATCTATTTTTTCTCTATAACTTTGGAATCTTAACGCTTTGATTTTTTTTTCTATGAAAAGTTTCCATTTCTTATTTGATGGTTGTTATTATTGCTCACTGTAATATAAAGTATTGGGAAGCTTTGGCATTGTGTAAGCTACTTCCATAATAAGATTCATCAGCCTCCGGATACTAGTCCAGAACACAAGTGAGACAGGTTGCTTTTTATCTCAAAAACACTATTTTTGTGATTACCCTTCATAAAAAACTGAAACTTTAATTTTTGACTAGTATTCGGAGGCTGATGTGTACAAGCAACTCTCTTACTTCTGCTATCTTCTGGATGTTGATCGTTGCATTGACAAGGTTATTTTTGTCAATAGTTAAACTTTTGAGATATTGATATAAATTGTTTTATAAATTAAAGGTACCATTTGAGTTGCATGGGCCACATGGTGTCCTAAAACATCTAAAGTATCTACTCGAGACAAAGGGATCAACTGTCATCTGTGTAGCAGAGGGAGCTGGCCAGATTAGTTCTAACTTCTAACTTTACTCCATACATAATTTAATTATATTTTCTTCATTTACAAAAAAACAAATAAGATTATAATAAAATGTATATTGTTTTTAGAAAATAGATTGTAATTTGATTAAGCTTTTGGAAAAAAAGACAGCTCAACTTACAATTTGAGATATGGTTTTGTATAGAACTTTGTGGAGAAAACAAATGCCATGGATGCATCTGGGAACGTTGTACTTGGAGATATTGGCGTTCATATACAATAGGAGGTACTTTTTTTGTTATGGAAACGTTCTACTTTGAAAACTCGTTTACATCCATTTTTTTTATTAAATTAACTTAATGGTAGCAGTGAAAATAGGTATGTGTTTCGATGACGTTGCTATAAATATAACTGGACAGGAAGAAATATTATAAGAAACAAATGAATGAACGTGAAATGATATTTGTTTTTTTAGATAAAAAAAATATTTTCAAGGAGATTGGGGATCCAGATGATGTGAAATACATTGATCCTACATACATGATCTGTGCATGCCGAGCAAACGCATTAGACGGAATCCTCTGCACGTGTTCGGTCAAAATGCTGCAAGTTTATTTTCCATTCCTTGACCTTGTAATTTGTACATAATTTTAGATGGATGGTTTGTTGTTTGTGTCAATGTGAATGTGAAGACTTGGCCTGTTTCTTTTTCTTATACTTGGCTCAAAAGATCAAGCCAGCTCAAAGGAGCCGGCAGTGAGAAAATATATTTGGCTTGTCCTTCTAAGCACTCCTTTTATGGACTTTATTTGCCTTCTATTTCTTTTTCACCCACCGATGTGGGATGCCTCAAACTTGGCCTCTCATACAACATCCACACATATTAAACATATTTACATCATTTGTTTTTTATGATGAACACAAATATTACACATATTTAATTATTCAGACTATATTTTTAGACAACTACGATAATGTAAAACACACACTATGTTATTTAATATACATATATACATATATAAAACACTCATGTATATATAATTTATTCTTTTAAACACAACACACACACACACACACACACACATATATATATATATATATATATATATATATATATATCCGATTTTTTCCGGGTTTTAGGACCGGTCCAACCGGTCGAACCAGTAAGATAAACGGTTCGATGTCCAGTCCGATTTTCAAAACCTTGTAAAAATATGAACATAGGAACTTATTAGTGCATACAAGAGTTACCATTTGAAGTGCATATAGGAGTTACCATTTGAATTTCTGTTTTTAGTATAATAATAGTGTTGTTATGTCCAAGTTTAACATTTCTTTTTTTAGTAATAATATGAAAAATGTTTTTGATTATGTTGTGTTTAGTATTGAGAAGGATTATGGAATGAAATATTGTCCATATGAAGCAGGTTTCGATGTTTTCTTGTCTGGATACGTTTTTCACTTGAAGATTTTGCATGAGAGAAGCCTAGACTTGTTAAATGGACAATGTAAGAAAATTTTGTCATTTTCATTTTGAAATTCAATGAAAGGTTAAAAATAAGAATAAGGTAGAAATATAATGATTTGTATTTTATCTTAATGCAGTTGAAAGTTATCAAGTAAAGAGAGTTTCCTCAAAGGTATGCAAGGAAAGAATTAAGAATGTTGAAGCTGGTGAGTGGATTTTCTGTAAAATAATATAAGTACTATATAATACAATTTTATCTAAATTCTTTGAATTATAAGAATAAATAGTAATTAAAAAATTATAATATGTTGTCACAGGCTGCAAGAGATGTTGGAGCTCTTAGAGAAGCTAAGGACAAACTGGAGAAGTGAGTTGAAGAGCTGAAATGGAGATTAGACTTTGAAAATCATTTGAGGGTATATTTTTTTATATTTTTTGTATGTAGTTAGTTTGTAAATTTTTTGTTACAGCTTCTATTGATTTGTTTTATCTTTCCATGTAACGACTATTTGTTTGACATTAAATTTTATGCAATTGATTGTATTTTTTGTATATGATATTTTATTTTCTATTATGAGACATTAAATACAAATTTAATTTGAAAATTAGTAAATCTATAAATAATATATTTTTTTAAACATATAAAATTATGATACGCAAAAATATGTGTCATCTTCATTTATGACATGGCCTTTCTTGACAGGGGCTTTAATGATACGCAATGCGAGTCGTAAATGCGCGTCGTAAGGTTACGACACGCAAATGTGTGTCATCATCCTTTGTGACAGGGCCTTCCTTGATACGCAAAGCGTATCGCAAACGCGCATCGTAAATGCGTGTTGTAATTGCGCGTCGTAAATAGACGACGCGCAAAAGCGTGTCATCTCTCGTTATGACAGGGCCTTCCTTGACACGCATTTGCGCGTCGTCTGAGCGTTTTACGACACGCATTGCGCGTCGTAAAAGGCTTTTTTTCTAGTAGTGTCTTCATCTTGAACTTGTTGTGAGGATGAACCCTTCGCATCCTTCTTTATGAGCTTCTTCTTCTTTGACAGAGCAGCAACATTCAATAATACTCCAGTCTGCTCTGATTGATCAATTGTTCGCAAATATCTCACCAAGACTTTGTAAGATTGAGATACTTTGCGAAGCATCGCATCTGGAATGTTAGCCACATGAGTGAAAATTGCCTCATCATCTTCTACTGCCTTTGGAAACTGATACAAAGAAAATTCATCAACTTCAACATCCTCCATTACTGGAATTGCTTCTTTTTCATAGACCTTCTCCAGAATCAAGCTCCAATATCTTGCACACGAAATCCCCTTTTCCGTTTTTGTGTTTTCAAGACTCTTAACAAATTCCTTCCATAATTGGGTTGCATAATCAACGTTTACATCATAATATATGCCCATAACCATGGCATATACTTCCATTCGTCCTCTATCCAGTCCAACTGATCTTCCTGTAAGACATCTGAGAAAAATTCCAAATAAGAAATTCCATATGCACGGCAACCCAGACTTTCGAAAGTCACTGATCTTCTCAAGCTCTGGTTGATGGCCCATCTCGTTGAACATGTTGATTATTTGAGAGTTAACAGGTTTGACAAATGGAGGGTTGTTTGGAATCTGCAAGAATTCAACAAACATCTTCTTGGAAAGTTTGACCCATTTGTTGTTGATCAAGTTGAATGTGATCACATCCGCTATATGATTGTATGATGCCGTTGAAGCTGCCAAGGATAGTCATGTCATCGGAACAGAGAAGGAACTAAACATGGCAGTTGACAGAGGTGATCATTTCAGGGTAATGATAAGCATCTTCAAACCTTCAGGATAAGAAGAGACATTTGGATCAACTTGATAGTTTGTGCTTTGGATTTTCATCAGGGATTGAGAAAGAACTTCATCAGTGTTGGATTGAGTGGCTGCCATTTTTAGGGTTTGAAAGAGATGAAGTTTGATCAAGATTGAAACTTTGGAGGTTTTTGAGAGTTATGTTTGCGTAACCGTATATAGTGTTCTTGATCCCCCTTTTATAGTTTACTCAAATTGATTTGAAATTAAAGCGGGATGCATTTAATGTTATCCGATGTGGCACCTTGAAAATCGAATCATGACTGCAAAAGATAACCATGCTTCAAAAAGTAACTGTCACATCTCCTTGAAAACCGGATAGAATACCAACCATCTTGAGTATACAGCCTGTCAAGTTTCCCGTTATAGAATCTGAACCGTTAAAACCCTTCGCATGGAATCAAGGCTCTTTCACTTTTGGGATGTAAAGTGAAGTCATATGCCATATTTGCGAAATCATCAGTCTGAGTTGGTTTTACTCAAAACCTCAAGGATTTCGTGTGTGCATTGTGTCAATAGAATAAGATGAGAAACAAAATATTTGGAATTTTGTGATGTCAAAAAAAAATTTAATTTGACATGAATGCAGTGAAACCCCAGACAAAGGTTGTTTCGTTAATCATCAAGAGAGATAATCAACAGCTTGTGTAGTTTCCCGTGAATTACAATCAAATACTTGTAGAGAAGTATCGAAGGGCTTCTTTTAAAAGGCATTTTGGATTGATTTGAAATTTCATTACATATCAACCTTAACATAAGGTGAGAAATTGTAAATGAAATTACTTGTTTGACCAGTGTAGTCAGTGACAAGTTGGCTTGCGAAAATATTTATCATGACTAGGATTTGCGAATAAAACTTACACAGAAATCATATTCAAAAGAAAATTTGTGCTGGATCTTGTTGGGTAACAAACATTATTGGTTGTGAATATTTGATCAAGACCACACATGCGAATTGCATATGATTTGAAGTTTCGAAATTTTGGATACTGAAACAAAGGTTTCGTAAAAATCTTGAACAAAGTTCCCCGTCAATTCCTTAAGGTTTATGATTTTTGGGTTTCACTTCCATCATGGACTCATGATGTTAGATCATAAACACAGACTTGTGATTTGTCTAGGTTTTGATTGGTTTGATCAAAGACCTCAAGGACAAATCTCTTCAAAAATTTGGAGTGTAAGAATTGTTTGGTATAAAAAGATTGGATAAGAATCGAAGTTTACCTCTGTTATAATGGCCAAAACAGAAAACTCTTAACTCATTTGAAAAGAGTAAGGTAGCTCTTTTTGACTTATGCAAATATAAGCCTTATTGGGAAGAAATTTTCATGTGATAATTTCATTAAGGCTTTCTTTTCACACATAGAGTCTTGTTGAGGCTTTTGGTCTACATACAACAGCATGCTTCTAGGGACATCCTAACTAGTTTTTAAAAGAAATTTAATACCTTCCCATAGAAACACATAAGTATGACATCTTCGCATTTCAGCCCTGTATGAAATTCTCAGCACACAAAGTTTAAAGAACAAAGAAAACAAAAATATTTTTGTGATTTTTGAATTTTTCAAAATTAAAGAACAAAAAAATAAAATCTTTTTGGATTTTTAATTTTTCAAAATTAAAAACATATCAAAATAAAATCTTTTTGGATTTTTTATTTTTCAAAAGTTAAAAAAAAAATTAGTCGTAAACCTTACCTTAGTTGTTATGATCTCAGATGCGAAAAGATGTGGATGCGAAGCCATGCGAAGCTTCTGAATGAACAGTAACCTCTGAACAAATTTGACTCATAATAACTGAACAAGACTTTTAGGCATGAGTTTTTGAAATTGAATTCGCATTAATCATCCCCAAACCTTGTTTCGTTCAAATTCTGGCAGTTCAGATTGCATAGCAACAACCCAATCTCATTTTTCGCACGAATTTGAGCTCTTGTCAACACACCATCTTGTGGATTACCAATTACCTGTTCTTTTGGATGATTTCTTGTCCAATTCTCAAGTGGTGGAAAATTAGGATCAAATTCTAATGGTGCATCTTCATACATATCTTCATTTTCAGATCCTGCAACAGAAAAATTATCATTTAGTTCATGAAACTCATCATTTTCATCAAGATTAATTGTCTCTGTTTCATCATGCTCCCCCTCAACATGATCTTCATCTTGATGCTCCCCCTCAAAATGATGTTCCTATTGATTCTGCGAATACTCCCCCTCAACTTGATGTTCCCGTTGATTCTGTGAATGCTCCCCCTCAACTTCACGATTCATAATTTCATTCTTTGTACACTTCGCATCTTACACACAATCAATTTTCGCATCTTTATCTCACCAAATGTGAATCATGAATTAGATATCTTCGCATTTTGACTCCAAATGCGAACTAAACACCAAATGCAAAATGCAGTCACACGAATGCGAACCCGAATTTTGATTTACTCAAATGCGAATCCGGTTTGATCTGAAATGCGAACTTCTTTTGAAATTCAGTGTCTTTGCTAAAAAAAAAATCGCATTCACTCAAATGAGAAAATCCAAGCAATTGATTTCCTCAAAATCAGTCAATTTGAATAAATCACAGTTCTTCTTCCTCAAAACAAATTCCATACTTCGTGTTTTCCTTTCTTCCAGTCATATGACGAGAGCAACCACTATCAATATACCATTTTGAATCATATTGCTCGTCACACATCACCTGCATTTATTGAAAGAATATAGGAACCCAAGACTTGTTGGGTCCATCATTAGTAGAATGAAACAAATTCTTTGAATTTAAAAACCATGTTTTCACTTTGTTTGTGACAGAATCCATTATATCAACATCATCAGATCTAGATATTGACATATAGTCATTCAATAGTTTTGGATTTCCATGGATTGTAATCTTATCCTTCACAACATTCGCATTTTTGATAACTGGTTTCCATTTTTGAACTACAACTTGCGAATGATAAGATGATGAACTAGCAGTGGAAGAGTTATTTGCGAACTTGTCAAATGCATTCTTGATTTGTTGCTCTGAAAACTTCCCACTTTGATATTTTCTTCTTTTCCCTTCAAACCATCGATTGATTGTACTTACATCATATTTTCCTTTTGTATATGAAACTTTGGTCTGTTTTGAAACTGAAGGATTTGGAAAATTTGGTTGTTTTGGTGAAAATTTATTTTTGCTTGAGTTGAATCTGTCAAACTTGATGAATTTTTCGTGAATTTGCTAACATTTTGAAACTTTTGATTATTTGCAAATTTTTGCGAATTCTCAAATTTTCGTTTGTTGTCATATTTGCGAACATATGGACTTTTATCAACAAAATTTGTTTGTTTATTTTTGCTCTGAAATTTTGATGATTTTGTTTTTGAAATTTGTTCCTTTTCATCTCTTGGTTTGTCATTTGACACAACTTGCCAGAAAACTACTTTTCTTGCTTTTCTTTTTGAAAAATTATTTTCTGTTGAATAATTTCCAACCATCAATTTAAATTCATGAGAATTTAATTTCTTTCAGCCTTTGATTTTTCAACTTTTTCAAAAATTTTGTTTGGTTTTTCACCTTTAACCTCCCATTTTTGCAATGATTTTTGTTTTTGAAACACATAAGAATTTTGAGTTAAATTGTTTTCTTCTGTGTTTTGATTTGCAAAAAAACCTTCTATGGTTGACTTTAGATTATCTTTTTCAATCATTTTGTTGAATTCAGGATGAACTTTCTCAGCATTTCCAGTAGTGACAAAAACTTGATTTGGAAAAATGGTTTTATCAGTACATACAAAATTTGGATATACCACTGTGTTGGTTTCCAAATAATGTGCGCCTTTGTCATTTAAATTTTTTTGAAATTCTTTTGTATTTTCAAACACTTGATCAACCATAACTCGTTGAGGTGTTTCATTTGAATCTTTCTTTTCTTCTCTGTTTTCTTCATTATCATCAGATTTCTAGCTTTCAACTTCCACATTATCAAACTTACAATGTTGTGAAGTTAAAGGTTTGTCAATTTCATCCTCTACTATCGAATCAACAATAATTTCTATACCTTTGATCTTAGATGTGATATTAATGATTGACAATTGAGAACAATCTACCTCTTCTTCCTCTTCTATCTCACTGATTTCACTCACATTATCTGAATTTTCATCAATATCAGCATAATTAAATTGAGATGCAAGAGATGAATTTTCTATTTTCTTTAAGATTTTCAGTTGTTCACTCTTTGTCAAACTTTCATTTACAATGTTAACCAACTCATCTACATTCAGAAATTCATCAATATTGACAATACCATATGGATATCTATCATCAGAAACAACATCAACTTTTTCACGTTCATATTCAAGAAAAGGTAACATTTTCCTATGTTGTTATTTGCTAATGTCAGAAGAATGATGTAAAGCAGTTAATTTTGCATACAATCGTTTGGCAGAATTACAATATATGTTCCTTTGTGCTAGCAACAACCTAACATCATTTGTAAGATTATTCCTATCACAATCTATATTTTTGATCTGCATTTCAAGTTTTTCTACTCTGCTCCTCTTTATTTCTAATTCTCTCCGTGTCTCACCTAGTTGCATTTTTAATTTTTGAGCTTTAGTACTAGCAGACACAATAACAGAATCAAAATAAGCCACAGTTTCATCAAATGAAACAATTTCAGCAGCATAAGCAGATAAAGGAATATTAAAAGATTCAAGTATTGCACGTACCTTGGTTGTCATGGGTGATTTGTCCGTGGATTTGGATACGAAGCACCTTCCTGAAATTTCCTCTTCGCAATCTTCAAAACTTGCGAACAGTGTTCCATGTGTGGGATGCCTCATTTCCTCATCATCAGATCCTGAAGACCAGATCTGATACGTACCACTTTCTTCATTATCAGTTTCACCTTTCGCAACCAAAGACACTCCTTTGGTCTTAGCACGTATCTTTTCGATCTTTTTTCAGAGTAGTATGCTTCATCTTTAACTTTTTCCTTCTTCTCTTCTTTCTTTCGCAACATGCAATCAGCTGCAAAATGATTCACACCATTGCAGTAGTGACAGTAAATTCCTGAGTCACATTTCAGCTTCTTCACTTCTTTCACATCTTTTTGTTTCTCATCAGCTTTCTCCAATTTCTTCCTTTCCTCCCCTCCAGTTCTTGTGACTGCATTCTTCACATCACTAGCCTTTCCTTTTGGATTAAAAGGTTGTTTGAAAAACTTCTTAACTCTGTTGTTTGAATAGAATGCCACAGCTTCATCATCAGAGTTCATCAAAAATCCTTCATCATCTGAACCATCTTTTTCATTAACATCAGTTTCTGATACCTTTGAAACAAGAGCCAAAGGACCTCCAATACTTTGTTTTGATTCTTCATACATTTCTGAAACTTTGCATTCATGTGTTTTCAGTTGATTGTAGAGATCATTCAATTTAGTTGTATCAAAACTCTGTTGATTCTTAATCATCATGCTCACACTTCGCCATTCCTTGCGAAGACCCATAATGAAAGTTAAATTGAACTCCATGAGAGACCTAGTGATTCCATACCTGTTGCTACGAAACATAAGCTCATTCAGACGATCATAGTAATTTTCAAGAGTTTCTGCATCTTTTTGTCTGAATTCCTTCAGTTCAACTAGACATCGCTTCACATAGTTGATCTTCGTCTTTTCGCTACCTTGATACTTCTCTTTTAGAGTGTTCCAGATCTCCTTGGCTGTTTTACAAATACGGATGTAACTGTAAACCACAGGAGGTAGAGCACCTCTTAGTTCCCTCATGCACCTGTTTTCATTATTCTTCAAACGTTTTTGTTGTTCAGCAACATCAGTATATGTAGTAGATGAACCAATTGATTGAACATTAACTGGAGCTTGCACTGTTCCATCGATACAATTCCAAAGTTCTTCATCAATTCCATTTAAGTAATCTTCCATTCTATCAGCCCACTGATCATAGTATTCTGGAATTAACATCGGAATTTTGGTTGAAGAACCAAGCAAGTGAGAGAAGGAAGTCATTGTATTCATATTGAAGTTCGCCATTGATGAACATAGAAATTTTCAGAAAGCTTGAAAAACATGATGAAATTGAGAATTTGATCAATTGAATTGATCACAAATCACTAATCGATTACTCGATTTAACAATTCAAAGACAGAATCAATTCAAATCTGAAGATCAAATGTGATTTTCAAAACCAAAATGTGCGGAAAATTTTAAGTAAAGTTGCAACTCAAAAAGCAAATGATTCTAACACGAAAATCAAATCGAAGCAGTTTGAATCCCGCTCTAATACCAATTGATGAGAATTGTTATCGAGATTTGAGAAATCAAAGTTTGATTTCAGTAAATGAAAATTTAGAACACGAAGAGTAAATGTTAATCAGATCTCATATTGATAAAGACTGATTACAACACCAACAAAAAAGAGATATCTGTTACGAAAGGTCTCTCTCTACTTCTAACCTCAGTCCCTATTTATAGGGAACATGAGTGTACAAAAAATATACTAAGTCTAGACATTTCACTTCGCATAAAGATGACTTAGTAAAATAACATAAAATGCGAAACTATACAAAACACTATATTCGACTTTTATAATTTTTACATCTATAATTATATACATCCATTGGTCTAGCTTGTTTTATATATATATATATATCTATATATATATATATATATATTTGTTTTTATTATACATCTCTAATCATAAATGTTATATAATATTCCCTCTGTCCCAAATTAATTGTCCACTTTTAACTTTTGAAGTATTTTTTCTATAACTTTAACTTTAAATATTTTTACTTGTATTATATATTATTTAATAACACTTATAACAATAAAAATACATTTAAAGTACAATCCATTCATATACTTTGTATCAAGTATTATTTATCAAAAACAAAAATATTTAAATTCAAAGTTGAAAAATAAAGACTTCAAAAGTAAATTTGGATAATTAATTTGTGATGGAGGTAGTATAAAATAACAACGGTGGTTAGTGACAATCGAAAACAACTCCATACTCCAGCTGACGCAAACTCGAGGAATCACAACCCTAATCGAATTGGGAAGAACGGACGGACTCATTACCAAAGCATGTCACAAGAATTGGAGATCGATGACGGTGGACCGAGTAAACCTTGGGAGATGAATTTGAGAGAGAAGAACATATACGAAGGTAGTTAGACAGAGCCTGAATCGATCGTAAGAAAAGGAGAATTATAGAAGTGAAGACATCTTAGTAGATGTTGTTGGAGGTGATTGCCAACAATCTGGCAGAGATGATGCAGTGCAAGCTTTGTAGAAGCAATACGGGAAAAGCAAACCAGGTAAAAACATTAATGAAATGAAAAAGAAAAAAAACCACACGGACATATTGGATTACATTACTGTTTCTAAGGGAACTTTTATATATATATATATATATATATATATATATATATATATATATATATATATATATATATATATATATATATATATATATAAAAGTGTCAGCATGAGTCTCAATTCTCAATGATAATTATAACTATAATTCTCAATATATTTAGGGTTAAATGGTAATGCGTGGCAATTAGGTTTATTCCTTTTGGCAAAGCGTGGTTTTTCATTTAATTATTATTAATTTAATATCAATTAAATTAGAACATATGATGAGATACGTCAAATTATTTTTGCCACCAACTCTACCATGATGGTTTTAACTAATGAATTTAATAATAACGACAATCAAGTTATCAGATAATTAACTAGGCCGTATGTTATTAATAGTTTTAGGGCATGTTCGGTACGGAACGTTTGAGAGCTTACAGTTTCTAGCGTCTGACAAAATGTTTCTTTTTTAATAGAAAGTCTCTTTCGACACTACAAGCTTCTAGAGTTTACTTTAAAGAAAACGTTCCAAATCCAAATATTACTTCATGTAGCGTTTAACAAAACATTATAAGTTACAAGCTAACCGCTCACAACTAATTTTTCCGAAAACAGTTTAGTATGTAAAAATGTTAGCAAGTCAAGAAAAGTTTGAATGGAAGTTATGGTTTTAGGATAATTTATTATGCAAATAGTTACCGCCAATTTAAATGGAATCCGAGTTATAAGTTTATAAAACCAAACAAAATGCTAGTAAATATACGGATTTTCCTTTTTTTATACATACGAAAAAGTTGATTGGTGTATTTGATAAACTGTTATATCTGTTTTTTTTTTTTTGTTAAATTCTGTAGAACTTTTACAAAATTTTTGAAAGCAGATATAGGTCGGGTATTTGACCCCCAACATATGGACTTATTCTGGATAACGCCTACGAATCGATTGTAGTGATGCAGGAGAAAAGACAACTATTTTTACTGGAAGGTTTATTTTGATTAGAGTTATTTTATTTTAATATATTTGTTTAGAGATTTAATTTAATTCGAAATTGTTTTTTTTTTTGGACTAAATTTATATTGCTTTTTTAATTTGATAATTGAGAAAACTGTAAAAATGCCCATGCAGTATGTAATTTTTTGAGCTTTTGATCAAATCCCCAATTTTTTTGGATTAATGTCAATTTTTAGGTGGTCCTCATAACTTAAAAAGAGTAATATCCCTTTTAAATTTGGTTTTATCCATCTATATAAATATTTTTTCTTGTCTTTAAATATAAATACTAAATCAAATGAAAAAAAGGTCTCATTGGAAGTTCTAAATTAGAATTCTTTTATTTTAATAGTTTTCTTTAGAGATTTAATTTAATAGTTTTCTTTGAAGATTTAATTTTATTCGAAATTGTTCTTTTATTGGACAAAAATTATAAAATTTATACTGTTTCTTTGCTTAGATAATCGACAAAACTGGAAAAATGTTTCTGTGGTATGTATTTTTTTTTTGTTCAAAACTCAATTTTTTTTTCTGATTGGTGGTCAATTTTATGTATTTTCATTATAAAATAGGTCCATGAGAAACTTAAAAAGACTAATATGCCCTTTTAATTTGTTTTTATTATCTACTTAATTTTTTTCTTTATTTAAATACAAATGTTAAATTAATTAAAAAAGATACCCACATCTCTCTCTCTCTCTCTCTCTCTCTCTCTCTCTCTCTCTCTCTCTCTCTCTCTCTCTCTCTCTCTCTCTCTCTCTCTCTCCATTTTCACACCTCATTCACTACAATCTGCACTTCCTTGATTTGTATTTATGTATGGTAACAAAAGAAAATTGCATCCCTTCGTTCCTAAAATGATAATCGATCGTATCCTTTGTAGGTATATGTGCTCCAGTAGCATCAGAAGATTAAATAAATCAACTTCTCTTTTCATTTGAATATGTTCAATTGTGTTCATATTTGATTTTTTCCTCAAAATCACACATCCCTTCGTCGTTAGTGTTTTAGAGATCTACAATTTATTCTTCCAGAAAGAATCGGTTAATCCTAATATCATTATAATGAAAGAATTTCTTCTTTTGGATTGAATTTGTTCATTTTTAATACGATTTTAGGATTTTCACATTCTTGGTGTTCTTGAGTCTTTTCATATTTTACAATGAAATCAAATGTTATTTTAGATGGATTATTATGGGTTGAATTATCTAAACAACTTATTTGAGTATCCTCGATTGAAACTGTTTTGAGAATCAACTTACGATGTTGGTGTTTAAGGGAGGTTATGATTTTCAATTGATTAATGATCTCGATGTTGTTGTTTTGGTTTTTCGTTGGTAAGTTATCTAAATTGATGATTTCGATGTGGTAAGATTCGATTAGAAGAATGATCAAATGATTTATTTCTATTTTCCTAATGTTGTATGTATGTTTAGTTTCTTTGGGATTTGGTTTCGAACCTAGGGAAGAACATAAAATACGGTTGATCTATGGTTTCATCATGTTTTTTTCCTATGCTTTGACGGTTTTAGATCGGATGATTTTTATTCAGATCAGGGGAATGGTGGGTTTTTCGATCTAGTTGCAGGTTTCAAGCGATACTCTCTAATGGTGGAATGAGGGTAAGAAAAAAAGAGCGGGTCTGTAACAATGGTGATATATAGGAGCATAAGCTAGGATTCATGATGGTGATGGCGGTTTGAGTTACATGTTTCAGAATAGAGGAATAAGAGATGAAGTTGTAGGTTTTACACACAGTCATCAGCCTTAATCTGTCCTCCTCGGTCTTCCAACACCCCTCTTAACTTTTAGAGGACCACCAACATCCTTTTTATAACAAAGGAAGGAGTGTGAGAGGCGATGAAATCGATTCTTAGTTATGTGTTATTGGGTTTGAATTTCTGAAGCAATGGGTTTGAATTTCTAAAACAACGTGAAGGTTGGAAGTGAGGTTAAAGGATTGAAAGAAGGAGATAAAGTATATGGATGGAGATTTATGAAGATGTTCCTAATTTCTTGAGGTCAACATGGAGAGAGAGAGAGAGAGAGAGAGAGGTGGGTGGGTATACGGGGTTATATTTATTTATTACTAATAAAATATTTAAAAATAGAATGAAAAAACAAATACATTAAGAGTATAATAGTAATTTCAGTTTTACGAGGGACCAACTCTACAACCAAACATGTTGAAAAAGACCATCAATCCAAAAAAGATGAGTTTTCAACCAAAACCTAAAAAAAATGCAGACTATAGGGACTATTTTTGCTGTTTTGTCTAGACAATTCATATCTTATAGTAATCTTACGATGTCTATATTATCTATATCCTATATAACTTAAGATGAATTTTGCTGATCTGTCATAAGAAGAATGATTCAAGGCTATATATTTTCTTATTTGACACTCAATTGTGAGACTCATATGAGGCATATATTTTCTTATTTGACACTCAATTGTGAGACTCCTCGTTTGATTAAGATTATGAGTTGTATTTTTCCATTTAATGATAACTTTTGATCTTCCGTGGTTACTAAGTTCTTATGACACTAATGATTGTCGTTTATATAAATGAGGCATCATCACCCTTTTGTTCATCATTTCAGTTTTTGTTATATTTTCTTGGTTTATATTATTGAGTTCAATATGTATTATTTTTATCATTGAGAGTATAATTTTTCTTCTTCTTATGATCAACACAATTCTGAGCATATCATTTGTTGTTTGTTGTTGAAGGCAACGAAGAATATGAAGGTTGAATAGATTTCGACAAAGAAGGAGATAGGGAGATCATATATATAGAGATATTCCTATGTTGTTGAAGGGCAACGAAGAATATGAAGATTGAATACATTTCGACAAAGAAGGTGATATGAAGATCATATATCTAGAAATTCCTGACACAAGTAGTGTTGATGAAGAAATCATAAAATATGTTTTTGACCAACATCAACAAGATATACAGTGAAGCAGAATTCCAAGAATTATGTATCTTATATGCTTCAAAACTTCTGGATGTGTAGCTTCTAATGAAGAAATGGCAAGTTGTTTAGAATTTAGAAGAGGAATTTATAACATTTTTACCACATGTCCGGTTGATAGAAAAGCACCAAATTGGACAAAGCTTTTTGGTTTCCAAAGTGTCTCGAGATTTTCTATTCATGTATTAAAGTATTTTTCTGTTTATAATTTATTTCTGAATTATTTCAATATTTTAAATACTACAAATAGTTGATGTTTTGTTTAGTATCATCAATTTTAATAAAGTTCATTTTTTGTCCAAATCAGGTGTCTGTGTTTTGACCAACTGCAATAAGAAGTCTATATAGATCCAGAAGTCCCAAAAACGTGTATCTTATATGCTTGAAAATCTACCGATATTTGGCTTATGGGTGTCCCATGTCTCTTGAGATCTCCAATGCATGTACTGAAATAATAGATGTTTTCAAGCTATCATGGAGTCTTTTAGTGTTTTAGGTCCCAAAAATATTTGAGGTTTTGTTTAGAATCCTCATTTTTAATAAATTTCATTTTTTTCTCAAAATTTTGTCTATTTTTTTAACCCAACTTCAATGGGAAGTCAGGAATGACAAGAAAGTAAAAAAGAAAATCATGTATTGTTAATGCCTAGAATTTGAGGATGTGTAGATTCAAATGAAAAACTGTAACATCCCGAAATTCAGGTAAGGCCATTTAGCCCTTCCTTTTTGTCAAATGGTTAAGACTAGTCCTTGAGTGAGTTCTTGAAGCACATAAGTACGCTGGGCGTACCGGGGTACGCTGCGCGTACTCATGCGCTTAATTTAAACGCGGACTCGCCTGGGTACGCTGGGCGTACCCAGGGTTACGCTGGGCGTACCCAGGGTTACGCTGGGCGTAAAGAGTCCAAATGCAAACCCTAAATGTCTGGCTTGTGCACTATTTAAAGGATGCTAAGGCTCATTTTCCAGCCTCCATATGAGTGAGTGAAACCCTAAGAGAGAGCCTTCCATCGTTCTTAGCTTGAGTGTGTGAGTTTTGGAGCTAAAAGTCTCTTGTGTGTTAGTGAAGTAAAAGGAGAAGAGCTTGTGGAGGCTAAGGCTTGAAGTGCAAGTTTGGATCTGAGATCTACAGAGGAAGGAGTTGCATTTGGAGGTATAAAGTTCAAAACTTTCCTCTTTATTTGGTTAGATGATTGCATGGACCATTTCTAGGGTTAAAAGTCCTAAAGGTGGAGAGTTTATGAGTGTAAGGTACTCCATGGACCTAGATCTGTCCCATTTAAGTGATATTTGTGTTATAGATCCATAAAGTTGCAATCTTGGTCGTTGTTATGAGGTTATGCTTGAGTTATGAGCTTTCTAGAGTTGGGAAATGGAATGTTTAAGGTGTTAGTGACTTGTCCAGCCATGCAAAGGCTTAAAGTCACCAACTTTATGGATTAAGAGGGTTATAAATGGTCATATCTAGAAGTTGGACGTGGGTCTTAACTATTTAAGACCTCAAGAGCTTAGAGTCCGAAACTGGGGTTTGTGCGGGGCGTAATCCTAGTATGCGCGACATAAGGGGTCGCGCACCCCCTTTCCGTGAGGATGCCGGGTACACCCAACGTACATGTTTGGTACGCACAACGTAACCCGGCAGGTTGACTTTTGTTGACTTTTAGGGTTTTGTCAACTTTAGAGTCTTTGAGCCATGGGAGAGGTAAAATGGTCTTTTACCCTTCTGAGAGTACTAAGAGAGGGAATAGCCTAGCCTTAAGGGATGTATTGATTTAGAGTGTTAATTTCATATGATTAGGCGGAGGCTAGATCGAATTTTTCAGAGTTCGAGATTTTACCGAGTTACCCAATGCGAGTCTTCTCACTATACTTTACCTAGAGTGGTAATTAGAGTTATGTGACAGAGTACTTTGTATGCTTTTCATGATGTGATTTCTATGTGATTTATGCTATGTATGGTACAGAGTTTTCAGAGTTAGGACCGGAAGGTCCACAGAGTTAGGGCCATAGGGCCCACAGAGTTACGGGACTGGAGGGTCCCACTGAGAACATTGACCAAAGGGTCAAACAGAGTTATAGCCTCGAGTGGCTAATATGTGTGGTGTGTGGTATTTTGGGGAACAAACTAAGTAATTATGCTTACAGTGTTGTGTTATGTGTTTCAGGTAACAGTGAGGGTCGCGGGTAGGCGCCGGTTTGATCAGTACACACTCGAGGAGCTTTTACATATTTTGATCTTGGGATGTGATGTTATGAATCGATTATGTGATACAATGATGTTTTTATGACAATTATGAATGAAAAGCTATTTTATAAATGTGAAAAATTATTTGAAAATTTGGATGTTACAAGTTGGTATCCGAGCCTTGGTTTGAGGGATTCGGGTGCACCTTCAGGCATATCTGAACTCAAACTGAGGATTTGAGAGATTTTCAAAATAAAATTCACAAAATTTTTATCAAGAGTAAACAGTTTTTGAAAGAGCAGAGCAAAGCAGTGTGTACGATCAGCGAGCGCCCGAACGGTGATTTCCTAAAATACCCTTACATTATGAGTTATGAGATATGTATGATATGATATGATGCTAGAGTAGGCTAGGTATTCTTATTAGGACTAGAGTGGCCTAATTTGTGATGCCTTATCCTAGGGATTTTGCTGCTAAGAGATGCTTGAGAGTGAATAGATAGCAGCGAGGAGCTTATGAGAGATCCGCTTGAGAGTAGACTATGCATAGAGGGAGAGTAGAGTACATGGGATTTGGGATCCTAGGAGGACGACTTGGGGTGAATAGTGATGCGGTGCGGACGATAGTATTGGGCCCGTACTACCAAAGGCACCGAATCAGTGCGCAGCCCAAGTAAGAATCTTTAGGGTACTAGGGATCAAGCAGGATTGGGATATTGAGTGTGTATACGCTCGAGCGAGTCTCTGATAACTTGTGTTGTATGTTAGAGAGAGACATCATGGTTGGGACACGCCATAGGCCAGGGACTAGCGAGGGGGGTGTGAGCGATGACGAGCTCAGCCAGATGATTCATGATGAGGTGGATGCTGCCGTCCGTGCTGAGAATTTTGATGAGCGGTATGCTGCTCTTTCTGATGCTGTTGTTGCTGCAGCCACTACAGCCGTTGCGGCTGCTAGCCCGCAGGGGGTGACACGTTGTTGTACCAGAAGTTTAGCAACACGAAGCCACCAAAGTTTGATGGGACTCGGGATCCGATAGCCGCGATGAGGTGGATTTCTGACATTGAGCGGTGCTTCTACACATGTTCATGTCCGGAGCATCTGAGAGTTCGGTTCGCGCTGAACCAGCTTCGCTTAGGGGTGAAGGACTGGTGGAAGTTTCGTGATGAGTACGTTCCCCCGGTGGAAAGGGAGCGTTTGGCCCAGGAGTTCTTGACCCTCAAGCAGGGTACTGAATCTGTTACTATGATCACCATGATGTTTCATGAGAGGGCGATGTTTTGCCTTGAGCAAGTGTCTTCTGAGCAGGCACGTATGATTCGGTATGTGAGTATTTTGAGGAAAGACATCCGCGAGTTCGTGGCGAACTCGATGTACCGGACGTTGGCAGAGCTTCAGGAAAATGCCCGGAAGAGGGAGATTGAGCTAGAGACTCAGGCTAGGGAGGAGGCGGAGTCTCAAGGGAGGGATCGGCGACCGACACAGTCCCATCCGGCTTCCAAGTAGGCTAAGCCCGCCGATTCGAGATCTGGGAACTAGAAGGGCCGCACTTGTGGCAAGTGCGGCAAGAGTCATGATGGGGTGTGCAGAGCAGGGTCTTGCTACAAGTGTGGCAAGGAGGGGCATATAGCCAAGGATTGACCCAAGGGGTTTGTAGTTTGTTTTTACTGCAACCAGACCGGACACTAAAGGCCAAGTGTCCACAGTTATGAGGGTCAGCTCATGGAGCTTCTCAGGGATCTGTCCCTGATGCTGTTCGAGCTACAGAGAGTTGGCCGGTGAAGGCTGAGGCGCCGAAGGCTCGCGGGAGAGCCTTCCAGTTGACAGCGGAGGACGTCCGCGCAACACCTGATATTGTGGCTGGTATGTATTCTTTCCTCTGTTTATTTTGAGTTTGTGGTGGTATGCTTATGTTGTGATATGCGTAGCTACATTTATTGTGTGTTCTGTACCTGCTTTGGTGTTATTTGACTCGGGTGCGATTCGGTCTTTTGTGTTGTTAGCCTTTAGTCAGCACATCAGTATTTGTTGAGAGGTGTTGAGTCGACCTTTGCAAGTTTCCATATCTGACGAGAGAGCAATGTATGCCACTGATGTGTACTCGAGACATTTGGCATTGAGTTTCCGATTCATTTGGTCCCGATTGCTATGGGAGATGTATGCGTCATCGTGGGCATGGACTGGTCAAGCAGATTTGGAGCGGTTATCGACTGCAAGCGACAGCTGGTTACCATACGAGACCCTAGTGGGGGAGTTCTTACGGTTTATGGCGAGGGTACTCGTTCTGAGTCGGCATTTTGTTCAGCCGTGAGAGCGAGGCAAAGTCTACAGTAGGGTTGTAGTGGGTATGTGGCTTACGTGGTGGATATGAGGGTAGGTGCAGAGAGACCGAAGTCTGTCGATGAGGTCCTGATAGTGCGTGAGTTCCCGGATATTTTCCCTGAGGAGTTGCCGGGTGTGCCTCCCGAGAGGCAGGTGGTGTTCTGTATCGATTTGGTTCCGGGGGCAACGACTATCGCCATGCACCTCCATAGATGCAGGAGTTATCCTCGCAGCTTCAGGAGCTGCTGGGGAAGGGGTTTATACGACTGAGTAGCTCGCCGTGGGGAGCGCCGATCCTTTTTGTCAAGAAAAAGGATGGTTCACACCGGATGTGCATTGATTACCGGGAGTTGAACAAGCTGACGGTCAAGAACCGTTACCCCTTACCGAGGATCGATGATTTGTTCGATCAGTTGCAGGGAGCGTCTTGGTTCTCCAAGATTGATTTGAGGTCTGGATATCATCAGATGAGGGTTCGTGATGAGGATATCCAGAAGATAAAATTTAGAACTCGTTACGGGCATTACGAGTTCGTGGTGATGCCTTTCGGGCTCACCAATGCACCGGCGGCATTCATGGATCTCATGAACAGGGTGTGCAGGCCGATGTTTAATTTTTCGGTGATCGTGTTCATTGATGATATATTGGTGTATTTGAGGTCCATAGATCAGCATGAGGAGCATTTGAGGGAGATCCTCGGAGTTCTGAGATCGGAGAGGCTTTACGCCAAATTCTCCAAGTGCGATTTCTGGTTACGGGAGGTCCAGTTTCTGGGACACCTCGTCAACCAGAATGGGATATTGGTCCATCCGGCCAGGATTGTTGTTCCTCTCACCAGGTTGACTCGGAAGGGCGTGGCTTTCAGTTGGGGCTCGGAGCAGCAAGCCTTATTCAAGACACTTCACCAGAGATTGTGCGAAGCACCAGTGTTGGCCCTTCTGGAGGGAATGGAGGACATTATGGTATTTTCTGACGAGTCGATATTGGGACTGGGTGCGGTGCCAATGCAGAGAGGGCATGTTATAACATATGCATTGAGGCAGTTGAAGCCTCATGAGACGAGGTATCCTACTCATGATTTGGAGTTGGGGGCTGTGGTGTTTGACTTCAAGATTTGGCGTCACTATTTGTATGGGGTTCGGTGTACCATATACACGGACCACAAGAGCTTAATGTATCTGATCGATCAGCCCAACCTGAACATGCGTCAGAGGAGATGGTTGGACATGGTAAATGATTATGAGTGTGAGATCCTGTACCACCCGGGCAAAGCTAACGTCGTAGTCGATGCCTTGAGTCGCCGGGCAGAGAGTGCCCCTTTGCGAGATGTTTGTATGTGGTTGACAGTGATGACTATGGTGTTGGACACCATTCGGGAGCCCCAGGTGGAGGCGATGAGACCGGAGAACCGCAAGTGAGAGCGGGTGATTGGTCAGATATCAGAGTTGATTGCCGATAGCCGAGGGCTTATGACCTTCCAGGGCCGGATGTGGGTGTCATTTGAGGGTGGGGCACATGCCATTTTGATGGAGGAGGCGCACATGTCGAGGTTTTCGATCCATCCCGGGGCCACTAAGATGTATTTGGACCTGAAGAGAGATTATTGGTGGCCTTGTATGAAGAGGTATGTGGCGTGGTTTGTAGAGAAGTGCTTGACCTGTCGCAGGGTTAAGGCCGAGCACCAGTGTCCACATGGCAAGTTGCAGCCACTTGAGGTTCCCCAGTGGAAGTGGGAATATATTTCCATGGATTTTATCACCAAATTGCCGAGGACTACGAGAGGCGTCGATGCAATTTGGGTGATCGTCGACCGGCTAACAAAGAGCGCTCATTTTCTTGCTATCAGTGAGAGCTCTTCCGCAGAGAGGTTGACAGAAGTGTATGTAAGAGGTGGTATTGCGGCATGGTGTGCTAATCTCGATTGTGTCAGATCGAGATGTGCGTTTCACTTCCAGGTTCTAGAAGAAGTTCCATGAGGAGTTTGGTACTAGGCTGCATTTCAGTACCGCTTACCACCCATAGACGGACAGACAGAGTGTGCGGACGATTCAGACGCTCGACGACATGCTTTAGGCATGTGTGTTGGACTTTGGAGGGGGTTGGGACTCGTATCTGCCATTGGCTGAGTTTTCATATAACAACAGCCACCATTCGAGAATTGGAATGACTCCCTTTGAGTTGTTGTATAGGAGGAGGTGTCAGACTCCCATCTATTGGGGATAGGTAGGGCAGCGAGTGATGGGTAGCACTGAGATAGTGCTTCAGACGATAGAGCAAATTTAGCAGGTTAGATAGAGATTGCTGATGGCCCAGAGTCGCCAGAAGAGTTATGTGGATAGGCGTCGATCCGAGCTTGAGTTTCAGGTTGGTGATTTTGTACTCCTGAGAGTGTGTCCTTGGAAATGAGTGATCCGATTTAGGAAAAGGGGCAAGTTGGGGCCCCGGTACATTGGACCGTTCTGGGTGATCGCGAGGGTGGGCAGGGTATCATATCGATTGGAGCTACCTGCGGAGTTGAGCCAGATTCATGATACCTTCCACGTGTCTCAGCTGAGGAAGTGTATAGCCGACAAGTCGGCAGTGGTGCCTTTGGAGGATATCCAGGTGGACGTTGGTCTGAATTATGTTGAGAGACTGAACGTGATCCTGGACCGCAAGGTCAAGGTTCTGAGGAAAAAGGAGGTGTCACTGGTTCAGGTCCAGTAGCAGCATCGGAGTAGGTCCGAGCTGACTTGGGAGCCGGAATCAGAGATGCGGGAGCAGTATCTAGAGTTGTTTTCAGCATGAGACTTTGAGGGCGAAGTCTGGTTCTAGTGGGGGAGAATTGTAACATCCCGAAATTCAGGTAAGGCCATTTAGCCCTTCCTTTTTGTTAAATGGTCAAGACTAGTCATTGAGTGAGTTCTTGTAGCACATGAGTACATTGGGCGTACCGGGGTACGCTGCGCGTACTCATGCGCTTAATTTGGACGCAGACTCGCCTGGGTATGCTGGGCATACCAAGGGTTACATTGGGCGTAAAGGGTCCAAATGAAAACCCTAAATGTTTGGCTTGTGCACTATTTAGAGGATGCTAAGGCTCATTTTCTAGCCTCCATATCAGTGAGTGAAACCCTAAGAGAGAGCCTTCCATCGTTCTTAGCTTGAGTGTGTGTGTTTTGGAGCTAAAAGTTTCTTGGTGTGTTAGTGAAGAAGAAGGAGAAGAGCTTGTGGAGGCTAAGGCTTGAAGTGCAAGTTTGGATGTGAGATCTACAGAGGAAGGAGCTGCATTTGGAGGTATAAAGTTCAAAACTTTCCTCCTTATTTGTTTAGATGATTGCATGAACCATTTCTAGGGTTAAAAGTCCCAAAGGTGGAGACTTTATTAGTGTAAGGTACTCCATGGACCTAGATCTGTCCCATTTCAGTGATATTTGTGTTATAGATCCATAAAGTTGCCATCTTGGTCGTTGTTATGAGGTTGTGCTTGAGTTATGAGCTTTCTAGAGTTGGGAAATGGAATGTTATGGGTGTTAGTGACTTGTCTAGCCATGCGAAGGCTTAAAGTCACCAACTTTATGGATTAAGAGGGTTAGAAATGGTCAGATCTAGAAGTTGGACGTGGGTCTTAACTGTTTAAGACCTCAAGAGCTTAGAGTCTGAAACTGGGGTTTACGCGGGGCGTAATCCCAATGCACGCGGCGTAAGGGGTCACGCACCCCGTTTCGGTGAGGACGCCGGGTATGCCCAACGTACATGTTTGGTACGCGCAGCATAACCCGGAGGGTTGACTTTTGTTGACTTTTAGGGTTTGGTTAACTTTAGAGTCTTTGAGCCATATGAGGGGTAAAATGGTCTTTTACCCTTCTGAGAGTACTAAGAGAGGGAATAGCCTAGCCTTAAGGGATGTATTGATTTAGAGTGTTTATTTCATATGATTAGGTGGAGGCTAGATCGGATTTTTCAGAGTTCGAGATTTTACCGAGTTACCCGAGGTGAGACTTCTCACTATACTCTACCTAGAGTGGTAATTATAGTTATGTGACAGAGTATTTTGTATGATTTTGCATGATGTGATTTGTATGTGATTTATGCTATGTATGTTATAGAGTTTTCAGAGTTAGGACCGGAAGGTCCACCGAGTTAGGGCCAGAGGGCCCAAAGAGTTATGGGACTAGAGGGTCCCACTGAGACACATTGACCAGAGGGTCAAACAGAGTTATAGCCTTGAGTGGCTAATATGTGTGGTGTGTGGTATTTTGGGGAACTCACTAAGAAATTATACTTACGGTGTTGTGTTATTGTTTCAGGTACCAGTGAGGATCACGGGAAGGTGCTGGTTTGATCAGTACACACTCGAGGAGCTTTTACATATTTTGATCTTTGGTGTGATGTTATGAATTGATTATGTGATACAATGATGTTTTTATGACAATTATGAATGAAAAGGTGTTTTATAAATGTGAAAAATTATTTGAAAATTTGGGTCTTACAAAAACTTACAAGACATTTGGAGTTTTATTGGGAAAGTTATGACGTCTTGGCCACGAGTTGTCTACTGTACAAATATTGCTCGGTGGTTTTAAAAAATAACTGTGGACCAACTTCAGCATGAAGTTTGGAACGATCAAAAAGTAAAAAAAAATCATTTATTATACATGCATGTAATGCTCTAAATTGGAATGAAAAAAATGAAAAATCTGTTGTTGAAACACACCTATTTTGATTTTATATTTTTAAAACCATTTTGATCACTTTTTAAAAGTGAAAATCATTGTTTGAGAATTTATGTCCCAAAAGCATAAATGTTTTCACAAAAAAATCTAAGCTTCAAATAGGTTATAAAGGAGGGTTTATAATTCAAAAAGCATATAGGGACGTCCTTCACTTCTTATTGCTTTTGGTGTGTTCTAAAAGGAAATCCTAAAACACTAGATTCCTTGTTGATGGTTGTAACATCCCATTTTTCATAGCCAAAATTTTCATTTTTATTTTAAATAAAACGTCAATTTCATAAAACTCAAGTCAAGAAAATCATAAGTATCAAATACACTCATCCCAAAATCAGAGTATCATAATAATGCAAAATCAAAAGAACTACCGATTAGTATGTAGAGACAAGCCTCCACCTTCCGAAGATCATTTAAAGTACCCGAAACACATTTAATCCACAACTATAAAAACAAAGCTTAGCGAGTTCCCAAAATATCACATATAGCACATCGTAATAAGTAGTTATGGATTATCGGCAACCCGGAGACTTTCAGCAGTATTGAGGACTATCAGCAGTCTATGGGCTCACAACAACCCTATTGGTTCTCAACAAGCCTATGTATTTTGTGAGAACAAAGATACGATGTGCAGTGACAAGGTTTGAAAACTCAAACCTTGAGTTGCTTAAGATCAATTTTTGCTTATAGTTGTATGTTCCAGTCAAGTCTGGCTTGACCAGTCGAGACTGAATAGAAAAATCAACAAAGTACTTCAAGTATTAAATATGGAACTATGAGTATATCAACGTAAAGACAATAAATGAACAAGTAGAGTGTTTAAAAGAGTTTGATTTAAGATAAAAGTGAAAGTGAAGTAAATTCGAATATAACTATCTTTGGAGCAACAATCCATCTACTTTTCATGTCATTAAACACTCCTTATATAGGAAAAGGAGATACAATGTACAGACCAAAATACATACAAACGACTGGATAAATGAGTTACATCTAATACTATGATTATCCAACTTGACAAAATAACTTAGTCCTATGTAAGGTTACATCAAACAAAAGACAAGAATAATTAATGCACATACATATACACTATCTCTGAACGTATCTTCGGTTCGAACCACAAACTCCACTTCGGACTTCAACCACCATGTCATACCATAACCACTTCATACATAAGTCTAGCTGCAGAACTACAAAGGTTATAGATTCCTAGAGGTTCACTTTCAGGTTCCAATAATCCCTCCCCTAAGTGAAGTTAGCAATCTTGTGAGCTTAGTTTGATTCTTCCTTGATGAACACATATGCCTGGTACAACCAATCCCTGACTACAATGTACCACTACAACTGACTTATAAACTTGGCCTTCACATGTTCTGGTACCTCGGACAAGGATGCACGATTGATGAACTTACGAAGCGCCTTGGTGGGAACCACATGTTTATCAAGGACTCAGAAGAAGTCCTTATTGTTGGATTTTCATCGAAGATACATGAATCA
The DNA here is from genome assembly GCF_051521515.1 of Lactuca serriola. Lineage (NCBI taxonomy): Eukaryota > Viridiplantae > Streptophyta > Magnoliopsida > Asterales > Asteraceae > Lactuca > Lactuca serriola. The sequence goes on from NC_136411.1 coordinate 116,975,695, forward strand.
TAACACTGATTCATCAATTGGTCCCTTTGCCAGTATCTCAGCTTCTGCCAACTTGAAGTCAATATTTGCTAAGTATTTCTTGGTTCCGAACAGATGGGCCAATTCAACATCTCATCGGCGAAATTCAGCTACAAAATCTTTGAGAAAACTCGAAGAAGCATGGTAAGATCCCATGCTAAGATCATCTACTTGGTGGATTCTGAAGTATGCAGTAATTGTCAGAATGTCGTTTGGATTCAGTGCAAGGAAGTCGGTGTCAGTGATGGTTTTTTGTGGTTGTTTGTTTCGGAAGATGTGGTATCGTAACATTACACAATTCAGTTCAAATTTGGTTATGATTTTCCTTCGGAACTTGGAAATCTTGGTGATCCTTTTCCGAGACCATACTTCTTTTTAAGGAAGTCCATTCTTGGCGTAAAAGGTCTTCAATCTTTCACTTTAAGTTCTGATGATCATTTTTGGATCATCTTCCGGGTGGAAAGGGGCAAACTTAATGTAGAATTTGCTGTAAGGAGAGATAGGAAGATCAATATAGTCCGAATCTTGGGTGGGAAGATCATAGTACATAAATGGTACTATGTCTAAGTCACGTACGATCCCTTCCCGGAAAAGAGAAGGAAGTCCTAGCATCAGATTAGAATTATCTTTGAGGGCTTGGATCCAGATGCTTTCCTCAAGAGCCTAATTAATTTCCTCCTGGGACTAGCAAAATTTCTCTTTTAAGGGAATTTCCGAGCAGGGGAATTTCGAGATGGGCTTTTTCCCCTTGTCTTGCTATTTGTTAAGGACGGAGAGGATGTGTTGCATGTTTTCGTCAATGGCAAATTTTGGAGCAGAGAAAGGCAGGGGCTCTTCTGGAATATCATCCGTCTTCTGAGGTGGAGATTCTTCAACGAAAGGAACAATCCTTGGTGAGGGAATCAGAGGGAGCTTTTACTGAGTAGCTCGGAAGGAATCAATTGTTAAATTTGTTTTTTCCTTAGTCATTTCCCTGCTTCTTTGAAGAACATTAGCCAAGGTTGATGGCCATGAGACAACAAACCATATGCGTTGTTCCTCCTCGGAGAGCACTTCGGCAGGAAACTTTTTCGAGGCATGATTCCTTATGATGGCATTGGATATGTACTTATCATCATCATCATCATCATCATCATAATAATCATCATCATCATCATCATCATCCTCATCATCATCATCATTGTTGTTGTCACCTAGAGAACCTGAAATAACTTGCAAGGAATCATCAGAGTTTTCATCTCGGAGTTCGAAATCCAAGATAGGTTTCCAGGATTGAGCTCTCCAGCTAGGTACTTCTCCTCCTCTTGCAACAGAAGCTCGGTAACCGGTGCAATCAACGAAGACTCCAAAAGCTTTGAGAATTTTTCAAATATCTTTTGAAAGTTGGAATTGAGTTAGAGAGTGAATGCATGATAAGCGTTAGCAGTGCGAGCCTGAGCCTTAAGGTGATCAAACAATTGGCGATGAATTGAGAGCATTTCATCAAATTTGTGGTTCAGAACATCCACAATGTTCCACCATGCCCGAAGAAGCTTGATAAGAATGTGTTGAATGATCAGGTTCATTGTTGGAACCTGAAAGTGAACCTCTAACAATCCTAAGTCCAAATTTCGAAGTAGATGTTCCGGAGTCAATACTGGAGAACTGGTCTGGAACCTGTCAGGATCAGGAAAGAAGACGATGTGGAGACCGAAGGCATTCCGGAATGACTCTTATGTCCGGAATGGAAACTGATCTGGAACAACATAATTTTGTCTTAGTGCATTTATTCTATTTGTCTTTGTATTGATGTAACGTTTCATCGGACTTAGTATTTTGTTGTATTTGGACAATCAGAATGTCAGAATCATTTCTATTGTCCAGTCCTATGTAAACACTCTAGTTAATTCGCTGTATCCTTCACTCCTATTTAAAGGAGCATTCAATACAAGTCAACTACAGATCTTTTACTCAACTTTTGGCTCTTTACTAACTTACTTCAAACTTCTTTCAAACATTCATGTTGTTCTTCATTTATTAACTTTACCTTGATCATTTACTCTTATTCTTCACTTAACGACTTGAACATTTGTTGAATATATTATCTAAGACTTTATTGGTCTGTCCAGGCTTTACTTGCACATTGTTTAGCAAGTAGTCATTGATCTTTAGTATTCACTCAATGTTTGAGTTTTCAAACCTTCTCCGTGTGCATTGATCTTGTTCTCACAATTGGTATCAGAGCATGAGTGATTGTCCTTTGAATCAATAAGATCAAATTCTAGTTGGTTTGAAATTACATTGGTATTTCAACCATTTATGTTTTAAGGATAAAAGTTCTTCTATATACCACTTTAGCTTGAGGATATCTTAACTTCAATGGCTGCTTGTAATCCTCAGCAAATGATTTCAATGCAAATCGCAAATAGTGTGGGTGGCCCTACACGTGCCCCATTACTAGTTGTGGAAGAATATGATTATTGGAAAGTTAGATTAGAAAGGTTTTTATTGGCCAAAGATAAAGGTAAAGAAATATGGAGATCCATCACAAAAGGTCCACATGTTCCTGTAAGAACAGTTGTAACAAATGCAGCTACTCAGCTCATGAGTGAAGATGAAACTCACCCAGCTCCCCTAACTGCTGATGATATTGAGAAGCTGCATGCTGATCAAGTTGCTTTCTCAAAAATGGTGTTTGGTGTTCCTCCTTCACTCTTTTAGCAAATCAAGCTATGCAAATAAGCAAAAGAGATTTGGGGCACTCTTCAGGACCTGATTGAAGGTTCGGAAAATATGAAAGACAAGCGCCTCACCTCAGTTGTCAACGACTTTGACAGCTTCACCACCACTCTTGGTGAATCAGTGGCCTCAGCCTCTAACCGCTATCGTATTGTGGTGAACAACAGTCTCAGCAAACGATGGGGAAATGTAAAATCTTGTATTTAAAGCAATAGTTCCTTGAAAAAGTTGAAGCTCTATCAACTTTTTGATGAAATTCAAGGACATGAGTCAAATGTTGCTCAAACCATATGGGAACTCTCCAAACGTCCTCTTACCCTTGTCAGTTCTTTGGAATCAACCATTCCAAACTCATCTACTTTGGATTCTTTCAAACCCATTATTCCATCAGCTCAAACATCCACACCTACCTTACCCCCACAAACCTATCCTGTTGATTATTCAGAAGCCATGGACTCTGAACTCTACTTCCAATAGGAGTTTGCTTTATTCTCAATGAAGTACAAACACCCTTTCAATCCCTCTTACGAACCATACCAAAACCGATTCCATGCTCCTCACCAAAACAATCCTCAACCATACTCAACTCCGGAACCTAAACCCTATTCGGAAAATCCTCCTGCATACAAAGCAAATCTCTATAAGCCAAACTCTACTTCCGAACCCTCTTAGAGTCCTACATCATACAAACCAAAAATTATGTGTCATAAGTGTGGACATGCAAACAATTATGCTAAAGATTGTCTGGATGATGCTCCGCAGAAACCAAAAATCAAGGATTCTACCTACTACGTCTGAAAGGCACAAGAGATGGCTGAAAGTGAAAAAGCCTTTGTAACAATGGTTTCAAGAGATGTTGAAGGATATTGGTCTTCCGGGGATGATGATGACATGGTAACTGGAAGAAATATGTGTCTGATGGCAAGACAAACAGTTGAATGTGATGAAGGTTATTTGTCTTCAGGGCCAGAAGATGAAGATGATATTGTTGAACCTTACTATTGCTACATGGCGACCGACGATCCACCAGGTCGAAGCATCATTCATCAGGTAAAATCTATGATCTCTTATAATTATTTTGACTTGTCTCTCTATAAACCTTATCTAACCCAAATTCAAACAGATATGAACACCATCTATAAAGCCTATGAGTATGCTATAGATGCAAGTGAGAAAAAGGAGTGTGAGTTAAATCGTCTTAGGTTACGTTTCAAGGATAAAAAGTTGAAAATCGAGTCTTTAAAGCATGAACTTGTAATGTTAAGCGATGAATGTATCATTTTGAAAGATAAATGTGAAATCACCTATTTTGAATGAAATGTTTTGATTTCTGATAATAGACCTCTTAATGCCAAGATATATGATTTGCATAATTCTGTAGACATGCTTGAAGCAGACCTTTGGATGACTCATAATTTTCGTCATCCATGGTCTAAAGCACCTGGTCTCGGAAACGAGTTTCCGAAACCAATTGCTAGTCCCTGAAGGAATTGCAAAACTTGACATTCATGGGAGAGGTTCCGAACATTAAACATTTGGATACCCCTATTTCTCCATTGTCACCACTTCTAGAGACTACAGACCATTTTGCGTCATTAATTTCTGAGTTCAAACCAATTGTTGTCAAGTCTCCTGATTCCACGCCCCTACCGCCTCTGACAAACCTGGACCTGAATCGGACCACAAAATTTCATTACAGTCTTCCAAATTGCGTAGATTATGTTCCTAAGAGTAATCACACAAAAAACTGTGTAGTTGAAGAAATTCCTTCCCTGACAACCAAAGCTTATACCTCTGAGTTTGTATGGGCATCCTTATATGAAAAAGTTGAAAAATCAGGCTGTTTCTCCTCTGATTCTTGCGAATCGGATTTGTTAGCTGTCTCAAACACTAAGTTGGTTCCCATCACTCCTAAGTTTAGTAATCCATCTGTGGGACAAACCTCAAAATCCTTGTCTCACACTAAGAGAAAACCAATGTTGAATAGGAAGGATATTGTAGATCCCAAGGTAGAAGCTCGAAATGCACATAAGAAGGAAGTTAAGACTAGACTAAATTCCAGGTTCATTGAAAATTCCAAACCAAGTGTATCTCGGAATTCTCATGCATCACCTCATAGTCAAAACTCCTTTGCGCCGACTAAGATTCTCAAAAGACCCTCTGAATCTCCAAGTCGTATAGAACCCAAGAAAGCAGACAATTCTACTCGGAACAAATCTCGTGTGAATGTCAACATAGTCCAAAACACCTTCCCTCAGATTGGTTCATCTATTTTTATTGCAAAATCTGATGGCAGAATTTTTAAACCAAATCTTTCCAAAACCAATGTGTCATCAAGCAAATCCACAAATGCAGGGAAAACATCTTTATGAAAATCTTCAAAGAAAAATCTTGTGTGGAAAGTCAAAACTCCCATTAATGAAAAACCAATTTTGGAGGTTACAAATGTTACCAACACTCCAGAAGTCAAAGGTACGAAGAAGACTGTTCGGAACCCTCAAGTCATTGAGTATGACTACTGGATAGATAAAAAACATTAACATTCTGTTTCTTTCCAAAATATTCAAAGAATACCACCCAAAAACACAAAGTTGTTCCAAAGTCACCATCAAGTCCAAAGTCCATACCTACGTCCCAAAGTCTAATTCGGAGCCTAAAAACTCCATTACTCACTAATTTTGGAGGCACTTTGTGCTTCGGAGCAAGATATAATATGGTATATTGATAGTGCTTGCTCCATGCAAATGACGGCACAGAAAGATTTTCTGCGAAACTTAAAGTTTTCTCCAAATGTTGGCTACGTGACATATGGCAACAACTCCAACTATCAAATTTGTGGTTATGGAATTCTCACTAATGGAAACTTCTCTATCTCAAATGTGGCTTATGTAGCTGATCTGAAACACAATTTGATAAGTGTTGCTCAACTCACTGATTCTAATCGACTTGTGGAATTTTGCAAAAAATACAGCTATGTAATGACCGAAGACTGAAAAGAGTGCTTAATCAAGTCGTTTCGCAACAAGAACATGTACCCGCTCGACATCAACATGATTATTGGCAAACCGCAACTCTGCCTTCTCACCAAAGTTGTTCCTGATATCAATTGGTTATGGCACCGAAGGCTCGCTCATCTAAACTTTCGGTACATGAATGATCTCGTATCAGGAGAAATGGTGAGAGCATTACCTCTTCTCAAATTCGAAAATGATCATTTGTGTGCTGCTTGTGAGTATAGTAAGCAATCGAAGAAGGGTCATCTTGTTATCATCGAAAAATCAATTTCAAAACCATTGGAGCTTCTACGTATTGATCTTTGTGGACCATCCACTTTAGAATGTATTCATCATAAGAAATACATTCTTGTAATTGTTGATGATTTTACACAGTTCACTTCCGTCTTCTTCCTAAGGTTGAAATCCGAAACAGCCACAGAACTCATCAGTTTTATCAAAGGAATATAAGTTTTTATCAAACTCCCAGTCACAAGAATCCGAAGTGATAATGAATTAGAATTTACTAATTACACCATTGAGAAATTTATCATAGAAAAAGGAATCGACCACAACCTCTCAGCTCCTTATACCGCACAACAAAACGGTGTAGTCAAAAGACGTAATAGAACTCTCGTTGAAGCTGCTCGATCCATGCTGAACTTCGCAAATCTACCACTCTACCTTTGGGCTGAAGCCATGTGTACTGCCTTCTTCACTCAAAATTGAGGTATCATGAATCGACGCCTCAACACGAAGCAATGAATGGTCGGAAGCCAACAATCACGTTTTTGCATGTCTTCGGATGCAGGTGCTTCATCAAGAACAATCGTGATCATCTTACCAAGTTCCAACATCAAGCTAATGAATCCATCTTTCTTGGGTACTCCTTAAAATCGAAAGTTTACAGAGTTCTTAACCGGAGAACTCGTGTTCTGGAAGAAAGCTTTAATGTTACTTTTGATGACAACTTCATTCGGAATTTTGGCCCAACTCACATTACGACTCACATTATGGAGTCCGATGCTCCTCTGCCAGGATGTCCGAACCCATAAACAATTCTTGAAGTTGATTTTGAAACTCTCTTTGGTCCTTCCGAAACCACTCTTGATTCGGAATCTCGATGAAGACCAACTCTCATTCCTATCACTACTTCGGAAGCTCCCGTCTCACATAATGTCTCCGGTACAATCCCAAGCCTCCCTCCATCTGATTCCGAACCATTTTAATCTTCTCAGGTTGATGGGGAGAATGCTCATCCCTCTATTGAATCAAATATGGATGGGTTTCAAGATACAACTGCTGATTTCGATGATTCCAATCCTCTAAACAATGATGCAAATGAAAACTTCTTTGAGTTCCCTTCTGATGATGATGCCCATCTCTCTGGTTCAGAAGTTCAGGGGGAGCATCATCCTCACACTCAAGCCATTTAGGGGGAGCAAATCAATTCCACTTTTGATGTAGGATCGACAGCTGCACAAGAACTACCACGATTACATGTTTCGACAGATGATTATACTCCTAACCAAGTAATCAGAATCCCCAATGTTGGTGAACATACTCGTTCTACTACATGTATCCAAAATGAATGCCAATTTTTAGCATTTATATCCATGGTTGAACCCAAATCCATCAAGGAAGCATTGGAGCATGCTGACTGGATTACAACCATGCAAGAAGAACTGGCAAAATTTGACCGAAATGAACTTCTGAACCTCGTGCCTCCTCCTCAAAATCATCCCATTGTCGGTACGAGTTGGGTATTTCAAAACAAGCTAGATGACGCTGGAGTTATTATTCGAAATAAAGCAAGGTCAGTGGAAAAAGGATTTACTCAGATTGAAGGGCTTGACTACGATGAGACCTTTGCTTATGTTGCACGTCTTGAAGCTATCATAATCTTTCTTGCTTATGCTGCTCATAAAGGATTCAAAGTTTACCAAATGGATGTTAAGAGTGCCTCTCTTGACGGTGAACTTGACATTGAAGTATATCTTCAACTGCCCCCGTTTTTGTTAATCTCTCTTTTCTGAACCACTGTTACAAACTCCGGAAGGCTGTCTACGGACTCAAGCAGGCTCCTCGGGCATGGTACGAGACCCTCACTAATTTTCTCAAGCGCTCCGGTTTTCAAATAGGAATTCTAGATCCCACTCTATTCCGAAGATCAAATAGAAAGCATCTCATGCTGGTATAAATTTATGTGGACGACATCATTTTTGGCTCTACGGATTCATCTATGGTTGCTGACTTTGCTAATTTGATGATCAGTCGTTTCCAAATGAGCATGAATTAGGAGTTAAGCATCTTTCTTGGTCTTCAAGTCAAATAGACTAACAGAGGAATCTTCATTCACCAAGGGAAGTACATTTCGGAACTCCTCAAGAAATACTCAATGGACACCTACGCCTCAGGCAAGGTACCAATGGGCTTCGGACACAAGATCTTTGTCGACCCTTCAGGTGTTTCAGTTGACGAAAGGAAATAGTATAGAATGATTGGATCCATACTTTATCTCACTACAAGTCGTTCGGATATCATGTTCTCAACATGTTTGTGTGCCAGATTTCAAGTCAACCTAAATATGGCTCATCTCTTGGTAGTGAAACAAATCTTCCGATACCTTAAAGGCACAAAGAGTCTCGGAATCTGGTACCCAACAAATGAAAGCTTCCTTCTTCAAACATATTCAGATTCAAACTATGTTGGTCTTCAACTTTATAGAATAAGCACTTCAGGTGGCCGTCAATTCTTAGGTGGACGTTTGGTCAGTTGGTCATCCAAGAAACAAAACTGCCTCGCACTCTCTACAGCCGAAGCCGAACGTGTTGCTGCTGCCAGTTGTACATTTGAGGTTCTATGGATGAAATCTCAACTCTTGGACTATGGTTACCGTTTTCAACGTATTCCTATCTATTGTGATTCTCAAAGTGCATTACGATTTCCCACAATCCAATTCAATACTCAATGACTAAGCACATCGATATAAGGTACCATTTCAAAAAGATCATCTACTTAATGGTAAAATTGAACTCATTTTTGTTCTATCTGACGATGAGATTACTGATGTCTTTACCAAGGCATTAGGCGAGACAAAATTCAATGCTTTTCTGAACAAGATGGGCATGATGATACCATATCCTTAGTTCTTTCAAGATACTTTTTCTCTTTGATAGACGTATTTGAAAGAAATCTAGTCCCGATCTCAAAATATTTTCATCTTGGAACAACTTTCTCTCGGAATACATAGTATCATTTTACTTGTCTTTATTTCTGACCATCACTTGAGTTTTAAGGCGTACAGTTCATCCTAATTGATTGTGTCCACATTGTCATTGTATGCAGATTCTTATCTTGGAATATACTTCATAATGGCATTACAGAATTCCATTTCGGAAAGGTATTACGCTCTCGGCTCCGGAATTTCAAAATCGACTCTGAAATTTTAAAATCCACTCCAGAATTTCAAAATTCACTTCGGAAGTTATCTGAAATCTTACTCCGGAATGCTTTCCAAACCATGTTCCGAAACCTTTTTCAAATTTATTCTGGAATTTCTTGAAAATTACTATTCCATAATTTATGCTCCGGAATCTCCAACCTTTTCGAATCAAACTGAATTTTTGTTCTGGAACCACCAATTTTTTTTGGAAGCACACTAAATTTTTGACTCCGGAATTGCAACTCACTCCGGATTGTTTCTCATTCCAGACCTCTTTTCAAAACAAATATTTTCCGGAATACAACTCTTTAACCTCCGTATCACACTATGTCTAGAAAAGATCATCCGGAAGTCCAAAGGATAATATGGTTAAACTTTTTTTCTCACAACGGTTACTCTCTAGGAAGATCCCTATCCTATCTTTCTCGATTCTCGTGACACGATTACACGCCCCATAAACGTAGCCATCAACTTGATGGTTGTGTTTTCCATTTTTAGCCACAAACAACCTCACCTTTCACCTCCCAGGTAAACTCAGCCCCCTTAAACATCCTTACCATTTAATGCGACCCGTTTTCTGTTCAGATCCTCATCATAACATCGACCAACCAGATCCACTAACCTCACCTATAAATACCAATCTAAACCCTCTTTTACCTCTTTACGCGCCCAATACTTTCAAAACCCTTGATTTCTCTCTAAAGTTCATCGTGTTCTTCAAGCTATCATCTCCTGCAACAATGGCATCACCACAAAAATCCACTCAAACCGCCTCAACCATCAAGAAATCCGTTGCAAGGAATAAATACCCCAAGGGTTCATCATCATCTGCCGATCATGAATCGTTTCTAAGAGACATCACTCAAATGTTTTCCTTAAATCCCATAGATTACGATGAATCCATCAGGGTAATGATCGAGTTTATCATAAATTACCCTGTGTCTATTCCCCTAACTAAAATCCTTGAACCTCCACTGCCACTTCATCATCTTCATCGTGCTTTTACTAGTATCAAACACAAAGATTCTCTCTTAAGACTACAATCGGCGGTGATAGAACTTTTCCCATTTACAAATCGACCTTCCTTAAGGCGATCAGTGTAAAAGCCAACCCAAGGGGTTTCGAAGTCCAAGAACCAACGACTGAATAGTTTCAGATGTTTTTGAACTATATTGGTTACAATCAATACTACAGGGCTAAAGATTTCAATAAGTCTATTGTCTCCAAACTCTGGACCATGTTAATGCACTTCATCATCAGAGGGATTTCCGAAAAGCATGGAGGAGCTGATACACTAAGCAAGGACTAGCTCAACGTCGTCTACAACATCTACTCCAGACGTGACAATGTAGTGGATCTTCCGGAAGTCTTATGGCAAGATTTTTGCAAATTCGCCACCAAAAGAAAGGAGAACGAGATTTCAAACCCAAGGTTCTGGGCACTGACGCTCCAACAAATCTTCCAAGAGCTGTTTGAACTACATCCGATTAACACCATTCCTCCAGAGGTATGTGTCTCATTCAAAGTTGTTAAGGCCTATAGGATTCTGGACCAATCCTCCTATGGTCCGATTCGACGACTTCCGAACCACATGTTGGCCCTTATTCCTTCCGAGTCCATTTATGTAAAACATCACTTAGAGACTTCGGTTGTGTTCAACCCAACACAACCTGCCCCAATCTCAGTTGAGCCCATCTCGGAAGAGGCCAAGCCCACTACGTTCGGACTTGAGGTTAACAAACCTACCAAGCGAAAGGCTTCTCCCACCAAGTCAAAACCTAAAAAGAGAACTAAAGTCAACTCTTCCTCACCAAAGGAAGATGCTCATGTAGGTGTTAAGCTGTAAAAGTCGAATAGTGTCTTGTAATGATTCGCATTTTGTATGTATTTTACTAAGTCTATTTTAAATGCGAAGTATAGCATGTGAAGTTTCACTGTATATGACTTAGTATACTTTTTGTAAGTTCCCTATAAATAGGGAGTTAGGCTTGAAGTTGAAAAAAAAAAGATCGAAAACTCAAAAACTCTCTTCAGCCTATTCTGTAATCAGTCTTAATAAAACGAGATCTGATTAATATTTACTTCGTGTGTTCTTTGTCACTCATGATTCAATTCTATTATTTCGCATCTTAAATCTCGATAACAATTCACAACAATTGGTATCAGAGCAGGATTCAAACTGCTTGGATCTTATTTTCATATAAGAATCATTTGCTTTTTGAGTTACAAATTTTACTCAAAATTTTCCGCGCAATTTTGGTTTTGAAAATCACTTTTGATCTTCAGATTTGAATTGATTCTGCATTTGAATTGTTAAGTCGAGTATTCGATTAGGGATTGTTGATCAATTCACTTGATCGATTTCTAAAATTAATCAAATTCTCAAGTTTTTCTGAAATTTTTGTTTGTTCATCAATGGCGAACTTCAACAGGAACACGATGACTTCCTTCTCTCATTTGCTTGGTTCTTCAACCAAAATTCCGATGTTGATTCCAGAATACTATGATCAGTGGGCTGATAGAATGGAAGATTACTTAAATGGAATTGATGAAGAACTTTGGAATTGTATCGATGGAACAGTTCAAGCTCCTGCAAATGTTCAACAAATTGGTTCATCCACTGGATCTCCTGATGTTGAAGATGAACGAAAACGTCTGAAGGATAACGAAAAGAGACGCATGAGGGAACTAAGAGGTGCTCTTCCTCCTGTGGTTTACAATTACATTCGTAGTTGTAAAACAGCAAAAGACATCTGGAATACTCTAAAGGAGAAGTATCAAGGTAGCGAAAAGACGAAGATCAATTCTGTGAAACAATGTCTGATTGAACTGAAGGAATTCAGACAGAAGGATGCAGAAACTCTCGAAAGTTACTATGATCGTCTGAATGAGCTTGTGTTTCGCTGCAATAGGTACGGTATCACTAGATCTATCATGGAATTCAATTTAACTTTCATTATGGGACTTCGCAAGGAGTGGCGAAGTGTGAGCATGATGATTAAGAATCAACAAAGTTTTGATACAACCAAATTAAATGATCTCTACAATAGACTCAAAACACATGAATCTGAGGTCTCAGAAATGTATGAAGAATCAAAACTAGTTATTGGTGGTCCTTTGGCTCTAGTTTCAAAGGTATCAGAAAATGATGAAAAAGATGGATCAGATGATGAAGGATTTTTGATGAATTCCGATGATGAAGCTATGGCATTCTATTCAAACAACAGAGTTAAAAAGTTTTTCAAAAAGCCTTTTAATCCAAAAAGGAAGATGAATGATGCGAAGAATGTTACCACAAGGACTGGAGGGGATGAGAGGAAGAAGATGGAGAAAATTGAGGAAAAACCGAAAAATGCGAATGAAGAGAAAAAGTTGAAAGGTGATTCAGGAATTTATTGTCATTATTGCAATGGTGCGAATCACTTCGCAGCTGACTGCATGTTGCGAAAGAGAGAAGAGAAGAAAGAAAAAGTCAAAGATGAGGCATACTATTCTGAGAAGATTGAAGAGTTACATGCAAAGACAAAAGGAGTGTCATTGGTTGCGAAGGGAGAAATTGTGAAGAAGAGAGTGGAACTTATCAGATCTGGTCTTCAGGATCTGATGATGAAGAAATGAGGCATCCCACACATGGAGCAATGTTCGCAAGCTTTGTGGAATGCGAAGGGAACATTTCAGGGAAATGTTTTGTGTCAAAATCCACTGACAAATCACCCATGACAACCAAGGTACGTACAATTCTTGAATCTTTTAATATTCCTTTATCTGCTTATGATGCTGAAATTGTTTCATTTGATGATACTGTGGCTTATTTTGATTCTGTTATTGTGTCTCCTAGTAATGAAGCTAAGAAATTAAATGTGCAACTTAGTGAGACACGAAGAGAGTTAGAAATAAAGAAGAGCAGAGTTGAGAAATTAGAATTGCAAGTCAAAAATATAGACTGTGATAGGAATAATCTTACTAATGATGTTAGGTTATTACTAGCACAGAGAAACATCTATTGTAATTCTACAAAACGCTTGTATGCAAAATTAAGAGCTTTACATCACTCTTCTGATATTAGCAAAGAACAACATAGAAAACTTTTACCTTTTCTTGAGTATGAACGTGAAAAAGTTGATGTTGTTTCTTATGATTGCGAAAGCACAATTGCTCAATTTGACAAAATACCTGATGATAGATATGCATATGGTATTGTCAAAATTGATGAATTTCTGAATGCTGATGAATTGGTTAACATTGTCAATGAAAGTTTGACAAAGAGTGAACAAGTGAAAATCATAAAGAAAACTGAAAATTCAAAGCTTGCCTCACAATTGAATTATGCTGATATTGATGAAAATTCTGATAATGTGAGTGAAATCAGTGAGATAGAAGAGGTTGATTGTTCTCAATTGTCAATCATTAATATCACATCTAAGATCAAAGGTAAAGAAATCATAGTTGATTCAATAGTAGAGGATGAAATTGATAAATCTTCAACTTCGCAACATTGTATGTTTGATAATGTGGAAGTTGAAAGTTGGAAATCTGATGACACAGATGTAAATAAGGAAGAAAAGAAAGTTTCAACTGAAACACCTCAAAGAATTGTTGTTGATCAAGTGTTGAAAATACAAAAGAATTTGATAAAATTTTAAATGATAAAGGCGCACATTATTTGGAAACCAACACTGTGGTATATCCAAATTTTGTATGTACTGATAAAACAATTTTTCCAAATCAAGTTTTTGTCACTACTGGAAATGCTGAGAAAGTTCATCCTGATTTCAATAAAATGATTGAAAAAGATAATCAAAAGTCCACAACTGAAGGTTTTTTCGCAAATCAAAACACAGGAGAAAACAATTTAACGAAAAATACTTATGTGTTTCAAAAACAAAAATCAACACAAAAATGGGTGATTAAAGGTGAAAAATCAAACAAAGTTTTTGAAAAAGATGAAAAACCAAAGGTTGAAGTGAAACTAAATTCTCATGAATTCAAATTGATGGTTGGAAATTATTCAACAGAAAATAATGTTTCAAAAAGAAAAGCAAGAAAAGCAATATTCTGGCAAGTTGTGTCTAATGAAAAATCAAGAGATGAAAAAGAGCAAATTTCAAAAACATCAACAAGTTTTCATAAACAAATCAACTCTGTTGACAAGGTTCCATATGTTCGCTAATATGACAACAATCGAAAATTTGAGAATTCGCAAAAATTTGCAAATAATCAAAAGTTTCAAAATGTTGGCAAATTCACGAATATTTCATCAAGTTTGAAGGACTCAACTCAAGTCAAAAAGAAATTTTCACCAAAACAACCAAATTTTCCAAATCCTTCAATATCAAAACCAAACAAAGTTTCATATACAAAAGGAAAATCTGATGTTAGAACTTTCAATCATTGGTTTGAAGGAAAAGGAAAGAAATATCAAAATGGAAAATTTTCAGAAGAACAGATCAAAAGTGCATTTGATACATACACAAATAATTATGCAACTGAGAGTACATCATCTAATAATTCACAAGTTCAAGTTCAAAAATGGAAACCAGTTATCAAAAATGCGAATGTTGTGAAGGATAAGATTACAATTAATGGAAATCCAAAATTATTGAATGATTATATTTCAAAATCTAGAACTGATGATGTTGATATAATTGATTCAGTCACGAACAAAGTGAAAACATGGTTCTTAAATTCAAAAAATTTGTTTTATTCTACTAATGATGGACGACCAATATGATATGAAATGGTACATTGATAGTGGTTGCTCTCGTCACATGACTGGAAGGAAAGAAAATTTGCGAGATTACAGAAGCTTGGAAAATGTTGGAGTTGTCAAATTTGGAAATAATCACAAGTGTCAAGTGAAAGGATATGGGAAAGTCACAAATGGAAACTTCACAGTAAATAGAGTGGCATATGTTGAAGGACTTCAACATAATTTGATAAGTGTATCACAACTTGTTGTGGGTACAGGAAATCAAGTTGTATTCAATGAAGAAGGTAGTATCATTTCAAATGTCAAGACGAATGAAATACTCCTCAAATCCAAAAGATATGGTGATATGTTTACACTGGACATCAAACCAATTGTGGGAAAACCAGCTGTGTGTTTACTATCAAAAGCATCAAATGATCTCAATTGGCTTTGGCATAGAAGATTGTCACACTTGAACTTTCGAAATATAAATAAACTAGTAGCTGAAGATTTAGTTCGATGATTACCTGTACTGAAATTTGATAATGATACTTTGTGTGCAGCTTGCGAACAAGGAAAACAACATCGAAAGGGTCATCCGATTGTGATAGATTCAAAAATAGTAGAGCCATTGGAACTTCTTCACATTGATCTATGTGGACCATCAACTGTTGCAACAATAAACAAAAAGCGGTATATTTTAGTTGTTGTAGATGATTTCTCTAGATTTACGTGGGTATTTTTTCTCAGGTTGAAATCTGAAGTTGCTCAGACGATGATAGACTTTATCAAAAAGATTGAAGTTAGTCTGAAGAAGAATGTGCGAAAAATTAAAAGTGATAATGGTTCTGAGTTTAAAAATCAAACTCTTGAAAGTTTTCTCACAAGCAAAGGCATTTCGCATAATTTCTCATCACCATATACACCACAACAAAATGGTGTAGTTGAAAGAAGAAATCGATCTCTATGTGAAGCTACCAGAACAATGTTGACATATGCGAATCTACCTTAATATCTTTGGGCAGAAGCTGTGTCTACAACATGTTTTACTCAAAATCGATCATTCATTCATCGAAGATTTAATTTTACTCCATATGAAATAATAAATAATCGTAAACCTAATGTAAAATTCTTTCATGTTTTTGGTTACAGGTGCTTTATCATGAATCTAAAAGATAATTTGTCCAAGTTTCAAGCTAAAGCTGATGAAGGCATCTTTTTAGGATATTCACAAAATTCAGTTGCATACAGAGTGCTAAACAAAAGAACAAGAAAAATTGAAGAAACGTTCAATTTAACATTTGATGATTACTATCTTAAACAGATTGATAGTAAATTTGAGAATAAACCAATACTTGTAGATTTCGATAATCCAATTGATAATTCTGAAATCAATGATTTTGATTATGACTTGATTTTTGGAATTCCTGACAGGGCTATTGATGCAGAAAGAAATGCTCCTGATAATCAAACATCAGAATCTTCAAAACATACTGATGAATCAACGATCACTTGTGAAAGCTCGTCAGATATTCACAATGAACAAGAACATCAAGTTGAGGGGGAGCCTTCACAAAATCAACTAAAACATCAAGTTGAGGGGGAGCTTTCGCAAAATCAACAAGACCATCAAGTTGAGGGGGAGCATTCGCAAATTAGACAAGAATATCAAGATACAGATCATATTGAGGGGGAACATGATGAAACAGAGACAATTAATCTTGATCACAATGACGAATTTCATGAAGTTAATGATAATTTTTCTATTGCAGAATCTGAAAATAAAGATATGTTTGAAGATGCACCACTAGAATTTGATCCAAATTTTCCACCACTCGAGAAATGGACAAGAAATCATCCAAAAGAACAAGTAATTGGAAATTTACAAGAAGGTGTGTTGACTAGAGCTCAACTTCATGCGAAAAACGAGGTACTAAATGCGAACCAAGAACTTTGCATGTTTAATGTTTTTATTTCGAAAATAGACCCAAAAACTGTCAAGAATGCTATGGAACACTCAGATTGGGTTGTTGCTATGCAATCTGAATTGGCAGAATTTGAAAGAAACAAGGTTTGGAGATTAGTTTCTAAACCATCTGATGTTTCAATTGTTGGTTTAAAATGGATTTTTAAAAACAAAACCGACAAAGATGGCAATATTATTTGAAATAAAGCAAGACTAGTGGTAAAAGGTTATTCGCAACAAGAAGGCATTGACTATGAAGAAACATTTGCACCTATTGCAAGACTTGAAGCAGTTCGCATATTTTTAGCCTATGCAGCTCACAAAGACTTTGCTGTGTATCAATTGGATGTTAAATGTGCATTCTTAAATGGAAAACTCGAAGAAACAATATATGTTGAACAACCACCAGGGTTTGTAAACAGTGAGTATCCTGATCATGTGTATGTACTTGACAAAGCTGTATATGGGTTAAAACAAGCACCAAGGGCCTGGTACGCAACACTTACAAATTTCTTGAAACAATCTAAATTTAAACAAGGATCAGTTGACCCCACATTATTTCGCAAGAAAGTTGGGTGTCATCTAATGCTTGTTCAAATTTATGTTGATGATATTATCTTTGGTTCAACTTATCTAGCATTGTCAATTGAATTTGAAAATTTAATGAAAAGTCAGTTTGAAATGAGCATGATGGGAAAAATTAATAATTTTCTTGGTTTAAATATAAGGCATAACAGAGAAGGAATCTTAATCAATCAAGAAAAATATACGAAGAACTTGCTAGAAAAGTTTGGAATGCTAAATAGCACAAAGCTCAGAGTACCTATGGCAGTAGGAACAAGGCTAACTCCTTCGTTAGATGCTCCTGCTGTTGATCTAACACTGTATCGTAGCATGATAGGGTCTATATTGTATTTAACTGCAAGTAGACCTGATATTATGTTTTCGGTTTGTTGTTGTGCTAGATTTCAAGCTAATCCAAGTGAACCTCATTTGACTGCAGTGAAAATATTTTTCGATATCTCAAGGGAACTGTTTCTTTAGGATTATGGTATCCTGCGAAAACAGGATTCTTCATTCAAGCTTTTTCAGACTCAGATCTAGGAGGATGTACCTTGGATAGAAAAAGTACGTCTGGTGGATGTCAACTTTTGGATGGAAAGTTAGTGAGCTGGCAATCAAAGAAACAAACTTGTGTAGCTATATCAACCGCTGAGGCAGAATACATATCTGTAGCTGCTTGTACTTCACAAATTATCTGGATTCAGAGTCAACTTCGTGATTATGCAATAAACATGAAAAAGATTCCTTTGTATTGTGATTCGCAAAGTGCAATTCGCATTTGTCACAATCCAGTACAACATTCAAAGACAAAACACATTGCTCTTCGATATCATTTTATTAAAGATCATGTGGAAGATGAGAATATTGAAATTCATTTTGTCAAAACAACTGAACAACTTGCTGATATTTTTACAAAACCTCTTGATGAAGAATCATTTGTTCGAATTTTAGCAGGTTTGGGGATGATTAATGCGAATTCAATTTTGTTGACACAAGAGTAAAAGCTTTGTTCAGTAGCTAAGAGTCGAAATCATTCAGAGGTTACTGTTCATTCAGAACGCTTCGCATGGCTTCGCAACCACAGTTTTTCGCATCTGACTCCTAATCACTAGGGTAAGGTTTACGCATACTGTTTTAGTTATGAAAAAAAAAAATTAAAAATCCAAAAACATTTTATTTTTTTGTTCTTTAAATTTGAAAAATCAAAAATACAAAAAGATTTTCTTTGTTTTGTTCTTTTGTTTTTGAAAAATTCCAAAATCACAAAAATATTTGTTTTCTTTGTTCTTTAAACTGTGTGTTGAGAATTTACTACAGAGATACAATGCGAAGAGATCATACATTTGTGTTTCTATGGGAAGGTATTAATTTTTTTTTACAAAACTAGTTAGGATGTCCCTAGAAGCATGCTGCTGTATGTAGACCTCAAGCCTCGAATGATTCTATGTGTGAAAAATGAAAGCCTTGATGAAATTATCTCATGAACATTTCTACCCAGCAAGGCTTGTATTCGCATAAATCAACAAGAGCTACCTTACTCTTCTCAACTGAGTTAAGAGTTTTCTGTTTTGTCCACATCATAACAGATGTACAATTTGATTCTTAACCAATCTTTTTCAACCAAAATGTTATTCAAATCCAAAAAAAAATTTTAAAAAGATTTGTCCTTGAGGTCTTTGGTAAAACCAATCAAAACCTAGACAAATCACAACTCTGTGTTTAAGATCTAACATCATGAGTCCGTGATGAGAGTGAAACCCAAATATCATAAACCTTTAAGGAATTGACGGCGAACTTTGTTCCAGATTTTAACGAAACATTTGTTTCAGTATCAAAAATTTCGAAACTTCAAATCATATTCAATTCGCATGCGTGGTCTTGATCAAATATTTACAACCAAGAATATTTGTTACCCAACAAGATCCAAAACAAATTTTCTCTTGAATATGATTTCAGTGTAAGTTTCATTCGCAAATTCTTGTCATGATAAATAATTTCACAAACCAACTTGTCACTGACTACACTGGTCAAACAAGTAATTTCATTTACAATTTCTCACCTTATGTTAAGGCTGATATGTAATGAAATTTCAAACCAACACAAAATGACTTTTCAAAGACGCCCTTCGAAACTTCTTTACAAGTATTCGATTGTAATTCACGGGAAAATACACAAGCTGTTGATTATCTCTCTTGATAATTAACGAAGCAACCTTTGCCTGGGGTTTTACTGCATTCATGTCAAATTAACTTTTTGACATCACCACATTCCAAAAATTTCTTGATTCTTATCTTATTTCATTGGCACAATGCACACACGAAATCCTTGAGGTTCTGAGTAAAACTAACTCAGACTGATGATTTCGCAAGTCTGGCATATGACTTCGCTTTAAATCCCAAAAGTGAAAGAGCCTTGCTTCCATGCGAAGGGTTTTACCGGTTCGCATTCTATAACGGTTACTTCACAGGCTGTCTACTAAAAATGGTTGGTATTCTATCCGGTTTTCGAGGAGATGTGACAGTTACTTTTTACTGCATAGTGATCTTTTATAGCGATGATCCGAGATTCAAGGTGCCACATCGGATAACATTAAATGCATCCTGCTTTAATTTCAAATCAAAGTTTGAGTAACCTATAAAAGGGGCATGAAGAACACTGTGTACGGTTACGCAAACAAGAATTCTCACAACACTTCAAAGCTTTCATCTTGATCCTATACTTCAAATTTCTTTCAAACCCTACAATGGCAGTCACAAACTCAAACACTGATGAGGTCATTTCTCAATCCCTCATGAAGATTCAGAGCACAAACTATCAGGTTGATCCCCATGTCTCCGCTTACCCAGAAGAATTGAAGATGCTCATCGTGGCTTTGAAACGATCACCGTTGTCAACCGCCATGTTCCGATCCTTCCCCGTTCCGATGATCTGGTTATCACAGGCTGCATCCACGGCTTCTTACAATCACACGACGGATGTGATTACCTTCAACCTAGTCAACAACAAAAGGGTGAAACTGTCCAAGAACTTGTTCGTGGAATTCTTGGAGATTCCCAACAACCCACCTTTTGTGAAACCGGTCAACTCTCAGATTATCCACATGTTTAACGAGATGGGCCATCAGCCGGAGTTGGAGAAGATAAGTGATTTCCGGAAGTCGGGATTGCCCTATATTTGGAATTTTCCTCAGGTGTCTTACAGGAAGATCTGTTGGTCTAGACAGAGGAAGAGTCGAAGTGTATGCCATGGTAATGGGTATATACTATGACATCAACGTCGATTACGCGACTCAACTGTGGAAGGAATTCGTAAAAAGTCTTGAAAACACGAATTCGGAGAAGGGGATATCATGTGCCAGGTATTGGAGTCTGATCCTGGAGAAAGTCTACGAAAAAGAAGCAATTCCGGTCGTAGCAGATGTCGAAGTGGCTGAGTTTTCACTTTACCAATTTCCAAAAGTGGTAGAAGATGATGAAGCTATATTCACCAGGGTAGCTTGCATTCCGGATGCGATGCTTCGCAAAGTGTCTCCCACTCACAAAGTGTTGGTGAGGTATTTGCGAAACATAGACACAGCAGATCAGTCGGGTGTCTTACCTGAGGTTGCTTCTCCATCGAAGAAGAAGAAGGGGAGCAAGAAACCTGCGAAGGGTTCATCTTCTCCAATCATTCAAGAAGAAGAAGTAAAGAAAGATGTTTTACCCTCCGAGTCAGGAGTGTTAAAACAGATTCGCAAGGCGGAGGTGAGTAGTAAGGGAGTTACTATTCGCAGCATTCCTGCACCCGTTTCTCCTGGGAAGAAAAGACAAAGGGCGGAAGACGTTGCGAAGAATATGCAATGAACACTAGGAAAGAAGAGGAAGATGGTGATTCACAATGAATCATCAGACGACGAAGTTGTCCCTGAAACTCCACCTATTTCTCTACCTATCACAACCATGGTAAACGTTTCTCTACCTATTTCTCAACCTTCGCAAATTTCACCAATTATTTCTCAAACCCAACTACTCGAAATAGCTCTTACCAAATCAATTACTGAGGAGGTACCTATTTCGGATACGGTTGTCAACGTATCTGATACGGGGGCACCTATCCCGAGTGTTGCATCCACATTACCCATCACCACTACTTCATCCATATTCGACCATGCCCTTCAGAACCCATTCACCACCCTTTTCCCATCCCAATCACCTGAAAATCCTACACCTTCGCAACAAACCACTGATCCAGAAATCGAAGGAGGAGCTTTTGGTGGTGTTCTCGATGACATCTCTTTTGATTCTGATGAAGAAGATATTCCTGATCACATGCTGATGACAGGAAAGCAATTCAAGATTCTCAATCAAAATTGAAGGCCATCATTCAATCCCAAGCTGATTCGGGGAGAATGTCTTCGATTTCAGCAATGGAGGTGGACATAATGCTTAAAGGGGCTGAGAAACGCATTATGGAGAAAGTTGATCAGTCTGACAAAAATAACGAACTCTGGGTGCAAGCTCAAGGGAATAATTTCACCACTACCCTTAAAGATCTTAAAGCTGCAACCAAAGAAAGACATCTTCTCTTTATCCAAGATGTAAAGAAAGTTCGTGAAGACGTCAACTTCAAAATTCATGAATTGAAGTCTGACATTGCGAAGGATCTGCAAGCAGTCAATACAAGACAGGAAGATCTTCACAAGCAGGTTATGGAAATCTCGTCTCAACTACACAAACTCAACAACATTCCTGTTGCTGATGATCAAAAGACTGCTACAATGGAGAAGTTTGATCTCCTGATCAAATTGGTCACGGAGCTCAAATCAGCAGTTTCGCAGTCTTCCACTTCGCAAATTCTTACTTCGGAATTCTTGTCTCTAAAGATTAACACTTTAGAACAAGCCATTCAGAAGGCTCTAGCTCCGATCTCGAACTTCAGTTCTTTACTTCCGAAGGGTGCTTCACCTGTTTTCACAGAGGCGCAAGGGGGAGAGAAGAGTCGAAGTAAAGCAGCTGATGCGAAAACAGTGGGGAAGGTCATCTCGACTCAACTGGTTGCAACTCTTCCAATCCCTACCAAACCGATTTCTTCAACAACAATAACTACAAAAACAATTTCTATGGGAATTGTTATTGGAGGAAACGAAGGAGGTTTGAGTTCTCAACCTCAGAAGGATGTGTCATGGAAGGGAAAGGGCATCCTTTATGAAAAGTCGAAAGAGGAATTAAAGGCTGATGCTGAGGCTGAACTGGAAAGGATGAGACAGGTTCAGAGCATAATGCGACAACGTGCAAGTGATCCTCCCTCAATGAACAAAGGCGATCCTGCGAAGCTTTACTCTTACGAAACGATAGAGTCTAAAGTAGTAGGAAGGGAGATGTACGAGTTCGAGAAGAAGCCGAAACGAAGTTACGACATTGCGAACTCAGATCACTGTCAGCTGGACTTCCCTATCAACGAAATGTTGTTCATCACAGCACAGTACAAGATCAGTGAGAAATTTGATAATCCAGATGATTAGACTCACATGAAAATCAGATTTCATGCTGTTCTTGCGAAAAATCCTGACGAAGTCTGGTCCCTGATGAAGATCAAGAAGGTGCTCACTATAAAGAAAGATGTTCTGTTTGAAGAGATGCTTCAGAACTTTCGATATTTTGTCATCAGGGCAGACAACAAGCAATATGACTTCACTATTGCTGACTTCCCACTGATGAACTGCAATGATCTTATTCAAGTAGCTTTGATTCTGAAGCACATGGAAGAGAACAAACTTAAAGGCTCAGAGACTGATGTTTTCAAAGTCGGGTTCGCACATGTGAAGACTTACATCGACAATTACTTCGATTGTCTTGCACTGACTGATGAAGAGCTGGCGAATGTGCTTGGAAGAGAAGTGAAGGTTCCTTGGGAAGATACTTTGACACAATCAGCATTGTCAAAGTATGTTGTAGGAGAAATTTGCCTTAAACCTTTCGTCATGGTGTTTTCGGGAAGAGACACTAAGGGCAAACCGAAGAAATTCTTGTTCAGAGCTTCAAAGATCGAAAGATACAATTCTTTGCAATATACGCACTTCATTGTACGTATGAACAATTGCAAGAAGAACAAGGAAGGCGACAAGAAGGATTTGAAGAAGGTGATCTCCAGGTATGGAGAAGTGCGAAGAACGATTCACTCTGCAATTCAAAAGCTTTTAAGTTGAATTGTATCGACTGTTTACAAAGGGGGAGAATGTAGGTGTTAAGTTGTAAAAGTCGAATAGTGTCTTGTAATGATTCGCATTTTGTATGTATTTTACTAAGTCTATTTTAAATGTGAAGTATAGCATGCGAAGTTTCACTGTATATGACTAAGTCTTTTGTAAGTTCCCTATAAATAGGGACTTAGGCTTGAAGTTGAATAAAATGAGATCTGATTAATATTTACTTCATGTGTTCTTTGTCACTCATGATTCAATTCTATTATTTCGCATCTTAAATCTCGATAACAATTCACAACAGCTCATGACATTTAGGCTGACTTTGGCCATTCGAACACCCCTCCTGCCCACTCATCTGAGGTACCCCACAATGTTTCAAAATCACCTGCACACACTTATGGGGAGTCTCCACATAATCCACCCTCACCTTCCCAAAAAGGTGATGCCGATGTTGAACATAGTTCCTTGCAACCACTGGAACAAACCCATGAGTCACTTTTGATGATCCCATTTTTCTTCTATGCGCACACACTCCGGAACCCCTGTTCCGGACCCTAAGCTTTCCGGAGACAAAGTAGTCTCTCCGACTCCGGAAGCCTCAACTGGTCTGATACCAGGAAGGCGTAGAGGACGACCAGGTGCTAATGATCCCTAACGGGAGGATTTTGTCAACAGGGCGGCATCAAAACATTCGGATCTCACCAGAGCTCAAGTGGGGTCCACGCTTTTCTTCATGAGGAACATGGACATCCAAAGGAATTTGTAATATGTTCCTCTCACTGATGTTGATGCAGTCCATGAACTAACTTCTAAACTACCCGCACATTACCACTCATCAAGGCGTTTTACATACCAATCCAAATGAAGAAATTTCCGAAGAATTCATGCTAGATGATTAAGCAAAAACGGTTCTGGACACAAATCTCATGACTTCAACTCATTTTCAATCAACGACATCTGCATCCAAGTCTGTCTATGACTTCAGATCCTCCTTATCAACCACTCCGGATGATGCACTCAACCCCAAAATGAATGAAGACGATGCTACACCAAACCGGGTCCATCCACAAATACTTCTTCACACCAAGCTCCTCTACAACACTCCGATTCTGATTCGGAATCCTCCGCTGGTGACTATATTGATCCCTTCGCCCTACTCGAGATCCAGACCAATGTCTCGGACACTATGAAGAAAGTGTCATCTATCGAAACTTCCATCACTAAGCTCAACACAAAAATGGATCAAAAAGTATCCGGAATTGATTCTAAACTTGATGCCATTCTTCAGTCAATATCCCAGCAGCCCGGACCATCTGTTGCTGAAAGAAAAGCTCAATTGGATCAGTTAATCTCTCTCCGGCTCAAGCACATAATGGAGGAAGTCGACATCAAGTACGATATTCTGGTTGATCACTATCTCAACACCATTACTTCCATGCTCAAATTCCATGATGATTTGGTATCTGCTACCAACAATCTAATTAAGCAGACCCACATTCGTCATGAGAAACAAATCCAGAGAATGGATAAGGAGATCAAGAAAAAGGATGAAATGAATATGATCCTACAACAAGTCCTCATCAAGCTTCTCCGCTCCACTTAGAACATCGTTGATATTCCGAATTGGAAGTTTGATGAGATGCTAGCCATCCTAGGGCATTTGTTTAATCATCTAGCTGATCAAGCTCCTACATCTGATGCATATGATAATCTCACCAAACAACTCAACACTGGCCACCAAAAAGTGTTTGAGAAGTTTGATGATGTGAAGGAGCACTTAGCGCTTGCACCGGTTCGAAGGCTTCCTGATGCAAGAGGGGAAGAAGGCCCAAGCCAACCCTGGAAACCCGCCTCAGAATATACACTCCAAGATGAAGAAGTCCTAAATTCCGAAGATGATGTTCAAGTCATCTCCGGAATTCTAGGAAACTCCTCTGAAGAAGAAGAAGACGAATATGTTTCGGATAAAGCTCCTAAGGGAGTTCTTGGTCTTCAAGCTCCTAATTTGACCCTTCCGAAGGAAATGACCAAAGAACAAAAGAAAATATGGTCTGCTACTTCCAGACCTTCCTGTCTCCCTGATGCTCTCTGGATGGGCTTTTAAATGGCTAAGGAAAAATCTTTCTTAACCGCTCAAGCCTTCCGAGCCACGCCTTCCATTCAGCCTCCCATTCCAGTCCCATAAATTGCTCTAATCAACTAGGTCTCTCCTCTCCGGATCCCTGATGAAATTCCGGAAGAACCTCTTCCAAATCCCACTCTAGAATTTACGATTGATGAAAATATGAAGCTCGTTATAACTGCACTTCAGAGACACAAAGAGAAGAAGCCTATGACTGCCGAGCAACAAGCCTTTCACTCCAGATCTCCTCTCAAGCAAA
Organism: Lactuca serriola; assembly: GCF_051521515.1. Taxonomy (NCBI): domain Eukaryota; kingdom Viridiplantae; phylum Streptophyta; class Magnoliopsida; order Asterales; family Asteraceae; genus Lactuca; species Lactuca serriola. Next base: position 117,001,650 of record NC_136411.1, read on the forward strand.
AACATGGATTGTCGTAGGAAGAAATCAACCGGACATTAGAGGATAGCATTCATATCCAAGTTCTAAAGGATAATCCTGATTCAATGTGGGGCATCTCTCTTCTTTCCCGTGAAGGAATTCTCCATGCTGAAGAAATTATTCCGTGCATGTACTACGGCATTTCTACCAACAACTACGATCAGCTGGATCTTCCTCTTTCACCCTATAGAAAATTCTACACCAAGTTTTCTCCACTTCACCCATCTGATGATCCGGAGGTGATTATCCGGACCGAGCGAGAGAGACTTAAAACCTTCTACTGAAAGCACGCACAACCTATCAAGAAAGTTTGGTCGAGGAAGAGAATTACCCAAGTGGAGGGTTTCGAAAGAAAAATTTTCGTAAAATTTGAGCTCAACTATCCTCTCTTCCGTTTTCACATCCTCCGGAACAAGCCGACACCCCGGACTGTTACTGATGCAGACTTTCCCTCCATGAATCCAAATGACATCCTCACCTTAGCTGCCTACTTCAGAGAAAATTAGAATGATCAAAATAAGTATTGGAGCTTACCATGCTACTCTAAGCTTCCTAAAGGATTACATTGCGGAATTTTGCCGACGTGCTTATGAGCTTTAAGACCTTTATGGAACTGAACAATTTGTTGCCAAAATCGACTTTGTTCTTCTGGAATCTGAAGTTCTTGCAGATGGTCCCATTGAAGAACCGGTTCTAGGGTTTACAAACAAGAATGACTGTTTCCGAGTCCTTGACCAACATCTAGTTATAACCAAAGTTTTGAAGAAGTTCATATCCCGGGCATCCAAGTCTGATGCTCCGGAACAGGTCAAGGAAAAGTTTGTAAGTCAGTTGGCATGGTACATAGAAGTCCAAGATTGGTTGTTTAGAGCCTACACCTTCATCAAGGAAGAAATGAACTAAGTTTACTGGATTGCTAAGTTCACTTAGGGGGAGATTGTTGGAACCTAAAAGTGAACCTCTAGCAATCCTAAGTCCAAATTCCAAAGTACATGCATGACGGAGTAGATGTTTCGGAGTCAATAATGGAGAAGTGGTCAGGAACCTGTCCGGACATGGAAATAAGACGATGTGGAGACCGAAGGCATTCTGGAATGACTCTCATGTCCGGAATTGATGCTGATCCAGAACAACATAATTTTTGCCTTAGTGCATTTATTGTATTTGTCTTTGTATTGATGTAACATTTCATAGGACTTAGTCTTTTGTTTTATTTAGACAATCAGAATGTTAGAATCATTTCTATTGTCTAGTCCTATGTAAACACTCTTGTTAATTCGTTGTATCCTTCACTCTTATTTAAAGGAGCATTCAATACAAGTCAATTACGAATCTTTTACTCATCTTTTGGCTCTTTACTAACTTACTTCAAACTTCTTTCGAACATTATTGTTGTTCTTCATTTATTAACTTTACCTTGATCATTTACTCTTATTCTTCATTTAATGACTTGATCATTTGTTGAATATATTATCTAAGACTTTGCTAGTCTGTCCAAGCTTGACTTGCACATTTATTAGCATGTAGACATTGATCTTAAGAATTCACTCAAGATTTTAGTTTTCAAACCTTGTCCCTGCGCATCGATCTTGTTCTCTGTTTCATTTCATCTTTCTTTTGTATCTCCTTCTCCAGTCATTGAATATGTTTCTCGTGGCAGAAATGTGTTTGTTTGAAGAGTTCATTTGTGGCACCGACTAAGTCATCATGAACATTCAGCATTTTGGTGATGGTATTGAGATGGTGATAAAGAGAAGCATCATGTTTTTGTTCAAACGTCCTCGATGGTGTGCTTGATTTGAAGAGAAATAAGTTGATCAAGCTGGGCTTCCCTTTCTACAGTTGTGTGTTCGGACTTGTTTCTTTTGGATAAGGAGATGAGAATTCCATCGAGCTTAGAATCCAAACCAGAAACCTTTTAATCAATCTTGGCATTTATTCCGGCCACATAGGTGTCAAGTGACTCAAACTTCTTCACAACATCAGAGACATTATCTCGGAGTTCTATTAGGTCAAAAGGATTAACATAATTACCAGTTGATGATCCTGTGTCCGAGGTAGAGGTCCGAGACTTGGCTTTATTTGCTTCTTGGTTGACATGTGGTTCAGAAGGGCCAGTTTAAGTTTCCTTGGCTGTATCATCTATCTTGTGAGGAGTAGATTTTGTGTTATCTCCGATATTCACATGAGTGTGATCATCAATTTTGATTTCTACATCGATCGGTTTGGAAAAAGAGGAGGATAGCCCAAAATCATACTCTAGCCTTGAAGAAGATGGCTTGGAGGGGAGATGAAGTGATGAAAACCAAGGATGAGAAACAATAGAGGTGCTATCATCATTGACCAAAAATTCATTTGATTGTTCTTCATCAGGATCCGGGTGCAGAGCTTCATGGTGGTGAGTCCTCTAAATATTTGAATTCATGAGTTGGAGCAACAAAGGGCATGTTGCTTTGAATGGCCCTGTTCCTGATCGAGATGAGAGTTGCTTTGACTTAAGGTCTGGTGAGTTCAGGGTGCCTTAAATGTGCCCTATCAACAAAATCTTCCCACAAAGGATCATTAGCACCTGGTCATCCTATACCCTTATAGGGTATCAAACTAGTTATGGCTTCCAAGGTAGGAGGGACTACTCCTGCTTTAGAAAGCTTAGTATTCGACATAGTAATCTCAGACCGTGCTTGTGAAGAAAGAAATGGGTTTTCGAAGTTGACACGTGGGTTTGTTCCATGGGCAAGGAACTTGTTCAACACCAACATCATGTTGTCAGGAAGGTGAGGGTGGATTGTGTGTAGACTCCCTGTGAGTGTGTGATCCTGATTTAGAAACTCTGAATGGTAATTTAGAAGAGTAGGCAGGAGGGGTGAGCGGATGGCCAGAGTTAGCAGGAATGTATTTAATTCCTTCCTGTTAAAAGGAGGTACCGAATTTGGTTCTCTTTTTGGATTTGAGTTTTGATGGAGACGATTTCCTTTTGGTAGCTTTATTTGTTTTACCTTCAGTTGGAACATGCTTAGCCATATCCGGGGTAGGTGCAACAATGACCAGGGCAGACTGTGTAGGGCTATACACATTCGAGGACTCTAAATGTTATTTCAAGTGAATGGAATCAGATGGTATTTTGGCAAGCATATGTTCAGAAAGACGTCTAGTAGGACCGAATGATGTTTGCTCCTGAAGACGATAAGATTTAATAAGTTTGAAGGATAAAAATACCTCTTTTGGAATTGTGTCAATGCGAATTGGTTCTTTCATTTCTCAATACAACTATTGGAGGGTAAGAGACCAAAATACCAGACTCGATATCTCCAATGATTTTTGATTGATGGAGAACTTCCAAAAATCTTGCCACAAGAATTTCGTGAGATCCACAATGTTGTTCTTCCCTGAGAAGATATTGTACACAACGTACAACTAATCCTTGCTATGTGTGTATGTTCCTCCATGTTTTCCAGACAATCCTCTTAGAATGAAGTGCATGAGGACTGTCCAAAGGCCTGATACATCATACTTCTTGAACTTCTTAGTTTTAAAAACTTCATCGTACCCAATGTGATTCAGAAACGACCGAAATTGTTCAGCCGTTGGTACTTCAACTTTCAAATTTTTTGGGTTTTCAGGAGTACAAATCGCCCTCAAGAAGGTTGATTTCTAAATCGGCACAATGCGATCGCCAGTGATTTTCATTTCTAGAACATCATTCTCAATCTTGATTCTCTCAAAGGTTGTGCGAAGAAGACGAAGGAAATCGGCGGGTCAGGAATCTTGGTGAGGGAAATAACTATGGGATGATTGGCGATGAACTCGATTGTGACCCTAATGGACTCTTCATAGTCTATGGGATCCAAAGAGAAGCGTTGAGTTGTGTCCCTGAGAAATGGTTCAGTTGACATTGAAGATGAGGAGCCTTTGGAGGACTTATTTTTAGCAATCGATTTGGTAACTATGGGAGCAGGTTGAGAAACTTTGGGAGAAGATTAAGAGGAAGCCATTGTTGCAGGTTTCAAAGCTTAAAGAACAGTTATGTAGAGAGAAAAGGGTAAGAATTAGGGTTTAGAGACCGTAACGGTGAAAAGTGGTTTAGCAGGTTCTTTTATAGGTTCAGTGAATGATGGGTCGGGTTGGAAAAGTAATGATGAAACTAGGATAAAGCTAGTGAGTTCATAAGCTGGTGAGAATACAAGCAGTTTGAAAATCAGCATAAAGCTGGTGAGTTCATAAGCGGTTTTGTTTTCTGAAAATGTACAAGTTCCCTTTCGATTTCTAAAAAAGTTACGCACCAAGAAAATCCCATATTTTCTTAAAAGTTGGTTACTAATCTGAAATGTAATGTAAAAGATGTACACTAAAAACATGATTACTCTTGTGAATTGTAAGGTTGAGTTATCTAGTTTGTTACACGAATCTGGTTATGTACAAATGTTATCCCAGGAAAATCCCATATTTTCCTGAAAGTTGGTTACCAATCTGTAATGTGAATGATGTATACTGAAAACCTGATTGTCCTTGTGAAATGTATTACTTTTTACATGTATATAAAATTAATAGGTACAAGTAAACTAGTTACTCTATTCATTATTACAATTTAGTAAATCTCTGTTATCCAAATTGCGAGTTCCATAACCATACGATAGACTAGATATGGCAATAAGTAGTCCACATTACCTTATGACTTCCGTCACCCTTGAACCTTTCGGTTCGGCTGTACCTAGCAGCCAGGTGTGGGGTAGTCAGCCCCGTATATATCTATACCAAGTCACGCTCCCTATCTAAGAGATTCTCGTTACGGGTGCGGTCCTCCACTCGCGTATCTCTGTGGAGTGTCTCCAATTTATAGGAATAATAAATTTACTAGTAATAATATAGAAAGATACTAATACAAACAATGATCCTCTACTCGCGTATCTCTATGGAGTGTTACCGAGGACAAAACAGTGTACTAAGTTTCATGTTCAAAGTTCAAATGATATGCTTTTAATTGATAAAATGTGGAAAACCATTTGCGAAAATATAAAATACAACATTTTATAACGTTTTTCACAAATAATACTGTAATGTGTTCTGCAAGTTCAAACAGTTATCTGTTACGATTGTCAACGTTAAAAGCATATGAAATATGAAACACAACACATGTAAAACAAGTTTTTGAGTACAAGTATTCCTTGTACTTTGCTTGTATTCCCCCTTGAAAACTGTGAAAAACATTGAAAAAGGGTAGGGGTATCAACTCACCAGGCGAGAAAACGTGACGGTTTGGATGCTAAGTGTCAGTTCGGGGCTTGATAACGCGTGAGGTTCCTATGTAATATGAAATGGTATACAAATGTATCTAATTAGACTTTAAATCACTAATTAGAATTAATTATACACTCCAATACAAGAAAACACTTCAAATAAAGTGTTTGGAGTGACCCGAGTGATATCTACGGACGTATAGGGCTCAAATAATGTGTTTGCTATTCAAGAGTAAACTCCTTAGGGAGTTTATGGCCCTAAGACCATGACCACATGATTTCACGGCCGTTAAATCATGGTAGATGGGTTTTATGGTGCCAAATGGTCAATTATCACTTGGGGAATGTTGGTATGGTTTAATCTAAGGCATAGGAATGAATTAAACCACCAAAGGTATTACCAAATGGAGTTTACGGTTGTAAACTAGGAGTTTACGGCCGTAAGATCCTATGTGACCATTCCTTACATGATTTGGTGGCCCTAGATCAATCACATGCGATTCAAACCAATTTTACAAGCTTTTGAATGAATTTAGGGCATCATTTGACTTGTGTATGTGAGTTTACGGCCCAGGAACCCATTCATGGGGGGTTTACGGCCGTAAACTCCTAAAGGGAAGGTTTTCATCATGTTAATGGCCCCTAAATTGATTGTGGTTGGTTCTAGACTTTAATCCAAGGCTATTGGTGTGTTTAAGTGGCATTTAAACACTTGAATTTGAGTTTACTCCCCATGAATATGAGTTTACGGCCCAAGCATGTTCTTGGGAAGTAAACTCATGTTTACTCCTCAAAAGTTGGATTCAAGGTGTTCTAATTCCGTTCCCTTAAGTCATTTAGCCATATCTAAGCTCTAAAGGTGGATTGCAAGGGTTTTAAGGCTCAAAAACCCCTTTTATATGTGTTTACGGCCTAAGCATGATCTAGGGGCGTAAACGCATGAACATGGTCCTTTTCCATATATTAAACACGAATTTGAAGGCTAAGGATGTTAATCTATGACTTATGAAGGTTACCTTGATGAATTAGAGCCTTAATTTGATGATTTTGGACCTTAAGTTTGGATTGAGGAGAGAGGTTAGAGAGAGAGAGAGAGTAGTGAGAGAGAGCTAAAGCTTCAATTTGAAGTCTTTTGAGCTTTATATAGGAGTCAAGTTCGGGACACGGTGGAATTCTACCCGATACCGACGTTAGACGTGGCTTTTGGTCGCACACGATTAAGTTGCCCTAACCCGACATGGTCAATTCTAAAAATTTTCCGATTACTAAAATGCGGTGTTAATATGAGTTCTAAATGCGTTTGGACACCCATTAAGTCATAATAGCATCCTCAAATTAAATGACTTAAATTAATATCGTAAACGGAAAGAAATTGAAAATGACGAATGTATTAATGGAAAAGGGTCACAAATGATGGAACGAACTTCGGGTTGTCACATTATCCCCCCGTTAGAGGGAATTTCGTCCCGAAATTTAGAATTAAGATACAAATCATGGATCTGGGAAGAGATGCAGATACTTCTGTTTCATCGAGTCTTCACGCTCCCAAGTGAATTCCAGTCCCCGCTTGGCATTCCAGCGAACTTTCACTATCGGGATGCGACTTTGTTTCGTGTGTTTGATCTCTCGATCCATGATTTCGATTGGTTCCTCCACAAAGTTCAAGTTTTCGTTGATCTCGATCTCGTCTAAGGGAATCACTAGGGTTTCATCGGATAAGCACTTCTTGAGATTTGAGACATGGAAGACGGGATGGATGTTACTGAACTCATGGGGTAAACGAAGTTTATAGGCTACAGGACCGATCCTGGCAAGGATCTCGAAGGGTCCAATGTACCTGGGATTAAGTTTCCCACACTTTCCGAAGCGTATCATGCCTTTCCAGGGCGAGACCTTCAACAGGACACGATCTCCAACCTGGAACGCCAGAGGTTTCCGTCGGTTATCAGCGTAACTCTTTTGGCGATCTTGTGAAGATTTCAATCGTTCCCGGATTTGGATGATCTTCTCGGTCGTTTCACGGATGATTTCAGGACCAGTGAGAGCACTGTCGGGGAATTGACGCTTGGCTAACTACATGTCCCCTACCTCGGTCAAGCACAGAGGGGATCTGCACTTGCGAACGTAGAGGGCTTCAAATGGAGCAGTCTTGATGCTGGTGTGGTAACTATTGTAGTACTAGAACTCGATTAATGGCAAATGTGTGTCCCACAACTTTCCGAAATCGATGACACATGCTCGAAGCATGTCTTCCAGGGTTTGGATAGTTCTCTCACTTTGTCCATCGGTCTGAGGATGATAAGTTGTACTCATGTCTAGTTTGGTTCCAAGAGCCTTCTGGAGAGACTGCCAAAATCTGGAGGTAAACCTCCTATCTTGATCAGAGATAATGGATGCAGGTACACCGTGCAATCGGATTACCTCTTGGATGTAGATTCACGTGAGTCTTTCCATCTTGAATGATTCTATGATCAAAATGAAGTGAGCGAACTTTTTCAAACAATCGACAATTACCCAAATGGTATCATACCCACTCGGACACTTGGGTAACTTGGTGATGAAATCCATGGTAATCATCTCCCGTTTCCATTCGGGTATCTCGGGCTGTTGGAGTAATCCCGAGGGTTTCTGGTACTCGACTTTCACTTTGGCGCAAGTCAAGCACTTGCCCACAAATGTAGCGATCTCGGCTTTCATGTGGGGCCACTAGTATCATTTCTTGAGATCCAGGTACATCTTATCCGAACCTGGGTGAACAGAGTATCTGGTCTTGTGTGCTTCCTCCATAACAATCTCCCTGAATCCTCCGGACTTTGGGATCCAGATTCGGTCCATGAAACAGTAGACTCTATCACCTCTAATCTCAAGTTTCTTATCCATTCCCCTCAAGGCTTCGCTTGACACGTTCTCGGGTTTGAGGGCTTCTAATTGGGCCTCTCGGATTTGCATGGATAAATGGGAATGGATAGTCATCGTCAGGGTCTTCACTTTTCGGCTTGAACTATCCTTTCGGCTAAGGGCATCTGCCACCACATTGGCCTTGCCGGGGTGGTAGCGGATTTCACACTCATAGTCACTGATTAGTTCTACCCATCGCCGTTGTCTCATGTTTAAGTCCTTTTGATTGAAGATGTGTTGCAGGCTCTTATGGTCAGTGAAGATCGTACACTTGGTTCCTTAGAGATAATGTCTCCAAATCTTCAGTGCAAAGACTACGGCTCCTAGTTCCAAGTCATGGGTGGTATAGTTGACTTCGTGTGCCTTTAGTTGTATCGAGGCATATGCAATCACTTTTCCCCTTTGCATAAGCACACAGCCTAAGCCCTGATTAGACGCATCACAATAAACAACGAAGTCCTCTGTCCCTTCAGGAAGGGACACGACTGGTGCGCTGCACAAGGCTCGCTTTAACGTTTGTAATGCGTTTTCTTGCTTTTCACTCCAACAAAAGGGTACACCTTTCTGTGTCAGAGTGGTTATGGGTTTGGCAATTCTGGAAAAATTCTGGATGAATCTCCGATAATAGCCAGCGAGGCCCAAGAATTGACGGATTTCTGTGGGTGTCTTCGGTGCCGACCAATTCTCTATTGCCTTGATCTTGGATGGATCCATGTGAATACCCTCTTCGCTTACCATGTGGCCGAGGAAAGTTACCTTCTGAATCCAGAATTCAAACTTGGAAAATTTTGCATACAACTTCTCGGATCTAAGGGTTTCCAATACCGACCTTAAGTGTTATTTGTGATCTTCTTCGCTTCTGGAGTAGACAAGTATGTCGTCAATGAACACGATGACGAACTTGTCTAAGAAGGGACGACACAACCAGTTCATCAGGTCCACGAACACGGCCGGTGCGTTGGTTAGCCCGAAGGGCATCACTACGAACTCGTAGTGTCCATATCGAGTCCTGAAAGCTGTTTTAGAAACACCACTTTCATGAACTCGTAGCTGATGGTACCCTGAACTAACGTCTATCTTTGAGAAGTTGCTGGCTCCTTGAAGTTGGTCGAAGAGGTCATCGATTCGAGGAAGAGGATATCGGTTTTTGACGGTCAACTTGTTCAGTTCACGGTAGTCGATGGACATTCGGAATGATCCATATTTCTTATTTACAAACAGAACCGGAGCTCCCCAGGGTGAGGAACTCGGTCGGATGAACCCTTTGTTGAGCAACTCGTTGAGCTGACTAGATAGTTCCTGCATTTCTGTTGGAGCTAAGCGATACGGAGATTTGGCTATGGGGGTAGCTCCAGAAATTAGCTCGATGCGAAATTCAACATGACGTTCGGGAGGAATTCCTAGGAGCTCTTTAGGAAAGACATCAGGAAAGTTGCAGGCTTCGGGGATGTTCGCGAGGTCTTTAACTTCCTCTTTCTCGTTAATGACATGGGCTAGGTATTCTTGGCACTCCTTCCGCAGAAGCTTTTGAGCTTTGATGCAGGAAATGATACGAAGATTGGAGCTAAGCTTATCGGCATAGATCATGAGAGTCTGACCAGAGGGGAGGTTGAGACGAATGGCTTTTTCGTAACAAAGGATGTCATCATGATTGGGACTCAACCAATCCATGCCGATGATAACATCAAAGCTCTTTATGGAAACTTGCATAAGATCGATGGGAAATGAATGATCGTTCAAGTTAAGGGTACAACTTATGAATACATCGCTAGCGCTCTCTTTCTCACCGTTAGCCATCTCGATGGTAAACGTTTCGGTTAATGGTTGAGGATTATGTTTAAGGTTATGCTTGAACGTATGACTAACAAAACTTCTTTCGGCACCCGAATCGAAAAGGATACTAGCATATGAGTTGTTAAGAAGGAACGTACCCAAAACAACGGTGGGATCGGCAACTGCCTCCTCCCATCCCATGGCTAGGACTCTCTTAGTGTTATCAGTTGTCGCCTTCTTGGGGCAGTTTCTCTTCAAATGCCCAACTTCTCCACAATTATAGCAGGCTTCACCAACACCTGCTCCAGAAGATTGGTTTGCAGATTGGGCTGGTGCTTTGCAGAATCAGACCGTATGCCCCTTTCTACCATAGTTTGTACATGTCAGCTCACGACAGGGGCCAGGGTTGTGGTGGTATTTGCACTTGTCACACTGGGGAAGGTTACCAGCATACCTACAAATGGTTGTTTGAGCTGTGGATCCCACAGCAGAAGCAGTAGCAACAGGGGTAGTAGCAGCATGGACTGTTACAGTCTGCTGTTTCTTTGAGGATCCTTGAGAAGATTGACCCTTCTTCTTCTTCCAAAACTTCCTTTTCTCACCACTCATCTTGGTCGGTTTAGTAGTAGTGGTTGCTTCCTCGTGGTCAGCACTGTGGTCAATCAAAGTCTGGGCTAAGCTTTTGGCATTGTCATATGTATCCGGCCTTGCAGATAAAACATTTCCTTTGGTTGGCTGGGTCAGCCCCCAGATGAACCTCTCTATCTTCTTACTCTCCGGGGTAACCAATCCCGGACAGAGTAATACTAGATCATCGAATCTAGAAGTGTATGCGGCAATATCGGAATCCTTCATCTTTAGGTTCCAGAGCTCGTGCTCTAACTTCTGTATTTCACCCCGAGGGCAGTATTTAGCTAGAAGAAGTTCTTTCATGACTTCCCAACCAATGGCATTAGCTACAGGTAGAGTTAGGGATTTGACTCGTCCATTCCACCAAGTCAGGGCTTTATCGATAAAGGTACAGGATGCAAACTTCACTTTGTCAGATTCCGAACAGGCACAGATTTCAAAGATAGATTGGATTTTCTCGAACCATCGGGAAAGGGAAATGACACCTCCAGTGCCATCAAAGGACGTGGGTTTCGCGTTCATGAAATCTTTATAGGAACCCTATTTTCGGTGTCCCTGGCTATCTTCTTTGTTTTGGGGCTGGGGACCACCTCCTGAACCACTGGGGTTCATTTGCGACATAGCAGCTGCCACCGCGGCAGTAACAGCTGCCTGAAACATCAAAGGGTCAAATTGAGGAGCAGGTGGTGGCGGAGGAGGATTGTTGTTCTTTGAACTTGGTCTTTTTCTTGGAGGCATCTTGATCTATAAAGATTAGGAGATATGACAGATATTGAATTCTATTAAGCGATAAAGTAGGTATCAGTTATCAAAGCTGATAAATTATCGCTAAAAGAATGATCGAGGAGCAACGTTGGAATGAGGATTTCTCTAACGAAGCGGGCACTAGAAATACTCCCATAGTATTTCGTAATTTGCTGCTATGACGACTCATTGTTTGGGTATTGGGTAAGTTTAGGAATGCTGAACACTACAGTCACTCCCAAGCACATGTCGGCCGTGTCTTGAACTAATATAGTTTGCCAGGTTATATTGATCCTAGACACGACTACATAACTACTCAGGTTGAACCGCAGCGTATAACACCCATTTACTTATGTTTTGTTCTACTTGTAGTTACGGATTTCGATGGTTGTGTATACTTATATACTTTTTGAAAATACTTATATTTAGAGTATACTTTTAGTTCAGAGCTCTTAGGCCCCTTAGTGTTTATAGTCTTATACCATGTAAGGTTTGGTATACTTAGCTCACTATACACATGGGCTCTGATACCAATCTGTCATGCCCTGAAACCCAAGGCGGAAACGTTTTCGGGGCGGACTCCATGTTGAGTATCAAATCAAATGTACATAGTGAGCAAAGTAAACAACCATTACATTACATATAAAGATTTTACATTTGTTTTAAAGTAAAAAGTATTACTAGTGTGATACATATGTGTGTATATATATATATATATATATATATATATATATATATATAGAAGTAGGTTCAATGGAAAATGAACAATTAGGGCAACATATGCTGGAACCAATGATCAAGTGACACATGTCCATTTCTTTATTCATAAGCAATCTACTATGGAAGTTATTTATGTAGTTATTCCAAAGTGATGTGTTGTCATGCTTTCATTGGTTCCAACATGTGTTGCCCTAATTGTTTATTTTCCATAAACCCTTCCCTATATATATATATATATATATATATATATATATATATATATATATATAGAAAAAAGTAAGAAGTGTCTTCTATGCAATCCGTCTTCACCAAAAGGAATCATCGGGTACCTGTCTAATGCGTACCTAAGAATACAAGCAGTTTGAAAATCAGCATAAAGCTGGTGAGTTCATAAGCGGTTTTGTTTTCTGAAAGTGTACAAGTTCCCTTTCCATTTCTGAAAAGGTTACGCACCAAGAAAATCCTATATTTTCTTTAAAGTTGGTTACTAATCCGAAATGTAATGTCAAAGATGTACACTGAAAACATGATTACTCTTGTGAATTGTAAGGTTTAGTTATCTGGTTTGTTACATGAATCTGGTTATGTACAAATGTTACCCCAGGAAAATCCCATATTTTCCTGAAAGTTGGTTACCAATCTGTAATGTGAAAGATGTATATCGAAAACCTGATTGTCCTTGTGAAATGTAATAGTTTTAACACATATATAAAACTAATAAGTACAAGTAAACTAGTTACTTTACTCATTAATACTATTTAGTAAATCTCTGATATCCAAATTGCGAGTTCCATAAGCATACGATAGACTACATATGGCAATAAGTAGTCCACATCACCTTATGACTTTCGTCACCCTTGAACCTTTCGGTTCGGCTGTAGCTAGCAGCCAGGTGTGGGGTAGTCAGCCTCGTATAGATCTATACACTCAAGTCACGCTCCCTATCTAAGAGATTCTGGTTACGGGTGCGGTCCTCCACTCGCGTATCTTTGTGGAGTGTTCTCCGAGGACATGTCTCCAATTTATAGGAATAAAAAATTTACTAGTAATAATACAAAAAGCTACTGATACAAAAAATGATCCTCCACTCACATATCTCTGTGGAGTGTTACCGAGGACAAAACAATGTACTAAGTTTCATGTTCAAAGTTCAAATGATATGCTTTTAACTGATAAAATGTGGAAAACCATTTGTGAAAATATAAAATACAACATTTTATAACGTTTTTCACAAATAATACGGTAATGTGTTCAACAAGTTCAAACGGTTATCTGTTACGATTGTCAACGTTAAAAGCATATGAAATATGAAACACAACACATGTAAAACAAGTTTTTGAGTACAAGTATTCCTTGTACTTGGCTTGTATTCCCCCCTGAAAACTGATGGTTTTTAGGCATAAGAACAATCCTATGTGCTCATACAAACCCTAATGCTTGGATCTAGGTTTCTCTATTGTACATGCTTTGAATCCAAGACTAACAAACTTAGATCTAACATATTATAAACTGAATTAGGGTTTATAGAATTACCTTTGATTGTTATATAGCAATAACAATCAATTCCTTGCTTGGATTGGCTTCAAAAGCTTAGTGCCTCAAGTGCTGCACCTCTAATGGGGTCACAAACACCTTATGCAACTTGCATGAAGAGGAGAAGAAAGGAGGCTGCCCAAAAATGACTAGAAACCCTAGAGAATTAGTTGTCCACGTTTTTGGAGCCTAAGGGATCCTTTATATACTTGTGTAGGCTGCTAGGGTTTCAGTCAAAACCCTAATGGACAGCTTAAACTCTAAGCAGCCCATGGAACCTTCTGGATAAGGCCATGGACGAAAATATGATGGGCTTCCATCATAATTTCGTTCACCCCATTGATCCTTTAACATTCCTTAGCCCAATAACTCAATTATCCAATAATTGTAGTCCAGTCCCCTAAGTTTAATTAATCTCTTTTAGGCACAAAATTAATTATCAATTAATTCTTGACTAATATTAATTAAACAATATGATTTCTCCTTTAATATATTATTCTCATAATATATTAATAAATCATATTTAAACCCTTCACTCCTTAATTCATCCTACATATTGCTATGGTGAAGGCAACCTAAAAGGACCATGCTCATAATCGGGTCAAGTACATACCAGAATAGTTATGGACTTAGACACTAATCCAACAGTCTCCCACTTGGATAAGTCTAATAACTATTTTCCGTATGACTTCAGAACCTGATCAGCAATCGTAGCTTTCAAAAGCCGCTGTCAACTCTGATCTTATCAGATAGCGTGTCCTCTAGATAAGGGATTATGTATTCCTCCATTCTCAAGATATCGTATAGACATAAGACATGAATTTCAATCATTCTCTCTATACTGTTTCCCGACTTCCGATTTATGACGACTGATAACAGACTACAATTGAACACATCAACTTAGTCCCGGCTTGGCCAAGCGCTTAGGTGTCATCATTAAATCATCGAGAGGCCCACATATATCGCTTTTATCCCACTTTGGGTAAAAGGAATGGATAAAATTTGACTCAACTGCTCGCTTGCATTTACTGATCGAATCACACACAACAATAAGTTTTATAACACCAAGTTACTGGTGCGTTTACTTATTATCAATGTGTAACCGACCAACAAATAACAACTCACACGTCTCGGTTTCAAGAATATACAATATTATCGTCTCACTAATCACTCGTGATAAACCCATGAGGTGATCCAAGTGAGCGTGCGCTTAATCCAATACTCTAATTTTATCAAAGCACTCATGAACTCTGTAGAAAACTTGTGCCATGTCTAAACACTTCAGACAATCTACAGACAGATTCATAACAGTCTTTATTCATACCTACTCCCAACGTATGACCGACTGTGGATATTTGAATAACCTAGTTATTATGGAAGTCAAAACATGCAAATTGAAACATAACAATAATACTTAATCCTATATGGCCTCAAACTTGTGAGAGTAAATAAAACAATTCTATTTAACCACCATATTGATTACTCATTATTATCGTTTATTGTTTCAGAAAATCAACTTATTACTTAAATTACAACAACAGCTGTCCCATGCATAAAGCATCCACACTATGTTTCCTATGGTCCTTACTTTGTGAAATAGAACAATTGAAAACTTTTCCAATGATTCTCATTTCACAATTCCCCATTATTAGTGTAAGAACACAAGGTTCTTCCACTACTAGAATATGCTAGATTCTAACATTTTACGCAACGATCCTTTCGTAAAGTCATAGCACAAAAGTCACCAAGACTTGGCTAATGAAATTACAAAGTACTTTCTTAGAAATTGTTACAAGACAATTCCATAGACGTGAAGTCTCACATTCAAAGTACATTCCTTTGAACATCCTTCTTGCATAAAAGTTTCTAATCTAGACATAGATTCTTAATATCTAACTCCTAATATGGAAACATTTCCACATTTGCCATATGACAACTCATTCTTAATAGAATCTTATCTATTCATAATAATGTCGATATGGTCCATCCAATACCATACTTCCAACTACTCACAAGCGACCAATCCTCAGCGAACTTTGGATCGTCCTTTGATAGTTGTTTAATTACTTTAGTCAACACCAATTCTAGCCCTTTTTCTCTCTTAATGCGCTAGACATTTGAAAAAATTTTAGAATGGTAAAATATTATAGCATTTGCAATCGATCCTATACCCGAAGCGTATAGGACACGACGCATATGATACTTTACCAATCTTTTGCCATAATATTTTATGTGTAATGTTCTCACAATTCGAACTATGAAGAGGGATGCCGTAATCATAATCGAATTTTAAGAACACACAATGTATCCTTTGACTTAAAATTTCTCAATCTAAGCTTTAGATTTTGAAATGAAGCATAATATTCTCTCCCTTAATTATATTAAAACAACTTTTCAACCATGCAACTTTACAAATTGAATCTTTGTTTTTCTATAATTAATATTGCTAAGTTGCAATACTCGCCATAATAATCATACAAGCATAACACTTATGTTCCCACTATCATGATGATTATTATCATATAAGCATAACACTGATGCTCCCACTAGCTTTGACATGTATTCAAAAAACAAATGAACCTTCATAAAACAATGCCTATTGAATTTCTGAAATTCATATTTCTAATACCAGATGCTTTGATAAGCCTTTATCTAGGCTTCTTAACCTTATACACCTTTGTCTTAGATAGCTCATATGTGTGTTTAAACAATTCAGAACTTATGTTACTAAGTTCCAAATGTTGAAACTAATTGCCAAATCTCACAATTTGAACTATGGAAAGGGATGTCGTAACCATAATCGAATTTGAGAATACAATTTTCACGATCGCTATCTTCTTAAAATCTCTCTCAGTGAAAGCATTTCCTCACAGTCATTTTCATGAAGGAGGGAATCTTATGACACTTAGATTTTATGGTGTATGAGTTCCTATCCATGTGAATTTGCCAAAACCAAGGTTTGCGACAAATCCAAACTTATATGGACTGAACTTTCTTAATCTTGATTTCTTGCCCTATGGTAACACGAGTGCCCACCATGTCTTCCAAGTAGTTTAGTAACTTGTCGTTACATATCAATGTACTTTCCATCGACTAAGGCTCTAGTATGCATTCAAATGAGAACTCATAGAACTCACATAGACAATTAACTCAATTGGAATGGCACAGAAACAAAATAATGTCAGCACGATAGGTTGTAAACCTCAAGTCGTGTGCTAGTGATGATCGATAAGGTTTATTCTTGATTTGTTCTTGAAACCTTTTAAGACCATTAAGACTCCCACTAACTCCTTCACATATAAGATTCTCTTGTCAAGAAACATTTCTTGACAAAGCAAATGTTCAAGAGTTAGTGTAGTTCTTATCAAGACAAAACACTTCACATAATTGGTCCTAGTTGGTCTTTGTCTTATCCAAGACAGCACAACTTACCAATTTCAAATGTGCAAGAATAAGGAAACCTTTTTCTAAATTCCACATTTGATGAGTGTTATAAACCTACTTAAAACTTGTCACAATCTTGACTCTAAGACTTGATATTGGAACGAAGTATGATTGACTTATTGATTTAACCATTTCTACAATACTCGATTCCTCTTCTCAGACATGCAATTGCACTAAGACTCAATTAGAGGATCTATTGAGACATGGTTCTTAATCTTTAAGACTTATCATAAAACACAATAAAAGGTACTCTCCCTTCTTCTTAGAATGGAGAAACTTTTATCTTTCTGCCTACTTGATTCTTCTTTATTCGTTCTACTATTCATTGAAACTCTTTCAATCAACATAGAATTATACTTAAGCTTATAAGTATAATCATATTTACTAAACTTTAGTAAATCATGACGAATATCTTAGTCACTCTTGTGGTGGAGTTGATCAACGCACAACTTAGTGTACTTGATCTCCTAGTCCTTCAATTGACACTTTGTCGAAGAATTAGTCTAAGTTTCCCAAATGTGAAAGTTTTTCATTCATCATACAATACACATTGCATGATTCCAAGTTTCTGTCCAATTGAAACTTGGGCGATGAGAAACTCTCCTTATTTGGTAAAATTTTCACATTTCCACAAATAACATAATTAAGAATCAAATCCATTTTGCTAATAATAGAAGTACACAAACATCAATTTTTCATATATTTCATTGCAAGGATAAATAAATAAGATAAAACCAAAAATTTATTTATTCATAAAAATAGCGGAAAACATGTCCTTATAATGAAAAATTCAAATGAAAAACTATGCAATCATATACTCCTAACAAATCTATCATAACTTCCTAAGCTCAAAGTCTGATCTTCGAATTCATGCGACCGAAATCCATTTCTTCATGATCAGACTCATCTTGCTCTTCCATCAAACTTCCTCTCTTTTCTCTAATCCTGCAAAACATGCAAATGTAATCTTATCACATTATGAATAAAGAATAGGAATTTAAATGGGGTTAGATAGTGGATTTTATACCTGAAGTAGAGTCATACTTATCGACTCTCCCATCTCATAGATTCTTCAGGTCCTTCGGGCAGCTTCGTATCCATTTCCCCTTTCCTTGGCAGCAGGAACAGGTGGATTCTCCTAGATTGTCCATGGAAGCATGGTTGGTTGAATTATCAGACAAATATGCTCTATTGCTTCGCCAAATCATTTCTGATTCAGCAGCAATAAGCATGTAAGTCAAGTCAATGAGGGTTGCATCAAGCTTCATCATCTAATACTCTCTTACAAACTCATCATATGATTCAGGGAGTGACTGTAGAATCCAGTCCACAACCAACTTATTTGAGATAGACGCACCCAACATAATCAACCTATCAATGTGCGATTTCATCCCTGGATGTTAGCACACACGGGTTTACCATCTTGATGTTCCATTGCCAATAGGGATTCGGTGATCTTGAACTTTTCAAATCTTCGATCATCTGGGTTAGGGAGAACAACGGGAGGAAGAGGAGGAAGTGAAATCAAGCTAGTCCACATTGATCTCTCACTTTGAATCAAGCTTTCACTTTCATTAGGAACACTTTTTCCTTGGGATTCGGGAATACCACGGTTAGAGTCAGACATCTACAAATCGGGAGAAAATTCAAGTTAAGTTGATTGAGTTCTTAATAAAACACCCAAATGAGTTATTAAGGCTAGGATCCAACACAATATTCTACAACCTAGAAAAGGGATGCCGTAACCTAGTTGCAAAATATTTGAAGGTAGGTAAATGACGATTTACCAATTTCCACCATGAAAAACGAAAAAGGAAGATTAGATTTTAAATGAATTGAAACTCCTAGATCTTTTGAGATTCATTGAAGTTTTCAATGGCATGTTTAATCTCGATTATGCCCTACTATTTGTGACTGGGATGCCGAGGATCACAAACAAGGTGTGAATAACCATGCGAATCACGTGGTGCACCCAATGCTACAATCACCTAATCAATGTGCCGGTTAGCCACAGACGCTCCATTGATCTATGATAAGCATCGAGCCACCCTTCGCCACCAATGTCATCCCCAAATTAGTGTGCCGGTTAACCACACACGCTCCACTCACGTTTGACAAGGGTACAAAGTGTAATTCCATGGGTTAGCATACAATTTCATATTTTGCCTAAAGTAACTATGATTTGGGAATTTGAAAAAGCATTTAGTTACTTTGTACTTCATTATACTTATAATGGAAGGTTTCTGTCCTATCCTACCCGTTCGCTAACGACCCTCCACTAGTCAAGAGTGCGGTGGGTAAGAGTGGATACCCATTCAATCGCCATTTTATAGGCAATTTCCTTAAACACCCCTTATAGACCAGCTTCGTGAATGAGGCCTACTAACGGTAAGACTGATTGTTTACTCATATATAATACTAGACTTTTAATGTTATATATAGTATAGGGTGTATTTTACACTTTTAAAATACTAGGTGGTTTAATTTAGTAAAATTATACTTTTAATTTAATTAAATGTAAACGAAAAACTTTATGGGTTTATTAAATCAATTTTAATTATACACTTTAATTAATTAATAAAACCATAAGGGTGTGATTTGAACTTTTCAAATTACTAGGGTTTTAGAATTTAGCATTTCAAAATTAAACTTTTCATCAAATTTAAAATTCCAAAACTTGAGGGCAAGTTTTGAAACATTTCAAAACATTAGGGTTTAACTTATTTAAATTGCATAAACGAAACTTTTAAGTTCAAATTTAAACTATAAAACCTAAAGGGTACAATTGAAACTTTTTCACACCACAAAGGATCAAATAACAAATAATATAAGTTAAAAAATTAATTCATTCATTATCTATATTTGTCCTAATCTTATTTTAGTCATTAAATAATTACCAAATAACTTTAAATAATCCATATTTATCACATAAACAACCAATATTTAAAAGATTTTAAATTATCTATTGTTTTGGCAAGGATAATCATTAATTTAAGATAAAATCGGATTTTAACTTCAAAAAACGAGTTAAGCGTCAAATCCAAGTCAAAACAGCAGCCAAAACCTGAAAATCCCTCTGTCTGACCCCTGGACTCGCCGAGTCAGGGACAGACTCGCCGAGTTCATCCAATGACTCGCCGAGTCAGGTCGGGCAGAGGCCAAAAATTGATTTTTCAGTAAATAAAACAGTTAAGCATCACATACAACTGAGACCAATCAAGGCTCTGATACCACTGATGGTTTTTAGGCATAAGAACAATCCTATGTGCTCATACAAACCCTAATGCTTGGAGCTAGGTTTCTCTATTGTACATGCTTTGAATCCAAGACTAACAAACTTAGATCTAACATATTATAAACTGAATTAGGGTTTATAGAATTACCTTTGATTGTTATATAGCAATAACAATCAATTCCTTGCTTGGATTGGCTTCAAAAGCTTAGTGCCTCAAGTGCTGCACCTCTAATGGAGTCACAAACACCTTGTGCAACTTGGATGAAGAGGAGAAGAAAGGAGGCTGCCCAAAAACGACTAGAAACCCTAGAGAATCAGTTGTCCACGTTTTTGGAGCCTAAGGGGTCCTTTATATACTTGTGTAGGCTACTAGGGTTTCAGTCAAAACCCTAATGGACAACTTAAACTCTAAGCAGCCCATGGAACCTTCTGGATAAGGCCATGGACGAAAATATGATGGGCTTCCATCATAATTTCGTTCACCCCATTGATCCTTTAACATTCCTTAGCCCAATAACTCAATTATCCAATAATTGTAGTCCAGCCCCCTAAGTTTAATTAATCTCTTTTAGCCACAAAATTAATTATCAATTAATTCTTGACTAATATTAATTAAACAATATGATTTCTCCTTTCATATATTATTCTCATAATATATTAATAAATCATATTTAAACCCTTCTCTCGTTAATTCATCCTACATATTGCTATGGTGAAGGCATCCCAAAAGGACCATGCTCATAATCGGGTCAAGTACATACCAGAATAGTTATGGACTTAGACACTAATCCAACAAAGACAGTGAAAACCATTGATAAAGGGTAGGGGTATGAACTCACCAGGCGAGAAAACGTGACGGTTTGGATACTAAGTGTCGGTTCGGGGCTTGATAACGCGCGAGGTTCCTATGTAATATGAAATGGTATAAAATTTATCTAATTAGACTTTAAATCACTAATTAGATATAATTATACACTCGAATACAAGAAAACACTTCAAATCAAGTGTTTGGAGTGACCCGGGTGATATCTACGGATGTATAGGGCTTGGATAATGTGTTTGCTCTTCAAGAGTAAACTCCTTAGGGAGTTTACGGCCCTAAGACCATGACCAGATGAGTTCACGGCCGTGAACTCATGGTTGATGGGTTTTATGGTGCTAAATGGTCAATTATCACTTGGGGAATGTGGTAAGATTTAATCTAAAGCATAGGAATGAATTAAACCGCCAAAGGTATTACCAAATGGAGTTTACGGATATAAACAAGGAGTTTACGGCCGTAAGATCCTATTTGACCATTCCTTACATGATTTGGTGGCCCTAGATCAATCACATGTGATTCAAACCAATTTTACAAGCATTAGAATGAATTTAGGGCATCATTTGACTTCTGTATGTGAGTTTACGGCCCAGGAACCCATTCTTGGGGGGTTTATGGCTGTAAACTCCAAAAGGGAAGGTTTTCATCAAGTTTATGTCCCCTAAATCGATTGTGGTTGGTTCTAGACTTTAATCCAAGGCTATTGGTGTGTTTAAGTGGCATTTAAACACTTGAATTTAAGTTTACTCCCCATGAATATGAGTTTACGGCCCAAGCATGTTCTTGGTTAGTAAACTCATGTGTACTCCTCAAAACTTGGATTCAAGGTGTTCTAAGTCCGTTCCCTTAAGTCATTTAGCCATATCTAAGCTCCAAAGGTGGATTGGAAGGGTTTTAAGGCTCAAAAACCCCTTTTATGTGTGCTTACGGCCCAAGCATGTTCCAGGGCCGTAAACACATGAGCATGGTCCTTTTCCATAGATTAGACACAAATTTGAAGGCTAAGGATGCTAATCTATGAGTTATGGAGGTTACCTTGATGAATTGGAGCCTTAATTTGATGATTTTGGAACTTAAGTTTGGATTGAGGAGCGAGGTTAGAGAGAGAGAGAGTAGTGAGAGAGATCAAAAGCTTCAAATTGAAGTCTTTTGAGCTTTATATAGGATTCAAGTTCGGGACACGGTGGAATTCTACCTGATACCGACGTTAGACGTTGCTTTTGGTCGCACACGATTAAGTTGCCGTAACCCGACATGGTCGATTCTAAAAAATTTCTGATTACTAAAATGGGGTGTGAATATGAGTTCTAAATGCATTTGGATACCCATTAAGTCATAATAGCAACCTCAAATTAAATGACTTAATTTAATATCGTAAACGGAACGAAATTGAAAATGACAAATGTATTAACGGAAAAGGGTTACAAATAATGGAACAAACTTCGGGTTGTCACCACCATGAGGGGGATAGAATACAATAAATGAACACCCAAGTTCACTACACCTACAGGTTCTGAGCCTGCTAGCGTTCCACTAAATTGTCTAGAAAATTTTGTGGTCGTCATCCATATTCTACTGGACGACTAGATCAAAATTACATCGAGGCCTCTGATCATTTTTATTTCATCACACATCACTATCTACCCATGTTCTACCCAACATATTTGTAGATAAAATATACTTGTTTATATACAACTTAAAACCTATATAACATATTCACTCAATACTCATACCACATAATAAATAGTATATAATCACTTAGCATGTATTTCATAGAGTATCAGTCATATATGTGTATTATCAGAAAGAAACTACACACTTACTCATATCATATATCTAATACATTCACCAATACTTGTATTAAAATCATGTATATGAAAGGGACTATGCACTCACTTGATCAGATGTTTATAGGACCGCACTACGGCTCTAAAAGCAGTAACTCTTCGATGAATCTTGGATATCTTCACACAACGGGCTTCTCGCGGGCAGAGCTTCGGCCCGGAAACTCTTTTCTTCTCGGGATCTTCGGAACTTCGGGACTTGCTTCGGGAGTCGGGATGATACCGAGGCTTCGGGGGTATAGCTTGCATGTAAATCGAGGTAATATGGGTGAAGATAAGAAATTCGACAACCAAACTCGGCTGCACTTATGATCTATTTATAGGGTGAATCTGGTATCGAACGCAACACGTTCCCTGAATGAACACAGTGCATTCCCGAACGCTGCGTGTTCCTTGGACCAACACAGTGCGTTCTGTCATGCGTCATGGCTTATGAACTTCAGACTTGACATGCGACGGGACACGCTCTGGGCTCCGAACGCGAGGCGTTCCTCCTTTGGTAAGCGTTTCTCGAAATTCAGAAATTCATATCTTTCGCATACGAGCTCCGTTTTCGACGTTCTTTATATCCACGCGAAGGTGAGATTATGCTCTACAACTCTCGTTTAGACTCCGTCGGCTAATTTTGATTTTATTTTTATTATATTACTTTTAGTAGGCAGCAACAGGAAAACTTCGTTAGAAATTCATAACTCCTTCATTTGAAGTCTATTTTCATCTGCCTTTTTACCGTTGGACTACTATCGACAATATCGTCGATTCTCATTTAGATTGTTTCGGCTAGAAATCACTCGATCTCAAAATCGGACTTCGGGCGACATACTTCTATGTTGAAACTTAGAAAAATCATAACTTCCTCATACGAAGTCAGATTTGGACGTTGTTTTTATGCATGCTCTCGGTTTAACAAACACTACAACTTTCGTTTAGATAACTAAGGCTAGATATCGCTCCATCTTAATTTCGTATTTTATATCATATAGTGTGGTGTCGGTTCTGTCGCGAAACTTCGACAGGTCATAAATTCTTCGTAATTACTCGGATTTCAGCATTCTTTATTTATTCAGAAACCTTGTCACTACCAGTACAACTCTATTCATAGATATCAGGTTTATCTTACATTTTATTATTACGCTTATTTTTATTCTTAATTCAATTAAGCGACACAATTAAGCATAAAACACTAAATAATCAAATAGTAGATTCTTATTATTTTCAAAATGAGTTACAAAGGTTAACGTAAACTATTACATCACTATTACTGCCTAGCCTAGAAACACGGGCGTTACAATTATTTCCCCCTTAGGATGATTCTGTCTCCAGAATCACACATCAACAAACAAATGCAGATAGCGACTCATCATGTCAGTATCCGTTTCCTAGGTGAGATTTGGCCCATTCGTATGTTTCCAACAGACAAGCAATAACTTGACCATCTTATGTCGGAACTTCTTAGTCTTACAGTCAACGATTGCCTTTGGTTCTTTAAATAACCTGTTATTTTCATCAATTCTTAATTCTGAAAGTGGAATCATGTCGGGAACTTCTCCCGTGAACTTCCTCAGAGAACACACATGAAAAGTGTTATGAATACCATTCAGTTCTTCGGGTAATTCCATCTTGTAAGCTTGGTTCCCAATCCTCTAAAGAACTTTAAACGGTCCAATAAATCTTGGACATAACTTTACCCTTTTACCAAATCGTATACGTTCCTTTCACGGTGAGACTTTAATCAAAACCGAATCTCAAACTTCAAAAGTCATCAGTCTTCGCTTGTTGTCAACATAGCTCTTTTGACGATCCTGAGCTGCTAACATTCTCTCCCTAATTATTTTCAACTTTTTAGAAATTTGATGGACTATCTCCGGTCCCATAAACTTCTTTTCCTCCACCTCAAGCCAACAAGACGGCGTACAACATTTTTGTCCGTACATAGCTTGATAAGGTGCCATCTTAATGCGTGAGTGGAAACTATTATTATAGGAGAATTCTACCAAAGGAAAATGTTCATCCCAGTTGCCTTGAAATTCCAGGGAACATGCTCTCAACATATCTTCAAGTGTTTGTATTGTCTGTTCGCTTTGACCATCAGTCTGTGGATGGTAAGCTGTACTCAAACACAACTTGGTACCCAATTCCTCTTGTAGACTTCTCCAAAATCGCGAGGTGAAACGGCTGTCACGATCTGACACAATCGCTAACAAAACACCATGAAGCCTTACAATTTCCTTCACGTAAGAATTCGCAAGCTTATCCATAGACCATTTCTCATTGGCTGCTATGAAATGTACACTCTTAGTGAAGCAATCAATGACGACCCAAATCATGTCATGAACATTTTTTGTTCTAGGCAGTTTAGTGAAAAAATCCATAGCATTGTCTTCCTATTTAGGCATAGGTAAAAAGGTTCTAAACTCACGTATGGTTTCTAATGTTGTGCCTTGACCCATGCACATGTCACACACTCCGCCACATAAGTTGCAATATCAAGCTTCATCGTCGGCTACCAGTAATAGGGTTTCAGGTCCCTATACATTTTAGTGCTGCCAGGATGAATTGAGTACATGGTTTTGTGAGCTTCTTCCATCAGAAGATCTTTTATTCCTCGTGACTTAGGTACCCAAATACGATCTTGGAATACCTTCAATCCATGACTGTTTATACCAAGCACCAACGTTTTGCCCAAACGCTCCTCCTTCTGGTCATTCCTTTCAAAAGCTTCTTCTTGAGCATTCTTTATACTTTCCACAATGGTCGAGCCAACGTCTATTCTCAATGCTCGTAGCCTTTTTCTTTCAAGATTGACTTTCTGACTGAGAGCATCAACGACAACATTTGCTTTACCGGGATGGTAAAGTATCTCACTGTCGTAGTCCATAAATAGTTCTAGCCAGCATCGCTACCTCATATTCAATTCTTTCTGACTAAAGAGATATTAGAGACTCTTATGATCACTGAAAAGGTTGCACTTTGTGCCATAGAGGTAATACCTTCATATCTTTAGAGCGAAAACTACCGCTACCAACTCCAGATCACGAGTGGGGTAGTTATTCTCATGCTCTTTCAGCTGTCGACACGCATATGTTATCACCTTTTCTCTTTGGGTCAAAACACAACCCTACCCAACACCATACGCATCCCTATAGAAAACGAAGTCTTCAACTCCATCGTATAGAGAAAGAATCGGTGTTTCACATAGCTTCTTCTTTAGCAACTTGAATGCTTCTTTGTGCTTATCACTCCAAGCATAAGTAGCTCCTTTGTGGTTCAGAGCTGTTAGTGGATTAGCGATCGAAGAAAAGCATTGCATAAACCTTCTGTTATATTCGGCTAATCCCAGAAAACTTTGGACCTCCGTGGGACTTTTTAGTTGTTCCCATTTCATTACAGCTTCAATCTTCGCTGAATCAACCATTATCCCTACTTGGTTGACCACGTGACCCAAGAATTGGACTTCTCGAATCTAAAAATCACATTTGGAGAACTTTGCATACCGCTTCTCCTTCTTCAATACTTCCAACACTTCTCGCAAGTGTCTGCCATTCTCCTCATGTATTTTCAAGTAAATCAAAATGTCATCTATGAACACCAACAAAGATTTATGAAGGAACAGACTACAAACCCTGTTCATTAAGTCCATGAATGTTGTTGGAGCATTGGTTAGTCTAAACGAAGTAACCAAAAACTCGTAGCAATCATACCGCGTTCTGAATGCAGTCTTTCCGATATCATGCTCTCTCACCTTCAGCTGATGATATCCTAACCTTAGGTCGATCTTTGAAAAATAACTTGAACCTTGTAGTTGATCGAACAGGTCATCAATCCTTGGCAACATATATCTATTATTTATTGTTTTCTTGTTCAACTCTCTATAATCGATGCATATTCTCATACTTCCATCTTTCTTTTTCACGAATAACATCGGAGCTCCCCAGGGTGATGAACTAGGTCTAATGAAACCATTGTCCAACAACTCCTGAAGTTGCATCATCAGCTCCTTCATCTCCATCGGTGCTAGTCGATAACGTGGTTCTACTATTGCCATCGTCCTTGGTAACAAGTCTATTCTGAACTCCACTTGTCTATCAAGCAGTAATCCGGGAAGATCTTCGGTAAATACTTCCGGATAATCACACACAATAGGATTGCTCTACATCTCCGTCTTCTCATTCTTAGCATCGACCACAAATGCCAAATATAATGTACATCCTTTGGCTAAACACTTTCTGGCTTTCATTAGTGAAATGATTCCATAATTTACTCTGCATTTGTCCCATACAACATAAATGACTCTTTCCTTGGCGAGTTTACTTTTACTATTTTTTACTTGCATAATATTTCGGCATCATTGGCCCTAAGCCAATCCATTCCCAGCACAATGTCAAAACCATGAAACTCAATAGGCAAAAATTCCTCGTGGAACTTATTCCCATTCAAGTCAATTAAGATCTTTTTCATGCGATGGCTAACAGGTATAAACTTGCCACTCGCAACCTCGACTAATAAAGCATAATCTAGTCTATCGACAGGAAAAGCTAGTTTTCTACCAAATTCATGCGAAATAAAGAAGTAGTTGGCTCCAAAATCAAATAAAATTTGGGATGGCAATTTGTTTACGAGAAAGGTACCTAAAGTGACATCAACTTCATCTTTCACAGCCTCAAGTGTCATCTGAAAGGCTCTCACCTTCGGCTTTTGGCGGAATATTCGGTTTTGTTGCCTCCTTCTTTTTAGGACAGTCTTTCAAAATGTGCCCCTCTTCGTTACATCCAAAACACACTCTCTTGTGAGATGGACACTCGTTGGCATGATGCCCAGTTTTTCCACATTTGTAGCAGGTCACCTCTTCACTATACTTCCCAGAGTGCTTTTTCTTGCACTTTTCACACCATTTCAATTCACCCCCTTTTCATCCTTCAAACTTTTTCGAATCAGACTTCGAAAATTTTCTTTTCTTGCTTGAACCCGAAGTTCCTTCAAAATTTCTCTTATCACGAACTTCAACCTTACTAGCGGTTCTTCCCTTGATCATGTCCTCAACAGACTTGGCAGCACAAATAGCTGCCTCTAGAGTAGGTGCCTGACGTACTGGCACCGCGTACTCCCATGGGAGTCCCTTTGCATATCGTTCAAATTTCGTCAACTCGTCTGGAACGATGTGCAAAGCAAACTCCATTTTGTCGGTGAAGGCATTAGTGTAATCGTCGACTGACATGCTGCCTTTTGTCAACGTCAGAAACTTGTTCTCCAACTCTAGAAGATTTTGGGCTGAGCAGAACTTGCACATGAACTACACCAAGAACTTTTCCCAAGTCAATTGTAGTGCCTCATTAGGGCTTAGGGTCTTCCGCAGAGCATTCCACCAACGAACAGCTCCACCCCTGAACTGACGTACTTCGAAAGTGGTCTACAACTTGCCCTGTAACCACACGTCATGAAGGCTAGCTCCATTTCTGAGATCCAATCCTTAACCCCGATCGGATTTTCCTTTCCAGTGAAGGTCGATGGTTTGTAAGTCAAAAAGTATTTTTACTTGCATCCAAGTCCATCAATTCTTCCCTCCTGGTGGTTTTGTCTAACTAACGGTCGGTTGGCTTGACCAACATTCCCACTGAAGTTACCTCCTTCCGAATGCTCTTCATTTAACTCGGGCTGTTCAATCGTCACTAAAAGTTCTTCACGATTATGACGAAGCAGACATCTAGTTTAATCCGTTTTACGATCCAACATCGTCTGAATCATCAATTGTACACCATCCATTGTTATTGGCTCAGATGCTGCTGCTACAATAGGTACTTGCTTAACCACAAGTGGTTGATTCCTGTCTTCGTTCACATTTCCAACTCCACTTCTGGCTCTTACCGTTTTTGATCTACACACTGAATAAGGTGAATTTAGATCCTCAATCCTGCTAGATAATTAAATCATCTTTATCACTTCAAAACGTTTACATGCTAGTTCTAATACCGTAGTCATATGCCTAGAATCCTAAACACATAAGCTTTCAGATCCGGTTGGCAACAAACCGTAGATCTAAACAAATAATATCATAAATGGCAAACATATAACATTTAGCACATAAAAGCATTTTAGCCAACTTTCCTAAAATAAATTAGTGCTCGTGTCTAAAATATGACAGATACTCATCTCACGATCTTCACTTAGCATTCTAAGTTTAAGTCTAGAAATCCTACAAATTCCTAGTTTGCTTAAACTAATGCTCTAATACCAACTGTGACATCCCCAAAATCAAGGCCAGAAAAGACCGGTTTAATTTATGCTTTTAAAATAATTTCAGAGTAATCCTTTGATTAAAAGAGTTGCGTAATTTGTTCCCAAACAAAATATGATAAAATAATATTTATGAAAGCATTTCATAAAGAAATGTATTTTTAATTATATACCAAAACTCGGGATGTCATGTTCCAATACAACCAAAAGCATAAACGACACATTATAAGCCTTACAACAGGTATATACAACTACACGCCTATAAAAAAAATAACTTGATGATTCATCCATCTTATGCCCTTGCGCCACTACATGTAATACAAATGAAACTGAGTGGGTCGGGCTTGGGAGCCTGGTGAGCATATAGTGTTTTCAACCCACAATAAATAGTTATATTTAATTTCACCAACCAACAATAACCCGATTACCCATTCCTGTTATCCTCACTTTATGTCCCTATACCAACAACTATTACAAGGGACCTAATCAAGGATTTTAATCGGGACGGACGCTACTACAGAGGGGTTTCCTTAGCAATGAATGTCCTAAGGCAAACATGACAGGGATAGAATACAACAAATGAGCACCCAAGTTCACTACACCTACAAGTTAGGAGGTTGCCAACGTGCCACTGAACTATCTGGAAAAGTCTGTGGTCGTTGTCCATATTCTGTTGGACGACTAGATCACAATCACATTGAGGCCTCTCATAATTTTTATTTCATCATACATCACTATCTACCCATGTTTTACCCAACATATTTGTAGATAAAATATACTTGTTTATATACAACTTAAAAACTTGTATAACATATTCATTCAATACTCATACCACATAACAAATAGTATATATTCACATAGCATGTATTTCATAGAGTATGATTCATATATGTGTATTATCAGAAAGCAACTACACAATTACTCATATCATATATCTAATACATTCATCAATACTTGTATTAAAATCGCGTATATCAAAGGGACTATGCACTCACTTGATCAGATGATTATCGGACAACACTACGGCTCTAAAACCAGTAACTCTTCAATGAATCCGGGATATCTTCACACACCGGGCGTCTTGCAGGCAGAGCTTCGGCTCGGAGACTCTTTTCTTCTTGGGATCTTTGGAGCTTCGAGACTTGCTTTGGGAGTTGGGATGATACCGGGGCTTCGGGGGTATATCTTGCACGTAAATCGAGGTAATATGGGTGAAAGTGAAGAAATTTGGCAGCCAAACTCAGCTGCACTTGTGATCTATTTAGAGTGTGAATCTAGTCTCGAACTGTGACAACCCAAAAATTTCCGTTAGTTTTAATGTCGAAATTAATTATGTCAAAAATTAGCCAAATTTATCCCGAAAATATTTTTGACCAGATTTAAACCTGTTGGAATATTTTAATTAATATTCGTCAAGTGAAAATACAAACACGTAAATTATCTTTCCATTTATTTGGAAAAAGTTTATTTTTATTCGCGGCCATTTAACCGGGTAAAATTTTAAACCTCGTTAAACGTAAGTATCGGGTAGTCGTATACCGGGTACAACACCCAAGCCCTATATAAGGGTGGGTGGACACTCCTTAGAAGCATTTTCCCACCATAGACTCTCTCTCTCTACTTTCTCTCTCTACAAACGGGTTTTCGTCAAAAATTGCCCCTCCGAGCCTCAAATCGGTAAGTAAACCTTCCTAGCTTGTTATCTAACTTATCTAGCTTGCAAATTCATGACTTAATCATCCAAAAACCTCAAGAACATGAGTTTACGGTCTTGGGAGCCTCCCAAAACCGTAAACCCCTTTGGAAGTGGGTTTGATGCCCAAAAACCCTCCCAAACACTTCTCATGCTTAGCAATGGATTAGAGGCTTACCCGAAAGGACTTAGAACACCAAAATCGGACCAAATGGGGATTAAACATGAGTTTACGGTCTAAGAACATCCTTAGGTCGTAAACCCAAATGCATGGACCATAAACACTTGTTTAAGTGTCAAACTACCCCTCAAACACCTCCAAGGGCTTCCATGAACTTCCCTGAGTGCATCGAGCCTTATTTTCCTTCAGGATATGCACCAAAGCATACAAATATATGTCAAACTTGAGTTTACGGCCCAAGAAGGTTCTTGGACCATAAACACCTATTCTTAGACCATAAACACCCCAAAGGGTGTTAAAGTGCCCTTTGCACTTTGTATGGCTTGGAATTGGACCTAGAACTTCGTATGCTTAACCTACAACCACCAAAACATAGGATTCATGGAAAAAATGAGTTTAATATCGTAAACTCATGTGTTTAAGGTAGCAAACTCCCCAAGAACATCTCCTTAGACCGTAAACACCTTTCCAAGGTGTTTAAGTGCCTTAAACACCTTCCTATGCTCCTAAAAGTGAATAGAACCTTACATGCATGAGTTAGAACCACCAAACAACAAAACAAATGCACCAACATGAGTTTATTATCGTAAACTCATGTGTTTACGGTCGTAAACTCCTCAAGGAGTAGTCATAGGCCGTAAACTCCTTAAATGGTCCATTATGAAGCCTTAAACCCTTCATAAGCCCTAGAATTGAACCTAGCCTAGTTCCACAAGTGTTATAAGACCCTAATGCATCAAAGAACACACCATCCATGAGTTTACGGCTGTAAACTCATGGGGATAAGGTCTTAGGGTCGTAAACTCTATAAAGAGTTTACTCTTCAAGAGTAAACTCCCTAACTAGGCCATACACACCCTTAGATGTTACCCGAGACACTCCTAACACGTGATCAAAGTGTTTTCCGCATTTTAGGATGCGTATACATGTTTTATTAGCATTATATTTACTAATTGTATGTAAACATATGTAATCATATGTTAATAGGTCACCAAGTGTGTTCAAGTCTTTGCTTGATACCGAGCACCCAACCGGCACCTCCGCCTGATCCACCTACAACAGTTGAGTTCATACCCCTGAATTAACCTTTTAAATATTTTTACATGCTTTTATGGGGGGGGGGGGAATACAAGTTAAAACATGCCAGTTATCATATCAATCACATGTGATTGATAACCCGCATGCACAAGGATTTATAACACTTTCAACTGTTTTACCGAGTATGATACCGTAAATGGTTTTCCAAAACGTCTTTACTTGTTCAAAACTTTTCTGAAAATTGTCTCTCGCGCTGTATGTTTTAATTCAGATTCAGTTACCGCAGTATTTTAAACAAAGGATATCTTTACTTATAATGTTTTATCAAAGTTTCATTTAAAACTTGTTTATGAAAGGTTTTCAAAGGATTTCTAAAGGTTTTCAAACTTATTTTACAAGAGAATAACAAGTCGTGATTTTCTTAAGTGTAAAGGTTTTCCAAAGTTTTCATCAAAGTTTTCTTCCATGTTTTTATACTCCTATTTTGTTAGATACTACTGTTTCGTTATACTTGTACTTAGTTAATGCCCCTACCTAGTTTAATGCTACTACTTTGTTGATGCTTTTACTTCGAGATACGCATTTAGTTCGAGATACGTTGTTACTTCGAGATATGCTTGTACTTCGAGATACGCTTCTACTTCGAGAGATGCTTCTACTTCGTGATACACTTCTACTTCGCGAAATGCTTCTACTTGTTAACGCTTCTACCTCGTGAAACACTTCCACTTCGTTAAACACTTCAACTTCGTTAAATGTTTCTACTTAGTTAAATGTATGCCTATAGTTGTATAGTTATATAAATAATGTTTATAGGACTTAGGAAGGATAGTTCGCCCTATTTCCTTTTCCTCGTTTGGATGTAGTCTGGTGGGATCGGATATCCGTCCGAAGGTCGTTTAATCATTAATTATATATCATGTATACATGTATAGAGATGAAGGTATACATCGGTCAGTTTATTTGTGAGTCTCTATCATTAGCCCAGTATTTACATCAGAACTCACTATACGAGATGCATCTTCAGGACACGGCCTTCTCCGTTGTCAAGTTGGTAACCAGAATCTCCTGTAGGGAGAGCGGGCATTGTGTGTATAGATCTATATGGGATTGACACCCCCACACCCTGACTTCTAGCTACAATCCACGACCTACCAAGCCAAGGGGTGACAAATCTCACATTCTTTCCAATGCTTGCAGGGCGTCAAGTTCTCTAGTGTCTATCAATATGGTTACGAGTATCTCGGGGTTACCTTATAATTCATGGCCTTAAGGTAACGGGAATTAACATTTTATTCACTGTTTTTAGACCTTGCTTGACGTATGATTCTTTTGATACTGTCTGGGGTCTGTATTCACTGTTTTTAGACCTTGCTAGATGTATCATTCAATTGATACTGTCTGGGGTCTATGTTCACTGTTTTTAGACCGTGCTAGACGTATCATTCATTTGATATTGTATGGGTCTATATTCATTGTTTTAGACCTTGCATGACGTATCATTCATTTGATACTATCTAGGGTCTGTGTCTCCTTTCATTAGACTGAGCCAGGCGTGTTGTTCATTCGATACTCTCCTAGAGTCTATGATTTCTTTGGCCTTAGTCAGCAGTATTTCCTGTTGAGGCCTATGATATTTTCCCTAATGATTTTACTTGTCATATCCTTCTACTTTCTTTAAAGTCAAATATCGTATTTTGGTAATGATAATATTTTAGGGAAATTCTCTTTAAAACAAAACGCTGTCAGGTCTTGGTAGAAGACTGCTTTTATTTAGAAAATGTAGGATTTTTTGGAAAGGGACTCTAATACACCGTTGATTCTAAACTACTACTTTTTAAAAACTTATTTGAATAAAATCACACTAAATACTTATAAACTCACAAGCATTTATAAAAAAATGTTGATACTCGCTTTCAAATAACTTGTATTCTCAGGTCAGCAATAGACAGGTACATCCCAGGAGCTTTTGGTGAAGATAGTTTAGTACCAAGCTGCACCTATATTATTACTAGTATTACTTTGATGTTTCTATGTAGTGTAAACCATGTAAAACTATTACTATTAATGCAGTGGTTGTTGTACTTTGATTACTATACTACATATGTTGTGATACATGACATGACGTCATCCACCCTAGAACGTTTCCGCAGTTACGGTTTTGGGGTGTGGCAGATTGGTATCAGAGCATTGTTTATAGTGAGCTAAGTATATCGATTCATAAAAGATATACAGCCTATAAATACTTAGGGATAAAACACTCTGACCAAGAATTATACTTTGAAATATAACCATATTTTACCAAAGTATAAGAACATCTAGAATCTAAACACTTGAACACAAGTATCACAAGAAGAACAAGAATAAAAGTCTTCAGATGTTGAGCATTACCGTCAAACTTGGGCAGTTATGTAATCGTAAGTTGGAATAAATGTAACCTGACCAAGTACATTTATTCGATATGCGATGAACGTGTGCTTGGGAGTGATAGTGGTGTTGCAACAGGTCTGAAACTTACCTACTAGGAATGCTCGAGCCAAACATAAAGTTTAAAATACTATGGGAGTATTTTGGAATACTAAAACACTCACATTAACCCCAAAATCATATTTAGAAGTTAAGAAGCAAACAGGAAAATTAAAATACCATAGGGGTATTTTAGGATCCATAGATAACCTTGTGTGAAGAACTAAAAAGATCCTTATTGATATACCTACAATTACAAAGGGTATATTCCCAATGTTATATATAATAAGGATCCCATAGGCTAAGAATGTGTGGTTTCGCTCTACTTCCTTTTCCTCGTTGGGATGTGGATATAGAGTAGTATCACATATTCGAAGGCCTATCGGATCTAAGCTATATATGATTTGTATACCCTATGTAATCGTAGCAGGACTCGATATGGATCACCCAGTGAAAGGTTAATAATCTCTTAGGATTCTTTAGACATTTCCATTCTCTCACGAACCCTGTAGAAAACCCTATCCACTTCAGTGCTCGCCAGAAGAGTTGATGCGGATCCAAGAGAAGTTCATTGAGAAGATTTCCAGTTCGGAAATAAATGAACTAGGTCAAGACTATTGAAATCACCAAGTGCCTATATCTTTTAGGGACCTCGGTGAGAAGTTCGCCTAAACTTCCGGGATTTCCAGTGATCCATCATGAAGTGATGACACTCAGAGTCAGGATCGGAAGTAAGGAGGAATAGAAATTCAATATGTCTTCACGAGAAAAGAACCCTAGGTAACTATCCGAAGGAAACCAACGCCGGTACCAGTCAAAGATACGAGGTAGACAGAGGGAGCCGGTACATGGAACCCAAGAAGTGTCTTTTCCTCATGATTCGTCATGCTAATACACCCATAAAATAATACAACTTAGTGAGTTAGTGATTACACTACTCACGCTATGTGTTAGGTAAAACGCCTTTTCCTGTTGCAAGTAATACGATTAGAGCAGATCCCCACACCTCAATTGAGGATGTTTAGCCATAAGTCTTCATGAGCCTTCCTTCCTACGGTCTTTGTTCCGAACTGTTCTCAAATCTTTCCAACCCGGAGAGTGAAACCTTTCCTAGTATAAAGGTAACTTAGTAGGAACGACTCCCATCTTATGGCTTTTTCCGATACTCACACTCCTACCTTGAATACCAGGACTACACCATAGGGATGTAGGTTGACACTCAGACAACCAATATCCGAAGCATGGGAAAAATTTATGCCTAATACAGTAAGGACAGTTATGTCCAGGGTTAACCATCATCTCTCATCAGCTTATGTTCTTTTCCGTACAGGAAAAACCATGCCTCCAAAGAAGCGTAACCCATCCACTGGCAAGAAACCGACTTTCCTATTCGATGAAGTTACTTTCCAGGCTGCAGTCTCGGCAGCCGTTGCAGCTGTCATGGCCCAATTGAATGCTAACAACGCCAATGTTAGCAAGAGCCTTATCGGGAATTCCGATCCTAGTAAAGGACAGCAGCAACCAACCTCTGTGTACCTTGCCACCCGAGAACCTCAACCAAATCCACTGAAGAGAAAACTCAATATCGAGGAGGGAAGTACCTCGGCTCAAGGACCTTTTGAAGGGCAACGAGGTGAGAGAATCAATACCCCTGCCAGCCTTTCCATCCGGACTACAAGGAGACCATACCTAGGAAGCCTTCCCCACTGCAGCAAGTGTAGCTACCACCATAATGGTGTATGTCGGGAACTCTATTGTGCTAGGTGCAACAGGAAAGGGCACACCTCTCATACCTGCAGAGCCCCGGTTGAGTT
Source organism: Lactuca serriola (assembly GCF_051521515.1). Classification (NCBI taxonomy): domain Eukaryota; kingdom Viridiplantae; phylum Streptophyta; class Magnoliopsida; order Asterales; family Asteraceae; genus Lactuca; species Lactuca serriola. The sequence continues at coordinate 117,037,966 of NC_136411.1, forward strand.
CATTACATCAACCACCAATGTGGCGGCCGATCCAGTTTGTCGTCTATGTGGTACGATTGGGCACTTCAAAAAGGACTGCCCAACCGAAGGAAACAACAAAGACATAGGAGGAGTCTAACCCTAATGCTTAGGAGAAGCATCAAGGAACCCGATAGATATTTGGTACATCTCTCAATCTTAGATAACTAACCGAAAACATTAAAAGGCTAATTCAAAATGTAAATATTTCGCAGTTAAGGCGAAAGTCGCAACACTGTTATAAAATTTAAAATTTCATCAGGTAAAACTATAATGGCTAGACATATACGTTACGGACATGTATAATTCAGATGGATAGACCTAGATTGAGCGAATGCCGCCTCATTTCTTGTTCCTTGTTTGGTTGTGGATTTAGGGCGGAGTCGCTCAGTCAACAGTCCTCCCCACCTTAATTATACATGACTAGTATATGTTTGGCGATTATAGAAATGCCTCGTGAGAATCCATTCTTGAAAAGGTACTCTACTCAGAAACACTCAGGACCCTCTATAGTTCCGCGTCAACTCTATCGGTCCATGTCACACCCCGCTAAAGCGGAAACGCAAGGTATGACAGCGATAACGGTTTCATTGCAAAAGATAAAGATACATCACCATAGCAGTATTTAAAAGTTTACAACCCATAGCTTCAAAAGAAACAAAATACAAGTTTTTCAAAATAACATTGTTCAAAATATAACTTCATAATAGCTTCAACACGATGCAGCATGCTCTATGATGATGAATCTTTACATCCACTTACTAATTATTTCCTGAAAAAGTATGTAAAATGAGCGTCAACTATGAAAGTAGTTGGTGAGTTCACAAGTTTATAAAATCGAGTGTAAAACAAGGCTTTCCGTAAACACAAGTACATTGCTTCAATGATAAACAAGTTGATTGCTATTAATGAATACAAGTTTATTGCTATAACGAGAAACGAGTTTGTATGTATATGAGCAAACAATGACTCTCAACCAAACCTATGACTGAAGCCCTACCGAGATCTATGCTTATCGTTCCATAGATGAATATGGTATCATGCACTCCAGCGATTCGGGCGAGTGAGGAGTTGTCAATTCCTAATACTGCTATCCATAATCACCATTGGCTCAAAGAGTTAATGGTTAGAGATAAGGGAAGGGCCTTAGTACGATAAGTTCTCATGTTCCGTGTTGCATAGACATACATAAAGAAACATAGCAATACAATAGCAATCATGTTTGATAATAACCAATTTAAATACAACATGCAAATTATAGTTTTTCTGGACATGCTTTTCCACCCCAAAACATAAAAACTGAAAATAGGGGAGTGCGTGAATACTCACGATGTTTTGTGTAGGCACAATCAGTACTTCGGAATGCACCAACGTCTTACTACCGGGATCCTACGACATCAAACACACACTAGTGAGTTTCCATGTCGAAACCTAATGCTAATATACTAAACTCTACATATAGGGAAATGCCAATTTATGTTTTAGTATTGCATTTTATATCAATTAGTTACACTTTTTCTGAAGTAATGAAATTTTACATATCGGGCGATTAATTACAACATTGGAATATAAATTTTCCAAATTTTTAAGTCTCTATAACAACATAAATTCACGAAAAATAGCATTCGAGGGATAAAAATTCTCAAAATTTTTATTTAACTGTTATTTGTCAATACTAAGCTGGGAAAAATATAAAAATGGAATTCCAAGCTGTTTAATTATATTTTATGATTTTGGAGCATTTATTCCAATAAAAATTGGAATAAATAGAAAATGGATTCCAAAATTACCCAAACTTTTTATTTAATTGTTATTAAACATAAATAGACTAGGAAAAATATAAAAGATATTTTTCAGTGGGTATCTCTATTTTTCCTTGTTTTATCCCTTTAAATAGTCATTAATTAAAGAATTAATATTAAACAGTTAAAATAAATCACCATAAATTTTTGTAACATCATTTACAGTATAAATAACCTGGGAAAAATATCAAAAGTGGTTTTCATAATGTATATCCTGGTAAATTTTCATGAATTTTGGATAAACAGAACTGTTTTTCCAATTTTTAGACCATTATAATTACCCAAAATAGGGAAAAATAGTAAGACATGATGAAAAATCTTGAAATTATTTTATGGAGTCACCCATCACAGGTAAGGTATGAGAAAATTGTTAGATACAATTTTCAAATCATCTAAAGTGGTTTTGTAATTTATCATGTCCTATACAAAAGAAAATTCTAAATCGTACTAAACAGTAACAAAAATTGCTGAACTTTGGTGAGGGGTCATTAGTCCCCATAAGGATCATCCATGAATTTATTTAGGATTTATTGACCTATGGAAGTATTTTATATGATTTATGCCCGTGGTTTTAGCAATAACTCTAATAAATCAAAGAAATAACAAAAGCTCTTGAAATTTTCCAGATTATCTCATGCATGCAAGGGCTTTCGAAAAGAAAAATGTAAAAAAAATGTATTCCGAAGAGAAATGAGGGTAATGATTCCAAACAATTTAAGAAAAGTTGCATGCAATAATGCATGAAGTGTAGATGTGGCTGAAGTTCATGAATTTGTGTAGCCCATTCAGTGAGGTTTAAAGCCACGAAATTTCAACCATCATTCACTAGATATGTTAAGTTTCTAAGGTATTTTTCCTCAGATTTATGGTTGGTTTAAGGCCATTGATTATGCAAGACAAAAATAGTGATCCCAGAAAAAGAGCTGTATGCGCAACCATTTTGTAAAAATTGCCAAAAGTTGGATATTTAATATTTGACAGTAAGACCAGTTGGGTTTGAAAGTTAACTTGTGGAACTAACCAATACAAAATGAATATCATGATTTGGTTAAGAAATGACTGAGTTATGGCCGTTCAAAGTCGAACAAAGTAATCTCGCAGATTGCATGTTTGCTTGTGTGCATTATTAGGGTATTTCAACAAGAACATCATGCATGTCTTTGGTAAGGCCCGATTTCTAACACATGCATGGAATGAATGAGCATCCAAGATGTACTAGAAATGGTTTAAATGCTTTTGTTCATGCATGAACACAAAAGAAATGTAGAAGAACATGAAATATTAGGTTTTGATGTCACATGATCATATGTGCATCTTTTTTACTCCTTGCATGGGTTTGATCCCGGATTTTCACCATCTCTAACACATGCATTGTGTTATGGTGAGAATCTACAAACCACAAGTGAAAATATAAAGATTTCCAGCCATGGCATGGCATAGAATCCGAAAAGAAGAGAAAACTAAGAAAGAAAAGAAGTAAAATCATGTAACTATGGAAGAAGATGATGTTGTTTACCTTTGTTATGATCTTGAGGGAAGTAAGAACACTTCAAGGGCTTCACAATCTCGAAATTTTGCAGAGGAATGAGAGGATTTTCGTGGGTTTAGAGAGAGGGAAGAAGAGAGTGAAATGTGTGAAGAGTGGAGTGTAAGAGAGTGGAGAAAGAAGAGGTGGAGTGAGGGAATAAATTCAATCATTGACTTTTGGGGAAGAGAGAGTGCATGGGGATGGGAGATGGCCGGCTCTTGAGTGGGTTAGGCCTCCTCTCTCCTAATTCAAATTTTATAAAATTCACCTCCATCATTTATATAAAAACATTCATTTTTTTTTATAAAAATGCTTATTAAGCAATTTGATTTATTTAAAAATCTTGTTTTCAACAAATAAATTATGATTAATACTTGGTAATTTAATTTCTATTTCATTGACTATAATTCATAATTTGATTAATAACAATTTGATATTAGGAAGTTTATAGCCAAATTTTATAAGGTTTTTAAGCTTTATAATTTATAACTTTGCATTTTTGGCTCTTTAGGGTTTTTCTAATTATAGTATTGGCATTTCCTATTGTAGCTAAGCAAATTACTAGAATTGTAAGTATCAAGTATATTAGTCCTAGACCTTAGTTGGATCCTAGTTTATGCAAGATTTTTGACCTAATTTATACTACTAGGTCATGGCATGTTGTGCATGAATGGTTTTTATAAATATGCATGAGTCCGAGAATGACCTGAATTGGCAGTTGTCACAGTATCCCCCACTTAAAAAGAATTTTGTCCCGAAATTCATTCTATGTCATCGCAAGGGAAAAGTTTTGGATACTTTTCCTTTATGAAGTCCTCGTGCTCCCAGGTGTACTCCGGCCCGCGTTTTGAGTTCCATCGAACTTTCACAATCGGGATCTTACTCCGCTTATGTTGTTTTACCTCCCTGTCAAGGATTTCTATCGGTTCCTCAAGGAAGTTTAGCTTATCATTGATCTTAATTTCCTTCAGGGGTACTATCAATGTTTCGTCGGCTAGACATTTCTTATGGTGGGAGACGTGGAATGTGTCGTGAATGGCGCTTAACTCTTGGGGCAACTGGAGTTTATAAGCTACCAGACCAATCCTTTCAGTGACTTCAAAGGGTCCAACATATCTCGGGCTTAGTTTTCCTTTCTTACCAAAACGCACAAGCCTTTTCCAAGGCGACACTTTTAAAAGTACCTTGTCTCCTACATGGAATTCTAATGGTTTTCGACGATTACCCGCATAACTTTTCTGACGATCTCTAGCAGCTTTAAGCCTATCCTTGATGATAGCAATCTTGTCAGATGTTTCCTGGATAAGTTCGAGTCTAGTCAACTGTCTGTCTCCAATTTTTGTCCAACACAATGGAGAACGACACTTGCGTCCATACAATGCTTCATATGGAGCACATTGGATACTCGTGTGGTAGCTATTATTGTAGGAAAACTCAATTAGAGGCAAATGAGTATCCCAATTTCCTTTGAACTCAATGACACACGCTCGTAGCATGTCTTCCAATGTTTGTATTGTTCTCTCCATCTGCCCATCTGTCTGAGGGTGGTAAGTTGTGCTCAAATCTATCTTGGTTCCTAGTGCCTTTTGCATCCGGTGCCGCTCCGGGAATTAAGTCTATCCGAAATTCGACCTGCCTGTGAGGGGGTAGACCGGGCAATTCCTCCGGAAACACCTCGGGATAGTTTTGAACCACTGGAATCTCCTTGAGTTGCTTTGCTTCAGGTTCTCTTTCTAGCACGTGGACCATGAATGCAATACAATTCTTTTTCAGGTACTTGTGAACCTTCACGCTTGATACTATGTTTAAACTTCTTCCTGGTTTCTCACCGTGTATGATAAGGGTTTCTCCATTAGGGAGAGGCACTCTAATCACTTTCTCGTAACAACCAATTTCAGCTTTATTTTTGGATAACCAATCCATCCCTACTATCACATCAAAACTACCTAGCTCTATAGGAATTAGGTCAATGCTAAAGAGTTTATCAGCTAAATTCAGAGTACAACCAGGAATTATATCACTAGCCCTAATTTCATACCCATCAGCAAGATCAATAGCATAAGCATTCCTCATCTTTCTCGATTTCAAGCCAATTAACGGTCTAAATGCTAAAGAAACAAAACTCATATCTGCTCCCGCATCGAATATTACTGATGCAAAATGGTTGTTCAGGAGAAACGTACCTGTTATCACTTCAGGGTTCTGACGAGCTTCTTCTGCACCAATCACAAAGGCTACACCTCTGGGCCGTCCAACTTGATTTCCTTGAAAGTTTTGCCTGGCTTGGCCTTGTCCATTGTTACCAGGTCCATTGTTCAGTTTGGGACATGCTCTACGGAGATGATCAGTACTCCCGCACTCGTAACATGTCCTTTTTCCCTCCTTATTCACCTTACAATACTTCGAGTAATGGCCTAATTGCTTACAGTTTTGGCACACTGGGAAAGCTCCCTTGTGATGGAAGTTACACTTATTGCACTTCGGAAGCGGCCCTGAGTACTGCTTTCGTTCCTGCACTTCCCGTTCTTGAGTTTCCACTGGTTCTTGCTCTTGGGCTCTTACCATAAAGTTTCTTGAGATTTTCTGCTTCCTCCCTGACTTGCCTCCATGCTTCTTCTCTCGTTGATCTGCCGGCTTCCTCTTGCTACTAGAGTTTTCCTTTGTCGATGCTCCCATCCTTATCACATCATTGGTTAGTCGATTTGCTAGACTTACTGCACTCTAAATAGTAGTTGGGTTTGTTGAGGTAACCATTCCCCGAATCTCTGGTGCCAGACCCCAGATGTAACGATCTATCCGTTTCTCATCAGGAGTAACCATGTGAGGTACCAGTTTTGTGAGTTCATGAAATCGGACTGTGTACTTCTCTATTTGTGTTCCAACCATAGAATGGTTCCAGAATTCAGATTCAAGCTTCTGAAGTTCATCCTTGGGACAATACTCCTCTATCAGCAGCTTCTTTAGGTCTTCCCAAGTTAGCTGATATGCCGCTGTACGGTCTCGGGTTTGCACTAGAGTATTCCACCAGGTTAATGCCCTATCTTGGAATAGGCAAGATGCATACTCAACTTTGTTGCGCTCGAGGCATTTGCTAATGTGAAGGACCGAATCCATGCTGTCAATCAATTTGAATAACCCGACCGCACCTTCCTTTCCATGGAACTCCTTAGGTTTACAGGCCATAAAGGACTTGTAGTTACATTCTCTTTCATTGTTTCCCCGGTTTCCTCCACTACTTCCTTGGTAAGCATTAAGTCCCGCAGTCACTTGAGTAACAATGTTTGGAATTGCTTCCAAGAGCTGTTGTGCTACAACTTGAGCAACATCGGGTGTTTCGTTTTGTGGGCGCCCGCGATTAGGCCTTCCTTACATGGTTCTAAGACACAAGAGTAGGAATACGTATAAATACATAAAATAATGTATAATATTTAGTTCACTACTATTTTGAAAGCCATAAGTGTTGTCAAATTAATGGGTTGCATTAATACTATGCATATAGATTTGAGAAAGGAAAGAAAAAAAAAATCTTTTTATTCGACCATTTACCAAATAAATTTTAGGGTTTGACATCATAGTAAATGTTTTCAAACATAAAATAAAATTCTTCATTACCATTTGAGATAATCTTAAAACCAAACCAATACATCAATCCCAAAATAAAGTTTTAAATGTTTTTCCCAAAAGACACCCAACATGGGTTTTCATTTCATAACAAAATAAAATAAAATACTGAAATCAGAACCAAAAGCCAATCGCTATCCCAACAAGAAGCATCAACACCACAATCAGGAACAGCCCACCAAACACATAATATGATGTCATCGCATAACCTGCCTCTCGTCTACCAGCACTAGCAGTGTTAGCAGTCTCCATCGAATTCTGATACAGGATTTCCATTCCTGTCATCACTTCATTCGACACCTCCTGTTGCCCGGCTATTACAGCGAGGCTGTGGCGCAGATCTGCTGCTATCAAATACATCCTTCGGGACTCCTCCGGGGTCATACCTGGCTGCCTAACAGGTATTCCTATAACTTGTTGTGGTAGCGGTGCTCTCGGTCCTGCAACGCTGGGTCCTGCTCCGCTAGGTCCTGCCGTTCCGTGTCCTGCTGTGCTGGCGGGTATCCTTCCTGGAATGGGAACACTCTTCCTCTCCGTCCTCCGAATGCGAAGTCCATAAAGCGGTGGCTGTGGCAACACCGATGTAGGTGATGCCTCGCGTCGCTGACTCGGGGCGTTGTCATTGCTGATCTCCATCGAGTTCCCAGTATCTTCCGTATCCTTTGATGGGTCTTCTTCTACCGACGCGGGGGGATTACGTCGAGGGATACTAGTGACGTAGCCGGACTCGTCGGCTGAGGCGGTAGCGCTGGAAGATGACGATATTGACATAGTGGACTGTGACATAGTTTCAATGAGATATGAAATAAATGACAATGCATGCCTATAATATGAAATGCTTACACACACCAAAATTAACCTTTTGAATTTTTGAAATAAAGTTTTCTCAAATATTTTTGTTGAGCATATTCCCATTATAATTAGCTCACGCTTTGTATAAATTTTCCTTAATTAAACATAAGTGAACAGGCTATGTTTAATCGAGGTCCAATGATACAACTCCCGACCTTATTATACTAGTAATATGTTTGATGTAAAAAAAATTTATTTGTATGTTTTAGTTATAGGTTGTGTTTTCTTAAAGAAAAACTGATGTTCTCTATAACTTTAGCTCTGATACCACTTCTGTCACACCCTACTAAAGTGGAAACGCAAGGTATGACAACGATAACGGTTTCATTGCAAAAGATAACGATACATCACCATAGCAGTATTTAACAGTCTACAACCCATAGCTTCAAAAGAAACAAAATACAAGTTTTTCAAAATAACATTGTTCAAAATATAACTTCATAATAGCTTCAACACGATGCAGCATGCTCTATGATGATGAATGTTTACATCCACTTACTAATTATTTCCTGAAAAAGCATGTAAAACGAGCGTCAACTATGAAAATAGTTGGTGAGTTCACAAGTTTATAAAATCGAGCGTAAAACAAGGCTTTCCGTAAACACAAGTACATTGCTTCAATGATAAACAAGTTGATTGCTATTAATGAATACAAGTTTATTGCTATAACGAGAAACGAGTTTGTATGTATATGAGCAAACAATGAGTCTCAACCAAACCTATGACTGAAGCCCTATCGAGATCTATGCTTATCTTTCCATAGATGAATATGGCATCATGCACTCCAGCGATTCGGGCGAGTGAGGAGTTGTCAATTCCTAATAGCGCTATCCATAATGACCATTGGCTCAAAGAGTTAATGGTTAGAGATAAGGGAAGGGCCTTAGTACGATAAGTTCTCATGTTCCGTGTTGCATAGACATACATAAAGAAACATAGCAATACGATAGCAATCATGTTTGATAATAACCAATTTAAATACAACATGCAAATTTTAGTTTTTCTGGACATGTTTTTCCACCCCAAAAAATAAAAAATGAAAACAGGGGAGTGCGCGAATACTCACGATGTTTTGTGTAGGCATAATCGGTACTTCGGAATGCACCAACGTCTTACTACCGGGATCCTACGACATCAAACACACACTAGTGAGTTTCCATGTCAAAATCTAATGCTAATATACTAAAGTCTACATATAGGGAAATGCCAATTTATGTTTTAGTATTGGATTTTATATCAATTAGTTACACTTTTTCTGAAGTAATGAAATTTTACATATCGGGCGATTAATTACAACATTGGAATATAAATTTTCCAAATTTTTAAGTCTCTATAACAACATAAATTCACGAAAAATAGCATTCGAGGGATAAAAATTCTCAACATTTTTATTTAACTGTTATTAGTCAGTACTAAGCTGGGAAAAATATAAAAATGGAATTCCAAGCTGTTTAATTATATTTTATGACTTTTGAGCATTTATTCCAATAAAAATTGGAATAAATAGAAAATGGTTTCCAAAATTACGCAAACTTTTTATTTAATTGTTATTAAACATAGATAGACTAGGAAATATATAAAAGATGTTTTTCAGTGGGTATTTCTATTTTTCCTTGTTTTATCCCTTTAAATAGTCATTAATTAAAGAATTAATATTAAACATTTAAAATAAATCACCATAAATTTTTGTAACATCATTTACAGTATATATAACCTGGGAAACTGGTTTGGGTATTTATGTGTATTTAAGTGCATTTTATTGCAATTAAATTTAGAAAATAAGAGAAAACTAGCTTACATAGAGAAAATCCTCAATATTTTTATGTAACCTCCTACTGTATAATATGATATCTTGGTAAATTTTCATGAATTTTGGATGATCAGAACTATTTTTCCCATTTTTAGACCATTATAATTACCAAAAATTGGAAAAAATAGTAAGACATGATGAAAAATCTTGAAATTATTTTATGGAGTCACCCATCACAGGTAAGGTATTAGAAAATTGTTAGATACAAATTTCATATCCTCTAAAGTGGTTTTGTAATTTATCAGATCCTAAACAAAAGAAAATTCTAAATCTTATTAAACAGTAACGAAAATTGCTGAACTTTGGTGAGGGGTCATTATTCCCCATAAGGATCATCCATGAATGTATTTAGGATTTATTGACCTCTGGAAGTATTTTATATGATTTATGCCCTTGGTTTTAGCAATAACTCTAATAAATCAAAGAAATAACAAAAGCTCTTGAAATTTTCCAGATTATCTCATGCATGCAAGGGCTTTCAAAAGGAAAAATGTAAAAAAATGTATTCAGAAGAGAAATGAGGGTAATGATTCCAAACAATTTAAGAAAACTTGCATGCAATAATGCATGAAGTGTAGATGTGGCTGAAGTTCATGAATTTGTGTAGCCCATTCAGTGAGGTTTTAAGCAACGAAATTTCAACCATCATTCACTAGATATGTTAACTTTCTAAGGTATTTTTCCTCAGATTTATGGTTGGGTTTAAGGCCATTGATTATGCAAGACAAAAATAGTGATCACAGAAAAAGAGCTGTATGCGCAACCATTTTGTAAAAATTGCCAAAAATCGGATATTTAATATTTGACAGTAAGACCAGTTGGGTTTGAAAGTTAACTGGTGGAACTAACCAATACAAAACGAATATCATGATTTGGTTAAGAAATGACTGGGTTATGGCCGTTCAAAGTCGAACAAAGTAATCTGGCAGATTGCATGTTTGCTTGTGTGCATTATTAGGGTATTTCAACAAGAACATCATGTATGTCTTTGGTAAGGCCCGATTTCTAACACATGCATGGAATGAATGAGCATCCAAGATGTACTAGAAATGGTTTAAATGCTTTTGTTCATGCATGAACACAAAAGAAATGTAGAAGAACATGAAATATTAGGTTTTGATGTCACATGATCATATGTGCATCTTTTTCACTCCTTGCATGGGTTTGATCCAGGATTTTCACCATCTCTAACACATGCATTGTGTTATGGTGAGAATCTACAAACCACAAGGGAAAATATAAAGATTTCTAGCCATGGAATGACATAGAATCCGAAAAGAAGAGAAAACTAAGAAAGAAAAGAAGTAAAATCATGTAAATGGAAGAAGATGATGTTGTTTACTTTTGTTATGATCTTGAGGGAAGTAAGAACACTTCAAGGGCTTCACAATCTCGAAATTTTGCAGAGGAATGAGAGGATTTTCGTGGGTTTAGAGAGAGGGAAGAAGAGAGTGAAGTGTGTGAAGAGTGGAGTGTAAGAGAGTGGAGAAAGAAGAGGTGGAGTGAGGGAATAAATTTAATCATTGACTTTTGGCGAAGAGAGAGTGCATGGGGAGGGGAGATGGCCGGCTCTTGAGTGGGTTAGGCCTCCTCTCTCCTAATTCAAATTTTATAAAATTCACCTCCATCATTTATATAAAAACATTCATTTTTTTTTATAAAAATGCTTATTAAGCAATTTGATTTATTTAAAAATCTTGTTTTCAACAAATAAATTATGATTAATACTTGGTAATTTAATTTCTATTTCATTGACTATAATTCATAATTTGATTAATAACAATTTGATATTAGGAAGTTTATAGCCAAATTTTATAAGGTTTTTAAGCTTTATAATTTATTACTTTGGATTTTTGGCTCTTTAGGGTTTTTGGAATATTGTTTGATATTCAACAACATGTTGAAGTATAATTCGAATGTTTTAATTTATTTTTTTAGGGTTTTATACCCTATTTCAATTATAATAAAGCTTGAAGCTTTATTCTAATTATAATATTGGCATTTCCTATTGTAGCTAAGCAACTTACTAGAATTGTAAGTATCAAGTATATTAGTCCTAGACCTTAGTTGGATCCTAGTTTATGCAAGATTTTTGACCTAATTTATACTACTAGGTCATGGCATGTTGTGCATGAATGGTTTTTATAAATATGCATGAGTCTGAGAATGACCTGAATTGGCAGTTGTCACAGTCCAAGTATCTGCGATAGTGATACACGGTACGAAACGCGAGACGCCTAGAACTTGTGTGCCCGTTTGGCACATGACTCTATCGACCCTCATTCTATAACATGTCGAAGTATGCCAACTTCGACGCCTCTATCAATCATGGTTCGACATCGTGCAACCATGTGAAAAATCCCTAATGCTGTGTAAAAAGAACTTTCTCCATAGCCATTTCGGCAAATAAAGGTTTTTCCGAACCTAAACAAAATAAAAATAATAAAGACTAATACCATCCGTCAGTCGTCACTCTTATTTCAAACCTTGCGAAGTACCAAGGAGAAGGGCACCGCGCACTGTTAACCAAACCTTATTAGACAGATACAAACCGAAGCGAAAGGCACCGCAGGCATTCCAGAAGATGATAACCATCCGAAGCAGACACCGTAGAAACCCAGAAAGACCCTTCGCACCTCGCAATTTGATTCGTGAACCCAGAGGATATAGCTTATCGGACTGACTACTATAACTGAGTATATGTATAAGAGTTGAATATAATTGAGATCAAAAAGATTTAAGATGTGTGCTTCCTCCCTACTCCCTGTTCTTCGTTGGGTTGTGGGTCTGAGGTGGAGTCGCACAACTGAACGTCCTGCCGACCTCAATTATATATGGCTTGCATACACCAAGTATTAGTGGTTAAGTCAAGTATGAGCTCTACCACGAACCTCATAGTAAAACCCTTCATCCTATCCCACGGAATGGGAGTTAGAGTCAAGAGAACCCCTGCGGTTTGAGCTACTATAATGACCATAAATCCGAAGTTTGTTGTCATCCCCGTTAAGCCAACATAGTAGCTAACACCCTCAGTTGGTAAAGAAATATGAGTCGTAAGAGTCAAGGACATTGACTACGACCATACACTCACGCTTAATTCCACGAAATATGCATCTCAGCGGATATCTCGGAAATCCAGAAGCTGCGATACGTTAACCCTTGAGAAGAGTGGATGAAGAGATTAAAAGTTATGAGTGACGGAACCCTATAATCACTAAGTTTGACCTAGATCGCGAAAACTCAGAACCTTCGAAAGAGTAGTTGCTGAAGATGTTCGCACTACTCAGGCACTTCGTCCATCCCGTTACCGACGAGTTGTGCCTAGGACCCTCCGCCCTCTCGCATAGAGGAAATCACTGTCGCCTTGTAGACGATATACTGCATTCTCAGAAGTGAACACTAGAATACCGAGAACCACAGGATAACCTCCGCAGCCAAGAATACTTGAATAAAGTGCAAGAGTAGGTTGCGTTAAGCCTTATAACCCAGATCCCGAAGAGATTATAGACTTGACACCAGTCTAGGTGTTAGTCGATGGGTTATACAAGAACTCGCGCTTTCTGCAATTGAAATAAACCAACGCCTTAGAAAATAGGACATGTCTTAGAGATTCATTGGACTACTAGGTGTTCCACGAATACTATCTCGCACAGAAATAGTAGAACCACCTCCCGAGATAGTCCAACATTCATCTGGTGAAACCCTATCTCCCTGACCCTGAGGGTTTCCGTTAGAAATATCTCAGGAATCAGAAGTGCAGGTTCATTTTGCACAAGATTGAGATAGACAATCTGCAACAAACAGGTACCCATAGACATGCAATCCATCCAATGATTCGGAAGACCTCTGAAAGCCAATCAGTGGGAAACACGAATCCAAGGATAACCCGAGCTTTCTATGAAACAACCAGAGGGACTACACTCCCAGTATGAGAGAACGGTTGGAACTTCGGAATGGCGATCACGCCAGTGATGATCTCGCCATAGAAGTACACTATGTTCTAAGTACTGAAAAGATCTACCCTTCTGAGAGCTTAGGAGCATCCGAGATTCTTTACGAAGATTGGTCCAACCCTCGTCAGACCACTAGTACTTTCGGAAATTCCACAAGTTTCACACCGGATCAATCCACTTCTTAGACTTGATAAGTGTTTGCCCGACGTCACTCTTTGTATCCCACTCATCTTGGTAGAAACCATTTGGGAACCCTAACTTCGTAGACGAACCTGTAGGAATCGCTAACGGCACGAGACAGAATCCGCATCCGTAAGTGAAGGTTTGTTAGAACGCCAAGCAAAGGCCAGAGTTCAATTGGGAGTGCGAGGACAAACCAAATAGGAAGTACCGTCATTTCATTACTTAGTCATTCATACCTACTTTTTTGCCTAAACCTGAATTTCATGATGAAATTCCCTCTAACGATGGGATGATGTGACAACCCAAAATTTTCCATTAGTTTTAACGTTGAAATTAATTACGTCAAAAATTAGCCAATTTTATCCTGAAAATATTTTTGACCGGATTTAAACCCGTTGGAATATTTTAATCAATATTCATCAAGAGAAAATAAAAACACATAAATTATTTTTCCATTTATTTGGAAAAAGTTTATTTTTATTTGCAGCCATTTAACCGGGTAAATTTTAAACCTCGTTAAACATAAGTATCGGGTAGTCGTATACCGGGTACAACACCCAAACCCTATACAAGGGTGGGTGGACACTCCTTAGAAGCCTTTTCCCACCTTAGACTCTCTCTCTCTCTCTACTTTCTCTCTCTACAAATGGGTTTTGGTCAAAAATCGCCCCTCCGAGCCTCAAATCGGTAAGTAAACCTTCCTAGCTTGTTATCTAACTTATCTAGCTTCCAAATTCGTGATTTAATCATCCAAAAACCTCAAGAACATGAGTTTATGGTCTTGGGAGCCTCCCAAAACCGTAAACCCATTTGGAAGTGGGTTTGATGCCCAAAAACCCTCCCAAACACTTCTCATGCTTAGCAATGGCTTAGAGGCTTTCCCGAAAGGACTTAGAACACCAAAATCGGACCAAATGGGGAGTAAACATGATTTTACGGTCTAAGAACATCCTTAGACCGTAAACCAAAATGCATGGACCATAAACACTTGTTTAAGTGTTAAACTACCCCTCAAACACCTCCAAGGGCTTCCATGAACTTCCTTTAGTGCATAGAGCCTTATTTTCCTTCATGATATGCACCAAAGCATACAAATATGTGTCACACTTGAGTTTACGGCCAAAGAAGGTTCTTGGACCGTAAACACCTATTCTTAGACCATAAACACCCCCAAAAGGTGTTAAAGTGCCCTTAATACTTTGTATGCCTTGTAATTGGACATAGAACTTCGTATGCTTAACCTACAACCACCAAAACATAGGATTCATGGAAAAAATTAGTTCAATAATGTAAAATCATGTGTTTAAGGAAGTAAACTCCCCAAGAACATCTCCTTAGACTATAAACACCTTTCCAAGGTGTTTAAGTGCCCTAAACACCTTCCTATGCTCCTAAAAGTGACTAGAACCTTACATGCATGAGTTAGAACCACCAAACAACAAAAGAAATGGACCAACATGAGTTTACTACCGTAAACTCATGTGTTTACGGTCGTAAACTCCTCAAGGAGTAGTCATAGGCCGTAAACTCCTTAAATGGTCCATTATGAAGCCTTAAACCCTTCATAAGCCCTAGAATTGAACCTAGCCTAGTTCCACAAGTGTTATAAGACCCTAATGCATCAAAGAACACACCATCCATGAGTTTACGGCCGTAAACTCATGGGGATAAGGTCTTAGGGCCATAAACACTATAAAGAGTTTACTCTTGAAGAGTAAACTCCCTAACTAGGCCATACACAGCCTTAGATGTTACCCGGGACACTCCTAACACGTGATCAAAGTGTTTTCCGCATTTTAGGATGCGTATATGTGTTTAATTAGTATTATATTTACTAATTGTATGTAAACATATGGCATCATATGTTAATAGGTCACTAAGTGTTTTCAAGTCTTTACTTGACATCCAGCACCCAACCGGCACCTCCGCCTGATCCACTTACAACAGGTGAGTTCATACCCCTGAATTAACCTTTTATGGGGGGGGGGGGATACAAGTTAAAACATGCCAGTTATCATATCAATCACATGTGATTGATAACCCGCATGCACAAGGATTTATAACACTTTCAACTGTTTTACCGAGTATGATACCGTAAATGGTTTTCCAAAACGTCTTTAATTGTTCAAAAAATTTCTCAAAATTGTCTCTCGCGCTGTACGTTTTACTTCAGATTCAGTTACAGCAGTATTTTAAACAATGGATTTCTTTACTTATAATGTTTTATCAAAGGTTCATTTAAAACTTGTTTATGAAAGGTTTTCAAGGGATTTCTAAAGGTTTTCAAACTTATTTTACAAGAGCATACCAAGTTGTGATTTTCTTAAGTGTAAAGGTTTTCCAAAGTTTTCATCAAAGTTTTCTTCCATGTTTTTATACTCCTATTTTGTTAGATACTACTGCTTCGTTATACCTCTACTGAGTTAATGCTCCTACTTAGTTAAATGCTACTACTTTGTTGACGCTTTTACTTCGAGATACACTTTTACTTCGAGATACGCTTCTAGTTCGTGATACGCTTCTACTTCGCGAAGCGCTTCTACTTGTTAATGCTTCTACCTCGTGAAACACATCCACTTCGTTAAACACTTCAACTTCGTTAAATGTTTCTACTTAGTTAAATGTATGCCTATACTTGTATAGTTATATAAATAATGTTTAAAGGACTTAGGAAGGCTAGTTCGCCCTATTTCTTTTTCCTCGTTTGGATGTGGTCTGGTGGGATCGGATATATGTCCGAAGGTAATTTAATCATTAATTATATATCATGTATACATGTATAGACATGAAGGTATACATCGGTCAGTTTATTTGTGAGTCTCTATCATTAGCCCAGTATTTACATCAGAACTCACTATACGAGATGCATCTTCAGGACACGGCCTTCTCCGTTGTCAAGTTGGTAACCAGAATCTCCTGTAGGGAGAGCGGGAATTGTGTGTATAGATCTATACGGGATTGACACCCCCACACCCTGACTGCTAGCTACAGTCCATGACCTACCAAGCCAAGGGGTGACAAATGTCACATTCTTTCTGATGCTTGCAAGGCGTCAAGTTCTCTAGTGTCTATCAGTATGGTTACGAGTATCTCGGGGTTACCTTATAATTCATGGCCTTAAGGTAACCGGAATTAACACTGTATTCACTGTTTTTAGACCTTGCTTGACGTATCATTCTTTTGATACTGTCTAGGGTATGTATTCGCTATTTTTAGACCTTGCTAGACGTATCATTCAATTGATACCGTCTGGGGTCTGTGTTCACTGTTTTTAGACCGTGCTAGACGTATCATTCATTTGATACTATTTGGGGTCTGTATTCACTGTTTTTAGACCTTGCTAGACGTATCATTCATTTGAACGTGGGGCGTTCCTCCTTTGGTAAGCGTTCCTCGAACTTCTGCAATTCATATCTTTCGCATACGAGCTCCGTTTTCGACGTGCTTTATATCCACGCGAAGGTGAGATTATGTTCTGTAACTCTCGTTTGGACTTCGTCGGCTAATTCTGAACTTATTTTTATTATATTATTTTTAGTAGGCCAGGACAAGAAAACTCTGTTAGAAATTCATAACTCTTTCATCTGAAGTCTATTTTCGTCTGTATTTTTACCGTTGGACTCTATCGATGAGATCTTAGATTCTCATTTAGATTGTTTCAGCTAGAAATCACTCGATCTCAAAATCGGACTTTGGGCAGCATACTGCTATGTTGAAACTTAGAAAAATCATAACTTCCACATAGGAAGTTAGATTTGGACTTTCTTTTTATGCACGCTCTTGCTTTAACAGACACTACGACTTTCGTTTAGATAAATAAGGTTAGATATCGCTCCATCTTAAATTCGTATTTTATATCATACAATGTCATGTTGGTTCTGTCGCGAAACATCGACACGTCATAACTTCTTCGTTATAACTCGGATTTCAGCATTCTTTATAAATTCGGAAACCTCGTCACTACCACTACAACTTTATTCATAGATATCGGATTTATCTAACATTTTGTTGTTACGCTTATTTTTATTCTTAATTAAATTAAGCACAATTAAGCATAAAACACATAGTACTCAAATAATACATTGTTATTATTTTCAGAATGAGTTACAAAGGTTAACCTAGATTATTACATCGATATTAATGCTTAGGCAAGAAACACGGGGGTTACAATCAACCTAAAATCAAGGGACATATGTAATGGCTGACGATCATCCACTCGTCATACTTACCCCATGTCCCTAACCATGAACACCACTATACCATGTAGAACGAACACTCAGACCAATCCGATAATGACCCCTAAAAGACCTCAACTGTATACTTGACTTTTGACAAGTCCGCACTTATCTAACACCGTCAAGAGTGTAATAATGGTCAATTTGGAATAAAATCTTGGGTGACATCCATGCTCCCATATCCTCAGAGGCCCAACTATCTAACAAATCATCCAAGATTCTTATAACAAACTCCATCATTCGAATCTCAACTCACTCGAAACCATTCTCACAAAAATGAATAAGGATTTACAAAGAAAAATCCATGAGGAACTGCCAATAATCAACCGTGAGTTTTCCAATATGTTAAAATCCCATAGATGTCCGACCCAACTTGTTAGTTACTAAACCACCTGTGACGACATCATACCACTCAAGCTCTCAACTATGACAAATAGATAACGAATAAATATATGGGTCTCCACTACTCAATTGTTAGTTCCAACTTACATAACTGAAATCCACGATGGTTTACAGTATGTTGTGAAACCATCCAACCATTATAATGAGAAGCTCACGACTCCTTATCGTTCTTTCAAGCACCTAACCATATACATGAAGACTCTCAACCAACAACCAGTAAGCCTATAGGCACACGACCATCATCCCACATACCTGCAGGAACCCAGTCAACATCCCACTCAACACTTACCAAAAACAATAGGTGACATACCATTCTATAACACGCAACTCTTCCATAGTCTAGGCTGCTACCGACGCATCATCAGACCAAAACAAGGACCCATGCAACCAAAAAATAAGATAGACAGTTGAACCCTTGTTCCACATTTAAAATACAATATTTCACACTCCCTAGAAGAAAACAAAATACCCCTTAGGCCGACTGTGTTCCATCTTTAACATAATCTTCCTTAAAGGATGAAGTACCAGCAGATCGAAGGAAACAACATACCTCAACCATTAATAAAAACACCATCGTAACAACCAAAAAAGATCCCACACCTTAAATAAAGTTGAATAGGTCCCACTAATGCGCAAATATACCAATAAAACTTCTAAATTCGGAGAAGAATTCCAAAATTGTCCAGAAATGTTGCCAAAACCCTTGTCAAATCTATCCAAATGCCAACCTAACCGATATGACATGACAAAACTGGACTCAATGGAGGCCATAGGCACACCTGAAAACTAAAAAATGTCTCTCCGACATCCATACTCCTAATAGCCATGGACAACTTCCAACTCTAGCCTATTAGGAACAACAACTCCATAACCAAAAAGTCAAGAGTACACGTACAAAGAGACCAATATATACATCTTAGAAAACAGGATGAAGGGTTGATGCATTAAATGCACCTTGAAGTACTACCGCTCGGAGACCCTCGAACGACTCTTAGATGTTGATGATGAAAGAAATGACTATTCGATTGAAAATGGATCGAAAACTAAACCTAATGATCCTACACATATTGAAAAAAAAAACCCATATGAAAATCTCTTATCATACTCTGAGGCCGATCGAAAAAACAATAATTTCCCATCTTAACCAAAAATAACTAACCCTTACCATGGGCTAACAGTGTTCGCTTCAACCTATGCACAACTTGAGCAGCTCAACACTCATCTATCAAGATACATGGTGCTTCCAAAATAAACGACTTACCACATCAAGTTCCATATCCATCAACACCTAGCTATGAGGACAACACATGCATCACTAAATACATAATCCTAGTGGAAACATGCTTTGCACCTACGATCTAACCAAACCTTAAATTATCTATGACCATGGAGGAATCCTACGGATCATTGAGAAATGTAACAAGAAACTTTCTAACCATATGGTAGCCCACTTTCCTTCTCTTATGTAACAATAAACCAGAACCAAAATCAAGCATACCTGATTAGCGAATTTCCTCTTACCCATTATATTAAAACCATTAAATTAAAACGGCCAATGATCCTCTAAGAAGAATTCCCAGTTCTTCCCCACTTAGGGTTAGGACCATCATTGTATGACGTTTACAACATAAAAGCCTCGGACCAGCTCAACAAGATACATACTTACCTTGACTCTCATAATGCATAACACAATACATGATGATCCTTCGAATAATAATAAGCCAACCATAAAGAAACTTTGAAACTCAAGTGGAGTCCTCAAAAACATTCCACAAATCATCGCCTCAATCTTAAAAAAATAGATCAGAATACCATTGGATTGATGAGGAACCATATGAACTGTAGTTTGTGCAACCTAGGCTTGCATTCGAAGAGTTTGTCCACAATATCAACCTCATCTGAAGATTCTAGAATCCATTACAAATTCTTAAGTAATAGCTCTAGCAAACTCAACATCTAAGTAGAACTCTCCATTCCGAATCAGGAACATCTCAATGCCTCCTTGGATACACACAATCTTATCAAATCTGCAATAAATATTTGACTTGTGACATGGTCCCGAGGGCACCAAACCAAAAGTACAGTCGAATCTCGAACATTCCCACAATGTAAAATGGAAACAGCTCACCACGAACCAAGCGATACCACATGCGATAGAAACTGAAGCAGAGAACACCCTCTATTTCTTCTATCTATCAACTGACACACATTTGATCCCTTCTCCCTAGAACATGGGAGGTTGCAAGAATATAACCTTGTCATAAACACATACAAATGAAGCCATCAGCCGATCACATAACCTCAGGCTACAATCCTCGACTCAATTAACATAATCACTTCCCATTTAAGTCATGTGACTCAAACTGGCACTACTTCTAACAAGTTCGTTAGCACCTTAGGACCAACAAACTCATATGGGTCTGCACCATTCATGCCCGAATTGCCATGGCTACTTAGGCCTGATCAAGCACCAAATTCTTCCTCATTCAGAGCAGTCATAACAAAAAAAACCGAAAACACAAGGACATGCTACAACTAAACATAGTGTTATACCACACTATCTACCCTCTACTAGCTCCTCATAAACCTTTTTCACTCTTGCTTATCCACGTACAGATCATGTGCTATTATAAGTATGGGCCCATACTACCTTTCACATTAATCCATATGTGTCTCAAGATTTGTCTCAAATTTCCGAAGTCACTACACACGACCACTACCAACCGTTCTAATCACATGTACTCGTACCCAAACTAGTACATACCACTAATCTTCCTAGATTCTCCTTCTAGGATATTTCTTACGAAAGTTCCCATAATAGAACATTCTAACATTCTTCCTAGGTCATTAGAAATTTGAACCCCACCCTCCTATCAGCTATTGCAAAAACTTCTACCAATGTCATCTAATTATCTTACAAATACAATCACATGCAACAAAAATTAAACAATCTTTCAGGTGAAAAATCTTGCACTACAACGGTTGGACTCAAATAATAGTTGAATAATAGAGCCAAATCAAGCATTCTTAAACTATTTAATCTTTATGGCATGCAACCTAATGTATTCATTTAATATCTAATTAACATTAATATAGGTTTCTCATAACACAAAACAAGAAACATTCGAGCAGCAAAACCAAAAGGCAATAATGCATCATAAAGATCAAGCAATCCTAACACATAATTCCTAATGATGCTTATCCTACTCATTATAATGCATCTGTAATAGTTCATATATCAGGAAAAAATATGTAACTCTCCTATATAGGAACTATAACATATGACCCTGACCAAATTCTTGGCCTACTTTTGGTACATGATTCAGATTATAACATTAATATCACATACAATATATATGGATATTTTGGGATACACTTACTTGAGCTTCGGCTGACTGTACGCATTGCATCTTCTTTTCTCCCTTTTTTCTTTTAAATTATTCGTTACAAAAGACTTGTCAAAATCCTCAGATCCTTAGTCTGAGTTTGGAGTCACATGAGTGTTCATCCAAATCCCTCAAACCAGGGCTCTGATACTAGCTTTTAACATCCCACTTTCTACAACCAAAATTTTCATTTTTAATTTAATTAAAACATCATTTTCATAAAACCCAAGTAAAAAAAATCATAAGTATAAAATACAGTCATCCTAAAATCAGAGTATCATAACAATGCGAAATCAGAAGACCTGAGGATGAGTGTATACACCAAAGCCTTTTCCTTCCCACGATCATCTGATGTACCTAAAAAACATTTAATCCAAAAATGTAAACACAAATTTTACTGAATTCCCCAAAATATCACATACATCACATCATAATAAACAACTATGGTTTATCAGCACTGAGACTATCATCAGTACTAAGGACTATTAGTAGTCCTATGGGCTCACAACATCCCTTTGGGTTATTAGCAACTCAATAATACACATAACAACAATTAGCAAATAAGACTGAACATACACACCACTATGACATATGTAATATAGTGAGAAGAGTCACTTGAACTAAACAATAGAATCTCAACAACATTCTCAACAACATAGCGGCTAACCAAAGCTACCTAAAGTCAAACCAAGACTTTCCTTAGCTAAATACTCAATTCTACCAATGTTTGACCAAAAGTCAACTTGGTTAAAAAGTCAATGGTCAATGTCAACTAAGTAGATCACCACGTCATAAGCTGCTTGGTCGGAAAATGTGATGGAAATTCCTACCATGTTATAGCAAGGCCTTGGCCACATCATGGTTACGCTGGAAGTTTCACCTTTCCATTAAGTATTAATCAACTAATTCCTTTGCTCAAACTTTACATATGGCTTTTTTGCGTCGAAAGAACCATAAAAATCTTTACTTTAAAAACATGCATGTCCATACACGTCCTTCCCTAAAATGGGTCAAAATGGTGAGAAATGGGGTCAAAAACCCATGCATAAGATCAAAACAATCTGTAAGTCTAGATATGAAACATATAATTTTCTTGGGACCTTTGAGTGTAATAAAGTTACAAACTTTATTCCCAACTCTCACTCAAAACTCTTCAACATGGACTAAAACTCATAATACTTCAAGATCCAATGAGAAGATACCAAAAAGCAAAGAACTTTGTGACAAATGAATGCAAGAATCCACAAGCTTCAAGCTTCGAAGCACAACCTTTCTTGCCTTCTTAACCGAAACACCCAAAATGTGCACCAAAATAGGTTCAAGGAAAGAGGAGGAGCTCTAATCATGAAGATGGATGTTAAGGTTGCTCTCAAGAAGTTCTAGATCTGATGGAGGCTGAGAAAATGCCCTAAAACATGAATCTTTACCTTTAGATAGATTGAAAACCCTAAAAAATAATGGGCTTGGGTCTGCCCTGTAACATCGTGATTTTTCACCTAAATTTTTTCTTTTTATTTTAAACACGTTTTAACAAGAATATGTTAGCGGAAGTGTTATTTGAAATATTACAGAAACATGACCACTGTTACTTTATTATCAAAATAAGTATATTGAAATAAAAGTATTTAAAACGGAATGTGATGAAAGTTACCCAAAAGGTCTCCATCCTCTTCAGGAATCATATCACGGGGGATGGAGCGATATAAGTTTTGAGTATTCAAGTGCATAGCTTCATAATAATTTTGTAAAGCTTCTACATAATTTCCTTCGGATTGAGCTGACATTTGTTCTAATGCAAGGTTATTAACAAGCAAAGAAACAAGTTTCAGCATATGCTCAGTGAGTCAACCATAGTATAGTGTTATAGAACACATATATACCAAACAAGTCAGACAAGTGTAAGTCCCCAAAAATGCTTGTGTATCAATTAGTTCCGTTTGATGGTGCGGAATCCCAATCAAACGGATGATGTCAGATCAAATAGAAGAGAACGAGAAGAAGAAGATAATGAATCTTGTATGTATTGATATGAATGAAGATCCGGATACAAGATTCACACACACTAACACACACTCTTTTTTCTCTATCTCTCTAGAACACCTTCAAACGCACACACTTAAGCTCCTGTAGTGTTCATCACCCCTTTTCCTCACACCCCTCACCCTTATATATATACATGAGAATATGGGCCGTAAACACCTATAATATTACATAAAAATACAATTTCCTAGAAAAGCAAAGTATAAACCAAAATATTGACCTAATAATCTCCACCTTGGTTTATAGTTTTCTTTTCTTTTCATAAATACCCAACAAGCTCCCCCTTAAAAAGTAGCTGGCTTTTCATGTTAATATTCATCGAGAACTTGGTTTCAGCATTAGTCTTCAAATTCTTCACAACTTCAAAATGAACTTGATGAATCTCCAATGAATGAATTCATCTTGAGCAGTTGGCCTTTACTTCAGAATTTGGCATTGAACACACATTGGGTAAGGAGGCTTGATGAACTGATTCTTGAAAGATAGTGCTTTCAGCTTGAGAATCTTCAGAGAGATCATCAGAGAGAACAAATCTTCTGGATCACTTCAGCAGGTACAAAGATAACAACATACTGATTGAGGAGTCTTCAATGCAATCCATCACATAATCTTCAATTGCAGCTTCACCTTGCTTCTGGGGTTGAAAGATTGAATGTTGAAAGAATAATCTTCATTTCTTATTCCTTCGAATGCGAATTCTTCGATGCTCACGGACAAGGCTTTGGCTCAAAAATCTTCAACACAAACTCCATGAGTCTTATCTATACCTGAAATCACTTTTCAAGACAAAACAAAACTAAAAGAAAACTTAGCTCACAAATTAAAACAAAAACAAAAATATTTATGGAATTTTTATTTTTCTGAACAAGAAATAAAACATAAATAACACTATTTTTGGATTTTTAATTTTTGATTTTTGTTTGGTTTTTAAAATTTTTAATTCTCCCATGATATTTAAATTAGAAGAAAGTATGAACAAATTTAACAAAAATAAAATGATATCTAACTTTAAGAATGATTTGGGATCAAAGTTTTTAGACAACCTTTATCCGTTTGTCGGTACCTTTTATCTTCACGTCTTTGTCCGGTCGATCGCCAATATTTTTGTCCACTTAAACACGAAAAATTGTGACAGAATTTTAGGACATACTATTATTTGTAAGACAAAGTGATCCTAAGTTCCTAGATACTATATCTTAAGGACCATTCAGCTGACGACGACCAGGGATATTGTTGTCCACCTAAATTGAGCAGCGAGATCTACAGACAATTTGTATGTGTTCAATTTCAAGTGTCCTAGAACGTGTTTCCCGCTTCCTGATATGCTCCAGCCATCAAGAACTTCCAGAGTACTCCTTACATCGGGTGAGCATACAATCATTCAGAGAAAGGACAGATTCAGATTGCTATTACTTATTGTTTCAGAGGGATTGAGAAGTAGAAGGTTGCATATGTTGTGTTCCAGGTTGGATTGGAAGTCACGCAAAGGAGACAACATATGGCTAACAGATGAGAGAAATTTCATATATATAGCTTGCAGAGAAATAGAGTTGCATATGTTGTGTACCAGGTCGGATTGGAAGTCATGCAAAGGAGACAACATATGACTAAGAGACAGAAAGAAGAAAACAATATTCTACAGACCTAATTTATCATAATTTACCAGTCGGCCCATCCAACCGGAATTAAGGACAGAATCCGCACATCAAGGAAAAGTGAATCCGCAGTTCTAGATACGGGTTATTTAATTTGACCGGTAGCTTGACATGTATATCTCCCTGCTCAACCTATCCGAGCATCGTGAAATCAGGTTAAACAGATCTAACTAGGTCAAAGTTTGTCAGGTCCTTAAATTCATTAGGTTCAACTTTCCCTAGTCAAGTCCATTTAAAATCTTTCGTGCCTACCAGCACATCGAACACAGAGCGTAGACGATTCAACTTAGGTACGTTACGCCGATTCAGATTGCCCGTTATCACTTTCTAATTTCATTTCCCAAAACATCTCCTGCAAGCACATTACATTACAGACCTATTTTTGATTTTCTTATTTTCTAATGTTTTTGGATTTTTTTTTAAATTAAAATTTTCTAATTTTTGTTTTCTTTTTTTTTTGAATTAAAATTTTCTAATTTTTGTTTTCTTTTTATTTCTCCCCCTAAATTTGTGCATAGGAGAGAAACGAAAGTAAATGCGCAAATTTAAACTATCCTGAAAACAAAAATTAGTCTTTAAAGTGAATCAGCTTAAGAAAAACTCTGTAGTATTGAGAAGAAAACGCAAACCGTAATTCACCGATTCAATCTACATTCAGAAGGTCTGAGAACAGCAAGCATAATCTCATAACAGATCTGAAAATTCTTCATATCATTAAGCACTAACCACATGAATGATCCCTTCCTTTCTTCCCTTCCCTTCCCGCAAAAAGACACATCCTCTCAAACAAAAGTTTGAATGTTGTACAATTGAGAGATGTCCCCTATCAAGTGTCTGGAACAACCACTACCAACAAACCGAATTCTGATGATATGCCTCCATAGCTTCTCCGACACAGAGCGAGATTAATTGGTCTTTGGAACCCACTCCATTTTGAAACTGGGTCGACCTTTGTCATCCTTGCACGGTACATTTTCCCATGAAATATACTGTTTATCACAAACAGAAGATATATAAATATTAGAATCGTTAGAAGATTTGAGAGATTGAGCCTTCAGAATCTATTTGTAGTTGCGTTTAAACCCATTTCTTTTTCGATCTGATGGGTGGCTCAGTACTTGCTTTTGATCTTGATGTCGACCATTGAGATGACTTTGATTTTGACTTTACGGGATCATCTCTTTGATTTGGCTTCTTGGCCGACATTCCCTTATTGGCTTTGGGATTTTGATTCTTGTCCTTTGGAGTTTGATTCTTGGCCTTGGGAATTGAATTCTTGGCCTTCTTGGCATTCCAGTCGTCAATGTCTAATCATGATCTCGAGGGGTTTCTTTTGAAGTATCTCCCTCTTGGCGCGTTCTGCCATCCTTGTGCGTAGTAGGGAAAATATGCGCGATTTGGAAAATTTCTGGCAATGTGTCTAGGTGTTCCATAGTGAAAACATGTCTTTCTCGTCACTATGAAGTTATTTCTTCCTGTCCCTGGTGGCGTATCGTTGCCTCGTTTCTTGTTGTTCCCACATGCACACTTGCAACAAGCACTATGTTGCGCTGTAATTGGGGGCCTGTATTTCTCAACGGCAGGTTTGTTAGGAGTAACAGAATTCGAAGCAACAGATTCTGAGTTCAAGGAGTCATCGGTTTGTTCAGTAGTGTTCTCCTTCTTCTCATCTTCTGCTACTTTACCTGCACATGAAGTAGCAACATTAGTATCTTCAATATTAATAACTCCTCCTGACACAAATCCAGCTCGTTTGCCATATTGAAGATGTGCCTCCCTGGCAATTTCTTCCTGAGTCATAGGGATGGATGTGTAGTTATGGTTGAAAGGTGGAGGAACACTATCATACCCTAGACCCTTGTTTTGATTATCTTTAAATTTTAATTGGGTTTCAAATAAGGACTCGACTGTCTGACATGACCCAGTATAATTTTTGAAACTTACATCTGTTTTTCCACACTTAATTTTCAATGTCTCAAGTTCCTCGGTTAAAGCACCAAGTTATCTCTTAATGTGTCAAGTTCCTCAGTTAAAGCACCAAGTTGTCTCTCAGGTCCTCAACTTCTCTTTTTAATAAATCAATTTGTTCCCGAAGAAATTTAATCGTAGCTTCACTAGATAGCGTACATGAAACTTAACATGATTGAGAACATAAAACTTCATTGACCGGGAGGTTTGTGGAACTCATTGTTTTTCAACAATTCAAAGCGTTAAGTTCTTCAATTATATCAGCCAGACTAAGACGATTGAGATCTTTTGTCTTCTTGATGTCAGCCACGTCCATATCCCACGATTTCGGAAGTGCATTCAGCTGCTTTTTGTTTATCTCAGATTTGGTCAAGACGATCCCAGCTATATTCATCTCAGTAGAGAGTGTGGTAAATCGCTGCAACTGAGCTTCTAGGGTTTCTCTAGGGATATAATCGAACATGTTGAAATTTTGTCTTAACATCTCCTGACGACTCTCTTTCATGTTTTCAATTCCCTCATAAACTTCAAAAACTATTAAAAGCACAACTACAAGTTAAAAGTCAAACTTAAATTTTAAAATGACCTTTGACTATAAACCTCAAAAGTCAACTTTAAAAGTCAAATTTAAAAGGTCAAACTCAAAAGTCAAACTTCAAAAGCCAAACTTAAAAATCAAACCGAAAAGCTAAATTTGAAAATTCAAAAGTCAAACAAGAAAGTCAAAGTTCAAACTCAAAGGTCAAGCTTTAAAGTCAAAGTAAAAAGTCAAAAATAAAATCCAAAAATTAAAAATTAAAATTTTTGGTTGAAAATGGAGCTTAAAAATAAAAGAAATTGATTTTTGGGCTGAATTTGACAAAATTGCAAAAGTTGGATCCGAAAAGGAGTGTTTAAGAATTAAAAACGGGAGGAAAGAACAAAGGCACAGCTTGGAAGAGTTGGTTATGGTGTTGTGTTGCTGAACCGGAGGTCGCAGGTTTGAGCCCTGGCAACTCCAAACAATTTCCTATTTTTTAATGAAGCGCGCTGCTGCCGAAGGGACCTGCTGCTGAGCCGTGCCGCATAAGATTCGATCCATAAACCGCTGATCTGAGCCGTAACCGCCGTCCACCAAGCTGAGGCCGTAAACCGCCGGATGCAAACTCCGGCGACCGTAAACCGCCCACCGTAAACTCCGGACCGTAAACTGGTTTCCGGCCGTAAACTCCAGACCGTAAGCCCTTTAAAGACCGTAAGCTCTCCAGAAATCGCTGTTCTTGACTAAAAACAACGTTTTTTTCACCCTTTTTGATCCAAAACTCGATAAAAAACTCGTTTTTATGAAAAACGCGAAGAGCAAACCCCCCTTAATTTTTCGAGATCTATCCAAAAACGCAAGAATCTTTCCAAAATAAGATCAAATCGGCTCAACATCTGACAAAAATGAGTAATACAAACCAAGCTCTGATACCAATTATAAGTGCCCAAAAATGCTTGTGTATCAATTAGATCCATTTGATGGTGCGGAATCCCAATCAAACGGATGATGTCAGATCAAATAGAAGAGAATGAGAAGAAGAAGATAATGAATCTTGTATGTATTGATATGAATGAAGATCCGGATACAAGATTCACACACACTAACACACACTCTCTTTTCTCTCTCTTCAGAACACCTTCAAATGCACACACTTAAGCTCCTCTAGTGTTCATCACCCCTTTACCTCACACCCCTCACCCTTATACATATACATGAGAATATGGGTCGTAAACAGGGTTTACGACCGTAAACACCTATAGTATTACATAAAAATACAATTTCATAGAAAAGCAAAGTATAAACCAAAATATTGACCCAACAACAAGACATCATATTAGCATGCATTCAAATACTCACATAACATGACGTATGATATAACATACAATCATCACATACACTACTTACATCACTAACACCATTTCCATCACATACATCATTTACATCACATACATCACAATAATGCTCATTAATATAATTCATCATTAGAGCCTTTTAATTACTTTTAATTATTCATCTTTGTAACTAGTTGTTATGCCATACATCTCTATAATATTATAAGATAATATTAATCATAATTTTCCTCATTAACAATTACCCTCGTCTTAATTATCTTTTGTAATTGTTATTATAGCTCTTCTTATTGATGGGTCTATAAATTCATCCGTAACGCTAAAGTAATTATCCCATTCACTACTAAGGTGACCAGCACTTCCCAATGCACTAAGGCATGAATCTTGCCCGTAACATTGCTCCTGGTTTACTGTGTTCCCTACTCCGACGTCGCATATGCTAGTACACACGTTATTGTTAAGGTTCGGTTCAAGCAGTGCCAATTCCACCACGTTACACCTCCCGCATCCCACATGATATTTGCGTTGACTTCCCCTGTACAACCAACATCAGTCTAATTCGTCTACATTTAGGTTAACCATGTGTCAAATTGGTCGTCTAGAATAACCATCCGACTAGCTTTCCTCATAGATCGAACATTAACTAACTTTCTTTATAGAGTAAGCCTAACCGACTATCCTCATTGGGTCGTAACTACTTGGTTGTCCTCATAGAGCCAACACCTATTCGCTTCCCTCGTAGAGCCAGCCCTAGATGGTTTCCATGTAGAGCCAACCCTAATTGTCTTCCCTCGTCGAGCCATCCCTACCCTTCGCCCCACTAGTGTATTCCCCTTTTAATTAATTTAGTATTAATTCATCTTTTAAAGAATGATGTATTTGACCTCCCTAAGTAATCATGCATATTTATTAACATATTTTTATAGCGTATTCAATGCATGAAAAACCCGATTTTGCTAGGGGAGGAATTTGTTTCAAAAAGATGAAATTTTGTTGCAAAAGATGAATAGCTATGGAATTTGCAACGGAACAGTTTCGTCCCAAAAAACCTCGTAGCGAAGGTGTTGCAACGGAAAAAATATTTTCATTGCAACTGTGATAACGGAATGAAATCCGTTGTGGATGGTATTCCATCGTGTATTACGTAGTAGGATTCCATTGAGAATTATGTGGTACTTATTCCATCAAAAATTTCATTGTAGTCGATCCATAGCAAAATCTGTGGTGATGAATCCCTAGCAAAATCTATTGTGGTGAATCCCTAGTAGAATCCGTGGTGATGAATGTTGGGTTTTGAGCATACTAACACTCTTATAGTGTACATGTAACCCTAGAAACCTTAGATCTATGTTGTCTCTAAAATGCATGCAAATTTGATTTTGAAGGTTTACAACCTAACTAGCATGTTATGGGGTACCTGTAATATAAAACTTTAAGTAGAATAACATACCTTTCTTTTGTGGTTGATTGCTTGGAGTTTTAGAGCCTAGCACCAATAGTGTGGATGCCACAAGTGGTGTCACAAATCACCCAAAACAACTTGGAAATACTTGAGAGAATTTTGATGCTTGATAAAATCAGGCACCCTTGTTTCTCACACACACATTAGTGCCAATTCTAGAACCAAGGACCTCTTTATATAGTATGGAGGATTAGGGTTAAACCCTAATACCCATGACTCTTCATTTACCTAGGATCCATGGGTTAAAAGCTCCATGGACTATCCAGCGACTTCCATATACTATTAGCCCATCCTAAATAGATCTTAGCCCAATCAATATATATGTAAGAGTCCATATTTAATTAGCCTCTTTTGATCATTAAATTAATTCCAAAATTAATTTTTGATCAACACTAATTAAATAATATGATTTCATATTAATATATTATAACTTATAATATACTAATAGATCATAAACATCTTATTCTCAAACGTATATCCATACAAATTGTTAGGTGAAGTGCAACCCAAATGGACCATGTCGGGTCGGGTCAAGTTCATACCAAATATAGTTACGGACTTAGACACCTTATCCAATAGTGACTCCCTAGCTAAATCCATGGTGATGATTCCCTAGCTAAATCCGTGTTTATCACTCCCTAGCTAAATCTGTAGTTTTGGTTCAATATCAAAATCCATGGGCTATAGTCTATAGTAGATTCCATAGCATTTCATGTAGACGTGCTTCCATAAAAAATTCTATTGCCACGTTTCCATAGCACAATCCATAGACAATTTTGTAGGAATATTTTCGTTGCAAAGCTAGACAGCTACAGATGGATAATTAATTCCCAATTATTTAGTACGAATATAAAAAAAGACAAATATCAAAAAATTCAATATGATTTATATCATAAAACAAAACAAAAATATTTATTACATGGAAATATCAACACTCTATGATCTACTACTTTCCCACATGATGTAACTAAACTAGACATAAAGAATCTATACATCTGTTTTTATTAACAAAAAAAAAAGAAACTAAAAATCTCATTTTTTTCAACCACATCCTCATCAATGACTCATGAAATACCATCCGCAAGTGGTACATCTCTTTTTGCTTGTAGAAGTGAAGCTTCCATGTCACGTTTCTCTTGTCGAACTTTAAGATTTTTAACACTTTGCAAGTCTTTTTCCTTTTACAACAAACAAGAAACAACTAATGAACTTTTATGGCATCATATGAAAATAAAATAGGCCTCAAGTTAATGATATAGTTGAAGGGTCTTACCGGAGGTGTTAAGTCAGTTGGTCCTTGAAATATGTACAACCAAGTTGAACTGTACGTAAAGAAAAAAAAAGAAAGAATACCTGTTAAATTCAAACGAATGACACAAAACGATAAAAGAATAACATAAAAATGCAAGAACTTACTAGCTAAAACGAAGAACATCACCAACATGGAGCTCCATATACACCTTTTTATTTGCCTAATTAGTGTAAAGGTATAAAATATAAAGATTAGAATGCCCATCATACAATAGTTAGTTGTATTGATGTATGAAGTTGAAATGAAAGTTTAAGTATCTGGTTCATGTTTATGAATGTTCAATGTGTACTACTAAGATCATACATGATAGCACCAACAAATTTGTTGAAGTAGAGAGCTAGCAGAGAAAAAAGTATGTGTCTAAGTTGAAATCCTAATGTTAAAGACATTATTATGATCATAATGATTTCTTAATTGAGGATTGAAAAGCACAAAAATTAAGAGAGACATGTTGCAGGGTGAATAAATCTGTTGTATCAGGGGAGATAAAATCTATTGCTTATTAATATGAAAACGAGATATGGTTGGATGCTCAAGAATATAATCATAAAGATCTACTCTCCTTAAATGGCAGTTCCCTTCTCATACCTAGTCAATAGCAAGCAAATATAACTCAGCAAAATCAACAAAGATTAAAATTTGGTTTAACCATTGCACATAATTGATTAGTAAATGATAGTAATGAAGTTTTGTACCCATGTGATTTAGCCAAAATTGGTAAACATACTTGATTTTCCAGAATACATGCTCAATCAATACAAAGACAAAGACAGTAACATAATTGATTACCAAATGATAGGAATGAAGTTTTATGTTTCACTAATATTGGTAACTTCTGTCTCACTACAAGATTGAGTAGGTCTATATTGATAAATGTTTTTCTTACCAAATGCCATAATCGGAAGCTACAGAATGAGTAGAAGAAGAAAGATAGAAATCGGAGGTGGTAGATGAAATTAGGATGATTGAAGTAGCATACCTGCATGTTGACATGATTGTATAAAAAGATTATCGACAAAGCACAAAAGTCATTGGAAGATATCGAAGAGACAAATTGGAATTTTCTGAAACATCGACTAATAAAAGTTACGACTCACTATTCAATCGACGACCCAAACCATTCAATTCGTGTTTCAATTGTTGTTTGTTCATCAATTCAATTAGGAAAATGATGTTCTGAATAGTGATCAGAAGACTCGATTTCATGTTTCCAGGTCAATTGATTTGGTGTACTGGGATGAACTGAAATAGTGATTTGGATGTCCCCGATTTCGATTGGGTATGGGGTTTGGGCCTCTTTGAGCGATCTAGGTAACTACGTAACAGACACATGAGTCCTAAGAATTGAGCCATGAGACAACTACAAATTAGAACGGTAAGCTAATCTAGACAGCTTCGGTAGATTAGACAATGTCGGAGTCGACGACAGATGATTCAAGGTCTGCATGTGGCGGGTTTGGCCGTGAACGATGTCCGTTAAGAGTCTCATAAGGAGGTAAGCGGAGGTAGGCGGAGGCTGAGATAGAAGGCAATCGTCACGCGGCATGCGGAGGCTGTTGGCCTATCACGATTGTTGAAACATTAAAGTGACCCTCTTAAATTTAAATCAAATGTGAAGCCACCTTCAACAACCTCAGTCAATCTCTCCCCACAGTTAAGATCATCAATCATAGTTATTGTCATCATTTCTCAATTTAGTCTTTTATCTATTTTTCATAAGTACTTTCTTTTATCCAAAGTGCCCTGCGTGGTAACTCTTAAACAGATTAGACTGGATGTAATCTTCAAGACTCTATAAATAGAGTTCTCCATTTCTCTATGATAAAGATATCAATCTCTCTCTTACGTATCTTGAAATATCATCACTCACCTTACTCTCTTCACTTATCTCTTAAATAGAATCGTAACTGTTTGAAGTATCTCTTGGGAGCAAGTCTTTCTAAGACTTAGTCACTAAGTTTGATCTCACTTACTAACTTGTTTTGATTGCATTCCTTGTTAAGAATCAACTTAAGTGTATACTTGATATAATACTTGTTGTCTTTTATATTTCCTTATATTTCCGCAACTAATCATTTAACTATATAACTCTAACTTATATTATTGTTGAGCTTTATGATCCTTGGAGATTAACTTTAATTTCTGCAATATAAACTTGTTCTAACGTTTGTTCAAGCGTGCTTCTCAAGTTTTTGTCTCAATAATTGGTATTAGAGCCAAAGTGGTTGCTTTTTGAAACAAAACTGTGATTTTCAAAAAGCCTTCTATACCACTAGAGCTCATTTCTTAACAAATCAAAATCTTTCAAAGAAAACAAGGAAATATAGCACAAACATTATCTCCTAATGTTTCCAACAGTGTTGGTGGTTCTAATAAAGCTCCAATGTTGGTGGTAAATGAATATCATCACTGGTCTCAGAGAATGGAAATATACTTAAGCAAACTTGGTTGATATGTAAGGCGATCTGTAGAAGAAGGGCCACATGTCCCTGTTCTTACACCAGTTCAAACCGACGGTGCCACAACCAGACTCGGAGGAGGACAACCAACCCTGAATCGTCCCACCAAAGACGATCTCGATAAAATGGAAAATGATGCTATTGCTTTTTATGAAATCTCTTTTGGAGTTGCTCCTGACATGTGACACCCCAAAATCATGGCTAGAAAAGACCGATTTGTTTATGCTTTGTTTTAAAATCAGAGTAATCGTTTACAAAAAACAGTTGTTGAATTTGTTCCCAAAACAGAATGTGATACGAATTTATCAAAGAATTTCTTTAAAGAAATTTATTTTAATTAAATAACAAAATCTCGGGATGTCATGTTCTGATACAGACCAAAAGCATAAACATTATAAAATATATCTTACAACAGTTATTTATAACTACTGATCGATAATCCAAAATCTCTCGTCAAGTCCACCAACTTATACTCCTGTGCCATTACCTGTAATGCAAAGAAAACTAAGTGGGTCGGGCTTGGGAGCCTAGTGAGCATATAGGGTTTTCAACCCACAATAATATAATTATTATATTTAATCAACAAACAATCAACCCAATTACCCATCCCTATTATCTTCTTTATTTGTTAAGGTTTTACCCTAAGAATCAACTGTCCTTTATTCATTCGTTCCAAAGGATTGACCTAAGGAATTGGTACGAAGTCCATTGCTGTCAAAGTTTATCTATCAGGTACTAAACCCATAGTTATCAGGCACTAACTCCATATTCACCATGGTTTGCTCAACAGGCATGAAGTCACATCGTCACCAAGGCTTACTCAATAGGCACGAAGTCGCACCGTCACCAAGGTTCACTAAATAGGCGCTAACTCCATAGTAACCAAGGTTTATCTAATAGGCATGAAGTCACATCGTCGCCAGGGTTTATCTAATAGGCACGAAGTCGCATCGTCACCAAGGCTTGCTCAATGGGCACGAAGTCGCTTCGTCACTAAGGCTTGCTCAATAGGCACGAATTCGCATCGTCACCAAGGTTCACTTAACAGGCGCTAACGCCATAGTCACCAAGGTTTGTCTAATAGGCATGAAGTCACATCATTGCCAGGGTTTATCTAATAGGCACGAAGTCGCATCATCACCAAGGCTTGCTCAATAGGCACGAAGTCGCATCGTCACCAAGGCTTGCTCAATAGGCACGAAGTCGCATCGTCACCAAGGTTCACTTAACAGGCGCTAACTCCATATTCACCAAGGTTTATCTAATAGGCACGAAGTCACATCGTCTCCAGGGTTTCTCTAATAGGCATGAAGTTGCATCGTGTGGCAACCCGATATTTCAACTCCTTGTAAGGACCAGAATGGGTCAAGTATTGTAACCGCTTCTAAGTAATAAAATTTACTTTCATAATAAAACGTACAAATAGTTCTATTTAATTTCCTTCTATGATTAAATGTCTTTGAACCATGATCGTATGTGAAAAGAACGCCCAAATCCGACTTCATATAGCGAAGATGTGATTTTTCCAAGTTCGGCTTAGCAACAGACCGCTAAAAACTCGAATCGGAGATCGAGCGACTTTTGGCCGGAATGACCTAAACGAGAATCGAAGGTCTCGACAATGGTATTCCAGCGGTAAAAAGTCTGGCAAAAACCGACATCAGATAAAGAAGTTATGAATTTTCTAAGAAATTCCTTAAACACGATGGATTTTTAATAAATAATAAAAATATAATTTTGGAATTTGCCGACGGTGTCTAAACGAAAGTTGTAGAGCGTAGTCTCACCTACGCGAGGATATAAAGACCATCGAAAACGGAGTTCGTATGAAGAAGATATGGATTTTTGAAGTTTATTAAATAAATTATTTATTTATTTAATTCAAAATTCGGATATTATCCGAAGGGGAGTCAGCATCCTCCTCCGAAGTACGCGCTGCGTACTCCTGTACGCCCCGCGTAACCGAGAGGATTGGCCTCGGATCGTCCACGTCGCCATATCCGAGGAATCCGATCCATCCGACCCGTCCGACCCGTCCGACCCGACGTCCCATCCGACCCGGCGTCCCATCCGACCCACCTCCCCAGCAACCCGTCCCATCCGACCCGAGAACCCAACAACCCGTCCCATCCGAACCGAGGCAGTCGAGGCTTCGGTCATGCATGACGTACGCGTACGCAGCGCGTACGAGCGTACGCCCCGCGTACCGAGGCAGACCAGCCTTCCTATAAATAGAATGCGAGGGTTTCCAAAGAAAGGGTTCATTTCTCTTCTCTCTCTCTCAACTTTGCCTCGTTTTCCGTGTCCGTTCAAACCCGAAGCTCTGGTCTTTTTGGCTCAAGTCCCGAAGGTCGATTTTACTCCCGAGATTCCCGAGAATCCCGAGGAAAATCCGTTTCCCGAGATGAAACTCTGCCCGGTTTTCCATCTCGCTATCTTCAAACTTTCAAGTGAGTTTCATACCCCTAAATCAACCTTTTTAATTAGTCTAAATACTTTATTATGCTTTCAAAGGGGGGGATTACAAGTAAAACACACGAGTATTATCGTGCGTTACATAAAGAAATTCTTTTATATACTGTTATATATTCAAATCACATGCGATTTATAAACATTTAAAGGAACTTATATATATATGTATATATGTATATATATAACATATGTCACAATAGCATTTTACCTTTTAAAATATAATGTTCTTGTAATGCATGTATAAACTAAACTATTCTTAGATTTTTCTTGTCTATCCTAGACTCTACACCCAAAAATCTATACTTTCATAAACAAGCGATTCCTTTCTCAATGTTTCTAAACAAACAAGACACGTTTTTTGGAAACTATAATAGGTATGGTTTTACGAAACAAATTTCTAACTCTTATGTAGTAGAATCACATATTTCAAGAAGTTCACTTTCGTGTACAAGAACAAACGTAACATTTTAACAAGTAGATCTGTTTTTATACCACGGATTTGTGAGACACTAACTTCATGTACGTTCGAGTACACATTTCAAGTCCTGTATTATATACCAGAATCCCTTGGAGGGGGAGCATGGTGTTTGTGTATAGATCTATACGGGCTTGACAAACCCGCGCCCTGACTGTTAGCTGCAGTCCACCGTTTGGGGTGACAAACGTCATAACATTTCAACGCCTGAAGAACGTTGTGTATAGGCATTCAGAGTCAATAGTATGGTTATAAAACTCACAAGGGGTATTAAAATGCATTGATTTACAAGGTTTTCAAATTCATTGGTTCTTTTACATTTACATACATTTTAGAAACAAACATTGGTCTTGAGTGAAGGCTACTTTTATACTAGTAGAAAATATTGGATTTTCTAACCACAAACAAACGAAGATAAAACATTTCAGTTCATTCAAACATTGTCACTTAAATACTTATGAAATTCACCAGCTTAAATGCTGATCTACTCTTTCAAAATTACTTGTATGTCCCAGGGAATCAGTAATTTCAGGTATTCATTTCGCTTTTGATGAAGGGATGCTGCGGCGCCAGTTTAATCTCGTATTTTGACATCATATTGTAATTGAGTTTTGAACATGTAACTTTTGACAAATGTAAACTTTCAATTATATATATGATGGTTGTATTGCTTTCTTTACTATGTATTCATTTGTTACGTTACCACATGAAGTCATCCGCCCCCGAACGTTTCCGCCGTTCAGGTTTGGGGGTGTGACAGATTGGTATCAGAGCAATGTTTATAGTGAACTAAGTATATCGAACCACATAAGATATACAAACTATAAATGCTTAGGGGACTAATAATCTCTGACAAAACAAATTTTCTTTTTACACTTAAGCAGCATTTCGTTCAATTTAAATTGGTAGTTCATTTAAGTACAAATACATGCCTACCACGAACTATGTTCATGTTATACAACTATACAAGTATTTAGACAAGTTGACACTAGGATTGGGACTCGATATATGTAATCAGATTTTGGACAAATATAGCGTGATCAACTATATTTGCCCAAGATTGGACCAACGTATATCGAGGAATGATCGTAGTAAGCAACAAGTCAAAACTTACCAAACCATTACAAGAATCAAACACAAGCACTTAAATACTATAGGAGTATTTGCTATCTAAACTAGTTTAACTTACATGTTTTACATGTTCCGGCTTTACTCGATTCTTATAACCCTTTTTCTCGTACAGTCAAATGGCTGGATTTCACCACCCTGGCGACCCCTACTTTCCCAACCAAGGAAACGGAGGATGGATCGAAGATGATCCCGAAGAGGACGAGGAACCCATAGAAGTGGGTGATGACTCCGGTACCGACTCAGAGCCGGAAGTTATCGATCCACCACCCATTCAACCTCCCGTCTTCGTAAGGAACTTTCAAGGACCGACTCCCGTCTGGGGAAGTCACCTCCACCATTGGAGCCAACAGCAAAACCTACGCCCTCCCTACGGCATGTGCCGGGAATTCTATGATGTCCGCGGCGGAGGTTCGGCTGATCGAGCACTCCCGGTAATGGTGGGTAAGTTAGCCAATCAGTCCTATCAGTCTGGAGTACAAGCTAGTCGACTCCAGGATATCAACGTGGAAGTGCAGGTTCACACTTCTGACATCCGTAGGCTGGACAAGATGCAAGACAACGCCCAATTCCAAGCTGAATCGTTTCAAGCGCAAATGATTGCAGCCCTCGCCGAACTAAGGGAACAACAAGCCGCTTTCGATAGGCGTCTAATGGAGTCAAAGCAATCAGATACGGAATCAAGCTCCAAGCGCAACCTTCGACGCAAGTAGTGCTTGTCTAGGACTCAAATTTTGTTATGGCTTAGGACCTCGGCTAAAAGTCTTTAAATTTCTCGAACTTTGTAATCGGAGACCCTTATGGGGGTCAAATTTTCATGATCGTTGTAACAACTTTTATATTAATATAAGTGGCACTATTACTACTATGTTGAGTATTTCGTTCGAACATTGAATGGTCTTTGTGAACCCAAACACTCGTTTCATACCTTCAGTCTTACAAATAACTTTCATTTTTCTATTTTAAGACTTATACTTTCATCTGTTGTTGAACTATAGCGATTTAGTTCATGAGACACATACATTTTTCCATTCTATGAAATTCTTATCCTTGTCTTTTCAATCTATAGTTAAAGGATGCCTCCGCGTAGGAATCCAAGGCGAAACAACGGTGAGGAAGCACCTATACCACCACCACCTCCACCACCTCAATTTGATGCTGTTATGTTTCAAGCAGCAGTCACCGCGGCAGTGGCAGCTGCCATGTCACAGATCAATAACTCGAGTACTAATGGCTCGGGATCTGGCACACACCTATCCAACCATGGCGAGAGTCATGGACCACCTCGAGAATGCACCTATAAGGACTTCACTAATGCCAAGCCCCGGATGTTTTATGGTACTGGTGGTGTGATGGCCCTGAGGCAGTGGATCGAAAGGACGGAGGCAGTCTTTGAAATATGCTCCTGCCCCGAGCACAACAAGGTCAAATTTGCAACTTTCACCCTTCTCGATAAAGCTTTAACTTGGTGGAATGGCCACGTTAAAGTACTCACCCTAATCGTGGCAAACTCCATAAGCTGGGAGAACTTGAAGGCCATGATGATGAGAGAATACTGCCCACGGGGAGAGATTCAAAAGCTTGAACACGAGCTATGGACTCTCGGAATGGTTGGTACCGACATCGCTCCTTATACCAACAGATTCTGCGAGCTGGCAATCCTTTGTCCAGATATGATTGCTCCCGAGAGCAAGAAGATAGAAAGGTACATCTGGGGACTGACGCCCCAAATGCGATCAAGCGTGTTAGCTTCTAAACCTGACACCTTTGAAAGTGCTAAGGAACTGGCACAATCTCTGATCGACTACGGAGGTCATCAGAACTCAACCACTTCTGCACCAGCCCCACAGAAAGCAAACAACAACTACAACAACTACAACAACAACAATGGCAGGAAGAGGGCATGGATTAAAGGGAAGGGTGGATCTTCCCAAGAATCCGCAAAGAAACAGCTGGTGTCAGTAAATGCGGCCACTGTACCTGCTACAGCCCCTACAAATACCTACCCAACAAAGCCTTATATAGGCAACCTCCCAAAATGCACCAAATGCAATTACCACCACCATGGACTTTGTCGAGCTATGCAGTGCGCCAACTGCAGCCAGAAAGGGCACACAGCCCGTTTCTGCAAGGAACCCGCAAAGCCGATCACTCAAATTCCCGGTGCGGGTGTAGGGCAGGCTTGCTACGGTTGTGGCGAGGTGGGCCACTACCAGAGAAACTGTCCTAAGGCAGCAGGCACCGGAGGTGTGAGACGAGTTTTGGCAATAGGCCACAACGAAGCTGTAGCTGACCCAACTATTGTTGCTGGTACGTTCCTTCTCGATAATTCATACGCATGCATATTATTCGATAGTGGAGCGGAGAGAAGTTTCGTGAGTCAAAACTTTATTCATTTACTTAAACCTAAACCTAGCAAGTTAGAAAAATCATTCACTATAGAGATGGCCAATGGAAAAACCGAAAACACAAATTGCATATACATGGGCTGTACGTTAACATTAGACGGCCATTCTTTCCCA
Source organism: Lactuca serriola (assembly GCF_051521515.1). NCBI lineage: Eukaryota > Viridiplantae > Streptophyta > Magnoliopsida > Asterales > Asteraceae > Lactuca > Lactuca serriola. The sequence goes on from NC_136411.1 coordinate 117,079,121, forward strand.
ATCAATCTCATGCCGGTTCAAATTAAAAGTTTCGACGTCATAGTCGGCATGGATTGGTTGAGCCTTCTTCGCGCCGACATCATGTGCTTTGAGAAAGCAGTCCGTCTTAACCTCCCAAACAACGAAACATTAGTTATCTACGGCGACAAATCTAGTGCAAACCTTCGCATCATTTCGTGCATCCAAGCTCGAAAGTGCTTGCGGAAGGATTGTCGAGCATTCCTAGCGCACATCGTCGATACAAGTCAAGAACTGAAGGACATCAAGAGCATCTCGGTAGTACGCGACTTTCCCGATATCTTTCCAGAAGAACTGCCAGGATTACCACCGCAACGCCAAGTCGAGTTTAGAATCGACTTAATTCCAGGAGCTACCCCAGTAGCGAAGTTGCCTTATCGTCTTGCACCAGCAGAGATGCAGGAACTTTCCAGTCAACTTAATGAACTCCTTCACAAAGGATTCATAAGACCAAGTTTCTCACCTTGGGGAGCACCGGTCTTGTTTGTAAAGAAGAAAGACGGATCGTTCCGTATGTGCATCGACTACAGAGAGCTGAACAAACTTACTGTCAAGAACCGCTATCCTCTACCCCGTATCGACGACCTATTCGATCAACTTCAAGGGGCGAACTACTTCTCCAAAATAGACCTGCGATCCGGATATCACCAATTACGAGTTCTAGAGAGGGACATTCCAAAGACAGCCTTCCGAACTCGTTATGGACACTACGAATTCGTGGTGATGCCGTTCGGATTAACCAATGCACCAGCAGTATTTATGGACCTAATGAATAGGGTATGCCGCCCTTACTTGGATCAGTTCGTCATCGTCTTTATCGATGATATACTTATCTACTCTCGAAGTGAGGAAGAGCATAGTCAACACCTACGAAAAGTCCTAGAAACACTGCGAACGGAGAAACTCTATGCGAAGTTCTCTAAATGCGAATTTTGGATTCGAAGAGTCGAATTTTTAGGTCACGTTGTTAGCGAGAAAGGTATACACGTGGACCCTTCCAAAATTAAGGCTATTGAGAACTGGTCGGCACCAAAGACACCTAAAGAAATTCGTCAATTTCTAGGTCTAGCTGGCTACTATCGCAGATTCATAAAGAACTTTTCGAGCATTGCGAAACCCCTTACTTCATTAACCCAGAAAGGAGTGGCCTTTGACTGGGAAGCGAAACAAGAGAAGGCATTCCAGACACTAAAACAGGCCTTGTGCACCGCACCGATACTATCCCTCCCCGAAGGGATAGAAGACTTCGTAGTGTATTGCGATGCTTCAAATCAAGGACTTGGTTGTGTTCTTATGCAAAGAGGGAAGGTTATCGCTTATGCCTCCCGACAGCTTAAGACACACGAAGTGAACTATACGACACACGACCTCGAGTTAGGAGCAGTGGTATTTGCTCTGAAGATCTGGAGGCACTACTTATACGGAACAAAGAGTACTATATTCACCGATCACAAGAGCCTTCAACACATTTTCGATCAGAAGGAACTCAACATGCGACAACGACGATGGGTTGAGTTACTGAATGACTACGAATGCGAAATTCGTTATCATCCTGGCAAGGCCAACGTAGTAGCCGACGCCCTCAGTCGAAAGGAATACACTGGTCGGAGGGTCAAATCTCTGACCATGACTATCCATTCCCACCTATCCACACAAATTAAAGAAGCACAAATGGAAGCTTTGCAACCTGAAAATGTGGCGGGTGAATCCCTGCGAGGAATGGAGAAGAATTTAGAAGTCAAGGGTGGCGGAGCCTACTATCTCATGGACCGAATCTGGACCCCAAATCATGGTGGTTTCAGAAACGTAGTCATGACCGAGGCTCACAATTCAAGATATTCCGTTCACCCGGGTTCAGATAAAATGTATCTGGATCTTAAGAAACTGTACTGGTGGCCTAACATGAAAGCAGAAATTGCTACCTTCGTGAGTAAATGTCTTACTTGCGCTAAGGTTAAGGTCGAGTATCAGAAACCGTCAGGACTACTACAACAACCAGAGATACCGGAATGGAAATGGGAGCGGATTACTATGGACTTCATAACCAAGTTACCCAAGACGACAAGTGGACTCGATACCATATGGGTCATTGTCGACAGATTGACCAAATCCGCACATTTCCTACCCATCAAGGAGACTGACAAAATGGAGAAGCTTACAAGAACTTACTTAAGGGAAGTAGTGCGACTGCATGGTGTTCCGATATCCATTATCTCCGATCGAGATAGTAGATTCACTTCAAGGTTCTGGAAATCACTACAAAGTTCCCTAGGAACTAGGCTAGACATGAGTACAGCCTACCACCCACAGACAGACGGACAAAGTGAGAGAACAATACAAACTTTAGAAGACATGCTGAGAGCCTGCGTGATTGACTTTGGAAAGGCATGGGATATTCATTTACCCCTTGTCGAATTTTCATACAACAATAGTTATCATACAAGCATAAAGGCTGCTCCGTTTGAAGCCCTCTATGGTCGAAAGTGCAGATCCCCTCTGTGCTGGACTGAAGTTGGCGATACCCAGTTAGCTAGAGGAAGAGTTCCTGAAAGCACTCTCACAGGTCCGGAGATCATACGTGAAACAACAGAGAAGATCGTTCAGATTCGTGAACGATTGAAGGCCTCAAGAGACCGACAGAAAAGCTACGCTGACCAAAGGAGGAAACCTTTAGAATTCCAGGTAGGAGACCACGTCTTATTAAAGGTCTCACCGTGGAAGGGTTTAATACGATTTGGAAAGCGTGGGAAACTAAATCCAAGATACATAGGGCCTTTCGAGATTCTTGCCAGGATCGGCCCTGTGGCTTACAAGCTTAACCTACCGCGCGAACTTAGTAACATCCATCCAACCTTCCACGTCTCAAACTTGAAAAAGTGTCTGTCCGACGAGACTCTTGTTATTCCACTCGACGAGATCGAGATCAACGAGAGCCTCAACTTTGTGGAAGAACCAGTAGAAATCATGGATCGAGAGGTCAAACAAACAAAACAAAGTCGCATACCCATCGTGAAGGTTCGCTGGAACGCCAAGCGGGGACCCGAATTCACATGGGAACGCGAAGATCAGATGAAACAAAAGTACCCTCATCTCTTTCATGTTCACTAGTATCTTTGCTACTTTAAATTTCGGGACGAAATTCTCTCTAACGGGGGGATGATGTGGCAACCCGATATTTCAACTCCTTGTAAGGACCATAATGGGTCAAGTATTGTAACCGCTTCTAAGTAATAAAATTTACTTTCATAATAAAACGTACAAATAGTTCTATTTAATTTCCTTCTATGATTAAATGTCTTTGAACCATGATCGTATGTGAAAAGAACGCCCAAATCCGACTTCATATAGCGAAGATGTGATTTTTCCAAGTTCGGCTTAGCAACAGACCGCTAAAAACTCGAATCGGAGATCGAGCGACTTTTGGCCGGAATGACCTAAACGAGAATCGAAGGTCTCGACAATGGTATTCCAGCGGTAAAAAGTCTGGCAAAAACCGACATCAGATAAAGAAGTTATGAATTTTCTAAGAAATTCCTTAAACACGATGGATTTTTAATAAATAATAAAAATATAATTTTGGAATTTGCCGACGGTGTCTAAACGAAAGTTGTAGAGCGTAGTCTCACCTACGCGAGGATATAAAGACCATCGAAAACGGAGTTCGTATGAAGAAGATATGGATTTTTGAAGTTTATTAAATAAATTATTTATTTATTTAATTCAAAATTCGGATATTATCCGAAGGGGAGTCAGCATCCTCCTCCGAAGTACGCGCTGCGTACTCCTGTACGCCCCGCGTAACCGAGAGGATTGGCCTCGGATCGTCCACGTCGCCATATCCGAGGAATCCGATCCATCCGACCCGTCCGACCCGTCCGACCCGACGTCCCATCCGACCCGGCGTCCCATCCGACCCACCTCCCCAGCAACCCGTCCCATCCGACCCGAGAACCCAACAACCCGTCCCATCCGAACCGAGGCAGTCGAGGCTTCGGTCATGCATGACGTACGCGTACGCAGCGCGTACGAGCGTACGCCCCGTGTACCGAGGCAGACCAGCCTTCCTATAAATAGAATGCGAGGGTTTCCAAAGAAAGGGTTCATTTCTCTTCTCTCTCTCTCAACTTTGCCTCGTTTTCCGTGTCCGTTCAAACCCGAAGCTCTGGTCTTTTTGGCTCAAGTCCCGAAGGTCGATTTTACTCCCGAGATTCCCGAGAATCCCGAGGAAAATCCGTTTCCCGAGACGAAACTCTGCCCGGTTTTCCATCTCGCTATCTTCAAACTTTCAAGTGAGTTTCATACCCCTAAATCAACCTTTTTAATTAGTCTAAATACTTTATTATGCTTTCAAAGGGGGGGATTACAAGTAAAACACACGAGTATTATCGTGCGTTACATAAAGAAATTCTTTTATATACTGTTATATATTCAAATCACATGCGATTTATAAACATTTAAAGGAACTTATATATATATGTATATATGTATATATATAACATATGTCACAATAGCATTTTACCTTTTAAAATATAATGTTCTTGTAATGCATGTATAAACTAAACTATTCTTAGATTTTTCTTGTCTATCCTAGACTCTACACCCAAAAATCTATACTTTCATAAACAAGCGATTCCTTTCTCAATGTTTCTAAACAAACAAGACACGTTTTTTGGAAACTATAATAGGTATGGTTTTACGAAACAAATTTCTAACTCTTATGTAGTAGAATCACATATTTCAAGAAGTTCACTTTCGTGTACAAGAACAAACGTAACATTTTAACAAGTAGATCTGTTTTTATACCACGGATTTGTGAGACACTAACTTCATGTACGTTCGAGTACACATTTCAAGTCCTGTATTATATACCAGAATCCCTTGGAGGGGGAGCATGGTGTTTGTGTATAGATCTATACGGGCTTGACAAACCCGCGCCCTGACTGTTAGCTGCAGTCCACCGTTTGGGGTGACAAACGTCATAACATTTCAACGCCTGAAGAACGTTGTGTATAGGCATTCAGAGTCAATAGTATGGTTATAAAACTCACAAGGGGTATTAAAATGCATTGATTTACAAGGTTTTCAAATTCATTGGTTCTTTTACATTTACATACATTTTAGAAACAAACATTGGTCTTGAGTGAAGGCTACTTTTATACTAGTAGAAAATATTGGATTTTCTAACCACAAACAAACGAAGATAAAACATTTCAGTTCATTCAAACATTGTCACTTAAATACTTATGAAATTCACCAGCTTAAATGCTGATCTACTCTTTCAAAATTACTTGTATGTCCCAGGGAATCAGTAATTTCAGGTATTCATTTCGCTTTTGATGAAGGGATGCTGCGGCGCCAGTTTAATCTCGTATTTTGACATCATATTGTAATTGAGTTTTGAACATGTAACTTTTGACAAATGTAAACTTTCAATTATATATATGATGGTTGTATTGCTTTCTTTACTATGTATTCATTTGTTACGTTACCAAATGAAGTCATCCGCCCCCGAACGTTTCCGCCGTTCAGGTTTGGGGGTGTGACACATCGTCACCAGGGTTTACACAATATGCACTACGTCTCATAGTCACCAAATATTTCATCTACCCCTGCTCTACCCAACATATTGATGGGTTTTGAGCATTCTAACACTTCCTAAGTGTACATGCAACCCTAATAAACCTTGGATCTATGTTTGTCTAAGATACATTCAAATAATTATTTTTCCAAGGCTTATATCCTAACTAGCATGGCATGGGGAACTTGAATCCAATAAAGCTAGTAGAAACACTTACCTTGTAGTTGTAGTTTATTGCTTGGAGTTTTAGAGCCTAGCACCAATAGTGTGGATGCCTCAAGTGGAAATCACAAATCACCACAAACTTGGAACTTTGAGAGAATAGTCACTACTATCTTGAAATCGGCCCTCACCTCAACAAGTGTCAACTAGTGTGATTTCAAGAACCAAAGCCTCCTTTATATAGTGTGATGGATTAGGGTTACTTCCATGTAAACCCTAATACCCATGTCTCTTCATTTCCATGAGATCCATGGGTTAAAGCTCCATGGAGTATCCATGGACTTCTCCATGCAAGCCTAGCCCATTCCAAATAAGCATAAGCCCACACTATATAAATATAGAAGCCCATATTTAATTAGTAACATCTTTGATCTTTAAATTAATCCTAGATTAATTATAGATCACTACTAATTAAATAATATGATCTTATACTAATATATTAGAACTTATAATATATTAATAAATCATAACTTGTACTATTCTCAAATATTATCCATAAATTGTTCGGGTGAAGTGCAACCCAAATGGACCATACCGGGTTGGGTCAAGTACATACCAAATATAGTTATGGACTTAGACACTATATCCAACAGTCTCCCACTTGGATAAGTCTAGTAACTATATTTGCAAGTATGACTTCAGGAACCGATCAGCAATCGTAGCTCTTTAAACTCTGTTGAACTAGAACGCGCCATTTAGATAAGTGATCATATAATCCTCTGTTCTAGATATCAGCCGGACAAATACATGGAACATTGTCTTGCTTATTGTCCAACATTTGTTTCCCGATTTCCGATTTGTTTGACATAGAACTCAACTGAACACATCAATTTAGTTCTGACCAGGCCCGGTACATAGGTCAAAACAAAATCATCGAGGGGCCCAGATATCAGCTTCTAATCCAAGAAGGAACAGATAAACTTTGACTCATATGTTTGTTCTACCACTCATTGAATTACACACAAAAGCACCTTTTATAACATCGAGTTACCAATGCGTTTTCGTACAATCAATGCATAACCAACTCGTAAGTAACAAATCATATCTCTAGGTTTGAAGACTTATATGATATTACCGTCTCACGATCACTTGAGATAAAATTCCATGAAGTGATTCCAGTGAGCGTGGGTTGAGTCCAATGCTTAGAACTTATGAGCACTCATGATTGTTGTAGCCATGTCCAACACCTTAGACCTCTGCAACCAATCATGACAGTCTTGATTCATACCTACTTCCGACATATGACCGACTGTGGAGGTTTGAATAATATGATATACCAAACATAAATATTCTAGAAGTCAAAACATGCAAAAGAAATATAGTAACCGATTGACAAGAGATAGCAACACTTTACTAATAAATAAAACACCTTTTATTCATCATCAAATGTCAATTACACTCTACTAAAACTTATATCATCCTTTAGCCCTATGCTCCGAGCATGCTGGAGATGCTTAACCCTACTCAGTCCCTTCGTGAGGGGATCTGCTGGGTTCTCATCTGATGATACCCTCTTCGCCACGAGGATCCCTTCTTTTATTCGATGTCTGATGAAGTGATATTTTCTGTCAATGTGTCTGGATCTCCCATGATCTCTTGGTTCCTTGGCTAAGGCAACCGCACTATTGCTGTCACAGAAAATCTCCATTGGCTCTTTTATAGCTGGTACAACTTAAAGGTCTCCGATGAAGTTCTTTAGCCATATAGCCTCCTTTGCTGCCTCGCTTGCTGCTATATACTCTGATTCACAAGTCGAATCAGCCACTGTCTCCTGCTTGGAACTCTTCCAAGTGATTGCTCCTCCGTTTAGAGTAAAGACCCAGCCTGACTGAGAGCGGAAATTATCCCTATCAGTCTGGAAGCTAGCATCACTATACCCTACAGCTCTCAAGTCATCACTCCCACCGAAGGTAAGGACCCAGTCCTTAGTCCTTCGCTGGTACTTGACGATATTCTTTACCGCAGTCCAGTGTTCCTTGCCAGGGTTCGCCTGATACCTGCTAACCATGCTCAAAGCAAAGGCTACATCAGGTCGAGTACACGTCATGGCATACATGATCGATCCTACAGCTGAAGCATAAGGAAGTCGACTCATTTCTGCTATCTCAGCCTCAGTACTAGGGCTTTGTGTCTTACTCAATCTGGCGTTACAGTGAATGGGTAACTCACCTTTCTTGGAGTTATGCATGTTGAATCTTTTCAACACTTTGTCCAAGTAGGTACTTTGACTAAGTCCAATTAACCTTTTACTCCTGTTTCTTAAAATCTTTATCCCTAGGATATAGGCGGCTTCACCAAGGTCCTTCATAGCGAAACACTTCCCAAGCCAGGACTTTACTTCCTACAGGGTTGGGATGTCATTTCCTATGAGTAGTATGCTATCCACATACAGTACCAAAAAACTGATTATGCTCTCACTAGCCTTGATATAGATGCAAGATTCATCTTCACTCCTTGAAAAGCCAAATTCCTTGACTTTCTCATCAAAACAAAGATTCCACCTGCGAGGTGCCTGTTTCAATCCATAAATGGATTTCTCGAGTTTACACACTCTATTGGGGTACTCTGTACTGACAAAACCCTCTGGCTGAACCATGTAAACATCCTCAGCCAACTTTCCATTAAGGAAAGCGGTTTTGACATCCATTTGCCATATTTCATAGTCATGAAATGTAGCTATGGCTAACAGAACCCTAATAGACTTTATCTTGGCCACTGGTGAAAAGGTTTCATCATAATCAACTCCCGGAGTTTGAGAATAACCTTTTGCAACCAGTCGTGCCTTATAAGTGTGTACATTACCATCCATGTCGGTCTTCTTCTTGAAGATCCATTTGCACCCTACAGTCTTACGACCAGGTACATTCTCAACCAAGTTCCAAACTTGATTGTCATACATGGATTGTATCTCGCTATCCATGGCATCTTTCCATTTAGCAGCCTCAGGGCCTGTCATGGCTTCCGTGTAGCTGTTAGGTTCATCCAGACCTACTAGTGTCTCATCACTAATAAGTGTCTCACCTTCTGCAATAATATGGAAGCCATAATAATGCTCAGGTGCATTCCTAACTCTCGTGGAACGCCTCAGAGGTACAGGCACATCAACTGGCTCAACAGGAGTTTCCGCCTCAAGTTGAGGACTAGTGTTTGAAGTTCCTTCACCGCTTGACTCTTAAATTTCTTCAAGATCAATTTGCCTCCCACTGTCTCCTTGGCTTATAAATTCTCTTTCTCGAAAGACTCCTCTTCTTTCTACAAAGACCACATTATCACTAGGTCTGTAGAAGAGGTAACCAAAGGATTGTTGTGGGTAGCCGATGAAAATACACCTCTCGCTTTGAGGTTCGAGCTTATCATGAGTCTCGCGTCTCACGAAAGCCTCACAACCCCAAATCTTGATGTGGTCTAGCTTAGGTACTTTACCAGTCCACATCTCGTGAGGAGTTTTGGCAACTTTCTTTGTAGGGACAAGATTAAGAATATGGGCGGCAGTCTCTAAGGCATACCCCCAGAATGAGATTGGTAGCGTAGCTCGACTCATCATGGAACGAACCATATCCAACAAGGTTCGATTACGCCTCTCAGCCACACCATTCAACTGTGGTGTCCTAGGAGGTGTCAATTGTGAGACAATCCCACATTCCCTAAGATAGTCGAGGAACTCTGAACTAAGATACTCACCTCCTCGATCGGATCGAAGCATCTTAATGTTCCTGCCCAATTGATTCTCGACTTCCTGTTTAAATTCCTTAAACATCTCGAAAGTCTCTGACTTATGCTTGATTAAGTAGACATATCCATATCTACTGTAATCATCAGTAAAAGTCAAATAATAACGATTAGCATCCTTTGTGGCATGTTTGAATGGTCCACACACATCCGTGTGTACAAGTCCAACAAACCTTCACCCCTCTCACACGAGCCTGTGAAGGGTGACTTTGTCATTTTTCCAAGTAAGCATGATTCGCAACTATCATCTGACTTTAGGTCAAACGACTCCAAGACTCCATCCTTTTGGAGTTGGCCTATGCGTTTCTTGCTTATATGTCCAAGACGACAATGCCATAATGATGCTTTATCCAAGTTATTATGATTAGTAGAATCAATACACAAAACATTATTTCCTAAGTTATCTACAATAGATACAGCTTCATACACACCATCACAAGGTAATGCTTTAAAATAAAAAACATTATTATAGAAAACATCAATAGAACCAACTTCATTATTAAATGAAAAGGTAAACCCTTGTTTGTACAAAGCATGAAAGGAAATAATATTTCTTGCCATTCCTGGCGAATAACAACATTTATTCAAATCTAAATTAAACCCGCTACTTAGCGATAAAGTATAAACTCCAATCTTGGTGACAGGTGAAGCTTTCCTATTCCCCATGATCAAGTTTATTCTTCCTTGCTCCACATTCTCACTTCTTCTTAGTCCCTGCAAGTCACAACAAATATGAATACCACAACCGGTATCAAGGACCCAAGATTTAGAATGGGGTGAGTTATTAGATAAGATAGTGTAAATACCTGCATGGTTGGGTTTGACTTTCCCATCCTTCACATCTTGCTGGTACTTTGGGCAGTTCCGCTTCCAATGTGCCTTTTCATGGCAATAGAAGCATTCAACCTCTTTTGGGTCAGAAGAAGGAGTGATGAAACCTTTCTTGGTTCCACTTGAAGAAGAGCCATCAAGGGTCCGAGCCTTGGTACCCTTCGAGGATCTCTTTCTCTTCGTCCCTCGACTTTTTCCAATTGCCAAAACCGGAGTTGAGTTTGGAGTAGGAGTGATAGCAACCGACATCCCCTTAAGACCTGATTCTACGGTCTTGAGAAGTCCCTGAAGTTTGCTGAGTGTGACCTCTTCCTTATTCATGTGATATGTCATGCGGAATTGATCATAGCACGATGGTAAGGAATGCAAAATGATATCTATTGCAAGATCCTCAGGGAAGTTCACATTAAGCTTCAGCAAACGATCCACATACCTTTGCATTTTCTACATGTGGCTCGTGACGGATTCCCCGTCCTTCATCATGGTTGTTATCATGGAGCAAATGATTTCATACCTCTCTTGTCTTGCACTTTGATGGTATCTTTCCATCAAATCTTGGTGCATTTCATAAGGGTAGAAATCCTCATAAGACTTTTGGAGTTCCGCTGTCATCGTGGCCATCATGATGCAAGCCACTTTCGTAGCATCCCATTCATGTGCCCGAAAGTCAGTGATCTCCTGAGGAGTTGCAGTGGTCTCATCAATCTCCTTAAGCTCCTTGTCAAGGACATATTCTTTGTCCTCGTAGCGGGTAATCATCCTGGTGTTTCTGATCCACTCATTGAAGTTGGATCCATCAAAGGTGACTTTCCCACACAAGTTCATAAGGGTAAAGGAGCCATGAGGATTCGAGCCAGAAGCAGCATTGCTTGAAGACATATGAAAAGAAGAGAACAAGATTAGTTTAGATATAAGAGAGTCCTTAATAAAACACCCAAATGTAATATTAAGGCTAGGATCCAATCACAATATAATATAACTTAGAAGAGGTTAGCCGTAATCTAAGCTATACCATATTTGAAAGGTAGGTGAATGACGATTCACCAATTTCCACCACGAAAAGCGAAACATTTAAGTATTAGGTTTTTTATTGGTTCTTAGAAATTCCTAGATTCTTTGAGAATCAATGAACTTTTTCAAAGGCATGTTTCAATCTCGAGTGTGCCCTCCAAGTTTTGTGACTGCGATGCCTAGGATCACAAAACGAGGTGTGAAGTAACCATGCAAATCACTTGGTACCCTTAAGGTTTATCACTCAATCGATGTGCCGGTAAACCACACACGCTCCATCGATACTATAATAAACCCTAAGTCACCCTTTACCTACCTTGTTAAGTCCAAGTTAGTGTGTCGGTTAACCACACACGCTCCACCAACGACTTAATCAAAGTGTAAAGTGTGATTTCATGGATTAGCACCTTATTCACATTTTTCCTAAAGTAACTAAGATTGGGAATTTAATAAAACATTTAGTTACTTTATAATATTCATCATACTTTAAATGAGAATTTATAAGTCCTTGTCTTACCCGTTCGGCTAACGACCCTCCACCAGTCAAGCAAGCGGTGGGTGAGAGTGGACACCCATTAAGTCACCATTTTATAGGCAACAACCTTATACCCACCTTATAGACCGGCTTCGTGAATGAGGCATACTAGCGGTAAGACGACTTTGTTCTTATACATATATATATATATATATATATATATATATATATATATATATATATATATATATAATTATTAAATCATAATAATATAAGTATAAGGGTTGAATTTTAACTTTTAAAATTCTAAGGGTTGGAACTAAAGTTCTAACTTGACTTTACTTGTTCCAAAACTTGAGGGCAAGTTTTGTAAACTTTCAAAACTTTTCATTTCTTGTAACTTATGAGTTTAATAGAGTAATAAAATGAAGACTCTTCACTTTTCTAACTCTTGTGTTCTTTTAATGGTTTTCAATCCAAGAGACTTTTGGTTTTCCATAACTTGAGGACAAGTTATGGACTCCATTAAATCACATTATGATCAAGAATTAATCTACCACATAAGTTACAAATAATTCCTATGATCATCTAAACATCATAAGAACAAGATCATGAACATGAACACTTTCATATATCAAAATCACACTTAATCTTTGTAATTTTGATAACTAGTTGTTGTAAATGAAGACATTACACCATCTAAAACAAGTTTTCAAGTACCAAAACAGTTTAGGGTAATGTTTCTAATCCATTTCCAGCAACTAAAGTCGAAAATCTGCACTCTGTTGACCCTACTCGCCGAGTGCATGAACCTACTCGGCGAGTAGGTTGAAGATACAAGTGAACTTGGCGAGTCCCCCCATGGACTCGGCGAGTTCAGCAGTCAAACAACAAGTTTTTCGACTTTTCCAAGCATATTGCAACAAGTATCAAACAAACAAGCCTAGGCTCTGATACCACTGATGGGTTTTGAGCATTCTAACACTTCCTAAGGGTACATGCAACCCTAATAAACCTTGGATCTATGTTTGTCTAAGATACATGCAAATAATTATTTTTCCAAGGCTTATATCCTAACTAGCATGGCATGGGGAACATGAATCCAATAAAGCTAGTAGAAACACTTACCTTGTGGTTGTAGTTGATTGCTTGGAGTTTTAGAGCCTAGCACCAATAGTGTGGATGCCTCAAGTGGAAATCACAAATCACCACAAACTTGGAACTTTGAGAGAATAGTCACTACAATCTTGAAATCGGCCCTCACCTCAACAAGTGTCAACTAGTGTGATTTCAAGAACCAAAGCCTCCTTTATTAAGTGTAATGGATTAGGGTTACTTCCATGTAAACCCTAATACCTATGTCTCTTCATTTCCATGAGATCCATGGGTTAAAGCTCCATGGAGTATCCATGGACTTCTCCATGCAAGCCTAGCCCATTCCAAATAAGCATAAGCCCACACTATATAAATATAGAAGCCCATATTTAATTAGTAACATCTTTGATCTTTAAATTAATCCTAGATTAATTATAGATCACTACTAATTAAATAATATGATTTTATATTAATATATTAGAACTTATAATATATTAATAAATCATAACTTGTACTATTCTCAAATATTATCCATAAATTGTTCGGGTGAAGTGCAACCCAAATGGACCATGCCGGGTCGGGTCAAGTACATAACAAATATAGTTATGGACTTAGACACTATATCCAACACATATTTGTAGATATAAAAATACATATATGGTTTAAGTCATTTAAAACCTATATAAAACATTCATCCAACACCCATCTCAAGTAAACAAACAATATATAAACATATAGCACGTATTTCATAGAAAATACTTCATATCTATGTCTAGAAGAAAGTAACTACACACTCACTTGATCAGAAGATGATCGGACAATACTACGGCTTGTAGAAGTAGTATTATTCGGTAGATCTAGAAGATCTTCACACACCAGGCTTCTCGTAATCAGAGCTTCGACTCGGAAACTCTTTTCTTCTTTAGATCTTTAGTGCTTCGGGACTCCCTTTGGGTCTCGGGATAATACCGGGGCTTCAGGGTGTTAAAATAGGGCTTAGAGAGAGTATCGGGAGTGGGAGAGTAAGAAATGAACAACCAAACATGGATGACCCTTGATTTCTATTTATAGGGTGAATTTTCTGGGTTCACCTCGTGAATTTCTAATATTCACCTTCTGAGCTAGGCTCACCTCGTGAGCTACATATGCTCACCTCGTGAGCTTGATACGTCATTGCGTTTGTCATGGCCACTTGCCCTGGAAGACGTCCATCATCTGTTCACCTCGTGAACTACATAAGTTCACCTCGTGAGCTCTGACACAGCCTTAGGGTTCACGCCCCGAACAATAGATATTCATAACTTTCGCATACGAGCTCCGTTTTCAACGTTCTTTAGATCCACACGTAGGTAAGATTATACTCTAGAACTCTCGTTTAGACTCCATTGGCTAATTTTGAGTTTATTTTTAATATATTATTTTTAGTAGGCTGGGAGAGGAAAACTCTGTTATAAATTCATAACTGCTTCATCCGACGTCCGTTTTCGTCTGTATTTTTAACGTTGCTCTACCATTGACGAGATCTTCAATTCTCGTTTAGATTATTTTGGCTAAAAACCGCTCGATCTCAAAGTCGAATTTCGGGCTGCATACTGCTAAGCTGAAACATAGAAAAATCATAACTTCCTTATACGAAGTCAGATTTGGATGTTCTTTTTATATATGCTCTCGGTTTAACGTATTCTATGACTTTCATTTAGATCGCTAAGGCCAAATATCGCTCTAACGTAAATTCACTATTTACGTTGCGTTGTGTCGTGCCGGTTCTACCGCGAAACTTCGACAGGTCATAACTTCTTCGTTATAACTCGGATTTCAACGTTCTTTATATGTACGAAATCCTTGTAACATATAGTACAACTTAGTTAAGATTATTCATTCTAAATAATCTTCTATCAAAAATTCATTTTTGACGATTAACGTCTCCAAATTTAATAGCCCGGATCTACAGGCATTACATGACAACTTCGACATTATCATAAACTGCAAATCAGCAAAAGAGATCTGGGATGTTCTCAAAAACCTATATGAGGGCATAGAACAAGATCAAGATAAGAAGCTCACAACCACACTCAATGAGTTCAACAGTTTCAAAGCTCATACTGGCGAAAGTTTGGAAGACTCCTTCAAAAGATTCAAACTGATTGTCACTAAGTTATCTAATGTTGGCACGGTCCGAACTAACGATGAGACAAATCTTCATTTTCTCAATGGTTTGGGAAGACACTGGACTACTGCTAAAATGATAGTCCAAGGAGATAGAAAAAATTCATTCTTTATCTCTTTACAAGCTTTACGAGGAACTGCAAGCACAAGAATCCACTATATGCAAAGATTGTGCTGACTTCGGAGGACCACTTGCTCTTATAGCACAAGTTCGACATGCTTAATCCTACTCTCCCTCGTATGACAATCCTCCGCAGTCATATGAAGCTGACTCATAGTATGATGATGAAGAAGAGTTTCTGAAGGCTATTGCTCTTGTCAGCCAACAATTCAACCGACTACTACCTCATTCTTTTCATAAGAATCAGCAGTTCAACAAACCTCCATTCAACCGAAACTTCAACACTCAGAATAATCACTCTCGATATCCCAAAAGTTCTCACCCACCACCGCAACCTTAGACTACTCACCCAAAAGAAGCACTGAAGCCCATCAATCCAATTGACTCTGGTACCTCTTTAGAAAATAAAAGTTATGTTGTAATTTGTCACAAGTGCAATAAGGAGAATCATTTTGCAAAAGACTGTAAGGCTAGCATAGTGAAAGATAGAGCATTCTACCTTAGAATGGCTCAAGAATTGAAGGAAAAGGAAAAGGAAAGGGCATACGTAGCCCATGTAAAAAGAGACCATCAAGTTTGGTCATCTGGAGATGAAGACGAAGACACCAGCAACATCAAAGGAAAGGCAAGATTTGCATGCTGGCACCTACGGATGATGATGAGTCTACAAAGTTGGAATAGAACTACTGCTACATGATAAAGGATAGAACTCTAAGCATCGTCGAATAGGTAAAACTCATGATTCAAACTCTAAACTATAGCATGCGTGACTGTCAACCCTTCTTAGACAATCTTAATGACACATGTGTTGTCGTACTTACAGACTAAAACAAAGCTCTAGATGAGAAGACTATAGTGTCCCAAGAGATGTTTCATGTAAGAGGACGACAGGATAACAAAAGACTCAAAGTAGCTATGTTAGAAAAAGACCTTGCATTAGAGAAAAATGCAAGAATGTTGAGTGAAACACAACTAGAAATAGCTTTGAACCAAAGAGATTTAGCTTAGAGTGAAATTGTACCTTTAAAACTATTAATAGAAAAACCATTCAATAAAAGTGAAGGTATTGAAAATTTGGTGAACAATGGAACTGTAGATAACACCTATAATTGGGGTTGGTCAAATGGATATCCTACCGCAAAGGATTCCTCACCCTGATTTAACAAAGATCGACTTTATGTCCCTCCTAACCGAGAGTTCCATTTCCCAGTCAATGAGAAAACCTTTCCCGAAGACATCAGAACACACTTCGATCGACTTCATAATCTAAGTACCATCTGTGTCATTGAGGAAATTTTGCCTGAATTTTTGGGTCACTCAAGTGTTCAAATTCCTAATTCTCAAACTTCATCAGTTTTTGATGAGGAAATTGTCATAGAAAGCTCAGAAGTCTTAGTGGACTTTCCATCTTTTCCTACAGACCGCAGTATATCTCACTGCAGTCATGAACCACAAAAGTCTCACAGAAGTCCCACAGATGTCCCAACTCAGTCCTATTCTACGGTATTCAAATCATCTTTACCGCACTCCTCAATAAAAAGATCAGTGACTCTTCAGTCGATTCATCATTGAATACCCATAGAAATCTTTGAATTAGGTCAATGTTCTCAAAGTCCCTAATCTTCTAGATTAGATGAATCTTGCCCTTGTTTTCAAAAAACTTCAAGGGTCTCCAGGAAACCGCAGCTAAACACCAATGACTGCGGTTCTCCAAAAACCGATGCTAAAAAGGCTTTCAAAGAGGAAATTCGATCCCGAGGCAAAAATCGGGAAATCTCTTCAAAAAACAGAAAACATGTCAGATTTCTTAAATCTAAGAGTCTAGAAAAGTTTATTTTCTCACATTATTTTTCAAAAAACTCTCCAATCAAGAAAACATACAAAAAGGAATGCACAGTTTCAACAGCCATTTCAAAAATATCTGACACAACCCAAAAAAGAGTTCAGTCTTTTCAAAGCAATGGTTTTCAAATCTATTCCTTAGATGACCCAAAATGTAAGCGGATTTTACCAACTCCAATACTTTTAATATCATGTCAAAGTTTTCAGAAATCACTCTCTAAGAAATCCTTTCGTACTCTTACTCTGTAAAACGTACTTTTTCATGTACCAACACCACTACTGTCCGACCTCATCACTCTTGGATTGCTCAAAAGCCTACCTCATCATTTAGACCACTGACCAAACAAAGTGTCAAGGTAAGTGACAAAATTTCGGCATGTCAGTGTAGTTGTCAAAAAGGTTCATCTCATGTGAAATCTGGTTCTTTTCAAAAACCTCGTACTTTTTCTAAAACTCGCAACACTCCAAAAGGTCACAAACACCCAGGAATAGGACTAAAAGTTGTCAAAAACCTTGTCCCTGCAACCTTGGTTCATGCATCAATCAAAAATTCATCCTTTATCCTAGGTTTCAAACTAGTTTGGATGCCTAAACTAACCGTGAAATTCTCAGGCCTTGTGCAAGGAGGAACAACAAGATGAACGGTTAATCGACAGTGCCTGCTCCTTACACATGACTGGAAGGTTGGAGTACCTTTGGGATTTTAGGCCAATTTGCAACGGTGGAAACGTCACATTCGGCAACAATGCGAATGGGATAATCTGAGGTTATGGTGTTCTTACTACGAGAAACTTCTCTATCCAAAAGGTTGCTTATGTGGAAAGCCTTAAACACAATGTCATTGGTGTCGGCCAGTTGTGTAAAGCAGGTCATAGGGTTGAATTTGACAATGAGTACTGCTATCTCATGACCAGCGATAGAAGAGCTTGTTTGATCAAATCCAAGTCCGAAGGAGCCATGTATCCTCTGGATGTCTCTCTATTAATTGGGAAACCGCAGCTATGCTTTCTATCCAAAGTAGTTTATGAAGTCAACTGGCTATGGCACCGCAAGCTAGCCCATCTTACTTTCAGATATATCAACAATCCAGTAACCGGAGAGCTCGTCCGAGGTCTCCCAATTCTCAAATTCAGCAATGATACACTCTGTCCTGCATGTGAATGTGGCAAGCAATCAAAGGCAATTCATCCCATTATAATTGATTCCTCAATCTATGAACCTCTAGAACTTCTGCATATTGATCTCTACGATCCATCTACCATAGCCAGTCTTCATCACAAAACATGCATATTGGTTATAGTTGATGACTTCGCTCGTTTCACCTGGGTGTTCTTCCTAAGACTCAAATCTGAAACTCCACAGATACTAATAAATTTTATCAAAGAAATTGAACTTCAGATCAAGTTACTAGTACGCCTCATCCAAAGTGATAATGGAACTAAGTTTACTACTCATCTCTTAAATAGTTTCTTGGTTTCAAAAGGTAGCATTCACAACTTCTCAGCTCCATACATACCGCAGCAGAATGGAGTGGTAGAGCGAAGGAAACGGACTCTAGTAGAAGCAGCCAGATCTATGCTAAACTTCACAAACCTTCCTCTCTACTTCTAGGCCGAAGTAGTGGCAATTGCATACTTTGTTCAAAATCGAAGCATTGTTTGCAAGTGTCTTAGTAAAAATCCATATAAGGGACTTCACAACCACAAACCAAATGTCAGATTCTTCCATAGATTTGGTTGTAGATGTTTTGTGATCAACAATAGAGATCATCTTAATAAGTTCGTACCAAAGTCCGATGAAGGCATTTTTCTTGGCTACTCAACAAAAAAGGTAGCTTATAAGGTGCTTGTTAGACGCACAAGACTAATAGTCAAAAGTTTCGATGTCATATTCGATGACTATTACGTCCGTAACACCTTTCCATCAACAAAAACCAAAGCAATCCTAGAAAGTGATATTCCTGTCTCTTCGGGTCCACTAAACATAGTCGAAGTAAACTATGACGGTCTCTTTGACCCTATAGAAACAACCAAGTTATCTGAAGTCCTTGTGTCCCTGGAAGCTCAACAATAGCATGTTGACATATCTGGTCCATCTCTATTCAATGAAGTATCACTCAATACATCCACCTCGCCAGTTGAGGGGGAAATCTCCACTCCGTATCAAGTAACAACCATCGAGGTTGCAGTACTTGATGATGTAGCCCTCGTTCCTATCCGCATAGAATCCTTACCATCGAATGTTTCTTCTCACTCGGATGATGAAGACATAGAGAACATTGACACTGAACTAATCCAAGAATTATCACACTTCCCACAATCCAGGGGGAACCTTCTTAGGTTCAACGGGAACTCCCGTCTGCAATCCAAGGGGACCTTCATCATTTGTCCAAGGAAACTTAAATCCTACCTTTCCAATTCAAGACAATTCAGCAGGCTGCTCACATGTCCAAGGGGAACTGCTGTCCCTAACTGCAAAATCTTTAGATATTGTATATATTCCATGCACCGCATCCGCTGACCACCTTCAACCCCGTCTACACGTATGGACGAAGGACCACCCACCAGGTCAAATCATCGGAAACCCATCAGCAGGCATCTAAAATCGATCTTCACAAGACTTATCTGATCACTATCACTATGCAGCATTTATGTCTTAAGTCGAGCCCCGAACTATCAAATAAGCATTAATGGAGCCTGATGGGATAGCAGCAATGCAAGAAGAACTGGAAGAGTTTAAAAGAAAAAAAGTGTGGCAACTCGTTCCTAAGCCCAAAGGTCACACTATTGTTTGCACTAGATGGATGTACAAAAACAAATTGGATGAATCCAGTGCGGTAGTTCGAAACAAAGCAAGACTAGTCGCCAAGTGGTATAGTCAACTTGAAGGTGTTGATTACGACGAAACATACGCCCCAGTAGTAAGAATGGAAGCCATCCACATTTTCTTAGCATACATAGCTCATAAGAATATCAAGGTACATCAAATGGATGTGAAGAGTGCTTTTCTCAACGGTGAATTAAAAGAGGAGGTTTATCTTCAGCAACCTCCAGGCTTCAAATGTCTCGAATTCCCAGATCACTATTACAAGCTTGAAAAAGCTGTCTACGGTTTAAAGCAAGCCCCAAGCGCGTTGTACGAAACTCTCTCTGAATTTCTTGTCTGTTCCGGATACAAAAGAGGTGTGATTGATCCCACCTTATTTAAAAAGGAAAATGGTAATCACCTTATGCTTGTACAAATATATGTGGATGATATCATCTTCGGATCACCTGATCAGGGGATGGTGGATGAATTTGCATAGCTCGTGACTAACAAGTTCCAAATGAGCATGAATAGAGAGATTAATTTCTTTCTAGGACTTCAAGTGAAACAAGTCCCTTAAGGGATATTCATCCATCAAGAGAAATACACCATTGAACTACTGAAGAAATACTCAATGGACAACTGTTCCTCAGCCAAGGTCCCCATGGCCTTTGAAATTAACATTTCTGCTGATCCGTCCGGAGAATCAGTGGATCACAAAACTTATAGAGGAATAATTGGCTCGTTGATGTACCTCACCACAAGTCGACCAAACATTGTCTTTGCAACAGGAGTTTGTGCCAGATACCAAGCCGGTCCGAGAGTATCTCACATGATCGCAGCCAAACAGATTTTTAGATACTTAAAAGGCAGAAAATCTCTAGGTCTCTGGTATTTCGCAGGAAATGACTTCAGCCTACAAGCATTCACTGATGCGGATCATCCTGGATGTAGATTGGATAGAAAAAGAACTTTTGGTGGATGTCAATTTCTCGGAGGAATACTCGTCAGCTGGTCATCAAGGAAACAAAGTTGTGTCTCATTGTCTACCGCATAAGCTGAATATGTGGCAGCAACCAACTATTGCTCACAAGTCTTGTGGATGAAAACGCAGCTTATGGACTACAGATACAGGATCCTGTAGATACCGATTTACTATGACTCAGAGAGTGCCATAGCGATTTCTCATAATCCTATTCATCACTCCAAAACAAAGCATATTGAGCTACAGTACCACTTCATTAAAGATCACATCCTGAAAGGTAACATTGAACTAATTTTTGTCCATACTCATGAAGAGATTGATGATGTATTGACAAAGGCACTTGACTCTACAAAACTCAGCAGTTTCTTACAAATGTTAGGAATGATGAATCCGGATCCGCAATTGTTCTTGAATTGATAGGTATTGCAGACCACTCTTGGTCATGATTGCGGTCCTAACTAAATATATCTATCTTACATACTTATGGTATATCTTGTATACTGTAGTACATCCTTTGTACCATAATATACAACATATACCGTAACAATATATCATATTTATATTTCAAGGGTCCTTATTGATTATTATTTATGATTGTGTTTAAGTTTTCTTCTCAGTTTCTCCTACTGCAGTTGTCTAACCACTCATCCGCAATGAAACGTTCATCCGCAATAAGGTCTCCATCCACAATGAAGATTCAAACCGCAATCTTTCTATCAAACTTTCAAGTACCTCATAAATTGTTGGAACATTGTGTGCTATTTAATGATCCTTCATTAAAAAAACATTCTAAAAAATATTCATTTTGTCACTCACAATCGTTTCAGTTTCTCTTTTCAAGTAAACCTTTTGTAAGCCTATTTTAGGTGTGATGCCAAAATAAAACAGTTTCCAATAAAAGAAATCTTTTTAGAAAATCTTTTCCTTAAACTGTCTTTTCCTCTTACCCCCAAAGTGTCACATCCATTACAAATTCCACCTTTTGTTCAACGGAATATCGCGCCTCACCACACGTTCCTTGAACATGGGATATTGGGCCTGACATTTCATTAAATGCTTATATTTGAAAATAACAAAAAAAACTTTTAGTTAGTTATCTTGTGGCTGATAATGTTTTTCTTAACCTTTAATAAAAACAAAGGTTTTTATCCTTAACCACCTTTCTTTAGGGTAAAAACAATAACCTATTGGAATTTGCTACTATAAAAACCTTTTTCCTTCTCCAAGAGAGTTTTATGCTCTCTGATCCCTCAAGACGAACAACTTCATCTTCTTCCCCCTTAAAACTCAAGTTTTTTCTGCAAGTTCTTCAACTTTTTTTCAAAATGGTGAAATCAGGAATTTCCAAGAAACAATCAAAGGCATCTCTCTCTGCTCAACCCACTGGTTCCGATTCTGCTACACGGAACCAATCACCTACCAGTGCATCTAGCAATTTTAGGGCAGTCTTTGATGACCATCCCTCCTATAATGACTCAATTCCCCTTATGATCAAGTTCATCTCCAATAATCCTCTATTTGGACAATTCGACACAATCACTGATGTGGTTCCCACCTCCACATTGTTCAAATGTGCCTTTTCTGCACATCGTCCTCTCAACAATCTTCAAGAAGTTCATCTGAACTTAATAGATGAATCTTTGGTCATCTTCACCAAAGACAAGTTTCCTGCTGCAATCAATTTACTAATGCATCCCTCAACAAAGTTCTTCTCACCCAGTGTTACAGACATCACCTCCACCTTGTACCAAATGGGATACCAGAAGCAGATCAAGGGCATAAGAGAGTTCAAGAAGAATCAACTGCATGTGGTATGACAATTTGTATACCACTTTGTGATTTGCAGTTTGGCTGGACGAACCAGAGGCACAAACAACATGGGCCTCAAACTACTTGAACTCGTATGGAGCATCTTCACTGGCCAGGACGTTAAGTACAGTCAAATTCTTTAGGATGATTTCCTTCAGTATATCCCTAAGGAAAGTCCAAAAGAAAACCCTACGTAGCTTACTTTTGCACAGTTTTGGGCTCTCTACATTTCGAATCTTCACTCAGATGCCAAGATCAACATGGGCAACGACATCAACTTCTTCGTCACCCGCGATCTCAAAAGCTACACTCCTTCTAAAGATCAGTATATTTTTAGACGTATCAGACACTTGTCCATTCACATCCTGACTATGGTTGGACTCGAGACCAACTAGTCATGGATCACATCGAGGCTACAAAAGGTATTGCTCCATACCTTTCTACCCTGCCTCTCCCAAGTCAAAACATATTAGCCTCAACCACACCCAATCAACCAAAGCAGTCCATTGTTCCCTCTTCAACTACTCTATCCAATGCCTCAAGGCTCAAACAATTAGTTTCTCCTATGAAGGACCCCACAACAAAGGAAGAACATAAACCACGGGTGAAACTCCCAGGAGGCATAAAGCATCCAAGAAAGGTGAAGCTCCAAAGAAGCAAAACCCTCAAAGAAGCGAAAAATCCAACAAGTTGTATCATTAGAAAATGACTCCCAATCCAATCAATATTCAGATGATCCCGACGAATCTGCTCCTATTGCTATTCTCAAGAAAAGAGAAACCAAATCCTCTAGCCGAATGCGTGACCGGACCGGTACCGAAGTCTCTCAAAAGGCTCCGATAGTCCTTGGGGTGCCCGCGGAACCATTTCATACTACCCTATTCAGCCACTCGAACACAGCAAGTGTAAACGTTTCACCTCAACGTGGAGACTCACCCCTAACTAGATATGTGACAACCCGATATTTCCAGACAATGAAATGTAACACTAGTCAAATATTGGTAAAAATTTAACTTTCCTAAAATCTTATTTGGGTTAAATAAAGTGGTAGGAATCGTTTTAAGGTTTTCGTGCATATAAAGAACGCTAAAATCCGAGTTATAACGAAGAAGTAATGACCACTCTAAGATTCACAGCAAAAATCGGCAACACTGAAAGACATAAAACGCGAAGTTTCAATACAATAATTTTTAGCCTTAGGAATCTAAATGAAAGTTTTAGATATCCCAAAACTGTAAGCATACATAAAAAGAATTCCCAAATCTTACTTCATATGAGGAAGTTATGATTTTTCAAAGTTTAAGACATAGCAGTAGACATCTAAAAACTCGAAATTGAGATCGAGCGGCTTTTTGCCAACATGACCTAAAAGAGAATCGAAGATCTGATCAATGGTATTACAACGGTAAAAAGTCTGGCAAAAACAGACATCGGATGAAGGAGTTACGGAATTTTAACGGACTTTTCATGTCCCGGCCTATTAAAAATATAATATTAAAAATAAAATCAAAATTTGCCGACGGAGTCTAAACGAAAGTTGTAGATCGTAGTCTCACCTACGCGTGGATATAAAGAACGTCGAAAACGGAGTTTGTATGAGAAAGATATGAATCTTTGAAGTTTACTAAATAATTAAAATATAAATTTAATTTAAAATCCGGTATTATCCGAAGGAGGAGTCATCGGACCAATCCGAGTTATGCCCAGCGTACTCGGATGCTAGGCTCCAGGTCGTCCATGTCGCTTTGATGCTTCGTCCAAGGATGTGGTAAGCGATGACGTTGTGTACACCCAGCGTACCCTCGCTAGTACGCCCCGCGTACGCGAGGCTTTCAACCCCTATAAAAGGGATGCGAGGATGCTGGCCATTTTTGCTCAATTCTTCTCTCTCTCGCGATGAAGATCTGCGTTTAAGCCCTCGGAGACATCCCGAAGTTCCGGTTTCATATCCAAGTTGGAAAGGAAGTTTTTCGCTCCCGAGATTCCTGAGAAACCCGAGAAATCCGCATTCTCGAGTAGAAGTTCTGGTCGGTTTTTCGTCTCGCTTTCTTCAATCAATCAGGTGAGTTCATACCCCTGCAATTATATTTTTCAAATACTTTATAAATGCTTTTATACACTTTTAAGGGGGGCGGGGAATACAAGTACACATACGATTAAACTCGTACGAAAAACATCAATCTTTTGCTATACTGGTTGTTAATTAATCAATCATATGGGATTTATAACTAGTATACAAATGGATTTACTACACGTTTAGTAGTTTTACCAAACATATTATTTCAAATGACTTTCTTAAACGTTTTTACATGTTTAAAACTCTTTATCAAATTGTCTTACATACTATAAGTTCCTTTCAAACATTGTTACAAAGGTGTTTTCAAACAAAGCTTTTCCTTATACTTAAACGGTCTTATCAAACAAAATGCTTTCAATCGTTTTATAAACTGACATCAAGTCGATCTTTTCTTAGATATTAATCTTTTTCAAAGGTTTTACAAAACTTCTTTTATGCTTTTATATTATCAAATGCATGCCCATATATGTATAGTTATATAAGCAATGTTTGAAGGACTTAGGGAGGCTAACTCACTCAATTTCCTTTTCCTCGTTAGGATGTGGCTATGGGATATCAGTTATCTGTCCGAATGTCGTCTAAATATTAGTTATATATCATGTGTACATATGTAGACATAAAAGTTTTCCTCAGTCAGTTTAGTACCTTTGGGTAGCAAAGGTATACTTCAGGTTATACACGTACATTACTAGTCACTATAATAGGTATAGTTAAGAGATACTATTTACCATTCCATGTACAAGGTATCACACAAGAGTCAGTTCATTCATGAGTCTATACAATACATTACATGCTACATGAATACCTTCACATATATATGCTTACATGAGTACATTTACATAGATATGCTTACATGAGTACATTTACATAGATACGCTTACATGAGTACATTTACATAGATACACTTACATGAGTATATTTACATAGATACGCTTACATAGATACGTTTACATTGATACGTTTACAGAGATACGCTTACATGAACACGTCTACATTAATACGTTTAATAGATACTATTAAATAGGATCTGTTACAAACATTTCGGGACTTACCATTCCACACCCGAAGCTGTTACCTACAGAAGGGAAAAGGAGCATCGATGAGTGTCCACGGTTGTACTGTTCGGCGAGTTTCCATGCCGTGAATATCCTAATGTAAAAGGATACATCCTTAGTTATTATATTATTCTCCTTCCTTTAGTTTGTGACACATTCACATGAACGAAGAGGTATGGTATATTTGATCTAGATAAACTATTTTTCCTTATTACCTTTATATTGTGACTCATACACATAATCGACGAGGTAGACTATAATTTTTATAATAATAGTTAAACATGGAAAAACCGTCACATTTACAGTGATGCTTGCTTTCAAAATAGTCGAGTCTTGGTAGAAGACTACTTTTATACTAGTAGGAAATATATGATTTTTTAGGGTTTTCAAACGTTTACAATTACTTACAAACATTTTCCAACTTTTTCCAAATGTTTACAATTCTTTACTTTATAATTTTTATGAATCAAAGACACATTAATACTTATGAATTCACCAGCTTTATTGCTGATACTCGCTTTCAAAATAAACTTGTATTCTCAGGTCACAAATAGACAGGTACGACGACCAAGTTTTGTGAAGACGGAGAAATCAAGACTCCTCTTTTATTTTGATTATTTATTATGTTGTCTTATACTATGAAAGAACACATTTGTAATTAAAATTATACTATTAATGGAATGGATGATGTTGTTGCTTGTTTACTACTTTACACTGTTGTGATACATTACATGATGTCCTCCACCCCAGAACGTTTCTGCCGTTCTCGGTTTTGGTGTGTGACAGATTGGTATCAGAGCATTGTTTATAGTGAATTGAGTGTATCAACCCATAAAAGATATACGAACTATAAACACAATGGGATTAAAATACTCTGACCAAGAGTTTATACTTTTAAATAATAAAATATTTAACTAAGTATACGTGCCTGCATTCATACTAAAATCCGTGTCACAATGACAAGTGTTGGATTAGTGTCTAAGTCCATAACTATTTTGGTATGTACTCGACCCGATGGTGCATGGTCCTTTTGGGTTGCCTTCACCAAAGCAAATTGATAGGATGAATTATTGAGAGAAAGGATTAAATATGATTTATTAATATATTATGGGAATAATATATTAAAGGAGAAATCATATTGGTTAATTAATATTAATCAATAATTAATTGGTAATTAGTTTTGTGACTAAAAGAGATTAATTAAACATAAGGGACTGGAATTGTAATTATAAGATAATTGCAATTTGGGCCATGGATTGCCTTATATTATAAGGTGGACGAATTCTATGGGGGGAAGCCCATATGAAATCGTCCAAGGCCTTAAGGAAAAGGCTCCATGGGTTTCTTAGGGCTTAAGCATCCAAATTAGGGTTTCCTTGTTAGATAACCCTAATTGCCTCCTATATAAAGATATCCCTTATGACCAAAAACGTGGCTAAGACTTATCTAGGGTTTGTAGACGATTTTGGGCAGCCTCTATCCTCTCTCCTCTTCATCCTCTTGCTTATAATGTTTGTGAACCATTAGAGGAGTGACACTTGTGACACTAAGCATCCCAAAGTCAATACATTAGAGAAACCTTAATCCAAGCATTAGGGTTTGTATGACCACATAGGATGTTCTTATGACCAAAACCCATCAGTGGTATCAGAGCCTAGATTGGTTTCTATTGTATTGATGCTTGATATGTTTGAAAAATTCATTTTTTTGGTTTCTGGAGGTTGGACTCGCCGAGTCCATAGCTGAACTCGCCGAGTCCATGTAGACTCGACGAGTCCAAGCTTGACTCGACGAGTCAACTCGTCAGATGGAGCATATTTCGCGATTTCTTGCTGTTTCTACTTATGGATAGTTTCCTTATCACACTAGATCAATATAAATCCGATTTTTTGATATATATGACTATATTCTTGATCTAATTGAAGATATTTATCAATTAATAAAATATTTTTTTCCCTTATGTGATAATTGATTAATTATTTTGATTAAATTGGTAAATTGTTTTGCAAGAAATCATTAAATAAATCAAATATGGATAATTATGTGATTAATTGTTAATTTAGATTATTTTTTATTTGATCCTTGTGTTATGAAAAGTTTCATATTTTCCCCTTTAGGTTTTATAGTTTAAATTTGAACCCAAAAGTTTTGTTGTTTTGAAATTTAAATAGTTAAAACCCTAATGTTATGAAAAAGGTTTCAAAACTTGCCCTCATGTTTTGGAATTTAAATTTTGCTTAAATAGTTTAATTTTGATGTATGTTTAAATTCTTAACCCTAATGTTTTGAAATGTTTCAAAACTTGCCCTCAAGTTTTGGAATTTAAAAGTTGATTAAAAGTTTAATTTAGGAATGTTAACTTCTAAAACCCTAGTATTGTTTTGAAAAGGTTCAAATCACACCCTTATGGTTTTATTAATCAATTAAGGTGTATAATTAAAAGAAGTTTAATAAATCCATAAAAGTTTAGGTTTACAATTTAATTGAATTAAAGGTATAATTGTTAAATTTAACCACATACTATTTTAAAAGTATTAAAATACACCCTATACTATATATAACATTAAAAGTCTAACATTATATACATGTATGAGTAAAAGTCAATCTTACCGTTAGTAGGCCTCATTCACGAAGCTGGTCTATAAGGGGTGTTTAAGGAAATTGCCTATAAAATGGCGATTGAATGGGTATCCACTCTTACCCACCGCACTCTTGACTAGTGGAGGGTCGTTAGCCGAACGGGTAGGATAGGACAAAACCTTCCATTATAAGTATAATGAAGTATAAAAGTAACTAAATGTTTTCATAAAATTCCCAATCTTAGTTACTTAGGCAAAAGTGAATTGATGCAACTCCATGAAATTACACTTTGTGCCCTTGCGAAGACGTTAGTGGAGCATGTGTGGTTAATCGGCACACTAAATGTTTCTAAGCAAAGGTAGCAAAGGGTGACTCAATGGTTGTCATAGTTCGGTGGAGCGTGTGTGGATTACCGGCACATCGAATAGGTGACTGTAACATGTGGGGGCACCATGTAGTTTGCATGGTTATTCACACCCGCTTTGTGATCCTCGGCATCCCAGTCACAAACAAGAGGGGCATATCGAGATTTAAACATGCCAATGAAAGTTCAATGAATCTCAAAGGATCTAGGAGTTTTCATAGATTTAAAACTTAAATTCTTTTTCGTTTTTCGTGGTGGAAATTAGTGAATCGTCATTCACTTACCTTCAAATGTTCTGCAATTTGGGTTACGGCATCCCTCTCCCGAGTTGTTGAATATTGTGTTGGGTCCTAGCCTTAGTATCTCATTTGGGTGATTTACTAAGGACTCAATCAATCAACTAACTTGAATTCATTTTTCTCCCATTTTATAGATGTCAAAGTTCGATAACTATGGTTTTCCCAAATCCCATGGAACAAGCATTCCACATGAAGATGGTATTCCACGACTCGATCGAGGAACAAGAAATCATGCTTCACTTCCTCCACCTCCTCCAATTATTCTCCCTAACCCACAAGTTCAAAAGCTTGAAAAGTTCATGATCACTCAAGCCCTTTTGGCAAGTAGACATAAAAAAGGAAAGTCGGTGTGTGCACACGTCCTAGGGATGAAATCACACATTGATAGGTTAAGAATGTTGGGATCCATTGTCTGTGAGGAGATCGTTGTTGATTAGGTTCTTCAGTCACTTCCTAAATCATATAGTGAGTTCGTAAGAGAGTACTATATGATGAACTGCGACGTGACCCTTATAGATCTCACCTATATGCTTATTGCTACTGAATCAGCAATGATTTGGCACAATAGAAAAGAAAAGTTGATCTGTGAATCTGCCTTCAAGACCTCTATGGATATAGACAATGGAAACGAAAGACATGCTATGATCGAAAAGTTTGATCATAAGAGAAAGGCAATGTCTGAAGTAGTTCCATGTCATGTTCCAAAAGAGTCAATTTGCTTTTATTGCCAAGAGACAGGCCATTGGAGACGAAGCTGCCCCATTTACCTAAGAGATCTAAGAGATGGGAGAGTCGAAAAGTATGGCTCTAATTTAGGTAAAATCCATTGACTAACACTTTTAAGCTTCATTCTAGATTCTGAATACATAATGTGATAAGATTACAATTGATGTGTTGTAGGATCGAAGAAAAGAAAGGAAGCTTTTGGGAAGAAGTGAGCAGAATCTAACCGTGAAGGAATGGATTTCGATCGCATTTCTCGAAGATTAGATTCTTGAGCTACTACTTAGAGTTAGAATTAGATCGCTAAGAAAAATATATTAGCATTGTTTTTCAATGAATTGCATTGTAAGGACAAAATTTTTCCGCAATAATATAAATTTTGATTTTATATTATTCATTTATCCTTGCAATGACGTATATGAAAAAATTGATGCTTGAATGTTTCTATAATGGATCTGGTTCTTATTATGTTATTTATGGAAAGTCAAGAGTTTACCAAATAGGGAGAGTTTCTCATCGCCCAAGTTTCAATTGGACAGAAACTTGGAATCATGCAACTTGGTTGCACGATGAATGAGAAATTTCACATTTGGAAATTAGACCAATTCATTGACAAAGTGTCAAGTGAAGGACTAGGAGATCAAATACACAAAGTTCCGTGTTGATCAAGTCAACCATAAGAGTAACAAAGATATTCGTCATGATTTGCTAAAGGTTTAGTAAATATGATTATACTTATAAGATTAAGTGTAATTCTGAATTGATTGAAAAGGTTTAAATCAATAGCAGAACGAATAAGAAGAATCAAGTAGGCTGAAAGATAAAAGTTTCTCCATTCTAAGAATAAGGGAGAGTACCTTTTATGCTTTATGATAGGTCTTAATGATTAAGAACCATATCTCAATTGATCCTCTAAGTAAGTCTTAGTACAATTGTATGTTTAAGAAGAGGAATCAAGGATTGAAGAAATGGTTAAACCAATAAGTCAATCATACTTCGTTCCAAAACAAGTCTTAAAGTTAAGATTGTGACATTGAGTGACAAGTATTTAGAAGGTTTATAACATTCATCAAATATGGAGAGTTGTGATGTCTTGGATAAGACAAAGACCAACTAGGACCAATTTATGAAGTGTTTTGATAAAAACTACACTAACTCTTGAATATTTGTTTGTCAAGAAATGTTTGTTGACAAGAGAATCTTATATGTCAAGGAGTCAGTGGGAGTCTTAATGGTCTAGAAAGGTTTCAAGAACAAATCAAATAAACATTATTGATCATCACTAGCACACGAGTTAAGGTTTACAACCTATTGTGTTGACATTATTTTGTTTCTGAGCTGTTCCAATTAAGTTAATTATGCATGTGAGTTCTATGAGTTCTCATTTTGAACGCATAAAAGGCAAGGCATCTTAATCAATGAAAGGTACATTGATAAGAAAGGGTGAGCTGCTTAACTACTTGGAAGACATGGTGGGCAGCTGTGCTACCATAAGGCAAGAAATCAAGATTAAGAAAGTTCGGTCCATATGAGTTTAAATTTGTCGTAAACTTTGGTTTTAACAAATTCACATGGATAGGAACACACACACCGTTTAAATCTAAGTGTCATAATATTTCCTCCTTCATGAAAATGATTGTGAGGAAATGCTTTCACTAAGAAAGATTTTAAGAAGATAGTGATTGTAAAATTGCATTCTCGAATTCGATTATGGTTATGGTATCCCTTTCCATAATTTGAATTGTGAGGTTTGGCAATTAGTCTTAATTGTTTAGACACACATATGAACTATCTAAGGGAAAAGTGTATAAGAAGCCTTGATAAAAGATTATCAAAGGACTAAGTATTAGAAACATGAACTTAAGAAAATCAATAAGTATTGTTTTTCTGAAAGTTAAGATGTTTATGAATACATGTCAAAGCTAGTGGGAGCATAAGTGTTATGTTTATAATAAACATCATGATAGTGGGAGCATAAATGTTATGATTGTATGATTATTAAGGAAAGTATTGCAAGGTTAGCAATATTAATTATAGAAAATAAGAGTCATACTTTGCAAAGTTGTAAGAGTTGAAAGGTTGTTTTGCTATAATTAAGGGAGAGAATATTATGCTTCATTTCAAATCTAAAGGCTTAGGTTGTGGAATGTTAATAAAATTTAGTCAAATGTACATAGTGTGTTCTTAAAATTTCGATGATGATTACGACATTCCTCTTCACAATTCGAATTTTAAGAACATAGCAAATAAAACATCATGCATCGTGTCCCATATGCTTCGGTATAGGATCGATTGCAAATGATTTAATATTTGACCATTCTAAAATTTTCCAAATGTCTAGCACATTTAGAGGGAAAAGGGACTAGAATCGGTTTTGACTAAAATAATTAAACAACTATCAAAGGACAATCCAAAGTTGGACGAGGATTGGTTGCTTGTGAGTAGTTGGAAGCATGGTATTGAATGGACCATATTGACCTTATTTTGAATAGATAAGATTATATTAAGAATGAGTTGTCATATGAAAAATATGGATGCGTGTCTATATTGGAAATTGAATATTGAAAAATCTATGACTAGATTAGAAACTTTTATCCAACAGGATGTTCAAAGGAATGTACTTTGAGTGAGAGACATCATATCTAAGGAATTATCTTGTAACAATCTCCGATAGAGGACTTTGTAATATCATTGGAAATAGTCTTTGTGACTTTGGTGCAGTGATATTACCAAAGGATCATTGCATAAAATGTTAGAATCTAGCATATTCTATAAGTAGCAAGAATTTGATATTCTTTCACTTATGGAAAAAGAATTTGGAGTTGTGAAATGAGAATGATTGGAAATGTGTTCAATGTGATCTATTTCACAAAGTAAGAACCATAGGTAAACAATGTGTGCATGCTAGGAGCATGGGACAAGTGTTGTAATTCAAGTAAGAAGTTGATTAACCGAAACGACAAATAATGAGTAATCAATATGGTGATAAATAAAAGGTGTTTTATTTATGCTCAAAGGTTTGGGGCCATATGGAATTAGTATTATTCTTGTGTTTCACATTTGTATGTTTTGACTTCCTGAATAATTTAATTGGTTAAGAACAGTTAAATTATTCAAACGGGCCACAGTTGTTCATATGTTGGAAGTAGATATGAAAGAAGACTGTCATGAATTGGTGTGTGGATTGTCTAAAGAGCATTAGACATAAGCAAATGTTTGCTGTAACGTTCATGAGTGCTTATGAATATGATTTGAGCATTGGATTAAACCCACGCTCACTTGGATCACTCCATGAATTGTATTACGAGTGATTAGTGAGACGATAACATCTTATATTCTTGAAACCGAGATGTGTGAGTTATATCTTGCGAATCGGTTGCACATTGATAATATGTAAACGTATTAGTAACTTGGTGTTATAAAACATATTGTTGTGTGTAATTCGGTGAGTGAGTGCAAGCGAGCATTGTATCAAAGTTTATCCGTTCCTTTTATCCAAAGTAGGATAAAAGCGATTTCTTTGGGCCCCTCGATGATTTAGTAATGACAAACGTAAATGCTCGGCCGGGCTAGGGCTAATTTGATTTGTTCAATCAGTCAGTCTTCATAAATCGGAATCGAGAAATAGTACAAAGGAGAATGATTAGAAATCATGTCTTACGATATCTAGAATGGAGGAATATATGATCCCTTATCTAAGGACACGCGTATCTGATAGGATCAGAGTTGACATCGGCTTTGGAAAGTTACGATTGCAGATCAGGATCTGAAGTCATACGCATAATAGTTATTAGACTTATCCAAGTGGGAGACTGTTGGATTAGTGTCTAAGTACATAACAATTTTGGTATGTACTTGACCCGATGGAGCATGGTCCTTTTGGGTTACCTTCACCAAAGCAACTTGATAGGATGAATTATGGAGAGAAAGGATTAAATATGATTTATTAATATATTATGGGAATAATATATTAAAGAAGAAATCATAGTTTTTAATTAATATTAGTCAATAATTAATTGGTAATTAGTTTTGTGACTAAAAGAGATTAATTAAACTTAAGGGACTGGAATTGTAATTATAAGATAATTGCAGTGTGGGCCATGGATTGCCTTATATTATAAGGTGGACGAATTCTATGGGGGAAGCCCATATGAAATCGTCCAAGGCCTTAAGGAAAAGGCTCCAGGGGTTGCTTAGGGCTTCAGCATCCAAATTAGGGTTTCCTTGTTAGATAACCCTAATTGCCTCCTATATAAAGAGATCCCTTATGACCAAAAACGTGGCTAAGACTTCTCTAGGGTTTGTAGACGGTTTTGGGCAGCCTCTATCCTCTCTCCTCTTCATCCTCTTGCTTATGGTGTTTTTGAACCATTAGAGGAGTGACACTTGTGACTCTAAGCATTCCAAAGTCAATACAAGGAGATTTGGGATTGTTATTGCTACATAACAATCAAGGTAACATTATAAACCTATTCTCATGTTAATATAATTACTTGAATACTAGAATTAGGGTTTATAGTCTTGGATAACTTGCATGTACAATAGAGAAACCTAGATCCAAGCATTAGGGTTTGTATGAGCACATTGGATGTTCTTCTGACCAAAACCTATCAACAAGAACAAAAGTATTACGATTGTTGAATATTATTGGTAAGCTCGGGGATAAATGGTCAGTCTTGGGAGTGGCATAGCCTGATCAAATATGCTGGTCCGAGGAGTGATTAGCACGTGCCCAAGAATGGTTGTGATGTGGCAACAAATCTAAAAACTTACCAACGCTACCATAATGAGAACATTATAACAGAACCTAAGTCTAGAATACTATAGGAGTATTTTGTGTTACTATAAGTACTTACTTGAGAACTAAAAAGGATCTTCATTACTAAGTTGATAGTTGCTAACTGGATAAACTATGGTTATATGTAATTAGGATGTCATAGACTTAGAATCTGTGAAATTTTGCTTTACCTCTGTTCCTTGTGAATTTGGAGATAAGGTCACTTATTCGAAAGCCTATCCTGTTTTGATTACATATAACGAGTATGCACTTTACAAATAGTGAAGTAACTAATGAAGATCATTTAATAATTATCTAGTTAGTTCGTCTAATAACTATTTCCTTACCGCATTTCTCGCGTAGATAACATGGCTGGACTCCATCCCCACGGCAACCCGTACCTTCCGAACGAAGGCAATGCTGGATGGTTTGGAGAAGAACCCGAGAATGATCATCCAATCACTTTGAATGATCACCATGCTGAAGACCTTCCAGATGGTGATAACTCTGAACCCGAGGTTGAGAACCTACCCCTG
Source organism: Lactuca serriola (assembly GCF_051521515.1). Taxonomy (NCBI): domain Eukaryota; kingdom Viridiplantae; phylum Streptophyta; class Magnoliopsida; order Asterales; family Asteraceae; genus Lactuca; species Lactuca serriola. The sequence continues at coordinate 117,114,219 of NC_136411.1, forward strand.
GTAGCTCCAATTCCAAATCCTAACCCTCGTCCGGCTTTTCATGGCCCGACGTCTCCTTGGGTAGAATGCTTGGAAACATGGAGCAAAGAGCAAGATCGACCTATGCCGTTTAATGGAGTTCGAAGCTTCTACAATGTAAATGAAGGAAGCTCAGCAGACAGAGTTCTACCAATCCTGATCCATAGAGTTGCCCGAAATGAAATTCAGGGCAGGACGGCACTCCAACATATCGAAGTGGTTAATGCCAATGCAAGAATGCATACCATTCGCACCAATCGCCTTGATTACACAAGTGAGAGATCTGAGAGAAACCATGAGACCCTGCTGCAAGTACTAGCTGAAACCCGAGCGAAAGTCATAGAGCTCCAAGTACGCCAAAACGTGTACGAAAGATACCTTACTTCCTTCTTTGTTTTAAAGAACCGTGTTCCTGTCTATGTTCTGTGTAGTACTTTCTATGAGACTATTATCGTGTGTTATATAAAGTTTCATTATACACTTTTTATCATTTGAATCATATGTGACTACCGTGTACTGTAAGTACTTTTAGTTATGTTGTCAAAGACTTTTCTACTCCGAATATGATGTAAGACCTATAACAAGGTCAATTTCCCAAACCTATTAAATCTTAAACATCAATGATATCGACAGTCGGATAACTTCCGTGTCAATATTTGTTCAAATTCTTTCATCATGCTTTCATTGGAGTCTATCTGAAGCCCCATCTAGTCAAGTTATTGGACTATGGTAATTTAACTCCGTAATCATTTCCAAGTCTCTTTCAAAGGTTGGATCATGATATCCACCAACCAATAATACCCTGGATTGGATGATAAACATTTTGAGACCATTATATTAATTTACTTCTACTCCATACTAGGACTGCATCATAGGGATGTAGGTCACACCTTCGTGAACATACTCCTATTCCGTACTGGGACTGCATCATAGGGATGTAGGTCAAACCTTCGAGAACATACGTCTATTCTTTACATGAACGATCGAACTACGTCTAGGTTCAACCATACTCGCTCACAAATTCATTTTCTTTCCGTGTAACAAAATCATGTCGCCGAAGAAAAACGATCAACCCATCAACCAAACACCAACTCTTCAGATTGATGCAGCTACCTTTCAAGCTGTAGTCTCAGCTGCCGTGTCAGCTGTTCTGACCCACCTTAATGCTAACAACGCGAATGTTAGCGGGATTGTTAACAATAATTCCAATACAAGTAACAATCAAGTACCTCAACGAGCAACAAACTACCACGACGCCCCGAATCCCAAGCCCAAAAATAACAAACGAAAGTTCTAGGCTAAAGCTAAAGGCAAATTACCCCAAGGGGCGAGCAAAAGACAACAACCTGTGGCAACCTTCGCAGCCATGACATCTGTACCTCGTACTACCATCCCTTCTGGTATCCCAATTGTCCCTGCACCAGCTAGGCAGTATGCCGGAAACCTACTGAAATGCAATAAGTGCAGCTTCCATCATCTGGGTAGTTATCATCCGTTACACTGCATTAAATGTAACAAGAACGGATATACTACCAATTGATGTAGGACTCGGATCCAACACATTACTTCAACCACCAAAGTCGAAATCTCTCGAATATGCCATCTATGTGGCATAATGGGACACTTCAAGAGGGACTGCCCAACAGAGAAGAACGACGGCGAATCCGGAGGAGTTTGACCTCAGAATGGAAAGAGGCAACAAAGGACCCTACTATAGTATAAGTTCATTTCCAATCGTCAGTATTATGTGTGTTTTTTTAAAACATATTTAAAACTAGTGCAACTCAAGTCTTATCTTTTGCAAGATCCCATCAGTAAAGGGACCCTCGTGCTGCGTATACTTGCCTTTGTAGTATACCTTGTTCGCAGCAATAGTCTTGTAGTTAATCTAAAGCACTGTAACTCTGTTAAAACTTGCACTGTTGTGTTTTGTCTGTAACGCCTTTATGATCAAATTTAGTGTCTTTTACTTCTAAGTAAGTCTGACATTATCATACAACTTGAGTCAATTCGATCCGCACAATACCAGTTTCGTGCGTACGTCTCCTTCTCCGAAAACGTCTTTCTAGCGAAGCCGTCATTCCAGAACATCGAAGTACTCATGCATAGAGTGCCTCATGTTTCTTATCCCTTCCGAAGAAAAAAAACTCAGCAAACCTCCCCGAAGTACCACTCGTACAGTACATCACATTCAATCCAAAGACCCATACGGTTGATCTATCGCTGAAGAATGTATACATAGGGGTGGTATATAATCAAGGTTCTACAGGTTTAGAATTGATGATTCCACTTTAACTTCTTTTCCTCGTTGGGATATGAGCTTAAAGAAGAATCATTTATTCGACTACCTTTTCAATCTTAATTATATACAACTCGTATACGCGAAACTGTGATTGATGAACCAGGTATGAGTTCTAATATGAACTTCAGGATGGAGACTGCCTAAGACTACGAGTGATTGTGCTGCCATGCGAAGAAACTAAGAAGTACCTATCCTTTTTATTTAATTCAGGAGTAATCATACTTTCTTTTAGATCTTCGTGACATCTAATCAACCATAGGGTTTTGACGTCATAATCAGTATGAATTGGTTGATTCTACATCAAGCCGACATCAAGTGCTTTGGGAAAGAAGTTCATCTTAACCTCCCTATCAAAGAGCCTCTTGTTATTTACGGAGACAAATCAAGTACGAACCTTCGCATCATTCTGTGTATTCAATCTCAAAAGCGCTTACGGAAGGAATATCACACATTCCTTGCACATATCGTCGATACGAGCCAAGAGGTGAAAAACATTCAGAACATTCCAGAAGTACGCAACTCTTCCACCACAGCGACAAGTCAAGTTTCAGAATCGACTTAGTTCCAAGGACTACTCCGGTATCCAAATCGCCTTATCGTCTAGCTCCAGCGATGATGCATAGCTTTTTCTAGTCAGCTTAATGAACTTTTCAAGAGGGGCTTCATTAGGCCAAGCTTCTCACCATAGGAAGCATCGGTCTAGTTCGTGAAGAGGAAAGTCGGATGATAATTGACATCCTTATCTACTCCCAAAGTAAGGAGGAGCAGAGTCAACACCTCCAAGGAGTACAATATTCATAGGCAGGATAACATGCAACACACATCTGACCAGAAAGAGTTATCACCCTAGTGAAGGCAAACAAAAGAAACAAAGTCGTTCCCTGATAGTGAAAGGTTCGCTGGGAGGCCATGCGAGGATCTGAATTCACTTGGGAACGTGAGGACCAAATAAACTTCTATCCATAGCGTCGTATCAATTCTGCTTAAACACTTATTTCAGGATGAAATTCCCTCTAACGGGGGGGGGGGGGGGGGGGATGATGTGACAACCCGATATTTCGAGACGACGAAATGTAACACCAGTCAAATATAGGTAAAAATTTAACTTTCCTAAAATATTATTTGGGTTAAATAAAGTGGTAGGAATCCTTTTAAGGTTTTCGTGCATATAAAGAACGCTAAAATCCGAGTTATAATGAAGAAGTTATGACCAATCTAAGATTCGCAGCAAAAATCGGCAACACTGAGACGTAAAACATGAAGTTTCAATACAATAATTTTTAGCCATAGGTATCTAACTGAAAGTTTTAGATATCCCAAAACCGTAAGCATACATAAAAAGAATGCCCAAATCTAACTTCATATGAGGAAGTTATGACTTTTCGAAGTTTCAGACATAGCAGTAGACAGCTAAAAACTCGAAATCGAGATCGAGCGGCTTTTTGCCAACATGACCTAAACGATAATCAAATATCCTATCAATGGTATTACAACGGTAAAAATTCTGGCAAAAACAGACATCGGATGAAGCAGTTATGGAATTTTAACGGACTTTTCCTATCCCGGCCTATTAAAAATATAATAATAAAAATAAAATCAAAATTTGCCGACGGAGTCTAAATCAAAGTTGTAGATCGTAGTCTCACCTGCGCGTGGATATAAAGAAAGTTGAAAACGGAGTTCGTATGAGGAAGATATGAATTTTTGAAGTTTACTAAATAATTAAAATATAAATTTAATTCAAAATCCGGTATTATCCGAAGGAGGAGTCATCGGACCAATCTGAGTTACGCCCAGTGTACTCAGATGCTAGGCTTCGGTTCGTCCACGCCGCTTCTATGCTTCGTCAAAGGATGCGGTAAGCGATGACGTTGCGTACGCCAAACGTACCCTCGCTAGTACGTCCCGCGTACGCGTGGCTTTCAGCCCCTATAAAACGGATGCGAGGATGCCGACCATTTTTGCCCAACTCTTCTCTCTCTTGCGGTGAAGCTCTGCGTTTAAACCCTCAGGGACATCCCGAAGTTCCAGTTTTCATATCCAAGTTGGGAAGGAAGTTTTACGCTCCCGAGATTCCCGAGAAACCCGAGAAATCCGCTTTCTCGAGTAGAAGTTCTGGTCGGTTTTTCGTCTCGCTTTCTTCAATCAATCAGGTGAGTTCATACCCCTACAATTATATTTTTCAAATACTTTATAAATGCTTTTATACACTTTTAAAGGGGGGAATACAAGTAAACATATGATTAACCTCGTACGAAAAACATAAATCTTTTGCTATACTTGCTGTTAATTAATCAATCATATGGGATTTATAACTAGGATACAAATGGATTTACTACACGTTTAGCAATTTTACCAAACATATTACTTCAAATGACTTTCTTAAACGTTTTTACATGTTTAAAACTCTTTATCAAACTATCTTACACACTGTAAGTTCCTATCAAACTCTGTTACAAAGGTGTTTTCAAACAAAGGTTTTCCTTATACTTAAGCGGTCTTATCAAACAAAATACTTTCAATCATTTAATAAACTGACATCAATTCGATCTTCTCTTAGATATTAATCTTTTTCAAAGGTTTTACAAAACGTATTTTATGCTTTTATATTATCTAATGCATGCCCATATATGTATAGTTATATAAGTAATGTTTAAAGGACTTAAGGAGGCTTACTCACTCTATTTCCTTTTCCTCGTTGGGATGTGGCTATGGGATATCGGTTATCTGTACGAATGTCGTCTAAATATTAGTTATATATCATCTGTACATATGTAGACATAAACATTTTCCTCAGTCAGTTCAGTACCTTTGGGTAGCAAAGGTATACTTCAGGTTATACACGTACATTACTAGTAACTATATGTCACACCCCAAAACCGAGAACGGCGGAAACGTTCTGGGGCGGAGGACGTCATGTATAATATCAACAACAATGTAAAGTAGTAAACGAGCAACAACATCATCCATTGCATTAATAAAATAATTATTATACAATTGTATTCTGTCAAATTTTGATAAACACCAAAGCATAAATCAAAATGAAAGATAAGTCTTGAACAAGCTCCATCTTCCTTTCTCCTTGCATCGACACCTGTCTATGATGACCTGAGGATACAAGTAATTTTGAAAGCGAGTATCAGCTTTGAAGCTGGTGAGATCATAAGTATTTAGTGTCTTAATTTGCATGTAAGAATTTGTAAGTCTATGTATTGTAAGAATTTGAAAGTGTATACGAATTGTAAGTGTTTGAAAAACCCTAGAATCCCTATGATTCCTTCTAGTATATGAAGGTGTCTTCTACCAAGACCTAACTATTCTGTGTGTGTGTCTCTTGTAAGAGTATGTATCTTTCCAAAGTATAACTATCATTATCCTAAAATATAGCTTGTACATTTATGTTTAAGTGAGGTTATCACTAAAAATATGTAATGGAAAAATCAACGTAGTACTAAAACGTAGCTCTAAAAGGACTACTACCGTACTAACTACCTTGAACCGGATTTTAGGCTAAGGCATTCTGTGATAAATTGCACCATACTATCGACTGATAACAACGACATAAAGAACGGTCGTAATAACGGAATGACGTTTGGCACCCGCAGATCTGTAGATCCCACTGTAGCTGGCAGAAAGGTGTAGGATAGTCAATCCAGTATAGATCTATATACAAACTCATACTATGGACTGGTTACATCGACATAAGAATAGTCGAAATTAAGGTATGACGTTTGGCACCCTCAGACGTGCAGGTCCCACTGTAGCTAGCAGCAAGGTGTAGGATAGTCAATCCATTATAGAATCTATACGCAAACTCAGCGCTCCCCCTCCAAGAGACTCTGGCCGCAACTCAAGTCATGAGGTTTTAAGTCATGCTTCGATTTAAATCACAGAATTAACGTATTCTCGTATATGTAATGTAATGAACTGTTCTAGATGTAATGTACGTGCTCTCTACCTAGCAAGTATAGTAATGTAAACGTTCTAGTATAGTTGTATATGTTCTCGTCCTAGTATAGATGTATATGTAATGTACAGTAATGTTCTAGAAAGTATTGACTCATGAATGAACTGACTCATTGTATGATATCGCGTTCTAGTAATGGTTCTAGTATCTTCCTGAACTACCCATATGGTAGCTTACTAGTAATCTAAGTGGTACGTATGGACATGGATGTATACCCTTGCTACCCAAGGGCATATGATGAACTGGAAGGACCTTTTATGACTTTATATGTACACATGATATATATAACTAATATTTAAACGACCTTCGGACGAGTATCCAATATCCCACCAGACCACATCTCAAGGCGCGAAAAGGAAATAGGGTGGATAGCCTTCCTAAGTCTTTTAAACATTTCTTATATAACTATACATATAGAGGCATGCAATTTATAATGTAAAAGCATAAAGAAGTTTGGTAAAACATTTGAAACATAAATATTAGTTTAAGGAAAGATCGACTTGATGTCAATCTATAAAACAATTTGAAGGCATAAGTTTGATAAAACAATATAAGTATAAGGAACATTTGTTTGAAACACAGTTGTAAATAAGTTTGAAATATGATAACCAGAGTAAGAGGTACAGTGTAATAAGGAGTTTAAAACATATAAATGTTTATAAAAATCATTTGAAGGAAACTGTTTGGTAAAACGGCTAATGAGTAGCCAAATCTTTTGAATGTTGTATATTAATCACATGTGATTGATGTAATAACTAGCGTAATTCTACTTATTAATCGCATGTGATTGATATAATACTAGCATGATTCTACTTGTATTCCCCCCCCCCATAAAATATTTAAAAGTAGTTTAAAACATTAGTTAAGGGGTATGAACTCACTTGATTGAAGTGGTTGATTTGAAATAGTCTAGAGAAGAATCGAGCAGAACTTCGACAGGAAGAGTTGAAAACGCCGGAAAATCTCGGGATTCTCGGGAATTTCGGGAATCTCGAGAACACATAACCTTCCTTCGGGACTTGAAGGTGAAAACCGGGGCTTTGGGAGGGTCTCGGGGGCTTAAACGCAAAGTTTCGGCGCGAGAAAGAAGGGAACTGAGCAATGGAACTCGGAGCCCTTGAAATCTATTTATAGGGGCATTTTTGGGGTGTGCCACGTCGTGGAAAGTTATGGCCACGTCGTGGGGAGTCAAACCTATCCTCTTCCATTGATTGGACGCCCTCAGTCACTTGCCGGGTCGCGACAAGCTTGTGCCACGTCGTGGGGGCCTGACAGCCTCGGATTTTGGACCCCGAACTTGTAAAATCCGTAACTTTCGCATACGAGCTCCGTTTTCGACGTTCTTTATATGCACGCGTAGCTGAAAATGTTATCTACAACTCTCGTTTAACTTCATCGGCAAATTTTGATTTTATTTTTAACGGGCCGGGACACGAAAAGTCCGTTAAAAATCCATAACTTCTTCATCCGGTGTCCGTTTTCGTCAGACTTTTCGCCGTTGCGCTACTAATGTTGAGACCTTAGATTATCATTTAGGTTTTTTTGGTCAAAAGTATCTCGAGCTCTATTTCGAATTTTTAGCTGTCTACTGCTATACCCGAATCTTGGAAAAATCATAACTTCCTCATCCGAAGTCAGATTTGGACGTTCTTTTTATGTGCGCTCACGGTTTGAGGTTATCTATAACTTTCGTTTAGATACTTAAGGCTAAAAACTATTGTATTGAAACTTCGCATTTTTCGTTTAATCGGTGTTGCCGGTTTTGCCGAGAATCTTCGGTTGGTCATAACTTCTTCGTTATAACTCGGATTTTAGGGTTCTTTATATGTACGAAAACCTTGATACGATTCCTACTACTTTATTTAACCCAAATAAGATTTTAGGAAAGTTATATTTTGACCTAAGTTTGATTGGTTTTACATTACATTGTCTCGAAATATCGGGTTGTCACATCATCCCCCCGTTAGAGGGAATTTCATCCCGAAATTAGAGTTTAGGCAAGGAAGTATGCAAGAATGATCTAGTCGTGAGGAGGAAACTTCCTAATCGATTGGTTCTAGCGCACTTAGGTGAAATCGGGTCTCGGTTGGCATTCCAACGAACCTTCACAAACTGGCGACGGCATTGCTTCGTCCGCTTGACCTGTCGGTCGAGGGTCACTACGGTTCTAATACGAAGGCGAGGATCTCGACAAGTGGACTTGCAAGAGTCCTAACGGAAAGGTATGGTTTAACGATCGAGATGCAAAGAGTAGAAAGTACGTTACTGAGTTCGCGGAGTAGGTCTAGTTTGTGTGAGGCACATGACCGATTCTGATAAGAATCTCGGAGGTCCTGTCTAACTTGGATTTAGCTTTCCACGCTTTACGAAGCGTATTAAGCCATTCCCAGAGTGAGTTATCCTAAAGAACTTGGTCACTCACTTGGAATCTCAAAGGTTCCTTTTCTTGCGTAACTTCCCAGTCAAAGGCCACCCCTTGCTGGTCAAAGTCGTACGAGTTTCTGTAGCTTGCGAGGAGTTCTGAATGAACTAAGGCGGTAGGTCGGTAAGACCTAGAATCTGGCGAAAAACTGTCGGCGTCTCTGGTGTCGATAAATGCTCAACGGTTTTGACAAATTTGAAAGACTACACAAAATTTCCCACATTACTAACAGTGTGTCCTAGAAATTTGACTCTTCAATTTCAAAACTCGTGCCTAGAGAACTTTGCTAAAAGTTCCTCTGTAGGAATGTTACCATGGGCTTTCTTCTTACTACGAGGGTAGATAAGTAAGTCATTACATGGAGAAATGACGAACTGATCCAAGTAAGAAAGACGTACTCTACTCGATTAGCTCATGAAAGCTATGGGCGTATTGGTCCTATCCGAAGGGTATCACTACGAACTCGAAGTGTCCGCATCGAGTTCAGGAGATAGTCTTCTGGACATCCTTCTCTAACACTCGAACTGGTGATATTTGGATTTCAGATCCATTCCTGGAAGTAGTTTCTTTCCTTGCGTTTGCTTAACCATTTTGTCTATGCGCGGCAGAGATAACGATTTCTATGAAAATCTTGACTGAGTCCTCGATATCCGAGGCACATACGTTGCAATCCGTCGATCTCTGGGAGAATATGACCGGGGTTCCCTAGGGTGAGAAACCTAGTCTTCAAATTCTATTTCTGTGTAGTTCGCTAAGTTGTTTGTACTGTTCTGGTATCTCCGTGGGTGTTTAAACTATAGGGCGATCTGTTTACGGGTGTCGCACTGGGTTCTAAGTTTGTTCACATGACGATGTGATTTCTCGTAGGCTTAAGCAGTTCTCCGTCTTGAAGTTCATATTAGAATTCATACTTGGTTTCACAATCACAATTTCGGGTATACGAGTCGCATATAATTAAGGTTGAAAAGGTAGTCGAATAACTGATTCTTCTTTAAGCTCACATCCCATCGGGGAAAAAGAAGTTAAAGTGGAATCATTAATTCTAAACCTGTAGAAGCTTGATCATATATAACACTTATGTATACCTTCCTCAGTGATAGATCAATCGCATGAATCCTTGGATTAAACTTGACGTACTGCTCGAGTGGTACTTCGGGGATTTCTTCGGAAAGAAAATAACTAAGTGGTACTCCTGGCATGAGTACCTCGGTGTTCTGATATGACGGCTTCGCTGGAAAAGTGATCTAGAAGAAAGAGATGTAAGTAAAAAGTTGTTTTCGTGAGGATCAAATTTAATCGAGTAGTATGATAATGTTGGAATCATACTGAAATTTAAAGACATTAGATTTGAACATAAGACGTTCACAGACAAAACACAACCGTGCAACCATGAATAGAGTTTCAGTACTTTAGATTTACCACAAGACTATTGCTGCGAATAAGATATACTACAAAATACAAGTATACGCAGCACGAGAATTCCTATACAGACAGGATCTCGCAAAAGGTAAGACTCTAGTTGCACTAGTTCTAGATAGTTTATAAGTTTGTTACAACGAAACGCCTTAATTACATTAACGTGGTTACGGAGTAGGCTCTCCTGCAGCTGTGATCCTGAGAATATTCCCATCAGCACTAGAGTTCTGCGTTATCGGGCAATCCTTCTGGAGGTGTCCAATTTCACCGCAGTGGTGACATATCTGGACAGCACCCACATCAGTGGAGGAAGTGAAGTGTCGAGTAGGAGTTATGGGGACACGGCTACTTTCGTTGATCTCCCTTTCTGGGCAATTTTTGTAATAGTGCCCTGCCTCACCACAACTATAGCAAAGTAGGCTTGCTCCAGTGGTGGAGGTAATTCTATAGAAACGAGCAATGTGTCCCATCTTGTTGCAATTATTGCATTGTCAGGCTCGGCAAATTCCCTTGTGGTGGTGGTTGCACCGGTCGCACTTCAGGAGTGTTCCTTTATATGGTCTGCTCGGTACTGGGATGGCAGAGGTTTGTGGCTGTTGCCTGGCAATTCTCTGAAACCGTTTGCGTTCCACTTTGGCTTGACGTTTTCTTTTCTTGAACTCTGAGTTGTTGTTTTGGGTGGTGGCGACTGTTACTATTTGTTGATTCCCCGGATCATTAACACGATCAGGATTTTCAACTCCTTTTTCAGCCTTGTCTGCATTGGCAGTGTTGCGGTTTGCCAGGACTGCTGTCACGGCAACCATCACGGCAGCTGTAACGGTGGCTTGAAAAGTAGTGGCGTCCATAGGAAAAGTAGAGGTCTCGTTGCTTGGCTGGTTGTTTCCGGATGACGACATGATCCTATAACACGCAAGGTAAGGGTTTTGTGAGCGATTCTGGTTGACCCTGATGTACTTAGATTGTTCATGTAAAGAGTAAGAGTATGATCTCAAAAGTTTGACCTACGTCCCTATGATGCAGTCCTAGTAAAGAATGAAAGTATTTTCGCGAAGGTTTGACCTACATCCCTATGATGCAGTCCTAGTACGGAATGGAAGTATGTTCGTAGAATGGTCTCAAGACGTTTGACGTTCGAGCTGAGGTATCGGGGTTGGTGAATAACAAGATCCAACCACTGAAAGAGACTTGGAAATGTCTCTGGAGATAAAACACCATAGTCCAATGACTTGACTAAAGCATGTTTCAGATAGACTCTAAATTAAAGTAAGATAAAAGTACTTGAATGAAGAATGACACAGAAGTTAGCCGGTTGTCAATATCTTTGATATTCACGATGTAAGGATTTTGGAAAATGACCTTGTAAAGGTCTTACATCATATCCACAGAAGATAGTTCTTGACAGCATAAAGACCTAACTACAGTTCTTACAGTACAAGATAATTTCATGGAAAATGCCACATCGGGCATAGACAGAAAACACGATCACTATTAATAAGGAAATAAAGTAAAGCGTCTACTACTGGCGACGGTCATCCCTCTGGTAAACTCTCAGTTCAGCCAATTGACGTTCCATGTCAAACGGGTGTCTTTCAAACACCATCTGGCGTACTCAGAATTCTAAGACCTCGGCTCGTGATTCAGCCAGTGCTTGCAACAGGGTTTCATGGTTTCTCACTGATCTCTCGTGAGCATCCTCTAGATGAATGGTGTGGAGGGTATGCATTCTAGCATAGGCGACTACTTCTGTAATCTGATGTAGAGCTGTCCTGCCTTGAATCTCATTTCGGGCCTCTCTGCGGACCAAGACTGGCAAGACTCTATCTGCTGAGCCCCCATTGCTCAAGTCGTAAAAGCTTCAGTCACCATCAAATAGCATAAACTGATCTTGTCCTTAGCTCCCTGTTTCCAAGCATTCCACTCACTCAAGGTCGGGCCATGAAAAGTCGGACGAGGGTTAGGAATTGGAAAGGAGCTGCTTGGGGTAGGTTCTCAACCTCTGGTTCGGAGTTAGCATCATACGAAAAGTCTTCATCACGGTGATCATCCAAGGGGATAGGATGATCATTCTCTGGTTCTTCTCCAAACCAACCAGCTATGACTTCATTCAGAAAATACTGGTTGTCAAGGGGATGGAGTCCAGCTATGATTTCTATGCGAGAATTTAGGGTAAGTGGATAATTATAAGACGAATTATCTAGATAATTATTTAGAAAACCCTCATTAGTTACATCACTATTTGTGAAGTGCATACGAGCTATGTGTAATCTAAACAGGATAGACCTTCGAAAAAGTGACCTTATTTCCAAATTCACACAGAATAGGGGTAAGGCAAAATTATCATTGATTCTAAGTCTATAACATCCTAATTACATGTAGCCTTAGTGTATCCACTTAGCAACTATCAAATTAGTAATGAGGATCCCGTTTTAATTCTTAAGTATAAAGTACTTATAGTAACACCAAATACTCCTATAGTATTTTAATTTTAATGTTATGTTCTATTGTTCTCATTGTGGTAGGGTTGGTAAGATTTTAGCATTGTTGCAACCACACACTTAAACTTAGGCACATGCTACTCAACCCTCGGATAATATAGGCGATCAGGCTATATCTTCCTAGTTTTAACCATATGTCTCTAAGCCCACTTGTGTTGCCCAACAATTGTAATTCTTTTGTACTCTTCTAGTGACACTGATTTTAGTATGAATGCAGCACGTATACTTACTTAAATATTTACTATTTAAAGTATAAACTCTTGGTCAGAGTATTTTTAATCCCTTATGTATTTATAGTTAGTATATCTTTTATGGGTTGATATACTTAATTCACTATAAACAATGCTCTGATACCAATCTGTCACACCCCAAAACCGAGAACGGCGGAAACGTTCTGGGGCGGAGGACGTCATGTATAATATCAACAACAATGTAAAGTAGTAAACGAGCAACAACATCATCCATTGCATTAATAAAATAATTATTATACAATTGTATTCTGTCAAATTTTGATAAACACCAAAGCATAAATCAAAATGAAAGATAAGTCTTGAACAAGCTCCATCTTCCTTTCTCCTTGCATCGACACCTGTCTATGATGACCTGAGGATACAAGTAATTTTGAAAGCGAGTATCAGCTTTGAAGCTGGTGAGATCATAAGTATTTAGTGTCTTAATTTGCATGTAAGAATTTGTAAGTCTATGTATTGTAAGAATTTGAAAGTGTATACGAATTGTAAGTGTTTGAAAAACCCTAGAATCCCTATGATTCCTTCTAGTATATGAAGGTGTCTTCTACCAAGACCTAACTATTATGTGTGTGTGTCTCTTGTAAGAGTATGTATCTTTCCAAAGTATAACTATCATTATCCTAAAATATAGCTTGTACATTTATGTTTAAGTCAGGTTATCACTAAAAATATGTAATGGAAAAATCAACGTAGTACTAAAATGTAGCTCTAAAAGGACTACTACCGTACTAACTACCTTGAACCGGATTTTAGGCTAAGGCATTCTGTGATAAATTGCACCATACTATCGACTGATAACAACGACATAAAGAACGGTCGTAATAACGGAATGACGTTTGGCACCCGCAGATCTGCAGATCCCACTATAGCTGGCAGAAAGGTGTAGGATAGTCAATCCAGTATAGATCTATACACAAACTCATACTATGGACTGGTTACATCGACATAAGAATAGTCGAAATTAAGGTATGACGTTTGGCACCCGCAGACCTTCAGGTCCCACTGTAGCTAGCAGCAAGATGTAGGATAGTCAATCCATTATAGAATCATTACGCAAACTCAACGCTCCCCCTCCAATAGACTCTGGCCGCAACTCAAGTCATGAGGTTTTAAGTCATGCTTCGATTTAAATCACAAAATTAACGTATTCTCATATATGTAATGTAATGAACTGTTCTAGATGTAATGTACGTGCTCTCTACCTAGCAAGTATAGTAATGTAAACGTTCTAGTATAGTTGTATATGTTCTCGTCCTAGTATAGATGTATATGTAATGTACAGTAATGTTCTAGAAAGTATTGACTCATGAATGAACTGACTCATTGTATGATATCGCGTTCTAGTAATGGTTCTAGTATCTTCCTGAACTAGCCATATGGTAGCTTACTAGTAATCTAAGTGGTACGTATGGACATGGATGTATACCCTTGCTACCCAAGGGCATAGGATGAACTGGAAGGACCTTTTATGACTTTATATGTACACATGATATATAACTAATATTTAAACGACCTTCGGACGAGTATCCAATATCCCACCAGACCACATCTCAAGGCGCGAAAAGGAAATAGGGTGGATAGCCTTCCTAAGTCTTTTAAACATTTCTTATATAACTATACATGTAGAGGAATTTATAATGTAAAAGCATAAAGAAGTTTGGTAAAACATTTGAAACATAAATATTAGTTTAAGGAAAGATCGACTTGATGTCAATCTATAAAACAATTTGAAGGCATAAGTTTGATAAAATAATATAAGTATCAGGAACATTTGTTTGAAACACAGTTGTAAATAAGTTTGAAATATGATAACCAGAGTAAGAGGTACAGTGTAATAAGGAGTTTAAAACATATAAATGTTTATAAAAATCATTTGAAGGAAACTGTTTGGTAAAACGGCTAATGAGTAGCCAAATCTTTTGAATGTTGTATATTAATCACATGTGATTGATGTAATAACTAGCGTAATTCTACTTATTAATCGCATGTGATTGATATAATACTAGCATGATTCTACTTGTATTCCCCCCCCCCCCCATAAAACATTTAAAAGTAGTTTAAAACATTAGTTAAGGGGTATGAACTCACTTGATTGAAGTGGTTGATTTGAAATAGTCTAGAGAAGAATCGAGTAGAACTTCGACAGGAAGAGTTGAAAACGCCAGAAAATCTCGGGATTCTCGGGAATCTCGGGAATCTCGAGAACACAAAACCTTCCTTCGGGACTTGAAGGTGAAAACCGGGGCTTTGGGAGGGTCTCGGGGGCTTAAACGCAGAGTTTCGGCGCGAGAAAGAAAGGAACTGAGCAATGGAACTCGGAGCCCTTGAAATCTATTTATAGGGGCATTTTTGGGGTGTGCCACGTCGTGGCAAGTTATGGCCACGTCGTGGGGAGTCAAACCTATCCTCTTCCATTGATTGGACGCCCTCAGTCACTTGTCGGGTCGCGGCAAGCTTGTGCCACGTCGTGGGGGCCTGACAGCCTCGGATTTTGGACCCCGAACTTGTAAAATCTGTAACTTTCGCATACGAGCTCCGTTTTCGACGTTCTTTATATGCACGCGTAGCTGAAAATGTTATCTACAACTCTCGTTTAGACTTCATCCGCAAATTTTGAATTTATTTTTAATTATTTATTTTTAACGGGCCGGGACACGAAAAGTCCGTTAAAAATCCATAACTTCTTCATCCGGTGTCCGTTTTCGTCAGACTTTTCGCCATTGCGCTACTAATGTTGAGACCTTAGATTATCATTTAGGTTGTTTTGGTCAAAAGTATCTCGAGCTCTATTTCGAGTTTTTAGTTGTCTACTGCTATACCCGAATCTTGGAAAAATCATAACTTCCTCATCCGAAGTCAGATTTGGACGTTCTTTTTATGTACGCTCACGGTTTGAGGTTATCTATAACTTTCATTTAGATACTTAAGGCTAAAAACTATTGTATTGAAACTTCGCGTTTTTCGTTTAATCGGTGTTGCCGGTTTTGCCGAGAATCTTCGGTTGGTCATAACTTCTTCGTTATAACTCGGATTTTAGGGTTCTTTATATGTACGAAAACCTTGATACGATTCCTACTACTTTATTTAACCCAAATAAGATTTTAGGAAAGTTATATTTTGACCTAAATTTGATTGGTTTTACATTACATTGTCTCGAAATATCGGGTTGTCACATTATAATAGGTATAGTTAGGAGATACTATTTACCATTCCACACCCGAAGCTGTTAGCTACAGAATGGAAAAGGAGCATTGACGAGTGTCCACGGTTGTACTGTTCGGCGAGTTTCCACGCCGTGAATATCCTAATACAAAAGGATACATCTTTAGTTATTATATTACTCTCCTTCGTTTACTTTGTGACACATTCACATAAACGAAGAGGTATGGTATATTTGATCTAGATAAACTATTTTTGCTTATTACCTTTATATTGTGACTCATACACATAATCGACGAGGTAGACTATAATTTTTATAATAATAGTTAAACAGGGAAAAACCGTCACATTTACAGTGATGCTTGCTTTCAAAACAGTCGAGTCTTGGTAGAAGACTACTTTTATACTAGTAGAAAATATAGGATTTCCTAGGGTTTTCAAACGTTTACAGTTACTTACAAAGATTTTCCAACTTTTTCCAAATGTTTACAAGTCTTTACTTTACAGTTTTTATGAATCAAAGACACATTAATACTAATGAATTCACCAGCTTTATTGCTGATACTCGCTTTCAAAATAGACTTGTATTCTCAGGTCACAAATAGACAGGTACGGCGACCAAGTTTTTTGAAGACGGAGAAATCAAGACTCCTCTTTTATTTTGATTATTTATTATGTTGTCTTATACTATGAAAGAACACACTTGTAATTAAAATTATACTATTAATGCAATGGATGATGTTGTTGCTGGTTTACTACTTTACATTGTTGTGATACATTACATGACGTCCTCCGCCCCAGAACGTTTCCGCCGTTCTCGGTTTTGGGGTGTGAGAAGATCCCAAGAGGACCTAACGGGTACTTCTCACCCTAAGGTCTCTAGGGCTTCCAGACATCATTTCATTCAAGAATCAGATTTGCGCTACATTTTAGACTCTATAATCCAAACGTTCTATACACCTACCCAACCGTAGGGCGATTCTTCAGCTCATGCCAGAACGGAGTCAAGGCCACACTTGACCGCAGGTCAAGGAGACCAAGGACACTCCGGAAATCCTACTCTGCTTACATCTTTTTCAGGTGGTTTAGGCACAGTGAGCACAAATGTGCTAGGATCTATGAACCCAAGGGACACCTCGGTGCGATATCAAGGATTTGATGGTGAAGAATCAAATTATTCTTGGAGTTATTACAATCCAGTCTCTGAATCCGATGTTCAGAAGTATGTCGCTTTTTGTAGGACGTTTCAAGCTCGAAAGGATCAACAAACTAAGCAACTTCAACAGAAGCAGTTGGAGATTCAAACAGTAGCCAAATACGAGGCCGACGCCATCAACAATGACAATATTATTTCTACGATCGTCAAGGTCCAGGAATGGATGGAAGAAATGGTTGAGACAATCCACAAAGCTCAGGCCAATCCAGTTGATGCAGGTTCATCCAAGCCCCCTCCAACCACTGCTGCTAATAACTCTCAAGAGGACGGATCTGAAATCTAAGTTAGTTCAGCACCTACCTTTGGCTTCGATGACTTCGATCTGAATTAAGTCAATCAACCCGAAAAATCAGACGACGCAATGATGTTTCTCGATGAATAAGAGTCTAGCGGATCATAGCACTCAACGTCTAAGCCCAAGGAGAAAAAGAAGAAAAAGAAGCAAGCAATATCTCGAAAAGAATTTCTATCTCTACAAAATAAAGTAGATCAGATTCTTGCTGCAGTCAAATCTTCTTAATCGCAATCTGAGGACCTGCCTGGCCCACATTCTCTCATCGACCACATTGAAAGAATAGAAGCTAGAGAACGTCTTGCTACTGAACGCATCTCCCTTAAAGTGGAAATGGGGATCTAAGCCCTAGACAACAACCACAAAGGTGATCATCAACACTTCATCTCCACTACTGAAAAACTCATTTATGAAGTATCCTCCATCAAATCGGATCTTCAGACCATTATCAAGGATCGGTCTGCCCAGTCACAGAAAGTTGTGGAAGAAATGCACAATGCGTATGAATCCACAGTCTCTGTTCTACATTCAACAATCAACAATCACCGTAGGTCACTATCATCCACCTTTCATGGTCTCGAAATCCTACAATTCACCAAGGAAATTCACTGATTGCTCTCTGATCCCGCAATCCCAAACAACCAACAACTCGCTGATGTCGTAAAGGCTCAATTTAATGAAGTCTGTGGCAGAATTGATGGCCTGAGGCAATGGCTGGAGGAAGTACCGATGGCTCCTTCCTCAAGAGGGGGAAGTGAAGACCACAACTCGGATAGAATCTCTCATCAGCATTCTCATTCGCACTCTCCCATGAAGTCTAAAGAACCAACTCCTCAAGTTTCACTGCAACCATTTCCATAGAAGAAAACACCAACTCCCTCTCCTCATAAAAGTCCAAGTCATCAGTCTCCACCCCAACAAACACCAATTCAAGAACCCCATCATTCTCCTGAGCGACCCGAGACTCCTCATTTCAAGAACTTGGCTTCCTACATGTCATCAGATCATTCAAACGACTCTCCCGCAACCAAAAAGAAGAAAGTTGACTGGAGATCAGCTAAATTTGCTTAGATTATCTGGAGGGAAAATGGAGTTGACATTACAATGGATGAATCCCTCATCAACTCATGGGTCAATCCGCTCAGAATATTACTAGATGACGATTACAAGCCCTAACTGACATACGCTGAACCTCCTTCGGACAGTTATTGGGACATTCCTATCTCCCCCAATACAAAATACTTCATTGTGTTTGAACCCTTTGACCGCAGTATCCCTGATGATAAGAGGTTACCCTTAGAGTTTGAGCGACTCAATAGCTTTCATGAGAAACATGGGTCTTCTATAGAGAAAATCTGGTCAAATTATAGACCCTCCGCAATAAAAAAAATTCAATCCTCGAAAAATCATGAAGGCAGAATTCATCCAGTACACTCTTACTAGAAGAAGCTCAGACTATGTCCGAACCCAAGCTAACATCCCTTGCATGAACCCGGAAGAAATCTTCCTTATTGCAAAGGTATTTCAAAATAAGTTTGATAAGCACCCAAAGATGATGATCGCTTATGAAAGGGCCTGTATCTTTCTCAAAGAGACTGTGTGTGACTTCGCAAGGATCGATGCTGACATCCACCCTGCACTTGCTCACAAATTCAATTTTCCTCCTCTTGAACCAACTCCTATCCTGACTGGAGATTTTGAAGAAAGATCCCTTGGAGCAACCAACTTGCCAGACCTTGGAGTCATTTTTAAATGCATGAATGATGAAACTAAATACTTCATCCTGATGACTGCCATGAATCGTATGACCCGGAAGCAGCTTGAGATTATTCAAGCTGCAGTCAACAAATCCAAACATAGGACTGCTGAAGTGAAGCTTGAGATATCAAGGAGGATTGCATGGCTTAAGGAAGTCAGGAAGTTTTGGTGGATTCTTATCAAGTTCCTCAAGCTCAACACTTGAAAGAAAAGTTAAAGTGGTCACTTAGGGGGGAATTGTTGCAACATTAAAATGACCCTCTTAAATTCGAAGTCGCCTTCAACAACCGCAGTCAATCTCTCTGCGTAGTTAAGATCACCAACCGCAATTATTGTCATCAGTTCTCAATTTAGTCTTTTATCTGTTTTTCATAAGTACTTTCTTTTATCCAAAGTGCCATGCGTGGTAACTCTTAAACAAATTAGACTGAACGTAATCTTTGAGACTCTATAAATAGAGTTCACCCTTTCTCAATGATTATGATATCAATCTCTCTCTTACGCATCTTGAAATCTCATCCCTCACCTGACTCTCTTCACTTATCTCTTAAATAGAATCGCAACTTTTTGAAGTATCTCTTCGGAGCAAGTCTTTATAAGACTTAATCACTAAGTTTGATCTCACTTACTAACTTTGTTTGATTGCATTCCTTGTTAAGAATCAAGTTAAATGTATACTTGATATAATACTTGCTGTCTTGTATATTTCCTTATATTTCTGCAACTAATCATCTAACTATCTAACTCTAACTTATATTATGGTTAAGCTTTATGATCTTTTGAGATTAACATTAATTTCTACAATATAAACTTGTTCTAACGTTTCTTCAAGTGTGTTTCTCAAGTTTTTCTCTCAACAACGATTACTGGAGGTGGAGTTGTGATGGGAGGTGACCAGTGGATAGACATCAAACTAAGATGACCATCGATTATGAGATTGAGAGATTCAGATTTAAGGAAAGCGTTCTAGTCTGAACCGAAGTTGAAGAAAGAAGTGGAGGATCGAATACATGGTTCTAACTTCTAATCTGCGCAAGCAAACCCTAAAAAATATATTAAAAACTTAAATTTGGAGGCGGATGAATTTCGTTTTCCCGCTCAACGAAAAAGGAGGTGGAATAAGGTGTGGTTTCTATTTTTACAATTTAGGATTTATATCTACAATCTCCTTTTTCATCCTTTTATTAAAAATTAAATTAAATATATAAAACTTTAATACAAACTTTGATATAGATTTAATATAAACTAGGAAGAATTACCTACTTCGTTGGCGTTGAGTTGGATCAGGTTTGTACATAAGTGTGTTTTTGTAAAATACCAGATTAAATGTAGTTGGCTCATCTTGCAATTTCTATGTTATGATATGGGTCGTGGGTCAATACGGTAATACTCATGGATGACATATAGGTGATGGGTCAATCTAGTAGTTGGTTATAGTGTCATGGTATTAGCTATGGATGACATATGGATCATTGGTAAATGTGGTAGTTGCTTATAGTGTCATGGTAATACCAATGGATGACATATGCGTCATTTGTCAATGTGGTAGTTGCTTATAGTGTCATGGTAATACCCATGGATGACGTATGGGTCATGAGTCAATATGGTAGTAATGTAACACCCATGGATGACATACACCATAACCCTTAAGTCTTAAGTCGTTTGCTATAATCCACAAGCTATAAGCTATAAGTCATAATCCATAAGACATAAACCATAAGATTGTAGAAGCGATTTAATCAAGTATGAATGTAATCAGAGTAATCAAACTAGTATGAACACAGAGAGTAAATAAGATCTGGTTTACAACTCAATTATACTTTCGAATACAAAGAGAATACTAGACAGAATGACTTGGAAAATTTCTATCTAACTCTGAGTACAACTCCTAATTAAAGGAGAATAAGAAAGTATACTAAAAAAACTAAGGGATAAACATCAAGACTTTGAAACTATTATGCCTTAGTAAATAGATAAAATGACTTTCGAAACTGACTCAAATAACATCGACACATTACAACATATTTGACACCAACATTCTCCCCCTTTGTAATCAATGTCAAACTCAGTTTGTGAGAATTTGAGCAGCCATATGCATTGATCTTCAAATCTCTGTACACCAGCTCATAACCTTCTTCAGCTCAGCCTTATCTCCTTCATTGTTTTACTTACAATTATTCATACGAACAATAAAGTTCATATGTTGAGTAGTTGTATACCGTTCCACTTCCGAAGCTTGAAATAAGAACCTCTTAGCTTTTCCATTCTTGTCTTTTACCGAAAAAACTAATCCCATTGGCTTTAAACAAATTTCCACATCAACAGACTTCTTCAATTCTGCTTGATTCTTCACAGCTTCTTGAACAACTTTTATTTCCTTTCCCAGTGCCGTACTTATCTCAATATCAGTTAAGGCTAGACAATCATAGTAATTATCTATAAAGATTTTGATTTGACCTAGACCAAGTCTCAAAATCTATTTGTCTGTCTCTTGAAGTTTCGAAGCGTCCATATCTTTGAGAATCAATGCAACTTGTATAAGATCATTCAAGTCAATCAATGGAAAGTCAGCAACTGAAAAATCACAAACCACATGTTTTCCCTTACAACATGAAATTAAAAATTATAAATCATGTTTTCAAACAAAACATCCTTAGTCATGCTTATCACACGCACAATCTTGATAAGGGGCCAAACCTCTTCCTAATCCTTTCCCAACACCGCACGAAACCTCAGCTTCATATGTAGAAAGTCGTCTTCATTCTTGAATTTCTTAATAATTTTGTATTGTGCTGTGATGAACATCATTTCATTAATTGGGAAATCAAGTTGATTCATATATGTGTTCTCTATTGCATAGCTCTTTCTTGGCTTCTTCTCGAATGCATACATTTCAGTATATGACACTCTTGCTTCAATATTTTCATAGCTATGTAGTTTCTTTGGATCACCTTTATCCATTGTAGGAGAATCATTTTCACGAAGCCTCAGCATGCTTTGAATTTGGCGTTGCTTCTCCAATTCTGACTCTATCTCAGCTTTTCTTTCATCCTTCGATTTTTTAATAGCTATCACTTTTCCTTTTCCCTTGTCAGCTTCTGATGGCTTAGGTTTTGCAGAACTTGAACTCCCACCACCAACTGTCGAAATAATTGGAGTTGGGATTTTAGTTGAAATCACCTTCCCCATAGTTTTCCCTTTTTCCCTTTCTCCTTTACTTACTTTTTCACTTTCTCATTTGCTAGCCTTCACATCTTTACCAACCTTCTCCTTTTCTCCCCCTTGCACCCCTGGGACAACAGGTGGGGCACTCGTTGGTAAAAGATTGATAAATTTGGACATAGGAGCCAACTCCTTCTTTATCGCCATTTCAAGAGAATTAAACTTCTGAGTAAAGTACTCAGGAGTTAATGTTGGCGTTGCATCAGACTTCGTTACAATCTATTTAAATTCAGCAAGTAAAGTACCCAGCTTTCCAAAACTAACAACATCGTCACTTTCCTTGGCTTCAACCTTTGGAATAAGAGATTGATAAGTTTCCACAAACTTCGTTACTGCTGCTGCTATAAAATCAACTTTGGAAGGAATTGAGGAGTAATTGGTACTCAACTCAGTCAGCTCTTTGGAAACATCAACCTTCATTTCTTCCAATTTTTTGTTCACATCCTCCCTTACAGTTTTAACATCTTTAACAAAAAGAACATGTCGTTCTTTTGCCACCATCCTTAGCTCTTTAATTCCGCCATTGAATGAGTCAGCATGAGCCTTGAGTCGGAGCTTATTGTTTTTATCTATTATATCCATTTTGTATTGTATACGGAGCTCCTGAGCTTTAAGCATCACGTGAACTTCAATTCCAGATACTGAATGCTTACTCCCAGCATGAGCTTGTGATTAAAGAATTGAATTGAGTTTTCTGTTTAATATTTTAAACTGTTTGCCAGACATTAGCATATGATCCGGAATACTTTCTTCATCATGAACAAATTCTAAGTCTGCAAATGTTCCTCCAAAGATCCCTCCATCAGTTCATCATCGGAATTGGGCTTGGATGGATCAGTGGATTGGGATGGAAATAGTTTAGCGATAGGTTGTTGTAGGATATATTCGAAGGTAGGTGATGTAGTGGTGGTGAGAACTTTCGAAAAAAACAACGGGAAAGAAGTACTGGGATTTGTAATGGCTTTGAAAGTAGAAGAATTAATAATAGAAGATATACCTTAGAACTGACAGGATTCGATACCGCATCACCCATGATGACATTTGCATCCGTATCAAATACATGTGCAGGGATGCTTGAAGTTGGAACCTCCTCAGTATATGGCTTGGTTACCAAATCTTTGGGTGGAATAACAATAGTTGTGTTTGGTCTACATGTTTTGGATGGTGAATTCTAAAGGTATTTCTAGGACAACTTCTTCGTCCATCGAATCCTCCTAAAGAACAAGGTTTCTCTTCTTTCTCTTCTTTGAGATGTGATTGGCTACATCTTCAGCTCGTCTTTTCTTTGAGGATGGAGAAACTGGTGTTGGGATTTCACAAACAATAACCCCTCTCCTATTAAGTTGAGCTTTTCGAAATAAAGGATATTGATCTTCAGAAGATGACTTTGGCTTGTGAGATAACTTCTTTAACCTATTAAGCACTCCTAATTTCTAAGGTACTAACTCCTTTGAAGCAACACCTTTTGGATCTTATACTTTCTTTTCAACTATCTTCGAAATGGTTTCTTTATCACCAGAACCTTTATTTCGTGACTTAGCAGTTATTTTCTTGGGGACTCCTTTCAAAGGAATTACGTCGCTCTCATGCTTGGACTACTTTGATTTCTTCGAAGACCCCTCGTCAGTATGGGGTAAAAGAATTCCAGCTTCCACAGAAGGATTGATGGATTGTAAATAAGCCACTAGAATTGGGTTCTCCGGATCTATCTTGTTAAGCATAGCATCAGGAATGCGAGCTATACTAGGAAACACCTCTTGATCATCTTCCACGGTTTTTGGAAAATGATATTTCACGAATTCAACAACAGGTTCATCAGTAGACACCAAAATCCCTTCTTTGTTATATGCAAAATGAATGATAAGACTCCAGTATCTTGCACAAGATATCCCATCAACAACATTTGTATTCTCTACACTCTTCTAGAATCCCTTCCACATTTGAGTCGCTTAATCCATTGGTAAATCGTAGTAAATACTAGCAACCATTGCATAGACTTCCAATCTACCCTTATTTTGACCAACACTTCGACCTGTGAGACGTTGAAGATAAATTCCAAACAAGAAGTTCCAAATACATGGCATACTAGACTTCTTGAACTCCCTAATCTTGGTGAGAGGGGGTTGATAACCCATCTCATTAAACAAATGAAGGACTTGCTCATTCGAAACCTTGTACAATGGCGGAGAATTAGGAAGTTCAAGAATTTGCACAAATAGTTTCTTTTTCAGACAAAACCTATTATCATTAATCATGTTGAGGGTAACAGAATCCAAAGTCTTGTTGTAAGTTGTTGTTGAGCCTGCCAAGGAAAGCTAAGACATTGGTACTGCATATGAACTAAACATCATTGTTGATAATACTGAGTGCTTCAAAGCAACGATCAGCATCTGAAGTTCTTCTAGATAAAGAGAAACATCCCCCTCAACTTGATAGTTTGTGTTTTCAGTCTTCATGATTGGTTGAGAAGATATATCTTCAGTAGTAAAGGATTGTTTTGCAGCCATTGTTAGGGTTTGGAAAAGTTTGATGAACAGAGAGAAATTAGGGCAAAGATCGTCTAAGAAATATTCGATATTGTAAAATGTTAATGTAAACCAAATCCCCTTTTTATATGTATCCATATTTGAATAACAATCGACCCATTTAGTTACCTAGCCACGTGTACCCTTGAAACACGCACCACTAGCCGTTAATGACGCAATGTTAGATAAAGTAACCTTGAAACTCGTACCAGTTGCCAAACCGTTACATCGGTCATCTGTTCGTGAGTACCAAGTGAATATGAACCAAGACCTTCGGAATCAAGGTTGGGCTCTTTCTCTTTTGGGTTTAAAAGCGAAGTCATATTCCAAACTTTTGAAATCTTCAGCCTGAGTTGGTATTACTCAGAACCTCAAGGATTTCGTGAGTGCAGTGTTCCAAAGAAAAAGAGAAGAAGCAAAATAAACAAAATTTTGGATTCTATGATGTCGAAAATAAAATTTTGACATAAAGGTAGTTGAATCCCGGGCAAAGATTACTTCGTTAATTATCAAGAGAGATAATCAACAGCTTAGTGGTTTCCCATGAATTACAATCGAATACTTGTAAAGATGTATCGAAGGGCCTCTTTTTAATAAGCTTGATGGGTGTTTTGGGATTTCGTTACATTTCAGCACTAAACATAAGTGTGATCAATTGTAATCAAAATTACTTTGTATGACTAGTGTAGTCAGTGACAAGTATGCTTTGAAAAAATTATGAAGTGACAAGGAATCGAATAGATACTCAAACTAAAATCATATTCACTAAAACAACAAAAAGTAATGGATCTTGTTGGCTGTAAAATGTCATGGGATTCGAATATTCTATCAAGATCACTCATAACAACAGAATATGATTTTGAGTATTAAAAGTTGGTTCTGAAACAAATGTTTCGTGAAAATCTTGAACAAATTTCCCCGTCAATTCCTTCTTAATTTTGAAAATTTGGGTTTCACTTTCATCACGGCCTCATGAATCCAGATCATAAACACATATTTTTGATATGTCTAAATCGTGATTGGTTTCAACTAGAGATCTCTTGGACATATGTCTTTGTGTATGATTGTGTAAGAAATTTAGGATTAAAAAGATTGGTTTTCCGAAATGATTGTACCCCTGCTATGTTTGGACCATGCAGTAAACTCTTAACTCGGTTGAGATGCGTGAGGTAGCTCAGGGACTAATGTGAATATTGTCTGATTGGGAAGAAATTTTTGTGATGAAAACTTCATTAAGGCTTTGAAAACACACATTGAGTCAAAAGAGGGCTTAGGACAACATGATGCTTCTAGGGACAACCTAACTAGTGCAAAGTTTTTCGAAAAATATACTTGACCCTAGAACTACAAGCATGAATCATCGATGATCTTTGCCAAAAGCTGCATTAAGAAAAGAAGATACAAACACCAAAAATAAGAAATTTTTTTTGTAGTTTTTGATTTTTCCAAAATTAAACGACAAAATAAAGATAAAATCTTTTTGTTCTTTTTGATTTTTCAAAAAATTAAAAGACGAAAAAATAATAAAATATTTTTGATATTTTTGAGTTTTCGAAAATTGAAAAACGAAACAAAAATAAAATCTTTTTCATCTTTTTGATTTTTCGAAAATTGAAAGACGAAACAAAAATAAAATCTTTTTGGTCTTTTTGATTTATCGAAAATTAGTAGACGAAATAAAAATAAAATCCTTTTGGTCCTTTTGATTTTTCGACATAAAAGTAACGATTTTTTTTTTACAAAATTGACGAAAATTTGTGATTAACCGATGTGTACATAATGTCGAAATCGAAGCGTGTCGAAGCGCTGAATGTGAACAGTAACTTCTGAATGACAAGCTATTTTCCTCTAGCAAACATTCAGCACCTCTGAATCAATAAGCATAAGCGATGATCCATAATTCTTGAACCCTAAGCCTTAGGATTAGGATTAGGGATAATGGGTAGGGTAGGCTATGAACGCAAGGGTGGGGGTGGGGGTGGGTGTGTAAAGGTAGGGGTAGGTCAAAATTTAGTTAAAATATAATGCTACTAAAAGTTATCTTATAAAAAAATCATAAATATGTATCTAACATTGTAAAAAAATATCATATATCAAGAATTTAAATTAAAAATGAATATGCAATTCTAATATTTTTTAAGATACTCCACAATTTTGAAAAAAAAAAAACAAAATATATGAAAATATGTGATGGAAATATGAGCGCCAAATTTGTCGTCATGCTAAGTTGCTATACATTTTCCCATTTTGCCCGCTATCAAAACCTTGTTTGTTTTTTGGGAAAACATAGAAAAAATCAGAGCTCCATCGTGTTACGGAATAGGAGGCGGATGATAGTTGATATTTTTCATCCCTCCTTCGACATCTCTACCATCTATAAACTTGGATTCCCATCTAATCCCTTTCCCCCTCCCCCCCCTAATATACTCCGACTACCTGAAATCCTTCTCCAGACATTTTGCCTCCAGTAGGCGCCACCATATCTGTTGCCATCCTTGCCCTTTGTTTCTACAACGAAACCCTCACATACCTCCGGTGCTAGCCTCCAACACCTTTTACACCGCTCTCGCACAACAGAGGTGCCTTCAGGTATGTACCATTCTTCAATTTTTCCTTTATTCTCTCCCGAAATAAGACGAAATTCTATGATTTCTGGCTGAAATCAATGCTTTCTTACTGAAATTGGTAATGAAATCAATGCTCTCCTATATTGGTTTTATAAGTAGCTAACACCATGGATGTTGGTCGATTCGTTTTAGTTCAGATGGAGCCATGTACCCGGTAATATACAGGAACAGAGGGTACAATGGATGTTGGTTTACGTTATTGTATTGTTGCAGCAGTAGCTTAACCTGATCAACTTAACTCGGTCGGCTTGTGGCTACTGTTGAAGGTGATTATGTATCTATAATATAACATAAGTGTGTTGCTATTGTTATATTTACCTATACTTTGTTTTAAGCTAAAAAATGCACGTTTAGGACCATTTATGAATATTAAATTGCTACAATTTGTTTGTGATAAGTCATTTTTGTATGTAAAGTCATACTATAATTGTGAGGTTTGTATATATGTTTGTATGGAATGTATCAAAACTTGGAATTTAAAGTGAAAATGAATAAAATTGTCATTTTTAGGGGTAAATGTTTATATGTAAATGTGATTTCCTTAAAAAAATTATGGTTTTATTAATAATTATAATAACTTTAAAGAAAAGGGTAAACGGTCATTTTTACCTTTCAGCACAACAATCTAGAGGTTCTAACCAAACAACGTTTTAAAAATAAGATCTTAAAAATTCAGACCCTCTTAGAAATTCAACCTCTTAAGCATTCAAATCTTAAAAAAATCAGATGCTACCAAACAACCTCTTAGTGCTTATAACCGCTAGACCTTAATCATAAACTCCTAGGCACAAAAATGTACTGAAAACATATGAAACTTGTCAAAATACCAACAAAATTTATTTCATTAACATATTTTTAATAAAACATCAACGGTTAATTTACTCTATATCAAAATAGCTAAGAAATTGATCTGTAGCAACATGACTATGTATTATTATTTCTTATCAAAATTGCTAGGGAATTTAATTTCGTAAAAAAATTCGTCACAAAATAATAATGAACATTTACTCCATCGCAAATCATTTACAGAATCGATTTTGCTATCTAATATACATTGCTAAGTAGCTTCAAAATATTAATTTCTAACAAATTTCGTAACAAAAGTTGCAACGAATATTGGCTCCATAGTCAAACTTCCACAAGTTTTATTTTCGTTGCAAATTTTCATAGCTAAATAGCTATGAATTTGAACTCCTTTGCAAATTGCTATGTAATTTAATTTCGTAACAAAATTCCTCATAGCGTAGCTAGTCCTTTTTTTCATAACAAAACAAGCAACGAAAATAAAACATCATAGTACAATTCTATAGGTAAATAGTTATGAATGCTACTAGCATAGCGAAACAATTATGGAATTCTATTCCGTTGAAAATTTCCATTGTAGATTAACCACGATATTTAATTCCATTGCAGAATTACAAAGGAAAGTATTTTCGTAAAAAATTCCGTTGAAAATTTGCTACGAATGGTTTTTCCACAAAAATAACTGTAGCAATATACCAACGGATTTTGAGTCCGTAACAATTTCCCTAGCAATTCTCATGTTTTCTATGGAAAATTAATTATGTAGAAAATGTGGTAGCAAATTAGCTATGGAACGACATTCCATAGAATGATTTGTTGTAGATTAAGAACGAAAAGATGTTCCATAGCGACCTTCCCTAGCAAAATAGTGTTTTTCTTGTAGTGATACTTCTCATTTAAACATGCAAACAAGTAAATACAAGTTCAAACATTTTACATCACATTCAAGTTCATGATCATATTATCATTATGGCTTCACAACATCACTAACATGTTTTGTTCTAATAATCTTGGACAAGTGTTTCCAAGAAAACATGGCATACACACATCACTTAAACTCAACAAAATTCACTCTTTCTATCATGGCCCTAACACACCTCTCAAATCAAAAAGAATAAGAACCTAGCATATAAGCATCCTAAATATTCATACACATAAGGAAGCATAACAACCATTACCATGTTGGATTAGGTGTCTAAGCCCATTACTATAATCTGTATGTAATTGACCCGATAGTAGCATGGTCCTTTTGGGTGTCCTTCACCATAGAAACTAGACAAAATGAGTTTTGGAAAAAAAGAGGTTATTTAATGACTTATTAATATATTATAGAAATAATATGTTAATTGAGAAATCATATTATCTAATTAGTATTGATCAGAAATTAATTTGGATTTAATTTAGTGATCAAAAGAGACTGATTAAAAGTACAGCGACTGATATTGCAGATCACTAATAGTTGCAATATTGGGTTGTTGGATCCCTTGTAAAGGGTTGGATGAAATGTATAGAAGGCCCTATAGAAATCGTCCAAGGCCTTCTAGAAAGGGGTTTCATGGACTGCTTGGAGCCTAAGTCAAGAATTAGGGTTTCCATCTAGAAACCCTAGCAGCCACAAGTATTTAAAGGCCCCTAACCTCACAATTTTGGCCACTACTTCTAAGGGAAACCCTAGCCAAAATTCTGCTTTCCTTCTCCTCATTGTTTGCTTGTAGTGTTTGTGACTCCATTAGAGGTGCGACGCTTAAGGCACTAAGCTCTTGAATGTCAACATCAAGGAAAGGATTACTTGTTACTACTAGTTAACAAGAAAGGTATTCTTCTAACCCTAGTTTATTCATTGAATCCGAAAATTGTATGCTAATTTAGGGTTCTTCCTTTGGAAAATTGATTTGCATGTATAGCTTGAGAAAAACCTAGATCCAAAGCAATTAGGGTTGCATGTACGCCATAGGAATGTTGTAATGCTCAAAATCCATCAATGGTATCAGAGCCTAGGGTGTTTTTCTGTTATATTTGATGCTATTGTGTTTTGCCAAAGCTAGAACAGAATCGATTTTGGCTCTCTGACAACAGCACTCGATGAGTCCTAAGATGGACTCAACGCGTTGGACAAACTCAACGAGTCCATGCGCTGACTCGACGAGTTGGTTCGTCAGATGGCAGATTTTTCGGATTTCAAGCTCAAATTAGATAATGATCATTACATTATATTGTTTTAACTGTTGAAATTCGAATTTTCTGTTATGGTAATGAATATTCTCATCTAATTAAAAGATAATGGTCAAATTTGAAGATAATGTTCAAATTATGTGATTAGTTTAATTATTTAAAATTTGATCTAGAAGTTTTGAAAAGTTTCAAAATTTTCCCTCAAGTTTTGGAATTTGAAATTTGATAAAAAGTTTTAATTTTTAAATATTAAATTCTAAAACCCTAGTATTTTAAATGTTTAAAATACAGTCCTTATACTATTATAATATTAATATATATATATATATATATATATATATATATATATATATATATATATATATATATATATATATGTATAAGATGACTCAGTATTACTGTTAGTAGGCCTCATTCATGAAGCTGATCGATAAGGGGTGTTTAAGGAAACGGCTTGTAAAATGACCGCCATTGGGTATCCACTCTTACCCACTACACTCTTGACTAGTGGAAGGTCATTAGCCGAACGGGTAGAATAAGTAATTAATTTCTCATTAATAAGTAAAATTAATATTATAAAGTAACTAAATGTTTTTATAAATTCCCAATCTTAGTTACTTTAGGAAAAATCTGAAAATGATGCTATTCCATGAAATTCCACTTTGCACCTTGCCAAGTCGTTAGTGGGGCGTGTGTGGTTAACTGACACACTAACTTGGACTAACAAGGGTGGCAAAGGGTAGCTTGAGAATTACCATAGATCAATGTAACGTGTGTGGTTAACCGGCACATTGATTAGGTGCTAAATGTCATTGAGAGTGTCGAGCTAATTTTCATGGTTATTCACACCTTGTTTGTGATCCTCGGTATCCCAGTCACAAACTTGGAGGGCATAATCGAGATTAAACATGCCATTGAAAAGTTCAATCAATCTCAAAAGAATCTAGGAATTTCATTTCATTTAAAACCTAATTTTTTTCATTTCATTTTTCGCGGTGGAATTGGTAAATCGTCATTTACCTACCTTCAAATTATTTGCAAATGGATTACGGCATCCCTCTTCCAAATTGTGAAGTGTTGTGTTAGGTCCTAGCCTTAATATTTCATTTGGGTGTTATATTAAGGATTCTTTATCTAGTCAAAACTTTTTTCCTTTTCTTTTTCAAATGTATGGCTCAAACAACGCTTCCGGCTCGATCTCCAACTCCTCAAGCTCCTTTTCTCTTTTGAACATTTTTGGCAGGGTCACCTTTGATGGATCCAATTTCAATGATTAGATTTGCAACATTCATATGGCATTGCGATATAAGGAGAAAGAATACGTCCTCGACAAAAAACTTAAAGAGATAAATGAAACCAAAGCTTCTGCTGAACAAATAGTTGAGTATAGGGCTGACGAAGAGGACTCGACAAAGGTGTTGTGTATAATGGTAGCCACTATGACTCCTGAGCTACAGCGGCTCTACGAGGACTACTGGTCATATGACATGTGCCAAGATTTGATGGAAAATTACAATCAAAGCGTGCGTCAGGAAAGGTACGATACTGTCGCCTCGCTAATAACAACCAAGATGAAAGATGGAAAGTCCATCACGAGCCAGTTGCAAAGGGTGCAAAGGTATGTGGGTCGTCTGCTCAAGTTGAACGTCAACTTTCACGAAGAGTTAGAGATTAATATTATCATACAATCTTTACCACCTTGTTATGATCATTTGAATATGACTTATCATATGAACAAGGAAGAAGTCACCATGAGAAAACTTCAAGGTCTGTTGAGAACTATTGAAAGTGGACTTAAAGGCAAAGCTGTTGAGTCCACCCCTACTGCTGCTGCCCCCGTCTTCTCTATAGGAGATGGAAAAGGGAAGAAGAGGATAGTTCCCTATAAGAGTCACAAGGGAAAGTCCCATGATACATTTTCTTCAAATGGATCCAAAGGTAAAGTCGGTTCTGCTACTCCCTCATCTGATCCAAAAGAAGCAACGTGCTTCTACTATAACAATAAGGGGCATTGGAAACGAAGCTGCCCGGAATATTTGCAGGACATCAAGGATTGGAAGATAAACCCCTCCTTCGCAGGTATTTATGCTACTCAATCTAATAACTCATCACATGCTAGTTCTTGGGTCCTTGATATAGGATGTGGTTTTTACATTTGTTCTGATTTGAAGTTGCTAAGAAGAAGTAGGGATGCAGAGCATGGGAAGATGAACCTGATAATAGGGAATAGGAAATTGTCGCTTGTCACCAAGATCAGGATTTACTCTTTAGTGCTTAGTAGTGGGTTAGGATTAGAGTTGAATGATTGTTGCTACTCGTCAGAGATGACGAGGAATATTATTTCTTTTCATGGTTTGTACAAACAAGGTTTTAGATTTTCATTTAATAATGAAGAGGGTTCTAATAATGATTTCTAAAATGGTACTTTATATTTTAAAGGATTGCCTTGTAATGGTGTATATGAAACTGTGATGGTTGTAGACAACTTAGGAAAAAATGTGTTGCATATCGATTCGTCTAATGGTTTAGACAAGGCATGCTTGTGGCATGTCATCTTGGACATGTCAACAAGAAGCGTATAGCCCAACTCCAAAAGAATGGAGTCCTTAAGTCATTTGACCTAAATTCAGATGACACATGCGAATCTTGTTTACTTGGAAAAATAACTAAATCACCTTTCATTGGTACTTGTGAAAGAAGTTAAGGATTATTGGATCTCATACACACAGATGTGTGTGGGCCCTTCAGATCCACCTCAAGGGATGCTAACTACTTCTATGTGATTTTACCGATGATTATAGAAGACATGGGTATATCTACTTAATCAACCACAAGTCGGAAACCATTGAAAAGCTCAAAGAGTTTAAGAAAGAAGTGGAGAATCTATTGGGCAGGAACATAAAGATGCTCAGATTCGGTAGGGGTGGTGAGTATCTTACTATCGAGTTCCACTACTATCTTAAGGAATGTGGAATTGTTTCAAAATTGACGCCACCTAGGACACCACATCTTAATGGTGTGGCCGAGAGGCGTAATCAAACCTTTTTGGACATGGTTCGTTCCATGATGAGTCAAGCTTTGTCACCTATCTTATTTTGGGGGTATGCCTTAGAGACTTCCGCCCATATCCTTAAACTAGTCCCAACTAAGAAGGTTGCCAAAACACCTCACGAGATGTGGACAGGGAAGTTTTCCTCGATGGCACATCTCTAATTTGGGGTTGCGAGGCTTTCATAAGACGAGAGACTCACGACAAGCTACAACCTCGCAGTGAGCGGTGTATTTTCATTGGCTACCAACAAAAGTCTTTTCGATATCTTTTCTACAGACCTAGTGACAATGTGGTCTTCATAGCAAGGAGAGGGGTTTTCCACAAAAAAAATCATATACCATGAGGACAGTGAGAGGCAAATTGATCTTGAGGAGCTTCACAAATCAAGCAATGAAGGAGCCTCTAACACTAGCACTCAACTTGACGAAGAGATTCCTATTGAACTAGTTGACGAGTCCTTACCTCTAAGACGTTCCAGTAGAGTTAGTGTTCTACCTATGTTGTATGGTTTCCATATAACTGCTGAAGGTGATATGTTTATCAGTGATAGTACACTGATAAATTTAGATGATACTAACAACTACAAGGAAGCCATGGCGGGCCTGGAGTCTGCAAAATGGAAAGAGGCAATGGACAGCGAGATTTAGTCCATGTATAACAATCAAGTTTGGAACTTGGTTGACAATGTACCGGGTCATAAGATGGCCGGGTGCAAGTTGATGTTCCAGAAGAAGACCGAATTGGATGGGAAAGTGCACACGTTCAAGGCAAGAATGGTTGCGAAGGGATTTACTCAAACCCCGAGGGTTGACTATGATGAGACCTTCTCACCAGTGGCCAACATCGAGTTTATAAGGGTTATGCTTGCCATAGCTGCGTTTCATAGTTATGAAATATGGCAGATGGATGTTAAAAGTATTTTCCTTAATAAAAAATTGGTTGAAGATGTTTACATATTTCAGCTAGAGGGTTTTGTAGATGCAAAGTACCCTAATAGAATGTGTAAGCTTGAGAAGTCCATCTATGGATTAAAGCAAGCATCTTGAAGATGGAATCTTTGTTTCGATGAGATAGTCAAAGAGTTTGGATTTTCGAGAAGCAATGATGAGTCTTGTGTGTATGTCAAGGCTAGTGGGAGTATAGTTAGCTTTCTAATTTTGAATGTTGATGACATACTGCTCATTCGAAACGACATCCTGACCTTGCAGGGGGTTAAATCATGGCTTGGGAAGTGTTTCTATATGCAGGAACTAGGAGAAGCTGCTTAAATTCTTAGGATAAGGATTTTAATAAATATAATTAGGAGTCTAATAGTACTTAATCAATGTACTTACTTGGACATAATGCTGAAACGTTTTAGCATGGAGAATTCGAAGAAAGGGATCTGCCAATCCAAAGAAATACCAAGCTGAGTAAGACTCAGAGTCCGAGTACCAATGCCGAGATAGCAGAAATGAGTAAAGTGCCATATGCTTACGCCGTTGGCTCGATCATGTACCTTATGACATGTACTCACTCTTATGTGGATTTTGCATTGACCATGGTTAGTCGATATCAAGGGAAACTGGATATAGATCATTGGAAAACAGTTAAGAACATTCTTAGGTACCTACCAAGGATTTAGGATTGGGTCCTTACACTTGGTGGGAGTGATGACTTGAGAGTGAGAAGGTATAGTGATGCCAACTTTTAGACCGACAGAAATAACTTACGCTCTCAGTCGGGCTGGGTATTTACCCTAAATGGAGGAGCAGTTACTTGGAAAAGTTCCAAGCACGAGATCGTGGTTGATTCAACATACGAATCAGAGTACATAATACTGAGGGAAGTGTCGAAGGAGGAAATATGGTTGAAGAACTTCTTTGGAGACCTTGTAGTTATAGCAGCCATAAAGGAGCCTATGGAGATTTTCTGTGATAACGAAGTAGCAATTTCCTTAACCAAGGAACCAAGGGATCATGGTAGATCCATACATATCAACAGAAAATACCACTTCATTAGAAATTGGGTAGAAGTGGGATACCTCGTAGTCAAGAGGGTATCGTTAGAGGAGAATCCAATAGATCCTCTCACAAAGGGCTTGAGCATGGTTAAGCACTTACAGCATGCGAGGAGCGTTGGTTTGAATGACGATATTAGTTTTAGTGATTAGGTAGATGTTTAGAAACTTGTAATAGATAAATGTAATTGACATTTGATGATTAAGTAATGAAGATTTATTTATGAGTAAACTTTACTATCGTTTGTCAATTGTTTACTATTGTTTCAATTTTGCATGTTTTACTTCCAGAATAATTAGATTGTTCAAATTATCCATAGTCGATCATACTTTGGGAGTAAGTTATGAGGTTACACTGTCATGGATTGGTTTTTAGATTGTCTAACTGGTTAGACATAGCAAAGGTTTGCTGCAACGTTCATGAGTACTTCTGAAATAAGATTCGAGTATTGGATTAAACTCACACTCATTTGAATCACTTCATGGAATTTATCACGAGTGGTTGTGAGACGATAATATCCTATCATATTTAAACCTAGATATATGAGTTGTTTTTTACAAGTCAGTTGTTAATTGATAATGTGTAAACGCATTAGTAACATGATGTTATAAACGTGTTGTTGTGTACGATTTTGATGAGTAAATAGTATAAGCATATAAGTCACAGTTTATATGTTCCTTTTATCGTAGGAGGGTAAAAGTGATATCTTGGGCCCCTTGATGATTTGTGTTGACTTATGTGATGGGCCCGATCAGGACTGAATTGATGTGTTTAATTAAGTTCTATCTCAAAAAAATCCGAAGTCAAGAAAAAAATGTTGGACATTGAGAATGATTATGTTCCATGTCTTTTTCCACACGATATCTTGTAGAATGGAGGATTATATGATCCTTTATCTAAAGAACGCATGATTGACTAGGTCAGAGTTCGATAGCAGCTTTTGAGAGCTACGATTGCTAATAAGATTTTAAAGTCCTCCTTGCAGTTATAGTTATTAGACTTATCTAAGTGGGAGACTGTTGGATTAGGTGTCTAAGCCTATAACTATAATTGGTATGTACTTGACCCGATAGTAGCAAGGTCCATTTGGGTTGGCTTCACCATAGCAACTGGACATAATGAGTTTTGGAGAAAGTGGTTATTTAATGGTTTATTAATGTATTATAGGAATAATATATTAATTAAAAATCAAATTATTTAATTAGTATTGATCAGAAACTAATTTGGAATTAATTTAGTGATCAAAACAGACTGATTAAAAAGTACAGGGACTGATATTGCAAATCACTGATAGTTGCAATATTGGGTTGCTGGACTCCCTTGTAAAGGGTTGGACTAAATCTACAGGAGGCCCTATAGAAATCATCCAAGGCCTTTTCAAAAGGGAGTTCATGGCTGTTTGGAGCCTAAGTCAAGAATTAGGGTTTCCACCTATAAACCCTAGCAACCACAAGTATTAAAAGGCCCCCTGACCTCTCAATTTCGTCCACTACTTCCAAGGGAAACTCTAGCCGAAATTCTGATCTCCTTCTCCTCATTATTTTCTTTTAATGTTTGTGACTCCATTAGAGGTGCAACGCTTGAGGCACTAAGCTCTTAAAGGTCAAGATCAAGGAAAGGATATCTTGTTACTACTAGTTAAAAAGAAAGGTGTTCTTCTAACACTAGTTTATTCAATGAATCTGAACATCGTATGCTAGTTTAGCGTTCTTGCTTTGGAAATTTGATTTTCACGTATAACTTGAGAAAAACCTCGATCCAAAGCAATTAGGGTTGCATGTGTACCATAAGAATGTTGTAATGCTCAAAACCAATCATACCATATCACATATAATAGGGTACACTCAATGTAAACAACCTAGGTTTATTGATGTGGAATTCCCTAACAAAGTACTTGAAACCACAAACATTAACTCATATTTGTCAAAAACTCATCCACTCTACACTCTAAATCATGTAGGAACTAGGGTATGAAATATTCCCCTAGAAAATCACAAATCAATGGATTACTAGAAGTTTAAATGAACAAAAAATATCAATCTACTAGCTAAAAGATGCAAATTAATTATTAGGCCAAATTCTCATATTTTGACCTGAAACAACAGCCTGTTCAAGGCCACTTTCGTACAACTTAAACCTGTAGAACTTACCAGTTTTCTTAATATTCCAGTAGTTTATACTTTTAGCTTTTCAAAAAGTGCTCGCACAAATCCATACGATTCTCAAGAATTTTTTATGTATTTTACAAAACTACATATCCGTGTAACTAATTTCTGACCAGTCAGTGAAATTGACGTTTTTCACCTTGGTTAGAAACGACATCAGGTCCTCGGAAAAATTAGGGACAAACTAGACTCATAATTCAAACTTTGACGGTTTACGGATCCCCAATCCGACTCCTATGGATGGTTCTAGATTTTTTTTTTTCAAAACGGGGACAAAAATGGGAATTTTCCTAAATTTACCAGATTTGAATTTAAGGGCTAAATGACAACTTAACCCATTAAGCCTGGTAAAAACGATTCCAAAGCCATTAATTGAGCTCTTAACAGTAGGAAAAAATCAAAGGAGTCAAAAGAATAATTACAATTCCAAACCATGACCCAAAGTACAATGCTATAGAATGAGAAATATTGATTCCAATGTTTTGAGCAATTCACGGACATCCAAAATCAACACCATGGAAGGTGATCTCTAGATGAATTTGACAACCATGAATCATCAAAACAACTCAAAAACTTGAATCCAATTGTAACAGAAAAAATACAATCAAGAGTAGGAAGAATTCAATTAAACGAATCAACTAGAATGCAATTCATATCAACTGAAGAGGAATTAGCAAGGAATTATCATCAAAAACTTACAATGAAGGGGGAATTTATTCTCCATAGCCCCTATGAACCCTTCCCACGTAATAGAATCCCCCCCCCTAACAAGAGACCACCACACACACACCACAAGTTAAAGGGAAGGCAAAATTATCTAGCACTCTTAAACCCTTCTCCAAAAATGACACCAATAGTTAAGAAATTGAGCAATTACCGATCACAAAGAGTCTGATGTGATTCATGGACAAAAACATATGCAATAGGAGAAGGATCAAGCCTTCTCCTATGGAGTTATATACCAATTCTAATCTTAGTCCATCAAACTACTTAATTAAATTCCAAACAACATAAACCCTAATTAGTTAACAATTGAAGTTCCTTTTAATGACATTTAGACCCCTCACACATACTAAACCTTTAAATTACTAGAAATTATCTTTAACACCCCCACATTGGACTTTCAGGTTTAAATTAACACACTTTTTATTTATTATTTCATAACTTATAATTTCAGACATCAAAATCACTAACGAAAATTACTATTCAGGTAATGGAAACTTAACACTATTAACGGAAGTATTCTCGGTTCATTACATGCCCAACATTTGCTCTGTGGAAAACAATCACCAAATCCATTCCAACTTCAAACAGTCATAACTTCATCATTTCATCTCCATTTTTTGGCGATCTTTGTATGCACACGAAGGTATTGACAAGCCCTACAATCCTATCTAAATACTTTTAACTAAAAACATACCGCACTAAAATCATTAATTCATGCAATAAACCCGAAATATAACTTTCCTATTTTTCCTTTGCATTAAAGCATAATTTGAGGGCTTTAATCACTTAACCAACATTAACAATATCCGATAGGGTTTAAACTCTACTCTCTTGAAGCCCAACATTATCATTATCCATTATCCTGAAATTAAAAACATCATGCAAACTAGGTGTTACAATGGTCATTTCAGCATGTTTGACAATTTTGCACCGAATCTGAATCAATGCTATTTGGTGTTGTTTAAATTAGTGTGATTTCAGGTTGTTGTGCTCTTGATAGAAACTGAGCGGATTAGGGAAACTTGAAGGAAAAAATGCCATGAAATGGTGTTGAAGTTGCTTCTTGGACGATTATACCCCTTGAGACATTCCTCACCCTATGGAATTATAGGAGTATGTAAACCATATTATCAATGTATTACATTTATTTACCATTTGAATTATTAATTGTTTTTTTGTACACTATAATTTATGAATTGGATTGTGTTTTTGTGTGATGTTTTATTTTGTATTATAAGACATTAGATATGTGATTTAATTTGAATATTATTAGATTTAGAAATAATATGTATTTTATAAAATCTATCAAAAATCATGACATACAAAATGTTTGTCAAAAATTTACAAAAAATGTCAAAATTTTACGACACACAATGGGTGCCGTAAATTTATGACATACAAATGTCTGTCATCTTCATTTATAACTTGGTGTTTAATGACACAAATGTGTGTGTCATATGTACCCTTTAATGACACGTAATGTGTGTGTAATTAAAGACCTATTTTCTAGTAGTGACAAGTGAGACATGTCTAAAATACCATACTACCATTTTGGGTTTCTCGTAGTCTCGTGGGCCATGGACAAATAGATATGTATATAAGTAAAACCAGTGTTGTAAAAATCTCTGACTAGGTATCAATTAATCTCTACGCACTACTCAACCGATTAGAAGACGCATGTTGATTAATCCATTCCTACACAATGAGCGTATTAGTAGCAAACAATAAAATTTAACACATTGAAGAAATTTTATCTCAACATAAACTATTTGAATGATGATTAATGTTGTATTAATTATATTAACCAATTTTGTTATTATATTAGTGATATTTACGAACTTTGTTATGATATTAAAAATATTTAATTTTTTAAAATTCAAAAAAATAACAATTTAAGGTAGTTGATTAATCTCAAACCCTTAACCTAAATCCACTAATTAATTAACGTCAACCTTTTTCTATATCCTTGACAAAAACACATAGTAAGTAATTTAGAAAATCTCTTTTAAGTCAACTTCTTTATAAAAATAAAAACAAACCGTCCGTCGCCAAAACCATATTTCCTATAGTGCCGTTCGAAAACCGTATTTGCTAATTCATATAACGAGTTATTAATATAGGACTACATACATAATCTACAAAATTTTCTCTATAAAAATTGAGCGTTTACCACAAAACATATATTTAAGCTGTTCACTTTTGTTTATATTGGTTCATTTGTTTGACGTAGTTAAAATTTACAATGCGTATGTTTTACATGAATACTTTTTCTTTTATAAAAATCGATATGAATTTATCATTTCATATAAATCAATTATCACAATATAAAGAGGAAGAAGACAAACGGGTAATAAACTACGCCGACAAACGTTTTTGTAGGATAAAATCAATTTTTCTGAAGACTACATCTATAGATATAAAGGATATAACATTGCTATGCATAATTGGTTATATTCTATTAAGAAGTTCTACGACATTCGGTGTGAAGAAAACAAAAGTATTAAACGCAAATAAAGAAATAATGAAAATAAAATGATACGAACACGTGTTAGAAAAACAAAAATGCTAAAAAAGTGTTCAACTTTATTATCATATGTGACCATGTTTATTTGTTAATGTTTGATTTTATTTTAAAAAACAAGATAATAATTGAGATTATTACAATAGATAATCTGTATGTCGTATTTGTTACACATTGCCAACAAGATTATACTCCCTTTTGCTGGAACTTATTCCATTTTTATAATTAAATATTCAATAAATCATTTTTATTGTATTAAATTAAAATATAGGTAACTTGTGGCTTGTTCTTACGCATGTGAAACTTTTCGTTAAACTGAACTTTTAATTTATCTAATTTGTATTATATTTAGCCACGTTTTGTCTCGATTATTTTGAAAGATATATATTTTTGTTTCATTAATATAATAAAATTAGTTATTTGATAATTAAAATTCTGAAAACAACTCCACAATATAAAAAGATATTATAATCAAAAGGAATGTTTGATAGTGACTATAAAATATTCTTAAAATCCCAAATAAAAATAACTAATTTTTTATGTATAGCAAAAAGGAATTCTAATTTTTTTCATCCAAGTTATTGCATGTCAAAACAAATTTACCAGATAAACATGTAACAATTTATGTAAAACTGTTCAATAAAGAAATTAATGACCGTAAAATTTAAAGAATAAACAAAAATA